>NC_046156.1:40716214-41386041 GCF_011064425.1 Rattus rattus
CGTGTAGTTTTTCCCCTCTACAGGTTTTCAGCTGTTCCTGTGGGCCTGTGCCTTGAGTGTACCAGGAAGGTCAGGTTCCTTCTGGGAGCCTCCGTGCACCAGGGTTCCAGATGGCCTCCGGTGTTTTCCTCTGGCGTCCGATATGTGTGTGCAGAGAGCAGTCTCTTCTGGTTTCCCAGGCGTGTCTGCCTCTCTGAAGGTTTAGCTCTCCCTCCCACGGGATTTGGGTGCAGAGAACTGTTTATCCAGTCTGTTTCCTTCAGGTTCTGGCGGTGTCTCAGGCAGGGGTCCTGCCGCTTCTGGGCCCTCCCCCACGGGCACCCAGAGGCCTTATACAGTTTCCTCTTGGGCCAGGGATGTGGGCAGGGGTGGGCAGTGTTGGTGGTCTCTTCCACTCTGCAGCCTCAGGCGTGCCCACCTGACCAGGCGGTGAGGTCTCTCTCCCACGGGTTCTGGGAGCAGAGAGCTACTGCAGGCCGGGATCCGCAGGTGTGGGACTTCCGGTAAACACAGGACGTGCTCGGTCCTAGAGGAATTCTGCCTCAAGTGTCCCGAGATCACCAGGGCACTTTCTTGCAGCAGAAAAGTTGGTCTTACCTGTGGACCCGAGGCTCAGGTTCGCTCGCAGGGTGCTACCCACGGGCTCTCCATGGTGGCAGCAACCAGGAAGATCTCTGCCGCCCCTTCAGGGAGCCTCCATGCACCAGGGTTCCAGATGGCCTCCGGTGTTTTCCTCTGGCGTCTGAGATGTGTGTGCAGAGAGCAGTCTCTTCTGGTTTCCCAGGCGTGTAAGCCTCTCTGAAGGTTTAGCTCTCCCTCCCACGGGATTTGGGTGCAGAGAACTGTTTATCCCTCTTTTAATTTTTAGTTATATTTTCTTATTTCTTATACAGCAAGTGAATTTTATTGGCTGTAAGTCACTTTTAATTTTTTTCTTTGTTAGACTAGATATTTCTGTATCCCTCAAAATATTTTCATGTTTTGCTTTAAGTTGCTAATTTTAGCCTTGGCAAATAACTGTGGGAGAATTGGGACCCTTCCCTGCATTCTTTTATAGTGGTTTTCATTGATGAGGCTTCCCAATTTGTTGCTATTCCTGATCTATGGAAAACAACAAAAGAACACACACACACACACACACACACACACACACACACACACACACATTCCAATCCCTCGTCCTCTACTTCACTCAGGCCATTCCTCTCTATGGACTTGTTGATCCTGTGAACAAACGAGTTTATATTCTGCTTCACACCATGTGTATTACATGGGTGGGGGTGGGGAACTTCCAGGTGGGTTTTTGACCTCTTCTCTGTTCTCCATGTGTCTCCTGTCTTGTTCTCTATCTTGTGAATTCTATCTCTCAGATCCCTCAGATCTGACTCAGTTCATTCCAAGAAACTCTCAGTGGAAGGGTAGAATTTTGTTTTTTTCCTATTTAGGTGAGTACTGTCTAATGTTCTGGGTCTTAACCCCTTATTACATTTGATTTTTGTAATTTCTGTTGGGAGAGTAAGTCAAGTTTTCAATACTCTACTAGGATGTAGCCAAAACTTCTCTGAGAGTCTGGAGACATTCATCTCAAGAAAAATATTTGTACACCCTACCCCTCACTTCAATCCATTTGCACAGTTCCCACACTCATAAGTCAAAGCTCATGAACCACACAACAACTGTTCTGCCTGGCAAGGTATTCACAATGGGGCGATTTGATTCAGCTACAACCAACAGTTGTCTTATTAGGCTGAAAGCCCCCCAATAGCTGGAACTCATGCTTGGCACCATAACCTAGTCAAGTACCCATCGCTGGAAGGGTCATAGTTCTACAGGAGAACAAATATTGTCATTTTCCTAAACCATTATGTCAATGAGCAATATGCTATTTTTCATAAGCCAACAATATTTCTCAACTCTATTCTATTTATCATTATTCCCACAGATGAGTGCAACTCTCACCTCCTCATCCAAGAAATTGCTCTTTGCAGCAACAGAGACCACTACCACTACTGAGATCCATAAATGGTTAAAATGAAGAGAAATGAGGTTCCTAGTTTCATTAGAATATATCTAACTTGAGACCTACATATAAACATCAGAGAACAGATTCGAAGATAGGGCAGAAGGATTTTAAGAGGCAGAGGATATATCTGCTGCTAAGTAGCATATTCTAGACATTTGACAGATATTGTACCTATGAAATGTCAACAATATGGCTTCGTAAACATGACCTTTATCAACTCTAAGAAAGTCAGAAAAGAATTTTGTGGGAATGGCAGGACATGGGCTATTGTACTCCCATTCACTTTCAGCATTCCCAGTACTATTACAATTCATCTCAATTTTATAAACAAATTGTTTACAAATCCAATGAGATATCACTAATAGTTCATCAGAGGTAAGATTTATCCAGAAGTTAGGTAAAGGAGGGAGACTGTGAAATAACCATATCCTCAGGAATTTATACCCAGTATTAAGGAATCACTGTGGCGTGAAGGAGGGAACCATTTCCAAGGGGCATGCCGGCCTTCCCTGCAGCAGCTGCTCCAGTAGTTTCTTAATTTATTACTTTTTAATCAGCTTGTAGAAATGGGTAGAAACAGACACTTGACAAGCTCAGAAAACTCCAGAGGGAGTGAAGGCAGAATCAAATCAAGGGACTCTTGAATTTCTGCTTGTGACTATTCCCCTCTGGTTGTGAGGAGAACATCAAAATGGTATCTGCAATGAGACACCAAACTTGCCAAATTTTAAAGTCATTGCTGACCACACAGGAGATATATGGTTTCCTCTATTGTTAGATTTCATTTTTTCTAAACAACTTGACTGGGTAACAAAAGCCCACTCTCGCCCTCCAGTAACCATAAGTAAATTGTAAATAAATTTTTAAAATAATGAGGCCTGCTTGTGCTGCATCAGCCCTTACAGAGCCTGCAAGGAGACCCTAGTGAAGCACCTATAGAAGACACAAAGGACATTCTGTGTGTTCAAATGGTATGTGTACTCTGCTTCTATCTGCCAGCCTTCAGCTTTCTGGATAGAGAATTTAATATAAGGTCTGGTAACTGCTGAAACCTAGGTCCAAGAGAGTGGTTGACATCATTTTCTTTAGGAGCAGATGAACTGTAGAGCAAAAGAACTGGGATACTCAAGTGCTTTGAGCAGGGATTAAAAACAAGATAATTCCCACAGCTCCCTGCTCCCAAAGCCCGTGGGAGAGAGAGCTGAGTGGCCAGACGTGTGGGCACTCCTGAGACTGAAGGGCAGGAGAGACTTCCACTTCTGCCCACCTTTGCCCACATCCATGGCCCAAGAGAAAACTGTGTAGGGCCTCTGGGAACATGGAGATAGGAGCAGTGAAGCTGCAGGAGCACTGTGGTCCAGACTGCACCTGGATCTGAACAGACCTGGTAAAACAGCTTCCTGCACCGAAATCCTGTGAAAGGGAGAGCTGGACCTTCAGAGGGGCAGACAACCCTAGGAAATCAGAGGAGACTACTCCCTGCCCACATTTATGACTCTAGAGGAAAACACCTAGCGCCATCAGGGTTCCCTGCACACAGGGACCCAGAAGTAGGGGCAGGCCTTTATGGTTGCTGCCCTCACAGAGAGCTGAAACCCAGCCCTAAGGAGTGAATTCAGGCATAAATCAGAGGTAAGACCAACTTTTCTGCTCCAAGTGACCTGCCAGGTAGACTCAGTAACAGCTGAAAGCCAGTGGACAGGAACGACTACATGCCTTAAAGCAGAATACTCTGTTCCCATAACTGGCAAAAAACAAACAAACAAACAAACAAAAAAACCCCAGGAAAACAGGTCTACAGCACTCCTGACACACAGGCCTATAGAACAGTCAAGCCACTGTCAGAAATAGTAGAACAAGGTAATACCAAAGACAACCTAATGGAGAGAGGCAAGCACAGGAACCCAAGTAACAGAAACCAAGACAACATGGCATCATCAGAGCCCAATTCTCCCACCAAAGCAAACACTGAATATCCAAACACACCAGAAAAGCAAGAGCTAGAGTTAAAGTCACATTTGATCATGATGATGGAGGATTTTAAGAAAGACATAAAGAACTCCCTTAGAGAAATGCAGGAAAACACAAGTAAAAAAGTAGAAGCCCTTAGAGAGGAAACACAAAATATCCCTGAAAAAAATTACAGGAAAACAGAAGCAAACAGGTGAAGGAATTGAAAATGGAAATAGAAACAATAACGAAAGCACAAAGGGAGACAATCATGGATACAGAAAACCAAAGGAAGAGACAAGGAGCCATAGATACAATCATCACCAACAGAATACAAGAGATAAAAGAGAGAATCTCAGGAGCAGAAGATTCCATAAAAATCATCAATACAACTGTCAAAGATAATGGAAAATGGAAAAAGCTACTGGCCCAAAACATACAGGAAATCCAGGACACAAAGAGAAGATCAAACCTAAGGATAATAGGTATAGAAGGGAGTGAAGACTCCCAGATCAAAGGACCAGTAAATATCTTCAACAAAATCAAAGAAGAAATCTTCTCTAACCTAAAGAAAGAGATACCCATAAACATACAAGAAGTCAAATAGATTGGACTAGAAAAGAAACTCCTCCCATCACATAATAGTCAAAACACCAAATGCACAAAACAAAGAAAGAATATTAAAAGCAGTAAGAGAAAAAGGTCAAGTAATATATAAAGGCAAACCTAGCAGACTTCTCACCAGAGACTATGAAAGCCAGAAGATCCTGGACAGATGTCATACAGACCCTAAGAGATCACAAATGCCAGCCCAGGTTACTGTATCCAGCAAAGCCCCCAATTAACATAGATGGAGAAACCAAGATATTCCATGACAAAACCAAATTTACACAATATCTTTCTACAAATTCAGCCCTACAAGGACAATAAATGGTAAAGCCCAGCACAAGCAGACAAGCTACACCCTAGAAAAAGAAAGAAACTAACCATTTTGCAACAAAACAAAGAGAATACAAGCACACAAACATAATCTCACCTCCAAATACGAAGATAACAGGAAATAACAATCACTATTCCTTAATATCTCTCAAGATCAATGGACTCAATTCCCCAATAAAAAGACACAGATTAAGAAACTGGATACATTGTGAGGACCCAGCATTTTGCTGCCTATGAGAAGCACACCTCAGAGACAAAGACAGACACTACCTCAGAGTAAAAGACTCAAAAACAGCTTTCCAAGCAAATGGTTGGAAGATGCAAGCTGGAGTAGCCATTCTAATATCAAATAAAATCGATTTTCAATAAAAAGTCATCAAAAAAGATAAGGAAAGACAATTCATATTCATCAAAGGAAAAATCCAACAAGATGAATTCTCACTCCTAAATATTTATGCTCCAAATACAAGGGCACCTACATACATAAAAGAAAACTTACTAAAGCTCAAAGCACACATTTCACCTCACACAATAATAGTAGGAGATTTCAACACCCCACTCTCAACAATGGACAGATCATGGAAACAGAAATTAAACAGAGACATAGACAGACTAAGAGAAGTTATGAACCAAATGGACTTAACAGATATTTACAGAACATTCTATCCTAAAACAAAAGGATATACCTTCTTCTCACCACCACATGGTACTTTCTCCAAAATTGGCCATATAATCGGGCACAAAACAGGCCTCAACAGATTCAGAAAGATAGAAATAATCCCATTTATCCAATCTGACCACCATGGGCTAAAGCTGTTCTTCAATAAAAATAAGGGAAGAACACCCACATAAACATGGAAGTTGAACAATGCTCTACTCCATGATAACCTGGTCAAGGAAGAAATAAAGAAGAAATTAAAGACTTCTTAGACTTTAATGAAAATGAAGGTACAACATACCCAAACTTATGGGACACAATGAAAGCTGTGCTAAGAGGAAAACTCATAGCTCTGGTGACTGCAGAAAAAAAACAAAAAAAAAAACAAAAAAAAACCCAAAAAAACAGGAGAGAGCATATATCAACAGCTTGACAGCACACCTAAAAGCTCTAGAACAAAAAGAAACAAACACACCCAGGAGGAGTAGAAGGCAGGAAATAATCAAACTCAGAGCTGAAATCAACCAAGTAGTAACAAAAGTACTATACAAAAAGTTGACAGAACCAAAGCTGGTTCTTTGAGAAAATCAACAAGATAGATAAACCCTTAGCCAGACTAACGAGAGGACACAGAGAGTGTGTCCAAATTAACAAAATCAGAAATGAAAAGGGAGACATAACTACAGATTCAGAGGAAATTCAAAAAATCATCAGATCTTACTATAAAAGCCTATATTCAACAAAACGAAAATCTGGAGGAAATGGACAATTTCCTAGACAGATACCAGGTACCAAACTTAAATCAGGAACAAATAAACCAGTTAAAAAACCCCATAACCCCTAAAGAAATAGAAGCAGTCATTAAAGGTCTCCCAACCAAAAAGAGCCCAGGTCCAGACAGGTTCAGTGCAGAATTCTATCAAACCTTCATAGAAGACCTCATACCAATATTATCCAAACTATTCCACGAAATTGAAACAGATGGAGCACTACCGAATTCCTTCTATGAAGCCACAATTGCTCTTATTCCTAAAACACACAAACACCCAACAAAGAAAGCAAACTTCAGACCAATTTGCCATATGAATATCGACACAAAAATACTTAATAAAATCCTGGCAAACCGAATCCAAGAACACATCAAAACAATCATCCACCATGTTCAAGTAGGCTTCATCCCAGAGATGTAGGGATGGTTCAATATACGGAAATACCTCAACATAATCTACTACATAAACAAACTGAAAGATAAAAACAACATGATCATTTCATTAGATGCTGAGAAAGCATTTGACAAAATTCAACACCCCTTCATGGTAAAAGTCCTGGAAAGAACAGGAATTCAAGGCCCATACCTAAACATAGTAAAAGCCATATACAGCAAACCAGTTGCTAACATTAAACTAAATGGAGAGAAACTTGAAGCAATCCCACTAAAATCAGGGACTCGACAAGGCTGCCCACTATCTCCCTACCTATTCAATATAATACTCAAAGTCCTAGCCAGAGCAAACAGACAACAAAAGGAGATCAAAGGGATACAGACTGGAAAGGAAGAAGTCAAAATATCAGTATTTGCAGATGATATGATAGTATATTTAAGTGATCCCAAAAGTTCCACCAGAGAACTACTAAAGCTGATAAACAATTTCAGCAAAGTAGTTGGGTATAAAATTAACTCAAATAAATCAGTAGCCATCCTCTACACAAAAGAGAAACAAGCTGAGAAAGAAATTAGGGAAACAACACACTTCATAATAGTCCCAAATAATATAAAATACCTCAGTGTGACTTTAACCAAGCAAGTGAAATATCTGTATGATAAGAACTTCAAGCCTCTGAAGAAAGAAATTGAAGAACTCAGAAGATGGAAAGATCTCCCATGCTCAAGGATTGACAGGATTAATATAGTAAAAATGGCCATTTTGCCAAAAGCAATATACAGATTCAATGCAATTCCCATCAAAATTCCAATCCAATTCTTCAGAGAGTTAGACAGAACAATTTGCAAATTCATCTCGAATAACAAAAAACCCAGGACAGCTAAAACTATCCTTAACAATAAAAGAATTTCAGGGGGAATCACTATCCCTGAACTCAAGCAGTATTACAGAGAAATAGTGATAAAAATGTATGGTATTGGTACAGAGACAGAGAGATAGACCAGTGGAGTAGAATTGAAGACTCAGAAATGAATGCACACCTATGTTACTTGATTTTTGACAAAGGAGCCAAAACCATCCAATGGAAAAAAAGATAGCATTGTCAGCAAATGGTGCTGGTTCAATGTAGAAGAATGCAGATCGATCCATTCTTATCACTCTGTACAAAGCTTAAGTCCAAGTGGATCAAGGACCTCCACATCAAACTAGATACACTCAAACTAATAGAAGAAAAAGTGGGGAAGAATCTCGGACACATGGGCACTGGAGAACATTTCCTGAACAAAACACCAATGGCTTACGCTCTAAAATCAAGAATAGACAAATGGGATCTCATAAAACTGCAAAGCTTCTGTAACGCAAAGGACACTATTGTTAGGACGAAATGGCAACCAACAGATTGGGAAAAGAACTTTATCAATCCTACAACTGATAGAGGACTAATATCCAAAATATACAAAGAATTCATGAAGTTAGGCTGCAGGGAGACAAATAACCCTATTAAAAATGGGGCTCACAAATGGAGCTAAACAAAGAATTCACAGCTGAGGAATGCCGAATGGCTGAGAAGCACCTAAAGAAATGTTCAACATCTTTAGTCATAAAAGAAATGCAAATCAAAACAACCCTGAGATTCCACCTCATACCAGTCAGAATGGCTAAGATCAAAAACTCCAGAGACTGCCGATGCTGGTGAGGATGTGGAGAAAGAGGAACACTCCTCCATTGTTGGTGGGATTGCAGACTGGTACAACCATTCTGGAAATCAGTGTGGCGGTTCCTCAGAAAATTGGACATTGAACTACCTGAGGACCCAGTTATACTTCTCTTGGGCATATACCCAAAAGATGCTCCAACATATAACAAAGGCACATGCTCCACTATGTTCATAGCAGAGTTATTTATAATAGCCAGAAGCTGGAAAGAACCCAGATGCCCTTCAACAGAGGAATGAATATAGAAAATGTGGAACATCTATACAATGGAATACTACTCAGCTATCAAAAACAATGACGTTATTAAATTCATAGGCAAATTGATAGAACTGGAAAATATCATCCTGAGTGAGGTAATCTAATCACAGAAAAACACACATGGTATGCACTCCCTGATAAGTGAATATTAGCCTAAATGCTCGAATTACCCTAGATGAACAGAACACATGAATCTCAAGAATGATGACCAAAATGCGGATGCTTCACTCCTTTTTTAAAAGGGGAACAAGAATACCCTTGGCAGGGAATAGGGAGGCACAATTTAGAACAAAGGCTGAAGGAACTCCCATTCAGAGCCTGACCCAAATGTGGACCATACATATACAGCCACCAAACTAGATAAGATGGAGGAAGCAAAGAAATGCAGGCTAACAGGAACCGGATGTAGATCTCTCCTGAGATGCACAGCCAGAATACAGCAAATACAGAGGAGAATGCCAGCAGCAAACCACTGAACTGAGAACTGGACTCCCGTTGAAGGAATAAAAGAAAGGACTGAAAGAGCTTGAAGGGGCTCGAGACCCCATATGAACAACAATGCCAACCAACCAGAGCTTCCAGGAACTAAGCCACTACCGAAAGACTATATATGGACTGACCCTGGACTCTGACCTCATAGGTAGCAATGAATAGCCTAGTAAGAGCTCCAGTGGAAGGGGAAGCCCTGGGTCCTGCTAAGACTGAATGTGATTGTTGTGGGGAGGGCGGCAATAGGGGGAGGATGGGGAGGGGATCACCCATAAAGAAAGGGAGGGGGAGGGATTAGGGGGATGTTTGCCTGGAAACCGGGAAAGGGAATAACACTCGAAATGTAAATAAGAAATACTCAAGTTAAAAATAAAATAAAATAAAAAAAAATAATCTGCATACAGAGGCTACTGACCAGAGCACTTTCAGTCACTTCTCTGGAGTGTTGTGAACTTAATTGCAGGCTGAGCAGTTGGCTAAGACATAGTTTCATCACCAATGAGGATGTGGCAGTAATGCAGAGAAAAAATCTTTCCCTCTGTCCCTCTGTTAATGTCTCCCCAAAGCTCTCATCCTGGTCTGGTCTATCTTTACCAGCACGTTCAGTCCTTGACTGTGTCAGCCTTCCCCTAACTTCTAGTTGCCCAAAATGATTTTTTTTTTTAAAAAAAAGAGTCTTTTCTTGCTAAATCATGGCATATATATTTTTGGTTTATTTTTTAATCTTAAAAAAAAACACTTTTTTATCAAGCCTAAAATATACCATCTCTCGGCTTTTGTAATGCTGGTGAAAAAAATTCATTTTAAACTGATTTCTGTAAGCTCTAATTATACAGTATATTTCATAATAAGCTTTGCAAAATCTCAGCTCATGAACAAAAACTCTGTAAGTAATAACTTGTCACTACAATGATCCCTGTGCCAAATTTAATTCACAGATAAATATAAAGGAAAATTTGAGAGCCAAGCAAGTCTAACTTGAAGGCGGCGGGCTCTGCAGAGTGAGTTCCAGGATCCCTCACAACACCTTCTAAAGCCTTCTTACCTTTATATTCATGCTCTATAGCTGTCTCCTCTGACTCATATGCAGCTGCAGTCTCTCCCATCTGGAAACAAACCCTAGCTACGGATATTAGCTGCCTGCATCTCCGTAGCACATTTTTTTTTTCTCAGAAAACTTAGCCCTTGCTTAGAAGCTGCCACAGTGGGTTAAATTATCCAATCCCTGTCATTAAAGGTGGCAGCCACGCACTTGAGAATGATGTGGGAAATCTCCAGCGAGAGTGATAATTAAAGTTGGAAAATGAAGGGTCACTTCCCTTCACTCAGCTCATTGAATTTGGCGTCAGAATGATTCTAAAGCAGTGGGGGAGATGGTCTTCTCAGCATGGCCATATCTGGGTGCACACGCGCTCTTTCCATGGTTTCCAAAGAGAATGCCACTCTAATTGTGTTTAAAACGTTATCTTTGGTGTGGGGAACAAACATGGTAGAATTGAGTTATAAAAATACAGAGAAAAGACCATTGGGTGTAATCTAAATGGGGAAAGAATTGGGGGGAAAAACCTCATGTATTATATTTTTCAAACACACAAAAGCATTATAAGAGAAGTTCTTGGTTGCCAGGGTGATTTAACATTTAAAGTACCTCTTCTTTCTGCCTGGATGAGGGATCAGAGAGCCAGGGGTTTCAACCCAGAGTCCCTGTCTTCTGATTGTCATTTCTTGGGGCCTATTATTATAACAACTTATTTCTGCCTCAGAAAAAAGCGGACAGTATCCTGTGAGTTTAAGAAAGCCACTGCTGGCCATGACTTTTTCAAAGAAAATCGGTTTTTGCCTCTTTGTTTCTCATTCAACACTGACACAGTTTGTAGGAAAATCATATTTATTTTATATTGTTTTATATGTTACTTTAAAAAAGAAATACTGAATTCTAAAGAGCAACCTAGGCAGGTACATCGAAGGCAGTAGTACACAGAGGTATAGATTAATAAAAGCAAAATTTAAATTCCAGCTTCAACTTAAGGAAAGATTATATATTCAATCATGAGCCAGATCCTTTACCTCTGTGTACCTGGGTTTCCTCCACCATAAACTTGGGCATGTAACAGGATCTATTTATGAAGATGTTGAAGGATCCGGCAAGTTTAAAAATATACAGAGCTTTTAAAACAATGTCCAGCACAGAGTAAGTGATTCATTAAGTACCTACCTCCCATCGTGAGGACAATGAAATGTTTGGTACCTAGCAGAGTATTCAGTACTCCACACCAAGTTGGTACACTGATTAATATTCTCATTTTTACAGTTGGGTCTCTTGTGCTCAGTAATCTAAGGAGAAACATCCTAAAAGATATGGCTCCTTTAGAAAACACATGCTTGGCATCATCGTTGAAGTGACTTAACTGGATCACAGGAGAGATAATTGCGACATCAGGCTCCCCACCTGAAGAAGTCCTAATGAGCAGATGCTAAGATGCTAAAGCTTTCTGATGTGTCTCCATAGTTCCCTTCCCATCTGAAGGACTGTTTTGAAGAAGATAAATTATACCTGTTCTACCTGACTGTATTTGGTTCAAGAGTATACAGAAGCATTTACGCTATCTAAAAGAATACCTCTTGATCTACTAAGCAGCAGGATGCTTCCTTTGGAAGACTGGTTTTTTCAGGTTACATGCAACCATTCATGAATTCCATTAAATTCAAAAGTATGTAAATATTCAAAAATACATATCATGATAGCATTGACATGTGCTCCCTTTGTCCTTGTAGGAAAACCTTTTCTGTAACATAAACATACACATCACTGGATATTTCAGGCTCTGTTCACCACATCTCAAAGATTAATAGAGAAACAGAAGGGGAGGCATAGGAACAGGGAGTGGGAGAAAGAATGGATGGTACCAAGAACAACCTTAACTGTACTACTAAAGCAAAAATACTTTTTTATTACATGTAACTCTGATTTTACTGTAAGGATTCTGTGTGGTTCCTTAAAAAAAAATTAAGCTTTCTATAAAACATAGTGAGTTTATTTAGTATAAGGGGGTTAAAATTATTTGGTAAATTATCTCCCACTGAAAAAAAAATATAAATAACCCACATAAGATATTCTGTTCCAGCCTTAGCTTTATATAAGATGATTTACAGCCTGCAATTTCTCCCTAAGGTCATCACCTTCATAAATACCAGCCACATACAATGAAAACCAACTCAATAAAATGGGTATTTCATTCCTCCTGCGTCTGCTTATGTAGAGGCTTCCTCCATGCACCCAGTGCCCATTTATAACAAAGCCTCACATTGGGAGGGATTTTATGAGTTCTCCAGCTTTCTTTCTTTATCTTTCTATGCATCAGCCAAGCAACTGGCGGATTCTTTAATAAAATATATTATCCGCATTAATATTTATAAGCCTACGAATTGGATGTTTAAATAAACATTCAGCAACTCATGCCTGTTCTCTTGTTTTAGATGTTAAATCACACTTACGTTGTCCGGGAAGTCAGCCTTTAGTTCGGTGACACTGTGACACCAATACGCAGCTGTTTTCTCACTGATGAGCTCAATGTTGAGGAAGGAGCTTTGTCCAGGGCCATACAAGGGGCCAGAAGTGGTCCCCCGGATGATTCTGGGTGAGACGTTTGTCACGATGTCCTAATGAAAGAAGAAAAAACACATTGAGTCTCTGCTCTGCAAAGAAAACCTGTGATCTTGATTATATATTCATTTCCATGTGACAATATTTTACCAAGTCTCTTCTCACATTTTTCCAGATGAGGTTTGAACATACTTTAAATTGCGGTTCAGTCTATGTTATTTCCAAATGGAATGGCAGAATAAAATATTCCTTAGCTTTCGCTAACTTACTGCAGTTCTAGATTGTACAAGAAGAAAAAAATTTTTAATTAAATAATTTCATGCTAATTTAGGCTGTATATATTTTAGTTTGTTTGCAGTTTAAAAATAAAGAAATAAAACATTAAAATTCCATGTAGGTCTATGTAATCTCAGTAGCTTTAATCATTAACTCCAGTAAGAATTAATGTTTAAAGACAAAATGTATAATTTTCTTAAAATGTTATTTAAATGCAAATCAAGTGAGAAAAACATATTACTATTACTAGCTCATTAAACTTGAAAACATATTATAATGAATTAACTGGGTCCAATTACCTGCATATATGTATACCTACATAAGATTCATATTCCTATATGGGTATATATATATTTGTCTGAATGTGAGTATATGGTCTTATATTTAATACAAAAACAGTTCCCCTTTCCAAGACTGAAATGACGTAATCAATAACTTCCTGATAAATATAAACAGTAAAATTAACTAGCTTGTTAAGTGTAATTACCAATCCCAGGCTGCTTCTAAAGGAGTAATAGCAAAGAAGAATTACATTCTTCCATTCCTTAAAACTAAAATGAAACAAAGAAGGAAAAAATGTTTCTTTTGCCAACTTCCAATTAAAATTAATTTTGAATAAAGGTCATTTAGTTAAGGATTTATCAGAATTAGTCTTTTAAGTACCCCTCCTCACCATCTTGTCACTTTTAGTGAGATAACATGAACCCCCATTAGTATATAGCAATTAAGGTCAATTTACATATTTTAATTAAGAACCACCCCATATAAAACAATTAGTGTAATAGGCATACTAACTGGATTTCATAACATTTGGACGTTTTTCCAACTAGATAGACAGGAAACCTTAATTAGCATTAATTAGTGCTGATCTGCATATGTTTGATAAGGCATACCCTTGCCACAAAAGATTATTTATTCCTGAATGTGCCAAATGCTACAGTTGCAGAGGATAAAAGGACTTTTCTTCACATTGCATGTTAATTTCTGTTAATTTACATTCACTTTTACATCCGAATTAGTATATTATAAAATAAATGGTATAAATGTTATAAAAAGCCTCCTTAAATATGTACATTTTAACTTATAGGAATCATGCCAGTTAAATTTTTACTAATTAAGCCATTCCACTTCTATTGTGTGTGTGCACAATATCACCAGCCTCGCTTTGATTTGCTGTTGAAAAACCCTGTTACACAATCATAAACGCTAACATGACAAATAGAATCACTCCAGGAGGCTCTAGCAGACAGGTCAAATTTCCATTCTGGCAAATGCTTCAATGTGTATGCAGCATCCCTGTGGGTGGCTCCATGTGTCTCTCCAGGTAGGCACTATTGTGCTGCCAGTGTTGGAAGAGGCATTTCTGGAAAATGTTTCCTTTGAATGACCCTGGTTTTCTTCTCCGTTCCAGTTTGCAGATTTCACACTCTTTTATCCCTCAGGTCCTTCCACCCAGTATTCTAATTGCTTTCTCTTGGATAAATCCAACCCAGATAACAACCTGTACCTCTACAGAGGACTTGACCAAGGAGGTGGACAGAGGGTATTCAGTTCATCAAAGGGAATCAAGAAAGATTGGAAAGGGGTCACTTTAGAGTCTAGCTAGAGTCTCTCATTTACTACGCGTCAAGAATTAAGTCCTGCATAATTGAAATGTTGCTGTGAAGATTGCCTACGAAGAGGTGATATTTGTTTTGCATAGAGATAGTTCAAATATTAAAACAATAATGAACTGTTCTTCAGAGCTAGCACAGATGAGCTAGGATTTATGATTTCAAATATGGCTTTTTCCTTTTACCTGCTATAGCCATCAATTTTGGGGGAATCTTAGAAACAAAACTATCATCTTCCTTTGAAGTAAAAACACATCTTAACCCTGCTCTTGAACTAAGATTTCATACTATTAGCACCTGTAAACCTATCCAGCGTCTCTCAGAAAACAACCTATGCCATGGTCTCATTTACTAGAAAAAAAGTAATACAAGGGAAGAGAGGGAGAGAGGGAGAGAGGGAGAGAGAGAGAAAGAGAGAGAGAGAGAGAAAGAGAGAGAGAGAGCAACAGAGACAGAGAAAGAAGGAGAAAGACAGAGACAGAGAGAAGTTTCTTACCAACCTCTGAGATATAATTTCAGAAGCTACCATAAGTCATTTATATGGCTTTTGTTAAAACAATCAAAAGGACCCTGTAGCAATTTGAATGGGAATGACCTCCATAGGCCCATGCGTTTTAATATTTGCTCCTTGGTTGGTGAAACAGTTTAGGAAGAATGGAAAGGTATGGCCTTTTCAGAGAGGTGTGCCATTAGGAGTGGCCTTTGAAGTATTCAAAGTCCACAGAAGGCACAGGCGCTCTCTCTCTCTCTCTCTCTCTCTCTCTCTCTCTCTCTCTCCCTTCCTCTTTCCCTCCCTTCCACCCTCTTTCCTTCCCTCCCTCCTCTTTCTCCATCCTTCCTTCCCTCCTTCCTTCCCTCCTTTCTTCCCTCCATCCATCCTTCCCTTCCTCCTTTCCTACTCCCCATCCTCCCTGCTGAGCCATGCCCGCTGCCATGCTGTCCACCATGTTGTTCATGGACACATCCTCTGTAACTATAAGCAAGTCCCCCAATTAAATGCTTTTTTTAAATAAATTGACTTGGTCAGGGTATTTTTTCATAACAACAGAACAGTGACTAAGACAGAACCTGTTGGAAATATTTCTTTAAATAGTAGAAACTTCAACTTCCTTAATATAAACAATGGTAAAAATTCTTTCCAATACTATAGATAGTTACTGTGTAGAATTTTTAAATTGTCTGTGACTCAATACCTTAGCAGAACTTTTTGTAAAATTTTATTTGCAAATTCAACCATTTTTGACAAAATTGACAAGATGACTAAATTAAAATAATCACCCTGTAATAGACCGGTAATAGAAACTTTATCTTAGCTTTTCCCCCCTCAAATTGAGTTGTCCTTACAATTAATTTGCCAAAAACTTTTTCCATAGGTTGTAACATTTTAGATCTTTGAAAGTGACAGACGAATGATAACAAGGATCCAATGAATTGTCCTTGGTTTCAACAGTAGGGTAATAACTTACTAATGCTGTGGACCAGGGAACACTGCGACTTGAAATTCCTTTCATAAGAGAATAATTTCCTTTAATGTTTAATAGCTAAGTTATATTGGTATTGCTTAGGGGACTTAATAGAATAATCATGGCCAGGAACGGTTAGACTAGATACAAGTTCATTCTCTATGAAAGAAATATAAATTACCATGGCCCCAATCTTCAATGCATCAACAATGTTCAGATTTTAAGAAAATAGATGTTTATGGAGGAAGAAATATTAGGAGACATCCACGCTTTATGTGCTAATGGAGCCACCATTATAAAACCAAGTGTCATTGCCCTCTTTCTATTGAGGTGATAAGAGTAGGTTTTAAACATTAGTAAGACTTGAATGCACAACATCCTGATTATATTTGTTTAAGTTCATTAACTTGACTTTCTAACCCTAAGAAACAATTATATACAAGTTTCCATGGTTACCTTGATGAATAATCACAACAATGTAAGAGTAAAAGAGAAAATTTAGTCAGAAGGGACTAGACAGAGAACTGGGGTGCAATGACATTGGATGAGAATATAAACTAAAATGTTCAGAATGAATTACAGTCCTTTCTGCCACCATAACTGGATTTTATAAACGGTGCTGAATGAAAAGAGTAGTCTCCCAAACACACACACATACACACACACACACACACACACACACACACACACACACACACACACAACATACAGGATCGTTCATGGGAGGACAACAACCACTCAATGTATTCTTCAATTACGCACACTGATATGATAAAATCGTAACCTTAAGAATGGTATATTGAAATTACAGAAGAGAAATTGCCTCACTGGGTACACAGAGGAGGAAAACAGCTAAACTGGGGAGAGAAGAGTTAGCACAGCTTTCTGAAGGTGAGATTATGCTCAACTTGCAAAGCAGCAGGAAGAGAAATTTGTTCCCTGAGCTACACAGTAATGTAATGGATGTTACAATGGTCTACAGATTCTGATAGGTCCCCTGAACACATGTTATTTAAACATAAGCTATCTTTTTCTTTTTTTCAAGAACAGGCCAGCTATATAGCTGAGGATGGCCTAGAACTAGTCCAGCTATCTCTCCCTTCCAAATGTTGGGATTATGGGTATAAGGAACAATTACCAACTTTTTCTTTCCTTTTACATTCCAAGATTCTAATGAGGGTTTTTATAAAAGTACCTTTCATTCACCTGTTATTGTCTTGGAGGCTTACTCCTGAGTAAGCGCACCCCTTCTAGTTCATTCTGAACTCTGCCTGGTTCAAATCCTCTGGCCCAAAATCCTCCAAGTTCATTGATTCAGTCTAGCTTCTATCAGCTTCTGACTGAACTGCTCTGCTTAGCCTCATACTAACTTTGAGAATTTGCTCTAACCTTCCGGCTCCTACTCACTCTCTGTCTGGTTCATTCTGTTTTCAACTGTACCTAGCTTGTTGCATTTGCAGCCTGTTTCTGTAGAATTGCCTACATAAAACTACCACACACACACACACACACACACACACACACACACACACACACATACATACACCCTCTCTCTCTCCCCACTGTGCTGTTCTCATGAGAGTTGGGTATATCCTATTTCTGACTCATTCTGCCAAATGTTTCTCTCATTCATCACTTTTCTGTCCCTCAATTAGACATCACTTTCAAATAACAAACTAACTTTCCCTTTATTGTTCAGGATTGAAGGTGTGTACTAAGGGTGTGTCTGTATTCCAGCCAGATCATACTGCAATCCAGGGCATAGCTGCATTCCAGTCAGATCACATAAACCTAGAAGGTTTTTGGATGTGATCCCTTGCCAGAGCAGCCATGTTGCTGGATTAAAATTTCTTTACATGTCTTTATTTAAGTACTTACTTTTTTTTTGGTTAAAATAGTTTAGCTATTAGAGTTAATAAATGAAAAATTAAAAAATAAAAAGCACTACAGGAAAGGCACTTTCTAATATGTGTAATCTCTAGGTATTTAGGTAACACAACACATGTCTTCTATTACAGAAGAAAAAGGATTGTAAATTAGTCTAATGGCAAATACATTATTACATAAACTCCACCAATCTGCTTAGCATGCCACCACCTGCAAGTGGGTAAAAGCACTGACCCAGTGTCAAGCACAATTCCATGTCTGTAGAAGGACTTTCTCCCACTGTTTACTTTATGAATAAATATGTCAATGTTTGATTTCCTCTAAGCATAATTATCAGAAAGAGTTCTGATGGGTTTGGGTGGCAAGACAGGTAGGATAAGAATTCCTTTTGAATAAATCATCTTTTCCATTTGAGTGTCTTGCATAAACACAGCCTTCAAACACCTGAAATAGTAAGAACACTTACAGTGTTCATCGGGAAAAATCATCTACACGGAAAACACACATAAAATAGCAGTGTTACTTTAGAAATGTTAGATAAATTATCAAAGCCGTGATGCATTTGTCATCTTCAAAATATTAATAGTAGAGGTGTGCATGGCGCAGATCTTGCACATACATCAGAACTGAACATCACAGCTCCATCATCGTGTTGATAAGGATGAAAAACAGAAGTTCGTCATTTTCCCTCAGTTGCACTGCTGTTGTGCAACGTAGCTAAGACCAGCCCTCAGGTGGACATATGAAATGAGAATAATAATAGGAGTGATCACTAATATGTAATGTATGTGACAATGACAAGAAGTTGCTTTTGTGTGTGTGAGGAAAGAAATCGATTTGAACATATTAACTATGGGAAAATGAAATATGGTCTATTTGTTTTAGGAGAAAGGAGTATGTTAAGTAATCAAAGGAAACAATCGTACCTCAGGAAAATTTTCTGTCTTCTAATTGCTTTAATTTGCATATCGCTTCTCCCTGTCTCTGTCTCTGTTTCTTTCTCACTTACTATCTCTTCTTTCTTTAGGTCTGTCATCTCCCCTGAACGAGTTTCTCTTCACTCTCCTAATTCTTTTCTTCCTCTAAAAGACATACTCTGCCACAGATCACATGGTTCTGAATTTACAGGTTACAGGGATCGCCTTCCCCTAAACATGGAACTTTTTTCCAAACCTTAACATGTAAGCTCTGAAAGAGTTAACTTGAATTCAATATTCTTCTGTTTGCTGACCCTCTCCTGCAGAGCAGATTCAATTGGTGTTCATGGAGCTGCTCAGAGAAATGGATGTGGAGAAAGTGAGGAATGAGTCAATAGTGCTAGAGGAAACTACTCATCCAGGGCTCTCTAAATTCACAACAGAGACCTGTCCTATAGACATGGGTTGAATATAAGTCATTCAGAAAACAGTTGTAAAATAAACAAAATGACTACCTAGGAAAATGTAAATTCTTAATAATATTGAGCTCACTGCGATCATCCATTTCCTATTTTTGGTAGCAAATACTTAGCAAAGTTAACACTTTAAGAGCCCTTTAGGTACTTACAGGTTTCATACTAAACTGAGAACTTGAGATTTGAATATGTTGTGTGCAGAGGTTGTTGACCCAGAATGCCTAGTCTCAAGCTTTTCTGGGCTGGATGAACAGGGTCCATATGTAAGAGATAGTGAATGATGTAGCAGGAAGGGAAAACAGAGTGAAAAGGAAACCTTTACAAGCTGACAGTGTTTCAGTGAGACAGTAATGAATAAAAAGTGATGCCATCGATTACTGATTAAATATTGGTATTTCAAACCACCAGATCTTTATGATTTCCTGGACAAATGTACTCTCAATTATAATAGAGAGTGGGCACCTTACATTATAAAAATGCTAAGAGTAAGAGTCTCATGTAGTCTTTAATCTTTTCACTAAATATATATAAACTAAATATGTAGTAAAAATGGCGATCTCTTGCTTTTTGACCTCATCTTTTGATCTGGGAAATTATTTTCATATTACAGATGTTGTGGGTTAATAAGGGAAGGAATACAGCTACAGTTGTGGTTCAGAGTTTGGTTAATATTTATTAATCAGTCAAGTTTTCAGTTTCAGAAACAGTAGAGAGAGTTTAGGTATGAGTTACTTTTACTAACGTGAGGGTAACAACTGGGGAAGGAATCGGCGATGAGACTGGGAGATTACATGGAGATGGGTAAGGTTATAGAGAGTACCTAATGACTGTTTTAATGAGTGCAAAGTTTTTCTGCAGACTTGGAGACTCCATTGTGTTTTGTCTTCTATTCAAGTTATTAATACCAGTGGCTCAGAGCAGCTGTGCGTCTGTGGAGATAAGTTTCACAAGAAACAGATGAAGTTTTTTTCAGGCCTGATATCAGATGGATTAGAATGTGATTAATCAACAGGCAGACTGATTAAATTATTGGGTTCACTGTTCAGATAAGAGGTTTTGGAGACACTCTGCCAAACTATAATTAAGTTAGAAATATCTGTTGCCCTGCTTAAAAGATGATCACGTGGTATAGTTTGAAGAAATCTTTTATGGTCCAGAAGAGCAGTTGTGAAGGTGTGAGAATGAGTCAGTTCTTATAATTATTACTTTCAATATTAGAACATATCTTCATTCATTGGAAAATATATTCCAATTTTTTTATATAAAATGTATATAAACCATCTGGTTGTATACTAGAAGCCACTACAAATGAAATGGATACTAGTCAAGCAATTGCATAAAAGAAGCAGACAAGATGGGACCATTTCAGGAACATGGTGAAGAAGATAGCAAGACAATTTCCATGAGATATAAACACTAGTTTTGTTTTGTTTGGCTTTTTGTTTGTTTGTTTTTTTAGCATACAATTTAAGTGTCAAAATATGGTAGGTTCTGAGGTATCAGGAAAAAAAAAAAACCTGAAGCAAAGTTCCTAGAACACAAAGAAGCTATGAGGTTCTGCATTCCTGCAGGTGTTATCTATCCTTATTGGTTTTTAGACTGAGTTCTGATGGCCAATGAACACGAGAATGTAGAGGAATTTTAATCCAGTAACATGGCTGCTTAGGTGAGGGATCATATCCAAAGATCTAGGTCTGTGAGATCCTGCTGCAATGTAGACATGTCCTGGATTATAGTACAATCCAGTGGACTATAGACATGCCCTTATAACACACCTTTAATCCCAAACAATGAAGGTAAGGTTAATTTGTAGAAGGAAGTAGTCATGTTTGAAAGTGACATCTATTTGAGGGGCAGACAAAGTGACAAATTAGAGAAATATTTGATAGAGTGTGTCAGAATTTGGAAAAGCCCAACTCTCATGGTAACAGCACATGAAAGACATGCTATTTAGCAGGAGAGAGAGACAGAGAGACAGTGATAAGAGAGATGAGAGGGACAGAGATAAGAGAGATGAGATAGACCGAGAGAGACATGCTGGTGGTCATGAATGATAAAGAGCCACAAGATTAGAACATATCTCCAAAGTTAATATGAGGCTAAGCAGAGCAATTCAGTCAGAAGCAGAAAGAAGCAAGATTGAGTCAGTCATCTCAGAAGATTAGACTATATGGAGGGTAACGACTTCCAGGCCTAGGCCTAGGGTAGTTATAACAGAGAAAGAACAACTCACAGCTCAGCCCAGTTTACACAGAAAAGGTATGGCTATCATCTCACCCCATTATCTGAAAGCATCATTGACAGAGAAAGCAAGAATTGACTGGCCCATATGTGGTAGTAGGTACTAATGTGGTAGTTAGCAATCTTCTTAGACAGGAGCAAAATCAATGATATTATCAACCTTCTTAGTAGAAAAGACCTTCAGTGGATTAGGTATCTATGGCAGCCTTTAAACATGTTTAGTAGCCAACAAGTTTGCCTTATAAATTTAAACCTGTTTGGATTCCAAACCTCAGTTCCCAGTCATAATATCTTTAGAGGTAAGAAATAAATTGTAATAGTTCCTGTTCAAGGGTGGCTGGAGCCTCCATAGGTCCTGGTACAAATAAAACAAAAACATTAGATCATCCTACTCATATCTGCTAGGGTAAATACATCTTTCTCTCAAACTATACTATGTCTTCACTACTAACTAGAAATGAGAGTAGAAAATTACTGACAACTAACCTTGCCTGCAATGTCATGTGTAAGATAAACTTTAACAACAACAACAACAACAACAACAACAAAACAATAATGTAAACTATAGAGATGAACACACACACACACACACACACACACACACACACACACACACAATTTGTTTAAAAAAAAGATGAAAGAAAGAGTTGAGGGGAAGTAGGACCTAGGTGATCTGGATTGTATCTCTTGCTAATTCAGTAAGAGGAAAGTTTGTGAGTTAGAACTAAAAACTGTTCTCCACACTCAGTCAGTATACCTGCCTTTCAGAAATGACTGAATTTAAAAAGTCAAAAAATAAACCACCTTGCATTTTTGCTAATAACAGAAACAAAGTCCTTTTGTCCATTCATAAAGCACATTACTCCAGGTTTCTGAAAGTGTACATAAATAAATTTTGAATGATTATAAGCACATGAAGCAAAAAACACTAAAGACACAGTTAAAAAGACAGTCTTCATGACAGACAGGAAACAATAAGACACAAAATCTGGTCTTTATAAAAATGTGTAGAGCATGTCAGATTAAACAACAAAAAATACTTGATATGCTTAAAAATAAAAGAAACAAACATACCACCAAAGGGTCAGATGCTTCAGAACTGTGAAGGCTTTTAACATTGCCAAGTAGAAATTTTAGACATAAAAAATAAATATTACTGAGGGAAAAGAATGTTAATTATTTAGAGTAAGCAATGGTGTAGGCCTAGCGTAATTAGATGGAAGGTATTAGTTAAGTTGATTTTATAATTTGGGAATGTCGTCTGAGAACACCTCTAACAAATGGGAAGAAAACATTATCAGAGGTTTCAAGATATGACATGTAAAGAAAGAAATGAAACATTTTAATTGGATTTGACTAAAGCAGATAGGAAAAAATAGAGGAATCAATATTTGAGTAGAAATTATTACATATCAAAGAGCTAGTCAGAAATACAGATTCTCAGATTCTGGGTACCAATAAAAAGCGAGAAATATCTTTGAAAAATCAGGATCTAGACACTGGGTATAAATAACCAAAAGGAAAGAGATATAAGCTGAAATCTCAAGAAAATGCTATATTCTTATTTAAAAGTATACAAGGCTAATCAACTGATCATAATTGACATGGCTGTGAATAGTAGAAATGTCACAGGTCCAGAGTCCAAATGACTTGGGCTATTTAGTCACTTCCATAGCCCACCTCTGTGTGAAACCTAACATACTTGTAGCTATGAGGCTATTAACAGGCGTCTATCAATCCAAAGGCTAAGAATGTCTTCAAATAGCACCTGGGCCTATAGCCAACACTTTACTGATTTGCTATAACTCACCTACCTGATGTTTCCATGAGTTTATTTTCAAACTGACCTACCTGTTTTATAATGCTCTTTTGCTCTTTGCCTATAAAAATTTCATTATTTTTACTATACAGAAGCATTGTACTTGGGGCAACCTGAACCCATGTTTCAATTACCTTTTACTCCCTTTGAAGGAAAGCTGTGATTTTTGTATCAGTGGAGAGTGGTGAAAGAACTCAAGTTAAAAATGATTAGCCACAAAGCAAAGCCATCTTAGTAGCCAATTTCCAGTGGAAGCCCAATAGAGAACGTTTTGTATAAAAGGGAAAGGTTAACTGAGAACTGCATAGTTTAGATAATTGTAATTCCAGTATGAGGACAAAACAAAACAAGAATATTGGTAGAGTAGAACACAATAGAGGAGATGGATGGCTCAACATTAATTTTGTTAAAGGTGTTCTTGTGTCAGTCATGTTGCTGTGATAAAACACTGCGACTTAAAGCTACTTAAGGGTCGAGGGTTTGGGGGCTTGTAATTCCAGGTTATAGCCCATAATTTCACGGAAGTCAAGGAAGGAACTCATGTTGCTGGTTACATACACATAGTCAGGAATAGAGAGAGATGAGTGAATCCTTACTGCCTACTTCCTTATATTCAGCTAGCCTCATCATACTTTTCACTGCTTAGAAATGCCTGCTTAGGGAATGGTTCCACCCAAAGTGGGCTGGGTGTCCTCTACCACATAGCAATCAAGGCACCTCTTCCCCAGTCAGGGTCATGTACAAACTTGATTCTAAATCATTTCCTAAATTGAAATTCCCATCTCACGGTGATTCTAGATTGTCACAAGTTGACATTTTAAAATAAAAGTTTACAAATGGGCAAGGTGAAAGTAAATTACACTTCAAACACAAACTGTATGAACACACAAAAGGGTACTAAAAAAAAAACTAAAAAGTCATGTTTGTGCAACCCCTCCCAAATCTTATAAAAATCAAATACTTTTTCTTCTCAAGAGATTTTTCTGGTGGATCTCTTCTCTAGGCTAGAGCACATCATCTTGCCATGACTGTTATCTTTTACTGTTAAAGTATCCCTGTTAATGAGGCTTTTCTTTGAATTTTAAAGTGAAGCATCCCTTTTCTTTATGTCTCTGCTGTGCTGTCTTTAATATAACTACACTATTCCTTTCGATTGTTCCCCATGTCTTGGTCTCAATGCCCTTTCTCCTAATAACCCTTATTTTGAAGAGTAATTATGCGTCATGCCCTTTCTCAAATCATCTACTGCAGCTCTATTTTTGTTTTCATTTATTTGTTTGATTGCCTTGATTCTCACTATGTAGCCCTGGCTACCCCAGAACCCCTCTGTAGAGGAGGCTGTGGAAGATACTGGTTCTATCTTCCTCCTGAAGGCTCAGATTAAAGACAAGCACCACCATGTCCAACTGCATTTCCACTCTTCTAACTAACAAACCTGTTTATCCTCATACCAGAGAGCCATTTTTAGAGGAGAGAAGATGAAGTACAAAGTGGAAATATTCCTGAGTCAGTGGTTTATGTGCCGCTCAAGCCCATTGCCCACACATCATCACCTCTATCAATACACGATTATGAATGCTTCAGAAAAGCTAGGCAATCTAGCCATTGACAAAAGAAGAAGGCTCTCTGATTCTAACATCTTTTCACCACTACTAATTGAGATAGTAAAAAAATGCCATTAATCTATTCGACACTAAAGACTGCATCTTGGAAGCATTTCAGAATCAGGATGTTACTGCCTGAAAACCTTGACATGAGCTGATGGGTAATCAGAAACTCGTATTAAAACTACCTTAGGCAACACACCGCTAATGTCTAACTTTCCTAAGGAATAACTCTCACTGGATTCTTAGTGATCAAAATGGGCAGATAACAAATGGGAGGGAATAAAAAATTTTAGTTTTATGAGAAATGATTCATTCGGGCATATCTGCAAAGTTTTCTAAATCTAAGTTGAGCATCTGATGAGATTTAAAAATTAAAATAAGGAAGTTTAAAGTCTTGCTTTTCCTTTTCAAAACCTAAATACCCCTACTCCATTGCATTCTCTTATACAGTAGCCTATAAAGATGCTTGTATTATAATTACAAAACACCATTTTAAAAATGTATTATGTCCTACAGCACTTAGCCTTGACAAACAATTACTGGATCACATTCAACTGAATACAAAAAGCAATCCTTATCACAAGGTTAAAATTAGCCTTGGAACAATAACTGCTTTCAAAGCTGTTCTCCACTCTAAGTTGCTCGCCTGCAGCCTCTTTTGAGGAAATGCAAACAAGTAAACTGAAGGACATTTGAAAAACTTCCTGCCCCCATCCGCTAAAGTTTTTCAATCTTTGTTTTTACCTTCCTGTAGAATAATCTTGTTAGACCTGAATGGTGACCAATGTGGCTTCATAGAGAAAGGCTTATGAGTTCAAATAAAATCAAAATGAAAATTAATAGCTAAAGAAGCAAAGAAACCTCCCAGAATCCAGGCTTTCTGACTGCATAGATAGTAGTCGTGTTTTCAATTTGGATCATTGTTTGGATAGTGTTATGAGAAAAAAACAAATCAAACACTAGCTTTGCCTTAAGGGACAGAGAGCAGAGAGCAAATGTCTTTGCTGGTTGTTTCAAACTTACTGTCCTAACACATGTAGTATCTCATCTACTCATCTTTCAAAGGTACAATATGGCAGCCAGCAAGATGGCGCAGAAGTCAGAGTGATCAGTGCCAAGCTGCAGCCTAAATGAGATTCCCAGGATCCACATATTGAGAGGAGAGAATGGATTCCTATCAGCTGTGTTATGACCTCAACATTCATACACAAGTAAATAATTTCTTAGCTATTCTTTTACGATAACGGAAAGTAAAATTATATCATTTCCCCCTTTTATTTCCTGCCCTTAAACCCTTCCATATATCCCTCCTTGCTCTCTTTTAAACTCATTGTCTCTTTATTTTTGAAAATGTTTTATTTTATTTTCAAAAATTTTATTTTATTTTTGAGGTTATATTATATGTATAAATTGTAAATTCAATATACATATAAATTGATATTATAATTAATGTATAAATACTTACATTCTTAATCTGCTTAGTATGTTATTTAGTAACTTTAAGACAGTATAAAATGTGGAATTTCTGCATTTCAGTTACCAGACAAATTAGTCATTATAACTACAATTTCTGGAAAGGTATAATTGAAATCAAAGTGAAAAGAATATGAGCAAATATAAAACCTGGAAATCTCCAAGGAATAAATGTTTGGATATAAGTTGACCTAAAAGTAAATTGGTTGTTTCTAGAGACATTATAATAAAAATCTTCCTATCACTTTGGAAAATGGTGATTAGAGACCCCTTCTCTAACTCCCTAAAGCAGATTTAGAAATCACTAAATGCTTAAAAGAAAAAAAATCACAGTGGCTAGTCTTCAGGCTGGACCACAGTCTACCTTTAAAATTTTTCAAAATAAGGAATGAATGTAGTCACTGGTCAGACATCTAGATCCTAAGATTAAACAAACAAACAAACACCACTTCCCTAAAGGTAACTTAAGTTTTCATAGTGCTCTATAGTTATCATTACCTTCCTTTGTAATGAGGGATCACTTTCTATGGGTGGCCATTGAGTTGCTTGGAAATAGATGGTGGACTCACACAACCAAAGCAACATGGCGGAGTGGATACACCCTCCTGATGGCCCACACTGTACTTGGGCATATTAGAGGTTCTGGGATAACCAGTACTCAGTCTGCAAGCACAATGGGTAATCTATCTCCTTACAAAGTCAGTGGTCTCTGAAATGTTTTATATATCACCTATGACTATTCTGCATGACCCTAGTATATTTGCAATGGGTCTATTTGCACATTTCAGGCTTACCTGCAACTCAGGAAGTAAGGATGTTTCTGCCAAGTGAAAGTTAAGACTTAAGGCACAGTAAACTATGTTAGCAAGCTCATGTTTCTGAGCTATTCTAATAGGTCTGTGGCCTCTAAACGTTTGATGATATAGCCAGTCAATGAAATCAAACTATTATCAAACTATTAACATGTATCTCCACTAAAAAATTCACAATATAAGAAACCGAGAGAGAGAGAGAGAGAGAGAGAGAGAGAGAGAGAGAGAGAGAGAGAGAGAGAGAGAAGAGAAGAGAACACTGGAAAGGAGAATACTGGAAAAGATGCTGAGTGCAGAAGGAAGAGTGATATATCAAGACACGCTAAGAATCTCCTCCACAAAGGGTAAGAGCAGAGGTCAACAGAG
Organism: Rattus rattus; assembly: GCF_011064425.1. NCBI lineage: Eukaryota > Metazoa > Chordata > Mammalia > Rodentia > Muridae > Rattus > Rattus rattus. The sequence goes on from NC_046156.1 coordinate 40,743,964, forward strand.
ACCTCATGTCAAAGGTCAGATACACATTTTAGGATTACTGGCAACATGGTCCTATCATAGTCATTCAGCTCCCCACAAGCCATGGAAACACTCACAGACAGAAACACCAAGATCTGACAATGACCATGGTGATGCTTCAATAAGAGCTTTGTATGTACAATAACATTACAATTTCATATTTGTTTATATGCACTTTGACTGTTGTCTTGTTACTTTGTATGTAAATGGCCACAGTGGATCATGAAAGCTTAGGAATGTATAAATTATTCTTGATATATTATCTGTATGAAAATGTTCAAGAGGCTGGAACTGGCCAATGGACTAATTTGTCTAACTCTTGTCCTAAATATGAAAGAAAATTAAAAAGGAAAGCCAAGGGGTTGAGGGTTGGAAAGAAAGAATTAAAACAGCATTTTTATTTTCCTACTAACTTACATGATTGGAAAATGAATTAGTTATTTAAATAAAGTTCTGTTTCTTAATATTACTGGAAAGAAACCTTGGATAGTTTGATAATGGGTGGTAGGGATTGGAGAGATGGCTCAGAGGTTAAGAACACTAGCTGTTCTTTTGAATGATCTGGGGTTTGATTCCCAGTACCCACATGGTGATCCAAAACCATCTTTAACCCTACTTTCAGGAGATGAGATGCTGCTCTCTTTGGCACTGTGGGAGCACCAGGCAGACACATGTTGTATAAACATATATGCAGGTCAAAGAGACGTGTATATAGAATAGCAATTAATTTAAAACAGCAGTAAGAAAAATGTTTCATACATCAACAATGGATACCAAAAATAAATTTGAGGAAAAAAACTGAAAAATATTCTTTAATAATTACTGAGGCATTTAACAATTTGGAAATAGGTAACTCCAAACTTTGGAGGCAGGTAAATTTATATGGTCATCTATATAGTTATCAATAATGCTCATCAGGAACTGCTTCTTCAAGATGGTAGATAGTAGATATACTGTAGGATAACCTTTTAGTACATAAACATTATTAGAACTTCAGAGGTGCTATTTGTAAATTAGACAGGAGTACATAGAATTATTTTCAAAGTTAGGTGAGGGTTATACAAACAGTACAGATCTCCAGAAACCTCTTACCTGACAAATCAAAATTCAATAAAATCCTCATTGTTCTGGTTACCAAAAGCTAGAGGATGAGTAATTTATATACTGTAGGCTTACAGAAATATGGTGTTTCTACTAAAATAATCCTAATGTAAAATAAAATTGAAAAAAGAACAGCCAGATTGAATATATATATATATATATATACACACACATATATATACATATATATATATATACATATATTGCTATGTCTCAGAAACTTTTTTGGTACTGGTGGATATTTTTAATGTGTAATATTATTGCTGAGTTTTCTGGTAGCAAAAATAAAATAATAGTCATTTCTCAGCCACTGCTTAATATAAGCTATAGAAAAGAGAATGCTGAAGTTAATTTATTAGCATATTGATACATTTTGTTCCCTTAATGAAATTAAATTATACTAAAGACTCACAAAGTAGAATGTAGATACTAACCGAAGCACCATGTTATGAGCTTATAATTGGGTTACGATGGTTTGGATCAATTTTTAATGGGAATAATCTCAAAGTAATTCTATTTCTTTTCTACAATGGTTTCAAATCTAATATATAGAGAAATGTGGAAAATCACAGATACCTTAGCCATAGTAAGCAAGATATCTGATGCTTTCTTAGAGAACACTGAGAATATGGGGTAGCATAAATTACTCAAATTATTGATTTTTCTCATGAAAATGGGTTTCTAGTATTACTTAAGAATATTTAGCCATTTCTTAAATCATGCTCATTATTTTCCAAAAGTAATAGATAACATGGGAATTTGAATACAGGCATAAGAGAACCCTATTTATTAAATTTGCTGATGCCGTTGCAAGTAATTGGAAGGTGTGCCAGGATATTCAGAGCCCGGAGAGAGAGATGCAGGTTCAAGTTGATTATACCAAACTCGCTTCATCAATCTCCCATGTAGTTTTGTAACCATTTTATGTTCAAGTAACTTCAAGAGGCATGATGATGTATTAGGTTGAGAAAGAATGAAGTCAGCTTACCTAGAGTCAGATACTGATTCATTGATTATTAGAGTAGCTTTGCCTTCCAAGCAAGTAAAAACATGTTTCATCTCCTTACTGTTAAATTGAGTAAGAAGTAACTTCAAAGAGTGATCATTGTAAACATTAAAGAACAAGAGACGTATGCCAAGCGATATGCAAATTAGATTGTTTCAAGACACTACAACTATTTACGATGATTCAGTTTTCCAATTACCTACATGCCATCGCTTATGATTTACACAATTTAATATTGATACATAGTTTATCTTTGGTGAATTTGATGCTGAGTGTCAGAAAAGTTGCACATGATTCTGAGTAAGATGGGGTTGGTATCAAGCACACTGTGTGTGTGTGTGTGTGTGTGTGTGTGTGTGTGTGTGTGTGTGTGTGTCTAGGAACAGAGCATTAGATGTCAGATAATCAATGACACCAATGATGCTTCTCCCAAAAGCTTCAAAACCAAAGGTATCTATTTTCTAGATGTTTTATAGGACTCCATAAGGGACATTATACATGCAAAGATAATTGTTTCAGAAAAAGAATGCAAAGAAAGGATGCTGGCAAACAAGCCCCACCCTGCAGCCCAGGATGCATATCAATAGGCTTGATGTAGAGCCCATAAATGGAAAGATGCAAACAAGACAATCAACAGGTTTAATGAAGAAACGACAAAGAAAAGGATTTAAATAAGACCCAGCAATGGACTGACAGTATAATATGAAACAGACACTTATATTTTGGTTCTAAAACTTCAATGCATAAACATAAGGCACAGGCAGTAGTTTACCAGCTAAAAAGCATCACAAAATACTATGGAAATTCTCTTTCAAAATAGATGAAGGGGAAAGAAGGTAGTACACGAATAATCTTAATGATTCCAGTCATAGCAAACTAGTGAAAGAGAGGAAGAAGAAATGGTTGCCTCACTCATTTCAGAACCTTTCGGCACCCTGCCTTCAGTTTGGGTCAGAGTAGCAGACCATCAATGGGAAATGAGTAAAAGTATATTTAGAGACTTCATTTCAAGCCAGATAAGGAACAGTTAAAAGAAATAAGCTTATGTAGCATAGATATAACAAAGGAAGGTTTCTTCAGACTAATCTGAATGGAAATCAACAAAAAGGGGACTTTATGGTTTTTCTCAATCATGTTAAAATGGCACAAAATTGGAAACTACAGAAAAGCATTAAATAGAACTTTCTGAAGCACAACAGTGTTTAAAGAGATGATTGTCTCAAAAAACAAAACAAACAAACAAAAAAAACCAACAACAACAACAACAACAAAAAACCTCTTTCTACCTAAAGCATTCAAGACTAATTAGTTGACACCTACTGCAGTATGTTTTAACAGTCCCTTTCTGAGAATTGCCTTCTTTCATCTATTTGGTCCCCCTACACCAAAACAAATCAACAAACAAAACCCTACTTTTGATTGGTTAGAAGAAATAACCTCCAAAAGAGTCTAAGGTCATTTGGTTGCTTTAAAAGCATTTGCACACATGGTGTCATTCACCCTCAGTGTCTTAGTCAATGTTCTATTGCTTTGACAGAACACCATGGCAAAGGGAGCTCATAAAAATGAATTTAGTTGGGGACCTTCCTATTCCAGAGGAGTCCATGATCATCATAGGGAGAAGCATAGTCACAGGCAGATATGAAGGCCTGGCACTGGAGCAGTGGTTGTGGGCTTATATGAACCATATCCAGCAGGCTCATATGTGCTGGGATTATAGGTATTCAACAGCACAGCAACCAAGCACATGATTCTAAATTTGCTTACACTTTCTTACGAAAGCTCTCTTCTGCTCTGGATGCCAGGGTCATCTCTTTCTGTTTTGTTATTGTTGTTTGCTTGCCATCATTATGTCAATTCTTGCAACAAAACCCAGATGGATATAGTTATAGGAGGAAACACTAACTGACAGCAAGATAGTGAGATAAACAGATGAGAGGCAGTGTTTCTGAAGATACCTTTTCAACTAATATGTTTTTGTGTGATATATAATTTTTTTTAAAATATCTGTTTTTAATGAAGGATTTGTTGATGTAATTGCAAGAGTCAAACCATTCCCTCAACTGTGTTAAACCACATAGCCTTTAAAATGAGAAGAAATAAGCTGTTACCTAATTCATTTTCTGTTCTTTCCATTGGTTGATTTTTTTAGCACTGCTGAGATGTAATTGAGAAGTAAAGTTTGCAACTTTTTAAAAGGATAAAACATAATAATTGATACATGTATTTATTTTGCATGATTACTAACACAATTTATTTCCCATGCCAACCATTTATGTGTGTTTGTGCATTTGTGTGTGTGTGTGTGTGTGTGAGTGTGTAATAACAAGACTTAAGATTTATTTCCTTAGCCAATATCAACAATGCAATGTGGTCTTACTGATGATAGTTACTATTCTGTACATTAGATGCCAAGAACTTATTCATCTTACAATTGAAATCGTATGCCCTGTCCCTAACATCTCCTCCTTAGGTTTGTTCTCTTCAACTCCCAGAATCCAGCAACCGATATTTTATTCTTTCATTTTTGATTACGCTGTTTTAGATAGTACACAGAGGTGCGATCTAGCAGTATGCAGGATTTATCTTTCTGTTTTTAGCCTTTTTCTTTAGCATATGTCCTCCAGGTTGAGCATGTTAAGAGATGACAGAAATGGCAAAAGCTCTTTCTGTTGTGTGGCTGAATAATATTTACATACTCATTCATGCACACACACACACACACACACACACACACAAAATTTCTGTTTTTCATCAATACATCCTTAGGTTCTTTTTCTGGCCTCCAGCAAATTATACTCAATCAATAAATCAGGTGAGGTGAGTAGAGGTGTGTATATCTTATCATGAGGACAAAGGATCTTAATAGTAACTTGCAATGGAAACATATAAATACACCAATTGGAACATCGCCAATTAGGGAAATGGCAATTAAGACCAGGAAAAGTATTCACCTTAGGATTGCTACGACTAACAAGACAGGAGTAAGGAAATGTAAAGAAAGGAAGAAGAAAAGAGTCACTGCCTACAGGAATGCAGATTGTCACAAGCACTCAGGAACTCCATAAGCATTTCGTGGAGTTTCCCTGAAAAATTAAATATTGTCCACCACATGATGCCACAAAGGTACTTCTGATTGTATATTCAAAGAGAATGAAATCATTATCTGAATTTTGAGCAGATGTTAGATATTGATGAAATGTCAACAAAATGACATAGTTCATGTGCATAATGAAATGTTCTACTAATGAACAAAGCAACTCAGGCGGAAAGAACAGAAATGTAATCTGTTTGTATTTTAAGATAAACACGTACATTAGCACAATGAACTGCAAATGCCAATATGGTCTAATTATACATGAAATATATGAAACATAACAAAGATATATTTTAAATTCCGCCTACATCAGTTATGTCAGACATATTCACAACTGAAATTTCTAGAGAGTTTAGACATGTAGAATTCTTTGGTTACAGAGATCACATTTATAATGAATTGTGCTTAAAATAAACAGGATTAATGTTAGGCCTAACAATTTTATATTACATAAATATTACATATTTATAATCCACTCATTCATTAAATTAGAGACTAATTTTCTTATACCGAAAACTATATATTAGGATTATTAAATGCAAAGTGCAGATCAAACATATGATACTTCTTATTCATATTTAGAGACATAGAGAGCAATGTGGACATATACATTAACCAACTTTGCATTCTGAATATCTTAATTTCTATTGGCTTTGAATTATGTATCTTTGAGATCCTTTCTTTGTTCTTAAGTGAGTGCAAGACAAAAGAATAACAAGCACTATCCATTCATCAACGGAGCTAATTTGAAGTAGATTATTTAATCCTCTGCCAGAGTAAGAAGTAACACTAGTTTCTGGTATTCAGGGATTTTTAAAATAATTTCAAATGTTGCTGCTCAATTTGTATTAGAATTTTATTTTGTGCATGATTATGCTTGCTATTCTCGCACCTGCACCTACTGTAGAAAATACCGACTCCACTCCAGAATTAAGGCTATTTCTATGTGACTCTTAGTCGTCTGGGGGGATAGCCATATTTGGTGTAAGAATTTCTTATGAACAACGCAATCCCAACACAATGAGTAGGCTAATGTTCACAGCCCGGGACCGTGTTACCAAAGAAGCTTTGCCCCATTGATCTGTTGTACTTGGAGTGGAGGAGTGGAAAATCTTTTTGAATTATCCTCATAAAAAGCTGTAGGTCTCTCTGGGGAAGGGCTGGAAAGAAAGGGTAACAGTAAAACTCAGGTATTTTATCAAGGTCCTTACTCTGGGAAACCTGGCTCTCCTTGCATTCAAGGAGATCTGGGTCTGCATATTACCTCATGTCTGGAAACTGGTCCATTGGCCAAGGCTCACTTTATCCATCATCCATTGTAGCCTTTTTTTTCATTTGTTTGAGAATTTTCCCACTTGTACAGATCAAACAAAAATGACATAGGATGTCTATCTACTTTGTGCCTGGAAACACCATAATATCCAGCACCAAAGGATCATGTGAATCATGCTAAAATAAAAATCACCTCGCCTGTGCTGATCATTGTGGGTCTGAGCATTAAAGACATTGCTTTGGCTATGCTTCCCATTACTACAACTACGACCACCTTGTCTTTGGTCATCCAGTGTTGCTGCCTGGCCCCTGTTATTATGAGGCCCAGCTGTCCCCTTGAATATAATTCATCCAACTGAGAAGGAGCACATGCAACAATAAATTCAGGATAAGAAAAAGGGCAGTAACAAAGTTCTTCAAATGTGCCAGTGCCTCTCGCACCTTTGCATCTTACTAGTGACATAATAATAATAAATAATAACAATGAATTATATATTATATATTTATAAATAATAATATGAAAATAATAAATTCAGAATCTCTATTCAGTGGGACCCTATCAATAAACTCAGCCTGATCCAGATTTATGTTCCTTCCACCATTATCCCGTATCCTTTCGATCCATTTCCATATCCATTGCCCAAGCTTCTGTTTGAATAATTAGTAAGTCTTCAAGCTCTTTAGTAGTGTAGTACACCTCCTCGTGGACTATACTTTCTATCTCCCTAGTAGATCCTGTTTAGCATGTAATCTGGTTACAGGTCTAGAGGCAACTACTAGTGGGCCCTGAAGGACGTCAGTACAGTCTTGCTTGGCACCCCCTTCAAAGAAAGTCATTGCTGATTTAGCAGACCATGAAGCATTGCTTTTTCTGATAAAAGGTGGAAATGGTAATATTTGGGGGTAGACGTGGAGATTATGCCTTCTGTAGAGGATGGAGAGACTAGTTCTTCAGGTAAGAAAAAGAGAAAGAGAGAGAGCATCTGAGGGCTCAGAGTTCTCAACGTTAGTAAAATCCTCTCACACATCCCTATGGCCAGTGGCAGGATTCCATTCTTTACCGATAAATGATTTTACCTTAACAGCAGACAACCTCTGATCCTGGGACTTGTATTTCCTTTGTAAATGTGCCAATCTTATAATGAGGACTTCAGTTTGATCCTGCACACCTTGGACTCTTTGGTTATTAGAAAGAAGCATCTGTTTCAGGGCATTTAGAACCTTAGAGTGTTTATTCACATGTGGTCCAGTCATTTTTATCACTGAATTCATTGTTGTCCCATACTGTTTCTGAGATAGTAGAAACTGGTTAATTTTACCACGGGGTACATTCTTTTCCTTTGTTCATTTATCCAGAGATGCTTGGAGCAATCAAACATCACCGTTATTTTATTTTTCCAAAAAAAAAGTCAAAAGATTTAGAGTTACCAAATCCATTGCCTCTCACAACTGGTTAACCAGGATAACCAAATGCATTTGTCTCCTTACGTTTATAAAAATAGTTCACACCATGGGCTTTCAGTACTCACTGAAAGCTCCTCTTTGAGAGGCTTTTGTAACTGTAGGTGTTGTCAAAGTGGAAATCCTACTCCAGACACTTAAAAATATTCAACTTTTATGCTTTCATTTCACTACCTTCCTGGTACCAGCATCTGCATTGATGAGGGTTCTCTAAAAAACCCTCTCTATGTATGATTTTATTAAATTTATTAGTGGTGTGTTAAAATGGCCCAAAGGCTGTGGTCTACCTAGTCCAACAATGGCTGTTCATAATGGAAGTTCTAAGTATCCAGTAATTTCAATCCACAAAGCTGGATATCTCAGCTGGCCTTCAGTATATTCTAGAATTCTGAAGAAGTAGGTTCTGATGCCAGGGAAAGAATTGGCTCGTCACCAGGAGAGAGGACAAGCAGGCAAAGAGCAAGCTTACTTCTTCCATGTCTGTTAAATAGTCCATTAACAGAAGGTGTGCCAATATTTAACGTATATTATCCCACCTACAATATATAGATTAATTCCCACTTCAAATGATCTAATTAAGAAAAAAATCCACTCACAGGTGTATCTAATTACTTGGTTCTTAGATAATTCCGCATGTAGTAAACTGACAATGAAGAATGGCCATTACAATGAGAGAATAATATCTAAGTAAAAAAAAAATTCCCTCATTTGGCTTACATACTATTGGCCAAGTTTGACACATGAGTTTCATTTCAAGAACATATGTAGAGGGACAGCAAGTACTCTTTCTTATAAGAAAAGTGATGATTCCCTTTCATCATAACTAATGTATATCTATGTCAGCATTCATTTCTAATAGAAAGTAAGTATTTTAAATGACCATTTCCTCCTAGGATAGTAGACTATCTCTGTTTTCCCTATATGAGCATTCACTCACAAATATAACTATATTCTCATACCTTTGTAGAAAAGGATATAAAACATTGCTAGAACATTATCTGTCATTATTGTATTGAAAATATTTTTAGAATGCTTTTACTAAAGGAGATGCTTTGCTTTATCCTGTTGGTGTGCAGAAAGAAAGATCTATTGCATTAAAAGTTATAGAGGATATATTGCATGTCAACTTGACAGCAATTGAACAAGCAAGTGCTATGTCAAGAGAGGAGGTGAATGTATATATATATATATATATATATATATATATATATATTTACTGTCAATCAGCAGACTATACAATTATTCAATGTGTGGATATACTCAGTTCTTCTCATTGCATTAAGCTGTCTTTTCTTCCTCAAAAATGGTGTTATCCATCTGAACACATATTCAATTACATTTTCCACTAAGGATGAACTGCTAAAATCAATGTGCACATCATAGACACCTGTATTTTTCTTTCTCCATTAGAGTTTGAGATTGCTACAATTCTGTAAGTATTGACTGACATCATTAGATTATTCAGGGTGAAATATTCAAGGCAAAGACAGTTTCCATGGGAGTCCTATGACGTAAAATATGCACTTATAGTCCACATTTCTCTTTTATCAATTGAAGAAATTCAGCTATACATTGGTAAACAACTTAAATACAAATATATATATATATATGTGTGTGTGTGTGTGTGTGTGTGTGTGTGTGTGTGTGTGTGTGTATGCCAGGGCCATTAGTGATAAGAAGGGAATACCTTCTTCATTCCATTATTACAAAGGAAAAATTCATTTAGTTTTCATGATGTGAGAATCCATTGAGGAGACAAGTTGCCATTTCTACATTGATGGTATACTCTCTTGGGAACAGACCAGTTATATTTATGTACAGAAAGTCCCTCTCTTTCTTCTGCCTCTGCTCCAATCTTCCTAATAAGGCAGGTATTTCTTATTTATATGTTTTTTATGTGTATTCTTCACACCCCACCCCACCTCAAGCACATGATATTACATAATGCCACTCATCAAGGGACAAATAAAGCTATCCAATCTCGTAGCTTCCAAACCTGTAAGTTTAATAGACTAACTTCTTTTATATGTAACATAGCTAAAGGACCGTTCTATAGCACAAGAAAAAAATGGCTAACACATCTTTTATTGTGAAATTTCCATTTACAACTCTACTAGAAATTCCTGAGTCACTGGACACCTTCATTGCTAATTTTTGTTGTAGTGCTCTTCCAGTAGCTTCCTGAGAAAAGGCTGACCTAAGGAATGTGTGTTTCTTCTTGCTGTAGGTAGAATGTAATTTTAAATTCAGGTATTGCGGTGTGACTTTATGAGGAGGTAGGGTTTCACAGTGGTTTTAGTGGTTTAGTAGACCACTCAAGCTTCTTTGTTAATAAACGTGAGGAACTGAGTAAAAATCTTGTGTGACGCATTTGTCAAACTAGCATGTTACCTCTCCCCCTTCCCTTGTAAGAGATGGCAGTGAATGAACAACACAAGATTAAGATTGAACTTTTTAACTTCCATAACTGTGACAATGGACTTGCTGTTCTTTGAAAATTAGCCACTCTTAGGTACTTTGTTGCAGCAGCACAAAATAGACTACTACACAATATTTTATTTACATTCTTGTCTGTGTAGAATTTTTAGCAGCCTTGACTGCTAACATCTAATGTCGCTCTGTTGATTTCTCCTCTTCTTACTTGTGACCTAATTATTCTACCTCAAGAGTCTTCAAGGAAGGACTGGTGAGATGGCTCAACGGGGTACAGGTCCCTGCCTTCACACTGCTGCTAAGACTGAAGGCCTCCATTTGATTCCTGAAAACTACTTGGGAGAGGTAAAGACGTAACTTTAGCAAGCTGTCCTCTAACCTCCACACAATTTCATACAAAATAAATAACTGAAAATGTAAGAAAAGTTTACAAAGACTGAAACCATCTTATCCAGTTAACTCATCTTTGACAACCTTCTTGGACGACCATTGTACTGGTCGTTCTTTTCTCTCTGTGCCCTCACGCCAGCTCCATTCTTGCATTCCGAAAGTTTTTCCCATTTCGTTGATGAACACAACCTTGCTTCATTGCTTCTGATGTTCCCAGTGTAGCATGACTTTTTAGGAATTTGAGCTACGCATGACTACTTTAATTTTTGAGTTCGATTGCCTCTTCTGTTTCAACTCTGCCACCTGATTCTCAGAGAGGTTGCCAGCTTCATCTCTCAACTTTGCAAGCGCGGGTCTCCCTTTTCTCTAGCTCCTGGTTTCTAATTCATTTTGATTTACATATTTCTAAAACACATTACAGTCATTTGAAAGTATTGGTACATTCTACCATTTCTCTGTTCATTTCATTTACTGTAGTAACTATAATTTCTTCGCGGGTGTGAGGAGGGGAGGAATTAAGGTGCGTGTGGCAATGCGTGTGTGTGAAGGCTAGAGACTGAGATGGTGTGTCTCCCTGAATTTCTCCCTATCTTAGGTTGGGAGACAGGATTTTTCACTGAGCAAGGTGCTCACTAATTGGCTAGTTAATGAGCTCCAGGGATGCAGCTGTTTCTATGCTTTCCCACTGGGAGCAGGGTTTTATATAGGGGAAGTATGCTAGATTCTTCAAGAGGGTTCTAGGGATCCAAATTCAGGTCCTTACACTTGCAGAGCACCAAGGTCTTTACACAGTGTACCTCATTCCTGTCCCACTGGCCTCACTTTCTTTTCATGACATTGAACTACTGTATTATCTGTTTTACATTGTTGAGTACACTTAAAATCACCCTGTGTATCTCTATGCTTTGAAGGTTTTAGTTTTCATTTTGCTTGTCCCTTGTTTTGCTATAAGTATTGGAGCCAAAGTTCATGGACATCAAGAGTCATGGAGCTTCTGAAATGCATGGATCATGAACAAATCTCTCTCTCTCTCCTCTCTCTCTCTCTCTCTCTCTCTCTCTCTCTCACACACACACACACACATTTCCTATCTTTTGACATGCTAGCTTATTTATTTTTCTCTCCTGTTATGGAGGCTATATTTTTTTTCTTTTCCATCTTAAGCTAAATATTATGCCTTAAATTCGAATTCAGTTTGTTCTCTTTCAAATAAAGTTTGCCACTTTTACCGCTATCATACTTGGGCACATAGCTGTTGATCCACTGCAGGCTTCTTCAGCTAGAATTACCTGGGAAAAGCTACCTGCTTCACCTCAGATAAGCAATAGGATTTCTGAGTTCTTTAAACGACTGAGAAACTTACACTGAGCCTGTTTGCTTCCTGTCTTTCTTTAGTTTCCTGGTATCTTTCTACTATAATTAATCTCATGCCCAATCACTACATACAAATATGATGATACATTTGTATATCATAACTTAAAATTAAACACATATATTCACCATTTTTCATATACATGAGCAGAATTATTTTTTTCTTTAAACCCCCTCCCCTGTTTGGTAATATTGAAATGTAACGAGGAGTTGGAAATTAACAAGTGTGAGGAGACTGCCTCTGTGAACAAAAAGTCACTATGCTCTAACCAGTGGCCATGCATTTTTGCCTTCCTTCTTCAGTTACCAAGTATCCAGGCAGTGAGGCCACTGGGAATTGTGAAGAGGAATGTCACATGTTTTCATTACCTTTTCCTTGTGTCATGATTCACTTAGAAGACTTGAAAAGCATTATTTTGAAAGTTTAGAAAGTTCATGGATAATATAACAGTGAAGTTGTAAAATATTTATAAAATATATGATCACAGAATATATTTGCATGGATAGATGAATTATTTCACTCTTCCATTTTGCAGTTTTTAATGGCTTTAGGGAATAATCAATTTTTTACTTTATGCTGAATTATATATGAAATAGTAGGCACATATTTTTTCTTTTGATATTTAGGGCATCCCAAACTTCAGTTTGATCATGAGTTTTCTATTTTAAAAACTGGAAAAAACTAACCCATAACTTAAACCATGGGTATCAGGGATAAAGTAAGTAAACTATCTAGGATGTAAAGTACTACAGAGTGTTCATGGCATGGGAGTGTGTCAGTTACGCTATGTCCACCAAGTTAGAATTGTCCAAACTTAGCAGTACTGCAATACTGAGAAGTCACATCGCTGTTAGAGTAAGCCTCATCAAATGTTACAGGAGTTGGGAAGCAATTCAAAACTATTAACATCACAAAGCAACTAGGAGTTTTGGATTAAGCATAGCATTTGCTCTAATTCAGTGCCTCAAGGCATTTAAAACTCAGTTACTGAGAAATCCTGAGTGATAAAATTCTCTTGGTAAGATATGTATTGTATTATCTTACCAAACATAACTATTAAAGACCAAGTGCTTCTTAAATAAAACCAAAAGAGGTTATAGGACTAATTACATAGAGAGATGTTAGTAAGATTGTTTTTGAGATCATTTTTGCATGACTCATTTTATATACATTTGCAGGCTTTGCTTATAATACATGTTTCCTAAGACATTAAAAGCTAGAACAAATTAATGTTTTTAATTAACACATAACACATGGATATTTATTTATTAAACTGTCTGATGATTAAGATGATTAAGCCTGATATTTAATTCAACATATACATATATATTATAATTATGGGTTAGTCACACAACTACAATCATAGATGAATAGAAAAAATATCAGCAACGTGGTACGTAACTTTAATGCCAGCACTTAGGAGGCAGAGGGGCAGAGGGGCAGAGGGGCAGAGGGGCAGAGGGGCAGAGGGGCAGAGGGACAGAGGGACAGAGGGACAGAGGGACAGAGGTGCAGAGAGGCAGAGGGACAGAGGGGCAGAGGAGCAGAGGGACAGAGGGACAGAGGGACAGAGGGACAGAGGAGCAGAGGCAGAGGTAGATGGACTTCTGAGTTGGAGGACAGTCTGCTCTACAGAGTAAGTGCCAGAACAGACAGAGATGCACAGAGAAACACTGTCTAGAAAACTAAAAAACAAAACAAAACAACAGCAACGACAACAACAAAAAAAAAAACAAAATAAAAAAACAATATATATGTATGTATATATCTCAAAGACTATATTTGATATATATCAACATATAATCTCAGTCTCTCTCACTCACTCTGTTTGTATGTGTGTGTTTGTGTGTGTGTGTGTGTGTGTGTGTGTGTGTGTGTGTGTACGTACACGTGGGTGTATACACATTCATGTATGTGTACCTGCAGAGGTCAGAAGAGGGTTTCAGATCTCAGTCATCTCTCCAACCCTGTGTTCTTTTATTTTTTTAAATAAAAATTTAAATTTGCTTTCTAAATTGATTCAGGTGTGTTTTTGCTTTTGTGCACGTATGCTCAAGTGCATTTTAAGAGATGTATTTACACTTTAACACATTTACTACTTCAAGTATTAATTCCCATGACAGGAAATTATGAACAGCAAGACAGTTGCTAACCATGGAAAACATATTCCCCATCATGAGTAGCTGGAGTGATTATATTATGACTGATACTACAATAAAACTTTAATGAGACAGAATAGCACCTCTGTAAAAATGGGCAAAATTACTTTTAAAAGCAGATGTATGTGAAGACAATACTCCCAAGAGGATGTAAATGGACTAGCTGGGGATGGAAAATATTACAGCCTTACTGGCAAATAAGTCTGTACTTTGCATAATTAAATATACCTGTGCCATATCTCAAATTAACTACACCCTTCTTTATTTAATATCAGAGAGATAAAACCAATGTCCAAGCCTAAAATGATTCCTAAATGTTCATGACTGCTCAATCCAAATGACCAAGTCAATGAAGAAAGGTACCCGGGGTATCTAATGGTGCAAGTTGGTGTTCAGCAATCAAAGAGGGACAAGCTCTTGGCTAGTGAAAAAAGCTTAGTTGGTTTTTAAGAGAATGGCACTGAATTAAGAAATCAAAGCCACTCGCTCAAAGTTCATACATTCATTTATATATTATAATCACAAGGAATAAAGTCTAATGGAAGAGTAAGCTATTAATCTTTAGGGACTACAGATGCAGGGAGAAAAATCTAGGGTACCTTTGGTCATAAAACTCAACATGGAGCCTTGGAAAATTGTTCAGTGGTGAAAGGGCAAGCATAAGGACAGGAATTCAGCCATGTAAACTGGATGATGGTTTGTAGTCCCCATGAACCCCTTGGATCTGGAAACAGAGACTAGTAGAACTAGTAGAACCAGACTGTTCTGGGTTTAAGAAAGAGACTGTGCCTCAGTATAAAAGTTGGAGGATGATCAAGACAGACTTCCTGTGTCAAAGTTACTTCCTGAAGTGATACATTTATACGACAGTTTGGAAATGAGTAAACCTCAAAGAAAATAACATAGTTGTTTCCAAGGATCAAGGATTCAGAGAAAGGAGCTGCAGAATCCATGGTTACAAAAGTCTGCATGATAACCCTAAGAATCCAGTAATGGTGCACATACCATGAAGGTAACCAAGAGCTTTGTAATTGGACTTTAGATCTTTTCAACAACAGGGAAACTGTGAGTCATGGATTTTGGAAGAGAACCCACACTACTACTTTATTAAACCAGAACATTCCCTAACTACATTCTAAATGATTGTTGGTATAGCCACACATAAGTGTAGTCTTCACCCTTCATCAATTAAACATATCTTTGCAACAGGTAGAGACCATTTCAGAAAACCACAGGGAATCATTATGCAAAGTTGTGAAGCCCAGTCCCAGTAGATTCATCTGTAAAATACTTCTGATTAAAGAACATGGTGCCATAGGGAGAAGAAGGTCCAGGGAATTTGCCGTGAGATTGTGTCTTCCAGTAACGTCAGGAGTTACATCTATAAAGTCTTACTGACTGCCCTAACATTAGTTGAACTAACATAACAGACACGCAAAAATAGAAAGGAGAAAAAAAACCCAAAACAACAACAATAACAAAACCAAAAAAAAACAAGCGAGCAAACAAACAAACAACAAAATCCAACACCTTAATCTCACACACAGAACTGTGGGAAATGACAGAAATCTTCCATTTCTTTGTTGTTTGTTTGGTTTTCAATGTTCAAATAATTTCTGAAACATGCTTCGATCACTCTCTGGCCATTCCACTTCCTTTCTGTTGCTGTGCTAAAACAGTCTGAATAAAATTAACATGGGGAAAAATTCGGTTCTATCAGCTTCCAGGTCATTGTCCATCTCTAAAGAGAAGTCAGAGCTGGAACTCAGGAAGAAACTCGAAGCAGTGACCATGGAGAAATGCTTCTTACTGGTTTGCTGGTAGGCTCACTCTTAGCTGGCGTTTTTATGCAGCCCAGGACCCGCATTCCCCAGAAAACACTGGGCTTGGACCTCTTAAAAGAATTAACAATCAAGACAGTTCCCCATAGTTATACCCAGAGGGAATTCTGAACTAGACTGAAATTGAGATTCTCATCTCTGGTGACTTTTAGACATGTCCAATTGACATTTAAAGCTAACCAGAGCATGCCAATATAGTACAATCATCACCATCATCATCACCATCACCATCACCATCACCATCATCATCATCATCATCATCTTCATTCATTCATTCATTCATTCACAATTGGTAGATGAATCTTAGTAATGGCTTAGGTAAGAATATAAATTTTGGGGTTTCCATCTGCACCTAGAGACAGGAATATTTCACAGCACTTGGACACAAAACCTGCTTACAGAGAGCTGGTCTGCCAGGATCACTTTCCCTCTTAAACCCACAATCCACAGGTGAGACCCCACTTTATCCCCATTGACTGTCCAAGGAGAGACCTGCCGAAAGTGCACAGGGCTAGGGAGATGTAGGGCAGCCTAGGACAGGGTTTTTCCAGAATCCATCTGTGCCAGAGCTAGGACCAAAATCTGCTTACAGAGAGTTGGTCTGACAAAAGCGCTCTCACTCCAAAGATCACAGGCTCACGGGCCCACAGGAGAGACAAACTCCAGTCACACACTGTCATAGATGAGGATTATTGCAGATAACCATTGGACTGAACAAGGGGACCCCACTGGAGGGGTTAGAGAAAAGACTGAAGGGGCTGAAGGGGTTTGCAACCCCATAGGAAGAACAACAATATCAACCAATCAAACTCCACCAGAGCTCCCAGGGACTAAGCCACCAACCAGTGAGTTTACGTGGAGGTAACCATGACATCAGCCACATATGTGGCAGAGGATGGCATTGTCCAGCATCAATGGGAGGAAAAGTCCTTGGTCCTGTGAAGACTTTTTCCCCAGTGTAGGGTAATGCCAGGGCATTGCGGTTGGAGTGGGCGGGTGGGAATGGGAGCGCCCTCACAGAAGCAGGGGAAGTAGTATGGGAGAGGGGAAAGGGGATCACATTTGAAATGTAAATACATAAAATAGTCAAGAAAAATAAGATTATTAAAAATATATATGTATATGTATATATATACATATATATATATATATATTTTTTTTTGCGTCTCCTTTCTGAGACATCATGCATCACCAGTTGAATGCTAACAGTAATTTACACTTTATACATTGTTGTAGAAATTCTGTGAGTTTTTTCTTAGTGCCTGGGACATCAACCTATAAGAATATTTTTATGACCTAATGGATGGAAAATCAGAATATGCATGAAAGGAGGCAAAAACTCATAAGTATACCGTAGATAGAGACCATGGGATAAAAGGACTCTCTGCCTTCTAGGTTTTGATTTTCTTTAACCACTGATTTTTGATGATGAGGTCATTCTACACTGTTATTGTTGTTTTTGAGACAGATTGTTGTTATGTCTACCCAGATGACTTCAAACTGCAATCCTCCAGCCTCAGCCTCCAAATACTGCCATCATAGTAATATGCCACCTATTTCTGGTTTGATGATAACTTTAAAGAATCATTTTTTCCTCAGCGATAAAGAGAGAGCGATAGAAAGTGCGATATTACATAAATGACCCATTCTTATCATGTCCATGGTGCTACATTGGAGAAAACTAGTTTTTCCTTTGCAAGTGAGAATTATAAAATATATTATCAATAGTTAGTAATACTCACTAAAATAATCTATGCTATAATAGTACACAAGTATTTGAGTAGTATTAACCATTGTGAAGTTTTTCAAAATAAAGTGAATTCTATACATTGTACCTCTTTGTGTGTGAATATGTGTGTTACAATGTCTATATATGATGTGCAGAGGATCAATTGTGAAAGCTGGTTCTCTTCCTTCATAACATGGATTCTGAGGAATGAACTCAGGTGGCCAGACATGGCAGCCAAGAGCACCTTAATCCCGTGAGACATCTTGTTACCCATCCTATGGTCTTTAGATACGGAGGGGTAGAACTTACTAGAGAAATTGCTTCCACAGTTTTCACCTTCTTATTAAGGATTTATTTCCCCAAAGTAGCAGCATGCATAGATACTCTAACAAGTTTTCATGGTCACGGTGTCATTGAGAAGGGATTTTAAGTTGATTGAAATGTTCAGAGGGTTTATTATGGATACATTTCATGTCTATGGTAGCTGACTTCCCTTTCATTTCCCAATTCCTCACAAAGATCTCTTTTGATCCAGTTTTTTAATTCATTTCTACTTGTCAAGGGGGCATATCAGATTTCATTTCAGACCCATGTCATCCATTGAGGTGTGATACTTGACACTGCAAATACAATACAACTTTCCACATAGTAAGCTTGATACAGACATAAATCTACACTCCAAGATCTCATTGACTTCAATAGGATTTCGACTTGGAGAATGATTGCAGATCAAGCCATTTGATATAATGTAATTTTTCAGTAGCTTTTTCCATAAGTAGGGACATGTAGTGAATGACAAACTCCCTGTCTGGCATACACACACCAGTCAGTATTCCTGTCACTGTCAAAACCTTTTCCATTCATACACTGTTCTTGCTGTGACAAAGGGCATAGGAAAACTTCGAAGATAATCTCTGTGACTTTACATAACTCCTTATTAGCATAACACACTTAGAGGGGCTTTCTTAAATCCCACTCTTACACAGTCGTTCCTTGCTGTCAACAAATTAGTTACTGGTTGGGCTACTGACTTTCCATGATGCAAACCACACTATCTTTTCTTTCATTTTCAAACCATGTTTTGTTTTCCAAATGAAGATACATTTTACTAGGCAATCAGACTACGGGGAGACTCCACCATTAATCACACAGAACATCACGGGGCAGGTATACCTTTTAAGTTCCAGCTCCTGTCTTCCACTACTTAGAATCTCAAAGACAATAACCACTTTTATCCAATCACCCAGAGTCTAAAAGAATTCAAAGAATGGGAAGTCTTTGAAACACACAGGCTTTTGGATATCAAATTACCTTTGAAACCCCCCACCCAGAAGTATCCCTAAAAAAATCCATTTGAAATACTGCTTCAATATTCTAAAAAATCAATAATTTAAACCACAGGTTGAACATTTTTACTGCTTCCACGGCAGACTGTCATTTTTCGAAATGAAAATGCTAATGGCACCGAGGGGGAAAGTGCTAAGCGGAGAAGATGCATGAATGGAACCTTGGATTGGCTAGACTGGCTGGTTTGATCTCTTTCTCCCTCACTCATCTGTGACAAAATGTCTTTTAAAATCAACAACTTGCCTTTTGATATTCCTAAAGAAAGTGCTTCTGTGTTGTACACTGCACCCTTCTCTGTAGATCGTGCTGTATGGAAACTCTATGGTAAATATGAATACAGAAATGTAATACTGAGTAGGCTGTAGTATTTCAGCACAGACTGTAACATTGGGACACCTTTAAAATATTAGCCTGAAGCACTAGGGAGAGGCTAATCCCTCAGTACTAATGGTTTCTCATATTCATAGCTGTGTATTAAGGCAAATGCAGTGAAGGAAGCCATGGAAATCCAGAACTCTGGGGACTTCAATTCAGAAAAAACAAAACAAACAAAAACATTGGCTTCTGGGATGTATCTGTACAGTTTAAAGCTTTGGGAAGCCATAGTGGCAGTCCAGAACTGCTGTCCTTCTGAAGATTCCCAGTTTAACTCTGCGTTACCCAACACACCACCTTCTCTGCTAGTAAATGGGGAATTTCAAGGGAGGGTCATTTTGGTAATGAATTAGAATTTGGGAATGATGTAATACAAAAGAAGGGCCAGGAGATTAAAGACAACCAAGGGGTCTGGAGAGATTGCTCAGCAGATCAAAACAGTTGCTGCATGGACAAGGCAACAAGAGTTCAGATCCCAGCATCCAAGGAAGAAGCCAGGGGCCCACACACAAATGTAACCCCAGATCTGAGAGAGGTAGAGGCAGGAAGATGTATGGGGCTTGCTGATTTTCAGCTTTGCTGAGAACATAGGAACCATAAATAGAGAGAAAGGCCCTGTCTCAAGGGAATAGGTAGAGAATAAAAGAAGAGATCCATCCAACTGCCTCTTACAGCTTCCTAGTCTGAGCACATCTGTGTGCACCATGACACACACTCCTACAGAGAGAAAGTTACATAAAGTGAGATATTCAATATAAGCACAGGATAAATCTTTTATATGACGTGCTCCTTTGTTTCCTAAAACCCGTCATCAGTCTAAATTCAGCTTTCAGCAATTCAAACTCTACCAGCACCAAAATGATGCAACAATTTTGTTTATCGCAACATGTTTGTCTTTGAAAAATAGAAATTCCTACTGGGAAATGGAACAAGACAGATCAGCAAACCTGACTCCGGAGCATCTTCTAGGAGACATGACCATGAGAGCTTGAGAATCACAAAGCCTCAGTTCATCAACACAGTAGATAGAACATCAATCAAGACGATGTGCTATTAGCATACCTTTTCAATATTTCAATGTTCCTCACATAGAATGTGCAAGCAATAAATAGTCATACGTGTGAATTAATTTTCCAAGAGGAAGAGACTGTAAAGAACTCCTTGGATGCTAGTAGCATAGAGCCCGAATAAGTACTGGGGTCAGGAAACCCCAGCCAACTTTCTAAGTCTGTGTATGTATAGTCGGACTGAACAGAGATCGGTCTCCCAGTTCATGTGTGACATACAGTTTATGTATTGAAGAATCAAAGGAAGAAGTTCAACTGGAAGCATACATTTTAAAACAATAATTTTAATTTTATGTGTATCTTTTGTTGTTGTTGTTTTGTTTTTTCTGTATGTGTTCCTTTAAAGACATGCATACAGTGTTCATTGAGGGCACACTGGGTCTCCTAAAACTGAAACTACAGACAGTTGTGAGCTGCTGTGTGGATGCTGAGTACTGAACCAGAGCCTCTAGATGAGCAGCCAGGATTCTTAACCCCTGAGATATTTATATATACGCACAGAGTAAATCTTTTACATGACGTGTTCCTTTGTTTCCTAAAACCCTTCATCAATCGAAATTCAGCTTTCAGCAATTCCAACTCTACCTGCACCAAAATGATTCTTAACCTATCTCTTTATTTCTCTTCAGCAAGGACTGATGTTCACTACAGGGCCATTCACAGTTAACTAGTGCTTAGGTCTCTTTTATTGAGTTTACTTTTATAAAGACATAGGGTAAAAATGCATGAAAAAATATGCTAAGAAATTTGAATTTTCTCCTGTTGGTATACAGGAGATAGACATGTCCATACATTGGGAATATATTTGGTTGAACATAAGTGCATTTGTTGTTTTGGGATGCACTGAGAAATCAGTGTGTGTGTGTGTGTGTGTGTGTGTGTGTGTGTGTGTGTGTGTGTGTGTGTGTGTGGGTCCCCATGTGAACATAACTCTGGGACACACTACAGACTAGATAGGTCCTCTACCACAGTATCACATACATAATTGGACTTTTACTTTGGAGATCCATAGACTCTTTTAAGTGAAGACAAATAAGTTCCAAAAAAATGAGAGTCAATGTAAATGGAAGACACAAATCAGTGTGCCATTCTAAATACGGGAAGGGGTTTTGCAGAAGTGGCTAGTTTCCACTTGAGACTCTAGAGATGGAAAGGGATGGGGACCAAGAGTGGAGGCAGATAGAAATGTTTCCCTCATTTTCTCTCACTTCCTCTTGCCTTCATTGAAAATTAAAAGTTAAAATGTAAATATAGACTTAAAAGGATGACTAATGGTGTTTTGGTACTTCATTCACACATGAACTCTGAGTTATAATAAATGTCCCTCTTTGAGCAACATCAAAATGATCTGTTCCATTGTTGATTTTTATTATTATTATTGATTATATTACTATTGCATTTGCATTTGTATGTGCGAGACAGTTGCTTAACAATTTGTCACAACACATCTTCTCGGTGGGAGAATGACATACTCCATTATCATTATTATGAAAATTCTCTCTTACAACTGGTAGCATGATAAATGATTTACAGATCAACATAATAATACTCAAGCTATTTACATCAAGTTAATTAATCATATTGATTTAACATCCTGCTCCATTCCTTAACTTTTCCCTTTTACCTGTTAGTTTTCGATCTATTTTTAGAATAATTAAATTTAGTTCCCGTTTTAGAACTCTACATGTGTGTCTATATCTCATTGGAAAGTTATTAACATTTCCAGTTCAATTTTAATAACTGTACTTCCTCTATTAGAGTGACCTTTTCTTTCCAAATATTTGACGCAATTATAATTGTAGGATAAAAATATCTATTGACTGTTTCCTTTGGATATTGAAAAGCCCCACATTAGTAAGTAACTGCACAGGACATAATCATCTGTTTTCTTTTCTCATCGTATGTTCATTTGCTTTGCAATGCCACCACAAACAGCAGCTGCATAAAACAAGGGTCACTCGAGCTCCTTCATGAAGCCAGTGCCCAATATTACCCACTTAGCCAACCGTGTACATTTCACACAGGGTCCCTTTGTAATATCTGTGACTGTAGAGGGTTCAAGTCTCTCACCTATCTGTCATTTTCTACCCTCAGCACTTGCAGAATTCCATTCTGTAGTTATTGGGTCTTCCTATTCTATTATTCTAGTTGAGACAAAGAGTCAATATCACAATGAGAAACAATGTCATATCCATGATGAGGTTATGCTAAAAATGATGGTCACTGAGATAGGTAAAGACTCCGAAACAGATATTGCTAGTAAGAACGTAAATTAGTATTGATGCCATGGAAAAAGATGAAATCCTTTACAAGATATAGAAATAGAGTTACTTTATCAGTCTGCTCTTCCGTGTGTGTGTGTGTGTGTGTGTGTGTGTGTGTGTGTGTATGTACTCAAAATCTTATAAACAACAAAAATATATATTAATAAATGCTTGAAATGATTTACAATAAATATACCAAGGATGTAATTGACACAACTAATAAGAAGGTAAATAAAATGTGGTATATCTATAAGAAAGTCAATCTCTAAAACATATGCCAGTAACATATGCAAAACACAAAAGCTATCCATTGGCATTCATAGGTAAAGGGCTGAGGGATTCAGACATGACTGTTAAAGAATTTGAAGCTTGTTTTCTGGGGTGGTAGAAATATAAAATTCATTAAATATTAATAAGTATATATTTGTGACTACAGTATGCCATGGACACTACCAACACCACCATTAACTATATATCTCTATATAAATATTTCTACGATAAATTTGAACTTATAAGTAAGATATAATAATGGTCTAACAACTAAAATTAACCACAGGACAATTGTAACAACATGTTATGATAAATGTGATTCATTGGTCTCCATTTTTGTCAAAATATTTTAAAGTAATTTACTTCCACTTCTTGGAATGATGTGAGGTAATGGGCTGGTTACATGATTAAATCAAGTAGCCTAAATCATGTTTCCATTGTGGCATAGCTTTAGTCTGCTTCAACACACGTGTGGCTACTGTGAGCGCTGATCTGATAAGATCACTCGTTACTGAGTAACAGAGAGGCACACTGTGTTGGATACATTCAGACGGGAAGTCCAGGAACAGGACAGCATGGTGTGGGCTTTCATCTTGACACCGAGAATATTGCACAGTTAACACTTTTACCTTTCCATTTAATATTTTCCAAGTACGGTTGAGCATGGATAACTGAAATCACAGCTAACAGGTGAGGAGGAATCAGTGCATCATGAAATTCATTAAAAATCATGAAAATACTAAAAGTCAATATTACATAAAAATTACAAACAATAAATTCAGATATAGGTGATGGCTAAGGTTGGTAAGTATTCTATCTCTTAACTTCAAGTTTTCATATTACATGGGCAACACTTTACAATATTAGAAAAGAATCTGTGAATTTATACCATACTCCGCTAGCCACCACCCCTAACACCAACATGCTTTACTGATTCTTTTAAATATATCTAAGTCTGGGTATCTAGACAATGAATAAATAAAAAGTAAAGTTCCATAAAGAGTTTAATGGATAACTACTTAAATAAGATAAAATTTACTTATAGAATGACCAAATATTGCTGAAAACATGCAACATTTTATTTGGTATAAAATAAGGCTTAAATCTATTATAACGGGTAATTTTGTTCAACATTTAGTCCTTTAAAGGAGTTCTTGAAAACTTTAAATGATAGATTTTCTTGATACTTCTTTTATTCTTACTTTATTATTTATAGTGAATAACAATTTTATATTATTTCTATGAAGAATAAGTAGATCAGCATAGACTGCTGGGTTTCAGTACTGACCTCTATCTCCCTCAGTAGACATATCTTTAAATAAGCAATTTCATTGCTTACCTTTGTAATCTTTGGTGAATTTACTTCTCTGCTCTCTTGAATAATTTCTTTATGAAATATGATAAATCTTGGAAACCTCAGTTACAAATGGAATGGCTATGATTTTATGTATTTTGACATAATAATTTTACATCTATTTTATATGCATGATTACATATCTTATTTATTAAAATAGTAAGTATTTTAAGTCCTCAAGTATATGTGTGCAAGATTAATGATAATTCAAAACATATTAAGTGGTTTGAAATATGGCCCAGACAATAAATGGTACAGAGTTTCATCTTCTCTTTGAAACAATGGAAAAAATAGCATATATAGGCATCAGTTGCAGCCAGATATCATTAAGGAATTCTTAATTCTTCAGAATACAGCAAGAAATTCTCAAACCATGATTCAATGGAGGGCTTCTTATCTTGCAGAAATCTAGCTTTTAAAGCTTAATTTTTCTTTGTGTTTTGTGGATGTGATTATGAAAATTCAATTCAAGAATTTTCCTGTTTTGGTGACTCTGATTCAATTGTAGTCTGATGTTCTATTCAAAATTGTAGTCAGAAATCTTCGAGCAATGGTGTGGCTTGGATGACAAATGATAAGGAATCAGTCAGTCACATTCAGTTGCAGTCCTTAGGGGACATTTGTGTGGAAAGAGCTCCAGCTATATGAAAAGACTTAGTTCAGCAAAGTCCTGTACGTCTCCGAGGGTCAGTTCTCACAGGTATCTTTTAACCACAAATGACTGATTTAAATGAAAAGCTAAGCCTTCTCTACCAGCATAAACAATAAATTCAATAATAATTTCCAAACCTTTGAGTTTTGAAACACTCAATTTATTCAGGTATTTCACCCAATTTCATTCATGCCCATTCAGAAAAGAAGTTCCACCTAATTAGGTACTGAAAAACTGCATAATTATATATTATTCAAGGATAAATAAAAGCCAGTTGCATGGTAAATTTATAAAAAGAATTACAAAATTAAATTTCCCTCACTGTACATTTGTATTTGTTTAAAATATTATTCAAATATTTCTAAATGATGGCTAAGATCTTTAAAGCACACAGTGACAAACTCAGTATCTTGTTCCACCTGCCTCATAATCCGTTGTTATTTGTTTTTACCCATATTCATAAGACATTTCCCAATATCTAATATCCTCACATTTTGTCTTCTAACATGAACACAAGATAATACATTTAAAATGCAGAACTGTACAGCACATGTGTGAACACTACTATAACATGAGTAGGTTCTGTAGAAGAGGCCATACGGCAGGTAACATATGCAGTCTCTATCATGATGCTCATTTTGAGCCTTCTTTACTCTCACTATTCTCAGCCTCAGATGTATTTTTCAACTGCTCCGGACAGAATAGCTGCAGGATGGAAACAAAACCTCCAGCCTAAAACTGAGGAACCCTTTTGTTTCCACTGAATCCGTGTTCCGTCACCCACTGGTGGGGAGCTTTCCAGTCATGTTCTCTGCCAGTCCTTACCAGTTTGCCAATTATACAAGCTGCTTCCCAGACATCAGACGCAAATTCCACAAGACTGCTGTGCAAGCATACCCTAATTAACCATCAGCTTAATTAGACAATTTACTGTGTAATTAGCAGGCAATTAGTCAACACCTCTCAGATCTTATTGACTGCTGTGACAGCCTTTCTGTCTTTGCACATTCCAACATTCCAATACACAACAGCAACCATGTTTCTAGCACTCTCAAGCCCTGTACTACGTGATTCTGGATGAAGAAGTGGGTAATATCATATAACAAAGGGAAAAAAATCAATATGGAGCCCGTCCAATTATCGAACTGTTTACAAACTTGTCTTTTATTTAATACGCAAACTCCAATAACATAGATACTTTGGTACCTGCTCCAGAAATGGCTATAGAGGTAACGACTTAAAATGTTCTGACTCAGGTTTTAATGGAAAACACTTTAAATTACATTTGCTATGGATGAATCCGCATTATTGGCTATGTCTAGAGTAATTGGGGTATTCTGATCTCTGTAGAGGTTATTGTCCCAGTTAGGTTTCTATTGTTGTGAGGAAACACCATGATGGAAAGCAAGTTGGAAAGGAGTTTATTTGGATTTCATTTATGCATCATGATACGTCATTGAAGAAAGCTAGGGCAGGAACTAAAAGAGGCCAGGATCCAGGAAGTTGGAGCTGATGCAAAAGCCATGGGGGGGGGTGCTGCTTACTGGCTTGCTCAGCCTGCTTTGTTCTAGAACCTAGTACCATCAGAATAGGCGTAGCATCGGCTACAGTGGTCTGGGCCCTCCTCCATAAACCACTATTTAAGAAAATGCCCTACAGCAGGATCTTACAGAGGCGTTTTCTCAATTGAGGTTCTCTCCTTTCAGACAAATATTGCATGTGTGAGGTTGACATAAAACTTCCTATCACAGTTAAATTTCATGAAAACTGAGAACAACATAGACTAAACTCTTAACACACTATAGGCATAAATTCCCCCACTCACACCTCCCCATACACTATATAGGTCCAAGTTTCTCACACACTACAGACACAGTCCCTCACACACTATAGATGGCAGCCATTTCACACATGTTAGGAGATTGTTTTGCAAACAATAACATTTGTTTTCTTATTCATTTTTAGTCACTTGTGAGGAAAGTCTGAGAGAGTAATCACAATTTGAGTATTTTAACATTAACATTAACACTTAGCAATTGCACACAAAAAATATTTTAAAATATTGTCCTGAAAACTCTTGAGTACACACAAAACCCATTGTTTCTTATAGTGTCAGCACCGACCCCTATAAAATGTTTTTCATTTTCTAGAGATTTCATGATTGGTAACCAATAAGATCCCTATAGCTATAAGGAAGAATGCCCTTTTAATCCTTTGCTCACACACACTAACAAAGAGTAAAGTTTTCTTGAACAATTTAGAAGATGTAAGACTTTTGTTTCATGGAAAAGAAAGGTTTTGTGAGCACCCTTCATAGTTTAATGGGTTAAGTGTGCCCCATCCTTCTCATGTCTGACAAGCTTTAATAAGTACAAACCCCTCATGCCAACAGTCATTCCTGTATTACTTAAACTTTCCCCTCAGCAACAACTTTATTTTACTTCAACTGAGTATAAGCACCTGAAATACTAGGCAAGGAAAACCATTGATAGGAGGCCCTGCATTGGGAAGAAGCCCCAGAAGGTCACTGTAGTGGTAAATATAAGTGTGAACACTGCCTCCCACTAGCTCCTGCACAGGTGGGCCACATGGCACCAGCAGGGTGATCTCACTCGGCAGACTAACTGGCTCAGAGCTCTTGACATGTCTCCACTGGGCTAGCTAAGTTCCCTTGGAGGTTCGCTGCCACACCAGCCCTATGAAACGACTGCGCAGCTCATAGTTAACTGCCGCAAGCTCCTGTAACCCGGTAAAAATAAAACTCTAGAGGCTTGTAATTTATCAATCAGATTTAGATTAGTAAATTCTCACCCCACAAAATGTCCACACAATCAACGCAGAGCCAATTGATATTGATATAAACTGCCCACCTAGATAAGACAAATTGTCCTATATTTATCCATCCCTTATAAGGTATTCATAGCTACCTGTGGCATTTAAAGCCACAAGTATCTGGGTCTTCCTTCTCTTCCTCACATTCCTTCCCTCCTATTTGTATGCTCTGTCCTGTCTCTAAAATTCTCAGCCCACCTTTCTTTTTCACTGCCCAATCACAGGACTTGCCTTATCTTGTGCATACAGGCACCAACTCACAGGCCATCATGGCTGGAGCAGACTGGTTATAAGGAAAACTGGGAAGCTGTGTTAGCAAATGACATCTGCAAGGCTTTTGAACTTTATTTTTAAAGTTATAGGGGACCATTGGAATGTTTTAAGAAACAAAACAATATGACCCGATCGGATTGGTATGGCATAGTTTTTGCTGCAGACATGGAGAAGGCTTTGGAATCGTGAAGAATCTTTCAAGGGGGTGTGGTATAGTAGAGGGTGAGAAATGAGTGCACATCAGGATGATGGTAGTAGAAATGAGCAGTGAATGGCTTAAAAGCTTCTCTGCATTGAGTAACCCTTCATATTCTGGTCTAGCCTAGAGATTAAGGCACTAGTAAAACTTTTATGAAAATAGTTATCTGTATTCCACAAGTCATTGGTAAATCTTTTATTTAAAAATGTATCCCTTATGAGCTTTCTGTGTTAGGTTTACTTCATGTGCCAGTGTCTGTCACCTGCCTCCCTTTACATCACCACTATATAGGTTTCACAACTCACATGACAAGAAAGTGATCAAATACAGCAAGATATGATATATGAGGCTTATGCTATAGTATATTGTATATATGGTATATAGTATATTGTTGAAACTCATGTTCTTGCTAATGTTGTTAACCCATCACTCTAACTAATTAACAGCTTAAACTGTCTAAACACAATACATTAGAGTGTAATGCTTCGTAGTGCTTTA
Organism: Rattus rattus; assembly: GCF_011064425.1. Lineage (NCBI taxonomy): Eukaryota > Metazoa > Chordata > Mammalia > Rodentia > Muridae > Rattus > Rattus rattus. The sequence goes on from NC_046156.1 coordinate 40,772,974, forward strand.
GCCATCTTTTGGGGGTTTAGAACATATCCTCAGCACAGGCTAAGGAGCTAGCCTATCTTTGTGGAGCTGAATAGAACTCCAACTGGAGCATCATGAAACTAGGATTATAGTCTTATTTTGCTTTGCACTGTGCAAATTCTTCTTGCATCATTGTTGTACCTCTCAGGCTCAGCCAATGGCCTGACTACGGTAGATATATTTAGCAAGCTGAGTTAGGCGTCATTAGACTCTCCAGTGGCTTTTCCTTATACTCTAAAAATTCTTGAGTGCTTTTCTCCAACTTCTACCCTTCTTCCTTTCATGCCATACATGTATCAGTGTTAGGTCTCTCCAACTCATCTTCATATTTCCCTCTATCTTTTCTCACAGGTAGTTTACTTAATAAAGTTCATGCATATTTAAATCTCATCTTAGCAATTTTTGTTGTCTGCTAAAAACTACTGCAATATTTAAAATGGAATGATATACACAAGACCCATAAACAAGTCAGCAAGAAAGGAATTATATGAAATGTAAGTGATAACATTTTGTATACTTTAATGTTACTAGCTAGAAGCTCATGAACCCATGAACATATATATTCATATACGTGGTTAAAATAGACATTTGACTGACATTTTAGGCATATTGAAATAAGTTGCAAAGACAAATTTTCTTGTTGGAGTAACATTCTAGCAGCTGGCAAAATACCTGTTTTGAGACATTCTGTAAGGATATAATAGCCAAAGTCAATGACGTTAGGTAATGATTTCTTTTGAGAATGCTGATGGAGAGTTTGCACCCCACTGTCATCCAAAGCCCAAAGACAGGACTTAAAAGAAACTCTTCTGAACACTGCATATGTCTGCAATCCCCTCCTCTCCATGGAGCACTGCTGCCCATTGTAAAGTTTTTTGTGATCTACGTACCTAAAAGGTGAGGTCTTAGAGGACCGCTGGTAAATGATGAGCTATAAGAGATGTAACTGTCACAACCAGTCTGCTTTCTTGGATTTTCACTTTTCCCCACAGGTCAGCTAAGAGACTCACATAAAATAATGCAGTGTGAAGCCATCTTAGCAAACGATTCTCTCACTAGAGCAAAGTTCAAGTGTTCAACAAGAGCTTAATAATTATGTAGAGGGTGATCTACGACCAATGGTTCCAAGGAGCTATATACGGAGTTTCTAAGTATTGGGAAGAATTTTTGTAGCTATGTGAGAAGAGTTAATTAGGGCTTGAGAGATGGCACCATGAGTAAGCTCTTGTTAAGAAACCATAAGGACCTGAGTTCAGATCTCCAGACCTGTGCCAAACTGGGCACAGTGATGTATATTTGTATTCCTAGCACTCCTACTGTGGGATGGGAGGCAGAAACACAAAATCACTGGAAGCATGTAGGACAGCTACTTAGGCACATACAGGGTAAAAACAATAGCTCTTTTCTCAAACAGGGTGCAAGGTGAAGCCAGATATTTGAGATAGTTCTTTAACCTCTGCATGCATACCAGTCAGTGCATACTCATATACACAACCATATAGGGGTATATACATATGCATAGGTGGAAGCTCTCTCTCTCTCTCTCTCTCTCTCTCTCTCTCTCTCTCTCTTTCTCTCATTCTTGCTGTCTCACTGTCTCTCTGTCTCTCTCTCCTCTCTCTCTCTCTCTCATTCTCTCTGTCTCTCTCCTTTCTCTCTCTCTCTCTCTCTCTCTCATTCTCGCTGTCTCTCTGTCTCTCTGTCTCTCTGTCTGTCTCCTCTCTCTCTCTCTCTCTCTCTCTCTCTCTCTCTCTCTCTGTGTGTGTGTGTGTGTGTGTGTGTGTGTGTGTGTGTGAAGGGCTCTTGTTTACTGATCATAGTTTCCAGTGTAATATGCACATTATTGACACCCCATGAGTGAAGTTCCAAAGTGAGACCATCTTGACTGGCTCACATCAACAGGCAGTTTGCAGGTTCTCGCAGACTCCTTCAACTATAAGGCCTGAAGGTCACAGGAAATTAAAGCAAACTATTAACAAATTCATTTTACCTCACGTTAGTTGAGAAACTGCAATAGTTCAGAAAAATGAAAAGAATGGCAACTAAAGTTAATGTGGTCACAGAGGACCCAGGCTCACTGCACCAGAATAGCAAACACTGGCTTCTCCCAAACCATGCTAAAACAAAGGCACAGATGACACAAACCCAAATCTTGGATTAAATTGGTTTTATCAGAAAGGAGTTTGCATGAGAAGTGAAAGTCATTGTTAAAGTAGTTGAATGGAATTATATTATAGTCAACTGTGACTTCCAAATTGCATTATGTAAATCCTCTTTTTAAAACCTCTTCAGTGTCCTTGTTATGCACACAATTGCATTTGAATTCCTACTCTAACAGGCCTTCCCCATCATCCTTACCACTGCATATGTTGTCAGATGAGACAAGTGCTGCATCCTAAATATGCCCAGCAGTCTCATGACCATGGACATGCCCCTGATCAATCTGCCTAGATGAAAGACACAGTCATATGGCTTAATAAGCAATATTTTCATTCACGGAGTCCCACGGTCTTATGTTAACATTCAATTATCTTGTACATTTTGGTGTGCATATATTGAGAGCAAGAGTTAAAACTGTTTTTAGAGGAAAGATCATATACATACAGAAATACAAACAAACACACACAAGTACAGACACACAAACACACACACACACAATGCCTAACAAATGTTTGAATGAGAAATAACAAGGTTATATAACAGCATCACAAGGAGACCTCAAATGACTGTGACTTGCTCTTTATACACCAAATTGAGACTATTTAATGGTGTGTTTGAGAGAAACTTAACTTTAAAGAGAGTGGTTTTGGCGGAAGGAAGGTAAGAAACTGTTTCATACCCATTAGATACTGTGGTGAGATATGTAAATCCATTAGCAGAGTCAGAGTAAAAGGACATTGGTTTCAATGAAAGAGGAAAACCCAGGTGATGAGACAGATTAGAGAGGTCACAGGCTTAGAGGAAGTTGATAATATTGTTCTCTAAACCATCAAGCCGTAGCCTGTGCTAATGATACTTTATTGTGCCTTGATATCTTCTTTCCAAAATGTGGATTGAATACAGAACAAACTACCTGTCCTATGAGAAGAAGGAGTGTACAGAGAGAAGTACAATTGTGCTAAAACTCAAATCTTACACCATAACACCCGTGTAGGAATGCCTAGTGAAAATTTGAAGCAAAGTGCTCATAGTTTCATATGTAAAGTTTCTAATGAAGGATAAAAAAATTTCCTTCCATAGTATTTATAGAACCTTGTTTAAAAAACAAACAAACAAACAAACAACCCCCCCAAAAGAACAGCAAATACAAAGGCAAGAATTGTATTGTAGAATTCAATCCATGTTCAGTTTAACCAAAGACTGCATCTTTTGTAAGTTCTCAAAAGTAAGCATTTTAGCTGGCTAACTTTAAAATCCACAAAAGCATTATGTGAGGCAAAATAAGTTCCTCAAAGGATAGCGTGGAACTTTAAGGAAAGTTCCATTATCCACAATTATGACAATTTTCCATTAACCTCGTCACCAGTTGCTTTTAGAAGAAAGAAAGAAACTGAGTAAGAGGTTTTTTTCCATTACAAAGTAGGTTCACCCACTAGCTAACCCAGATCAAAATTGTACACGTCAATTTACATTATTAAAAAGTCTATTTGAATCTCACCTTATCCACTCTACCAAAATGATTAACTAATTAACAAGTGTGAAATCACAGCCTGAAATGGAAAAGAGGTGAAGATGTAATTATATTGGAAATTGATTCGTCTGCTTTATAGTCAACTAGCCTAAATTTGGAATGAAGCATTTTTTTTTTAAAGCACTGGACTATAGCCAAGTAAAAAGCAAGTAGTCTAACTGCAGATCTTTCCCTTCCAGCCTTTCTCCAAATCCAATCTCCCAGTCTCATCTTCAGTTCTGTAGCAGACCATCGGCTGTGGCCTCCCTTTCTTCTCTCCTCCTAATTTCAGAGGATCAGAAAGATCTTCACTCCAAACTTCCCCCCACCCATTCCATTTTCCCAGACCCCAACTCCACCAGGCATTTCAAGGGAACATACAGGAAATGTGTGTTCTTCCAGCCCATGAAGAAGGTAGCCTAATTCTAGAGTTTCACCTCTTCTTTCTCTTCTCCAAATCTACTCCTTAGTCTCATCCCCAGGTTTGTAGTAGATCACCTGCTGCAGCCCACTCCTGCCCTGCCCTGCCCTGCCCCATCGCCAGGGGATCCCATAGATCTTCACTCGAAATTAGCCCCTTAACTTCCAGCCTACATATTGCTTTATGGGAGCCCCCAACTCCAGAAGCATTTCCTAGGAACCTAAAGATACTCCTTCCAAAGAAGCAGGTAACATAGCTGCTGATCATTACTTCTGGTTTTATATTTTTGGTTGTGAGCCTAGCCTTTAATGGCTGAGCCATCTCTCCAGCCCTTCTTCTTCTCTAAATCTAATCCCCTAGCCTCACCTCCAATTCAGTCACAGACCACCTGCTCTGAACTCCCCCACCTCTGTGATGCAGAAATCCTCGAACCCTCCTCCCCAGCCATACTGATTTTCCAGTCCCTAACTCCAGTAGGCATTCCCTAGAAACCTCCCAGTCAATCCTGTCAGAGAAGAAAGTAAGCCAGCAAAGCAGGTAGGCAGAGGTGAGAGCTACACTCTCCCTCCTGTTTGCCACATTGAATCCTGTGGGTTCATTCTCTGGTCTGGAGCAGTCTACTTATTGTGACCTTTCCTTGTTCTCCGTCCCAATTCCTAGGAGATTAAGCAGGTCTTGGTGATAGAACACTCTGGTTTTCCCTCTTATGGAACCCCTCATAGCCCTCAGGCCATCTCCATTCCTAAGTATCTGTGCCCAATACTGAGGAACATTTTTTTATTTGGAATTCCCAGTGACCACAACTTACAAGATCCCAGAAAAGTTAATTAAACTACTGTACCCTCCTAAGAACTAAAGAGGGTGAGAAACCAAGAAACAAAGCACCAAACCAGGAAAGACACAAGAGCAGGCATTAGCACCTAGAATTTACAATCTTTCCAAACCCAGATGCCTGGATGCCACTGTAAAACCACAATCATGAACTGCCAAAACAGTCGACCAGATTCCAGGAATCCTACCACAGAAGGCCCAGAAACGTGCAAAATACCAAAAGCACAAGACACAGACCTTAAAATAGCCTTTATGTATATGATAGAATTTCTTGAAGAGGAAATGAATAAATCCCTTATAAAATGTACAAAAACATAAACAGTGGAAGAAAATGAATAAAACAGTTAAGACCTGAAAGTAGAAATAAAATAATAAACAAACAAACAAACAAACAAACCAAACCTTAGGTAAATTTGCAGATAGGAAAAATTCAAGAAAATTTCAGGAAAAATTCAGAAAAATTGGAATTGGGAAACTTCAGGAATTCAAATAGAAATTTAGAGGCAAGCCTAAACACAAAAATAAAAGAGATAAAAGACAGAATATCAGGCATTAAAGATGTGATATAAAACATTGTTACATTAGATAATGGAAGTATTAAATAAATAATTAAGTAAAAATCCTGGCACCAAACATCCAGGAAATCTTGGGTAGCATGAATAAAACAAATCTAAGACTAATAGGAATATAGAACAGAGAAAAATGCAAGTCACAGACATAAAAAAACATTTTCAACAAAATCACATAAATTTTCCTAACCTAAAGAAGGAAATGTATATCAAGGTACAAGAAGTATACAGAACATACCAAGTAGGCTACAGAAAATAAAAACGTCTCCTCAGCAGATAATAATCAAAACACTAAGCATATGTATCACAGAAAGAATATTAAATGCTGCAAGGGAAAAACAACCAAGTAAATATAAAGGCAGACCTATTATAGTAACACTTAAATCACAATATATGGAGAAAATAATACATTATGTGATAAAAACCACATTTAAGCAATATCTAGCAACAAGTAATAGCCCTATAGAAAATTCTAGAAAAAATAATCTCAAGTAAAGACAAGGAATAATTGTGGAATAAAAAACAAAAGAGGGGACACACACGCACACACACACAGGCACACACATACACATACTCACAAACACATACACACAGAAAAATGACAGGAATCAATAATCATTTATGATTGATATATCTCAATCATGGTCTCAAATCCACAAAAGAAAGAACCAGACTAACAGAATGGATATAAAAACAGGATCCTTCTTTCTGTTGCATCCAAGAAACATACTTTAACATCGAGGATAGCCATCACCTCAGCATAAAAGGATGGAAAGATATTCCCAAAAAATAGACATAAGGAGCAAGCTGGTATATCAATTTTAAAATCTGAAAAAATTGACTTTAAACCAAAACTTATCAGAAGACCTAGGAAAAGATGCTACATACTTATCAAAGGACATTTTAGGTCTTAACATCTGTGCATCAAACACAAAGGTACCCAAGTTCATAAAATAAACACTGCTATAGCTTAAATCACATGTGGATCTGCACATGGTGATAGTGGGGACTTCAAAACACTTTCCAATACAAAGGTCACCCATGTAAAAACTAAACAAAGAAATTCTGGAGCTTACTGATGTTATAAACCAAATGGACACAATAGATATTTACAGAACAATTTACCCAAACACAAAAATTGTACTTTCTTCTCAGAAGTGCATAGAACATTCTCTAAAAATGTCTACAGTCTTGGACACAAAGCAAGTTTCAACAGATAGAGAAATTTTAGATAACAAATTACAACCATTCTATCAGACAGATTAAATTGGAGATCAACAAAAACAGAAACAAAACAAAAATAAAGCTTACAAACCCATGGAAACTAAGTTGCTCACCAATGAAATTCGGTAAAATAGAATTAGGAAGGGAATTAAGATATTGTAGAATTTATTGAAACTGAATACATAACATATCACACTTATAGGACACGATGAACCTAAATTATAGCCCTAAGAACCTACCTAAAATTCTTGAGAGATCTCGTATTAGTAACTTACCAGCATGACCAAGAGCTCTGGAAAAATTTTCATACTCCAAAGTAATACATATCAAGAAACAATCAAACTTAGGGCTAAAACTAATAATATAGCAACAACAAAAGCAAGCAAACAAACAAATTACGTGGAACCAAAAAAGAAAAAGGATGTTCTTTGAGAAAATTAGTAAGATTGAGAAATCTTTATCAAAATTAATTAAAAGTCTGAGAATATCCAAAATAACAAAATGAAAGATGCAAAGAAGAAATAGAAGGAACACCAAGGAAATCCAGAGAATAATTCTATACTTTAGAAACCAGTACTCTACCAAATTAGAAAATCTATGGAAGAGCTTGAAGGAGCTCGAGACCCCATATGTACAGCAATGCCAACCAACCAGAGTTTCCAGGGACTAAGCCACTACCCAAAGACTATACATGGACTGACCCTGGACTCTGACCTCGTAGGTTGCAATGAATATCCTAGTAAGAGCACCAGTGGAAGGGGAAGCCCTGGGTCCTGCTAAGACTGAACCCCTAGTGAACTAGACTGTTGGGAGAGGGCAGCAATGGGGGAGGGGTGGGAGGGGAACACCCATAAGGAAGGGGAGGGGGGGGATGTTTGCCGAAACCGGAAAGGGAATAACATTCCTAAAATGTATATAAGAAATACTCAAGTTAATAAAAAAAAAAAAAAGAAAAAAAAAAGAAAATCTAAAAAGAACGAAAAATTTCTTTGCTACATACCACTTGTCAAAGTTAAACATCCAAGAAGCAAGTTAAACAGACCTGAAAACCCTAGTCAAATAGAAGCAGTAATTAAAACTACCTGTGTAAAAAATCCCAGTGCCAGATGGTTTTACTACAGAATTCTACTAGACTTCCAGGAAAGAGTTAACGCCAATGCTCCTTAAATGATTCCACAAGATAGAAAGTGAAGGAATATTGACAAATTTTTAAAAGGTCACTGTTACCCTGATACGAAAACCACATAAAGATTCAACAAAAGGAATTATAGATCAATATCTCTTATGAACATAGGTGCAAAAATTTTCAATGAAATACTTGCAAACCAAATCCAAGAACACATTAAAAGATCATTCACCATGATTAACTAGGTTTTGCCCCAGAGATGCAGAGATGGTTCAATATGCAAAACTCCACATGCAATCCATTATACAAAGAACCTGAAACACGAAAACTACATGTTCATTATCTAAAATGCAGAAAAGGCCTTTGATGAAATCTAATATAGCTTTCCGATAAAAGTCTTTGAGAGATTAGTGATACAAGGGATATACCCCAACTTAATACAGGCAGTCAATAACAGGTCCATAGCCAACATCAACATAAATGGAGAGAAATTCAAGGAATCTTTACTAAAAATCAGAAACATGGCAAAGTTTGTCCATTCTCCTGATACCTACTCAATACAGTATTTGAAGTCTTAGCTGGGGCAACAAAGCAACAGAAGGAGAACAAGGGGATATATATTGGAACTAAAGAAGTCATCTTTATTTGCAAAAGATATGATGGTATATATGTGACCCTAAAAACTCCATCAAGAGATTCTTATAACTGATAAACACTTATAGCCAAGTAGTTAGATGAAAAATTAACTCAAAAAATCAGTTACCTGCCCATATACAAATAGCAAATGGACTGAGAAGAAAAATCAGAGAAAGAAAACCTTTCCTAATAGCCTCAAATAATATAAAATACCTTGGGGTTTCCATGCAAGTGAAATACTTGTACAATAAAAACTTTAAAACACTGAAGAAAAAAATGATGAAGATATTGTAAGTTGGAAAGATCTCCCATACACATGGATCATTAAGATTAATACAATAAAATTAATACTGTATCATCTTACCGAAATCAATTTACAGATTCAGGGCGATCCCTGAAAATTCCAACGCAATTTTTCACATACCTTGAAAGGAAATTTTCAGCTTCATATGGAGAAACAAAGCAAATTGAAACCAAAAAATGCAGGAAAGCTAACCCAGTCCTGAATAATAAAAGAACTGTGGGAGTTTTCAGCATTCCTGACCTCCAATCATACTACAGAGCAATAGTAATAAAAACAGCATGGCTTTGTCATAAAAACAGACATGTGGATCAATAGAATCTAACTGAAGGTGTGGAGACAAATCCATTCACATATGAACTCTTTATCTTTTATATAAAATAGCCAGAAATATACACTGTGAAAAAGACTTCATCTTCAACAAATAGTTTTGGACAAATTGGATAGTAACATATATGAGAATTGGAATAGACTCACACTTATCACCTTGCATAAAACTAAACTCCAAATGAACCAAAAACGTCAACATGAAACTAGATAGAATGAATCTGATAGAGAGTAGTCATGAATAGGCACAGAACAGGACTTACTGAATAGAACATCCTTAAGACAGGTATAAAATAAATAATTAATAAATGGAACCTCATGAAACTGAGAAGCTTCTACAGAGAAAAATAAGCCATCATTTGGGCCAAGTAGCAGCCTACAGAATGGGAAAAGATGTTTACTAACTACCCATCTGTTCCCAGGCTAAAATCCAAAATATATAAAGAATTAAAAAATTAGATATCAAGAAATCAAATAATCTAATTAAAATGGGCTGCATCTCTAAACATGGTTTCTCAAAAAGAGGAAACTCAAATGGCTTAAAAGCAATTAAGTGTTTGACTCCTTAGCATGTGAAAAATGCAAAATTGGGATTTCATGTTATACTCATCAGAATGGCTAAACACGATATAACAAATGACAACTTACCAAGGCAAGCGTGTGGCATAAAGGGTAGACTCATGTTTTACTTGTGGAAGTGCAAACTTGTATAGGAAGATTGGAATTGATTTCCTTCAAGATCCTTCTAGAAGTAATATTCCCAATGGATGCTTCATTCTACCCCATAGACTCCTCTTCAACATGTTCATTGCTGACATGTTTATAATAGCCAGAAACTTCAAACAACCTAGCTGTCCCTTATGAATAAATGGATAAATATGTGGTCCATTTATACAATGGAATATTTTAAAAAATGAAATTTGAAAGTAGATGGATAGAACTAGGAAAAAAACAACATGAATGAGGTAAGACAAATATGGTATGTCAGAAAGACAAAATTGTATGTTTTCACTTATGTTAGCTATTAAGTCAAGGATAGATAGCCAATGTACAATCTGTAGGAACTACAGATGTTAAGCATAGAGTAGGGAATGGGCAAGATGGGATAGACTTCCCTAGGATAGTGAAGTAGAGGAGAGATTTACAGATGAATTGGGGACACAGAATGGGAAGACCAATTAGGGATGAGGACAGAAGAGGAACATAAGGGAGGTAAGACATAAAGAGACAGATAAAACAAAAGGCCATTTGAGGGGAACTATAGAAACCTAATATAGTTGAAGCTTTGCCAAATATACACCTATATGAAGGCAATCTAAACAAAATCACCAAACCACAAGGAAACAGAGCCCTCACTAAACACTTTGTCACCCAATGAAGCTTCCAGTAGAAAGACTAGGCTGCATCTCATTGAGTTGTCGACCAAAGGGATCCAATAGAAATGGCCAAATACGACACACAGTTGCCAACATGGTAGCTTTCTCTCCATACATTTGCAGTTAGGCCAATGGCTGTGGACAAAACCTACGTAACACATTGAACATAGAGAAGTTAAGCTTCAACCAGAAGTGCTAGCAACTTTGGTACTGTAAGGTACCCTGCAGGCTCCCGAAGGAGAAAGCTAAACACCAGCCAAACACAAAACCTTTCATATTCTGTCTGCACGATATTGTAGTGCAATGGTAGCACTAGGCTTGTCATAGTAACTAACCAACATCTGGTTTGACTTAAGACCCTCACCATGAGATGAAACACATACCCAGCACTGCTTGGGTGACCAAGAAGACCTGATAGCCCAGGGACGTAGGGTAAATACAAACCCTACTCTTCTTAATAACAAAACAAAAAACCAAAATCCCTACAAAGCAGCAGCAACAACACCCCTAAAAAACAACAACTACAACACAACAAGAAAACACATTTGGTTTCCTTAAAAACTCAGTCATGTTACATGAATATGTTTCTGTTTTAATCCAAGGGATGATTTAAGCCTGCTTCATAGAAGGTGACATGACTAGACTCACACATCAGCAGGAGCATGATTTTTGCCAGCTGCAGGTAGTTGAATTCTGGAGACTCTGGTCAGGGTACAACTGGGAGCGCCCTAACAGGTCCTGTAGTGGCTGCTGTTTCCCCTTCTGCTTGCTGCCCCTGTTGCTGCCCCCTCTGCTGCTGGTCCTTTCTGCTTCCAGATGCCTCATTTGCTGCTGCACTTGCTGGATTGATGGTTTGCTATTGCTAGATCGCTGGATATTTTGACTAAGAAGACTAGACTTGCCCTCAGGTACCTAACACACCTAATCAGCAGGAAGGAACTTAAAGAGGTTCATCTCCCCTTCCCCTCTACCCTTCTATATTTCCTACCTCATATTGGAGTGGAACTGATTAGGGTGGATTAAAGGTTGGAAGACTGGTAGATATAAAAATCCAATAAAAAACCTAATCAAATGAGCAAACAAAATATAACAGTCTTCTTATGACATTCTCTTTCTCTTTTTTGCAGTTTTTTTATCGGATATTTTATGTATTTACATTTCAAATGTTATCTCCTTTCCCAGTTTCCCCTCCGGAACCCCCTATTCCATCACCCTTCTCCTTGCTTCTATGAGGGTGCTGTCAGAGGGGAGAGAAAACCTATAGAGACCATATCCAGAGATTAGGCAAGGCCAGAATGGGGGATGAGGCCACCCACTTGTCTCCAGATTTTTAACTCAGAATTGCTCCTGTCTAAAAGAAATATGGAGACGAATTGAGGAGCAGAGACTGAAGGAAAGGCCATCCTTATGAAATTTTCTTGTACTCATAGATTAGTGCCTTCCTCAGCCATCATCAGAAAAGCTTCCTCCTGCAGAGGAAACAAATACAGAGACTCACAGCCAGACATACAGAGAATGGGAGACCTTCAGACACTCAGCCCTAAAAAGGATGCATCCATTAAACCCCTCCCTTTATAGCTCAGGGAAACCTGTGGAAGAGGAATCAAAGAGTGTAAAAGCCAGACGGAATGGAGCACACCAAGAGGATACAGCCCTGTAAATCAATAGGATACACACAAATATGAACTCACAGAAAAGGAAGTTAATGGCATTTCGGAAGCTTCTGTCTCAAAATGGCACATCAAAATTTTAAAATATTTTTCTATCGTGTGTGTGTGTGTGTGTGTGTGTGTGTGTGTGTGTGTGTGTGTGAGTGTATTACTCTACAACATTTTTGGTACATAATATGGCTTCCGCCTTGGTGATTTTATGGGATCTCTAATTGTTCAACTGTGTACATATCTGTATCTATTTCATGTTCCTTTTCTGGGACCTTTTTCCTTCTGTTTGTTCTTTCCTTTTGAATGGGTTAGTTTTGGTGTTTTTAATTATATATATTCTTATTATCTCTTCTAAGCCTGTTGTTTTCTAATGAGAGACAGAAAGGGGGTGCATCCAGATGGAAGGAGAGGTGGGGAGGAACTGGGAGGAGAAGAGGTAGAGAAAATTGTCATCGGGATATATTATGTGAAGAAAAAAAAGCTATTTTCAAATATAGGGAGAAAATGCATTGAAACAAATTTGAATAACTTTAATAATGTACATGGTTTAAATGATCACTTTAAGCATAATTAAAGGAGTTTTATTTAACATCATAAATGTACTCATTAATTTATGTTTGCAAATAACTTAATTTATGTTTTCTGTTTGGCAAACAGAGCACACAGAGAATGTCAGCCAATAGAGATTAACTGAGAACTTAGGGAGAAAGAAAGGCATATTTATTGGAGTTTAACTTTCAAGATTTAGCTTCAAAACACAATTTACACATGCAAGTGAATATGTGTACAAGAACATAGGAACACATGAGAAGATCAGGATCCAGTCAGTAAGTGGGAACATTGGGATCAATGCCCCCAGAGGACCAGCATCCATCAATTGTAGCCTTTAATAAAGGCATTCTTGATCATGATTAGGATGAGTCAGTTTTACGAGTTTTGGTAAAATAAACAGAAATAACAATTAAACCACCAAATCAGTTAATACTTAAACAAATAGTACAAGAAATAATTTTGGATTTCAGGCTGTGCAGAGTCTCCTAGATAAGTTTAGATGGAATTTGTTTAAGTAATTATTTCTCTTTAGTTAAATCACAAATATATTACGAGAGAAAAATATTGTAGAATAAATAAGTATTAACCAAACACAAAACTTGAAACTGAAGTGACAGTGAAACAGTAGGCTGTACTGTTTCTCATGATTGTATCAGAGACTTTCTGGATAATATAAAATAAACAATGAATGATAGCAAAATTAATCAGCTTAATGTTTTAAAAGAATGCAGCATCTTTATTTCCAAAATGGTATCCCAAAACAAATTATGAAAATAAATCAGACATTCCTTATAATGTAAAGAAACGTACATAGCCTCTCCAACATTACTTAAGATATCACAGAATCTTAGGGTTTTTTTTCCCTTATATCTCAATGTTATTCTCCAGTTTTTTTTTCCTGGTTGACGGGTGATCCTAATTTGTCCAATCTGGCAAATGCAGGTAGAGAATGTGGATCAAAACATGTTACTTGAAATCCTCATGGGAGAATAGGCAGATTTTGCTACAAGGCAAAAATCTGCAAACCTTATTATGAAAGGAAAACAGGACGATTTAGAAAGGAAAAGGGTTATGGATAAGACATAGGGGCTGTGTCTACGTCCATAAAGGGCTGGCAGATGGAATTGCGCCTCAAATTTGAATCTTACGATTGTTCATTCATCGAAAAGTATGCTCTGACTCCTTCTTACCTACCAGACATTGTTCTTGCTGTTGGGCATGGAGTAGGGAACAACAAAGATAATATCCTTTCTTGTATGCAGCTTGCTACAAGTAGCTAAGCCAGAAAGGATACAAATGAATGGTCCAGAGCCTGAGCATTTTATGCAACAGTGAGTCCAGTGAAGGAAACCACCATGGAAGATTTACACTGTGTTTAGGAAGGTCAAAGAAAGTCTTTCGCAGAGCAAACTATTCATCTGAAAAGAAAATAAGAAGCAAGAATGAGTCAAAAGTAAGTCTGAGTGCAGAGCATTCCCAGACAGAACAACTGCCAAGTCACGTGCCCCTCAGATAGAAGAGAGGCTGCCTGTTAGAGAGAGAATCAAGAAGAAAATTGGCCTAGAGAAATTGTAATCCCATGAATGTGGAAGCTTGGAAGCTATTAAAACAAAATACTTAGTGTCTTAGGCACATGAACTTTCTCTAAAATTTCTAAGAGAGGTGTTTTTCTCTGTAGAAATCCAAGAATGCATAGTTATTTGGTGATCAGCATAATAGTATCAAGCTGTCTGTGAAATGATTGTAAGTGCATAGGTGTGAGCAACCAACATGTCCCAAGCCAAGCCCTGAGCACCCCCCCCATGGATGATAGAGGACCAGACACCTTGGGGCTACTTTTGAACCCCTGAATTCTGGGGTGACGTGTAACAGGAAGCAATATCCCGAATGGTGGAGAAATCAGACAAGTGCTGAGGTATCCAATTAGCTTTGAGATTGGAACTCTGGCAAAATGAAGAACGGGGGTTTCGTCACCATGGGGAAATGTACGAAAATCTTCCCACAGGATTCAAATGAAGAGAGAAGGATTTTTTTTTTTTAAATTGGGAACTAGGAAAATGGAAACCTGAATTACAGTTGGACAGGACAATCATTTCAAAGATAACTCAGCAGGGAAAGAACATGATACATTTGTGATTCTAAGGCAGTCTCTAGACAGAGTGCTGAAAGTGGCACTCGAGTGTTTCTGTCCAAATACAATAAGGAACTGTAAAACAAAATAACCTTAAGAAGAACATGTTTAATTTGCTAAGCAAAACTTATGCAACTTAAAGAGCCCAGAGGCAGCTGTATTAGAAAACAAAGCTATTGTTTGTAATTAGTTTCTCCCTGAATAGAGGATAGGATTCTTGAGCACTTTATAGTAAAGATCATAACAAGAATGTGGCAAGATGATTTGTTAAGTTCTACAAAGATTTAAGGATGTCCCCACTAGAATCCTTCAAGTAGACAATAGAGTCCTAAGATTCCCAAGAAAGAAGAATTATGACAGCAAGGCATGCCAAAGACAGATAGGAATCTGTTTCAGAAAACATTAGAGCAAACACACAAGGAGTTTTATGGTGGCAACTGTACAAAGTTAGGTGAAAGGGGCCATTCAGAATGAAGAGTAGAATAGTGGGCATTTGCTGTCTATGGACAGAGGATTGTTGAACATGCTTCGAGGTTGACAATAGAGCCTTTGACTGTATATCTGACAAATTCTAGAATTGATAGTTTCTTGGTGTATCCATTTATTTATTACTCATCTATATTTAAAAACAACACACTTGTTTTACAAAGTTATACGAATTTACTTCATGATGTCTTACAGTGCGGATATATCTAAAAACCATGAACTGGCTTTATGATATGGATGAATAAGGTTCAATAAAGGAATAGGTTTCTGAAATAGACCCTTATGTAGCTACAATGAGCTGCTTTGACTTCAAGATCTACAATATTTTTATTATAAAAAATTAAAGTTTATGGGGGTGTTGTCTTGGCTGACAGACTAAGAAGCTAAACTGGATTCTCATCTCCCAGTTAAAACATTAAATTAAGAATTAAGGGCAGGGTGTTGGGGATTTAGCTCAGCGGTAGAGCCCTTGCCTAGCGAGCGCAAAGCCCTGGGTTCGGTCCCCAGCTCCGAAAAAAAAAAATAGAATTAAGGGCAGAATACATCTAAATCCCAAATCTGGGGATGTGGAAACAAGAATATCTCTGGACCTTGCTGATTAGCCAGTCTAGACAAATCTGTGCACTCCAGATTCAATGAGAGACTTTGCTTGAAAATATTAATTGGAGAAGTAACTAAGAAATCACACCAGATGTCAACATCTGGTTTCTTCATTCATATACATGCACACGTGTGTGGCACACGCACACACGCATACACACACACAAACACACACACACAAACACACACACACACACTGGGCTATGTTTCTTCTGACAGAATTACTAATATTTATTATGAATACAGTATTATGAATTACAGTATTTTGATTAGTGATACAGAATTACTAATACATAATACTAATTATATAATGATCTTACATAGTCAGAGCAGATTGATTATTTTTGTGCATTTTCCTAATACTACATGACTCCCATTCTGTCTTCCCAATAACCCTCTGCATTTCTGCATTTTCAAGTCTTCGTCAATCCCATTCTTAAAACATCATCTGTGCATGCGGAAATTCCGTTGATGTTTTCAGTGTCAGACAGGTATGAAAAACAAAACAGCAGATGAGAAATTTTAAATTGGCTTTTTCTCTGGTGATTGAGATCAATACTCAGAGCAGTCAATTGCTTTATGTGTTAACTATCTGTTCAAATGGCTGAGGGAAAAAGCTCAATACGCTGGTGGAAAATAACTTATTTATTCATTTGTATCAGGTGTCTGTGAAAACTTTACTAAACTCTTCCTCAAAATTGTGACATATGGTAAGTGTGCACTTTACACAATATCTACGATCCACAATGTGATTGCACGGAAATAATGAGGAACCTTATTTTTTCAGGTTTTAAGGTTGAGAGATAATACATTATGAATTTGCTAATTTATTTGGTCCTCTGATCCTTATTATAACAGGACATATTAATGCAAGATACCTATTACTAAAAACTCACACAGGTGCTGAATATATAGGTACACATTTAATATATAGAATATGCATCTCTATGATAAGACAGATTCACGCAGATACTTAACATAAATAAAATATTGTTTATCTGTTTCCTATTCAGATAATGTGAGCCCAGGTGAAGGGTTATTTTGTGTGATACTCACAGCCTTTTGTACTCATTTCCATAAACAAAGCGGTTCTCCATTTCATCATGATACTTTAGTTTTAATCCAGCTTGACAGTTTGGGTTCTCTGCCATCTTTTTCTTCTTCTTTTTTTTAATTTAAACTTACATTTATCGAGAAACTGATTCAGAAATTTGTTTTAAATATCACTTGTCATTCTTGTGAAACATAATATCTCAAAGAAAGCAAGCTAGTTATTTTGGGACACTAACTCTTAGAAAGATTGATTTGGAGAAGGAAGAAGAGTTAGCAAAAGCCATCTTTGATGTTATTTAACACAAAAGCAAACACAGATCTTTTTATATCTGGCATTAAAAATCTGATCATTTGCCTCCCTAAAGAAAGCACACCCAGCTTTTATACTGACGGCACATTGAAGAATAATAATATTTCTGTTTACTGAGATATCAGCTGGCATTTCCCTACAAGTCAATGGCCTATTGCTGCTACAGCATATTAGACCTCAATGTGGCATCTACAAATGTCAAGAGTATAAAAAAATATAGTTTGAAAATCAAAAGCAGCCTCCAACACTCTCCTTCAAAAATAAAACAAAGCAGGGGGGAGGGACAACGTTGAGCTAAATGTATTTGCTGCAGGAATCAGGGCAATATTCAGCTGTCAATCTAGAAAAACAAGGGAGCCACACTGGCATAGCACTGGATAATGAAACTTTCAGCAGATGTTCAGGCAGGGCTCTAATTCTGACTGAACTCCCTTGGTGAGCATTTAATTTCTTTATCATATGCAGGCTCGGCAAATTGTACTTCATCAAAGATGTGTTGTGAAATATTAATATTTCATATGATAACAAAACTCCACAGACTAGCCTTTGTCATATTATGAGCATCCAAATTTCAAATGTCAAGACTCTGAATTATAATAAGTTTTAAACAGATCCTTGAATTGGCATAATAAATTATAATAAGGCCAATGCAAATTGGTCTGATCTAATGTCACACACATGTATATTATATGTGATATTTTAATACCTGTCTTTAGAAAAGGATGTGTGTGTGCAGAAAAAAATGAGAGTTCACATGTTGTATATGAACACTTTCCATCCATAAGAAAGTACAAGCTCCCATAAGATGTAATTATATATTCACAACAAGTTCTATTAGGAATTAAGGATGACGTAAGAAACAAACTAGCTGTCTAGGAGTTGGAGTGTTTTATGAGCCTCCTGAAGGGAAGTATCTTTTTGATACACCATTGCTCATGTTCAAGATGGCATTGTGAATTTTGCCATTACAATTTGTACCAATAAACCTAAAATCATCTCTGCACCCTAGTTTTGTATCCACTATTGAAATAAACAAAGTGGGGTCATCATTATGTTTCATGTGCCCCATTTTAAAAAAAAATTATATTTGTTCATATCTTCCATTTTGATCCTTAACACAGACATCTGAATGGATAGATTACATTCAAATTGGAAGTTTAGAAGGAAGTTAGTTTCTAAATTTGTTTATGCAGGCGCAGGTGATCCTAATAAATGAATCAGCTTCCATGTGCCTAAATGACAGAGTCATGAAAAAATGCATGTCACCAACAGAGGTAAAAACACTGGCTCTGATGACCCAGAATTCAATTCTGAGAAGCTGGAAGCAAGTCCAAGTCACCCATCTTCCTTCACCATAATTTTTTTGCTTATACCCGATTAAGTGTCTATTACTGTTTAATTGGGTGTATTTTACATAGCACAACATGTCACTAAATGCTTTTGAAACCAACTGATTAAACATTTGATTATAGCTCCCATAATTCTTAAAAGACAAAGAGAAACAACGACAAATACACTATTAATACTCTGTGATACTTGAGCCAACTCATCCATACACTATTTTAAAATCTGAATTTTAGACTATTTAGTTTAATTAAATATTTTGTTTAGCAAGAGTTTTTCTCAATTTTTCATTGAATGTTCAATGGTAACATGTACTTTTTTTTTTTTCTGTTTAAGTATGATAATCCCTAAAAACTATTTTTTCCTGACTCTGATTTTTCTAACTCCTGAACGTTTTCTGAATTCCTGGACCACCTTTACCCAGCCTTTTATAAAACTGTCAGTCTAAGTCGGCTGTAATACTTGAGAGATAAGAATGTCAGCTATCGATCCTAGTGAAAGAAGAAAGTGAGAGAAAATGAGCTTAATGGGGTGTGTTTGTTCTCTGTTATTTCCTTTGCCCAAGGATAAGGCTGATTTAAATAATGATACTCTCTTTAGCCACTAATTCTACACATTCTTATACATTAATTATTGCTAAGTACAATTTAGTGCTAATCACATTGATGAGGCTTGTCCTCAAAACCTTTCCATATATGGCCTAAGACATACATAATTAGACTCCTAACTTACCACATGCAAGGGGTGTATCTTCTATCCCACAAACCACCCAACTTTGAAAGTGTGCATTTTTGATGCTTTATGTGTTTAAAGTAATCTTAAATTTACTTGATTGCTGGTGTGTGTGTGTGTGTGTGTGTGTGTGTGTGTGTGTGTGTGTGTGTGTTCATGTGAGTGCATGCCCTTGATATAGGGTTCATGTGGCTGACAGAAGAGATCTTTTAGGATTGAATTTTACCATCTCAATTCTAGGAACCAAACCGGAGTCACCAGCCTTGGATCCAAGAGCGGGTCACTGACAGTGCTTTTTCACTAAAGATTTGATCTCAAATTTAACCATTCATTTTCTAAGTATGTAGCACTCTTTGTAAAAGCATAAAACCATACCGTCACAAGGAATTCTATTGGGAGGGTGTACTTCTTATTAATATAATATATATTATTAGGCTCAACAAAAAATTACAGGTAGAAAGTCTGTAAAATATATAGTGAATAGCAGGATTTTATGCAAACTAAATCTATTGTTTTCCTAGCTTTGAATCGAAACATATGTTCTGATTTACACACATGCTCAAGTCACCAAATAATAATGTCAAAACAAAGAATTAAAAATAGAATATCTCATATTATCAGTCACCACCCCATGGGATATATATTCAAATGAAATAAAATGAGTACGCCAATGGTTTATATCCCCATGTAAATTGATGCGCTATTCACAATAGCACAAAATGGAAACTTCATTACTGTTCATCAAGTGATGCACAGATGAAGAAAATATAATTCAGATGTGTAATGGAGCAGTACATTTTAGCCATCCAAATTGAATCCTGAATTCACAACAACATGGAAGGAACTCAAAATTATTAAGTTAAGTGAAACAAACCAGTCACAGGAAAGACTTGTATCACATGGTTTCACTTATTCATTGACTTAGCTAGGGGTTTTGCTGCTGTGAACAGACACCATGACCAAGACAAGTCTTATAAATGACATCATTTAATTGGGGCTGGCTTACAGGTTCAGAGGTTCAACCCATTATCATCAAGGTGGGAACATGGCAGAAGGCAGGTATGGTGCAGGAGGAGCTGAGAGTTCTACATCTTCATCTGAAGGCTGCTAGAAGAATACTGGCTTCCAGGAGGATAGGATGAGGTTCTTAAACCCAATCCCACAGTGACACGCCTACTCCAACAAGGCTACAACTACTAATAGTGCCACTCCCTGGACCAAGCATATACAAACCATCACACTCATCTATTAGAAGTTTAAAGAGAAAGAGAAAGTAGAAGGTAAGAGTCAAACAGTAGTTACTAAAGTCTGGGCAATGGGGAGAGAGAATAGCAGAGGAAAATGGATCAGTTAGGTAGAAAACAATACTACGGATCTACTAACCAAAATCCTGACTCTAAATATCAATAACGTACTCTCCATTTCCAAGAGGCAGCTGAAAGACAATTGAAAGCTTTCTTCATAAGGGAATAAAACACATTTATGACAGGAATGTTTAATGTTAAGTAAAACACTACACGTACGATATATATAAATAGCCAAATATCATATGTCATCCTTCTGATATAAACAAAGTAAATTCAATTCAATTAAACCAGGATTGATGATTGTTTAGTCACTATTATAATCATTTTGTTTTTGTTTTAGTTTCTTTTTTGTTGTTGTTGTTTGTTTATGTAGGGGTTTGTGAGACGGCCGTCATGGAGCCCAGACTGAGAGCTGAGGTTGGCCTTGAATTTCAGATCATCCTGCTGCCATTTTCTTTGTGTTAGCACTACAGGTATGTTCCACTATACATGTTTTATGTGATGCTAGAGATTGAAATTTGATCTTTGTGCCTTGCACGAAAGGATTTTACCAAGCATGCTATATCCTCAACCAAAATATAGTTCTGGCAATTCTTAGACAATACAAAATGGGGCTATAGCCCACAGTTCTCTACGTGTAGGACAGATAGAATCAAAGAAATTTAAACATTAATGTTTTCAACTCATTTATGAATTCGCATATCTGATGACAGAAACTTTCCACCATATCATATCAATCTTTATCTTTTATTGAAAATGCATGATAGGCATTTGCATGTAACTTCAAATGTATTTTCTTACCTTATCAAGAGAGAAAGTTTTGGTCAAAGCAAAACCCCATCCCGCTTCAAAGGCCCTTCGAATCATTGGTGTGCTAGTGGCTGGTGTCGCACTGGCAAGGCCAAAGGGATTGGGGAACCTCAACCCTGCCATTTCCACACTGATGTCCACGAGGTCAACAGGAGTGTAAAACAGGGGCAGTGTAGGCTGGGAAGGCACTGAGGCTCCATATTGTGCCTGCAAGAAAGAAGTTAGCAATGACTGCTCAAGTAGCATATGTGAACTGTCATGTAATCTTTCCCCAAATCTCAGAGCATGCAAATGAATACAGACTCCATCAGTTTATCTCCCTACGGGAAAACTACCCAGAGGTCAGAATTCAGTGGGTCCAATATTATACATAACTGTCATTTCTGAAGTTAAATGATACTATAAAGAAACAGAAGGAAAATCAATTAAGCAAACAAAACACTCTATTGAAAACAAACTGAAAGTCAAACACAAAAGGGAATCATGTTTGAATGTATCTTTCTGGTTCCTTCTGGTTCCATTAGCCCAGCTTCTTTGTGCTTAATTTATGAAAACATCTTAGTGCTGAAATATGGGCCAGTGTAAATCAGTAGGTCCAAATTTCATTTCCCAGTTAAATTATGGCCCTGGATGTGGCTCCAAGAAGGCCCCTTGACTTGACCTTGCCTCTTCTCCTTCGTAGCTCTCAGTCTAGCAGTGGGAATAATACCTCTCTCATCCCCTACCTCAGAGGGATATTGAAGAATGAGGAAAGTAGGCCACCGGGAGACTTCCGCTTGCAAAAGAAATAACACACTTGAAGACTGGAGGAGTTTGCTTTCCCAGAAACTTAAAAGATACCAATTTACATTAAAAACATCATTTGGCACTTAGAAATGCACACCGCCTCTGTCTAGTGGCCACAGTAATTGAGCATGTTTTAGTGAAAATACCAAGGTACCTGGCTCACTAAAGAAAGAGCATCATTGCCCAGTGTGCTCTACTCTTTCCTTCCGCTCTCTCTGTGCTCTCCTTCCCTCCTCATTCTCATGCTCCTCTGTCCTGCTCTCCTCCCCTTTCTGTTTATCTATGAAAGACAAATACTTGAAAAAAAATAGGATGAATTTTCTCAGCCAAAGTAGTTAGTGAATGGACACAGGGCTACTTAATTCAAAAGTAGAACTCTGTTCTCTTGTGAGTCATCACTCAAAAGAAAAGTTATTTGAGCAGAACCTTAATTTTATAGGCATGTGTCTTGTGTAGATAAAGATTGCCATGACTTGCATAGAAATCGTTTCCAGTCCTCCACGGAAAGCAGAGCGAAGCTCACTTAATATGCAAAAAGGCATCAAACTTGCCAGTTGAAAGGCTATTGTGTTTCTGGTTTTGCAAAAAGGGAGCCCAATGATATCCAGGCTTTAGCTATGGACACTCCACCAGGGAACTCTGGTTTAAATGGATCTCTCCCTCCGTTCATCCTCTCCTCTTTTCCTCCCATCCCTAATCAAATTCAAACTCACTACATCTAAACTACATCTTCCCCCTCATGAGGCATATTTTGGGGAAGTTTTATTGTACTCGGCGCTTGTCTTAACATGGAATCAAACTGCAATTTAAAGTGCAGACTAAGAGTGTGAATGCACACCATAGGAGGGTAGTGTATAGCTAGAAGTCTGTGTCAGGGATGGGCAGGCATCAGATAGATGGATGGGCAAAACTACCCTTGGTATCAGCAACATTTTACCTCCATTTGACGACAGTTTGAACAGAATCAAGTTTGTATTAGGTTAGAGTACGGGAGATGTTTCAACATGAGAGATAAGAAAACAGTGGGAAAAATCAGAAGCACTGTCCCTCTATGTACACATATAAGCACAACACTGGGCACCATTGTGAATGATATCCACAGTGGGAAATGAATGACTGTTTTCTTCTTTCTATAGCTGGGCACTGAAATATCTGATCTCTTCAATGCTGTGGATAGATTTCAGTTTGTTATAACTGCAGCTCTTACAGCACTAGGGAGTATCCCAAAGGGGCAGATATAAATTGAATATACAGTGCAGCTTCCATTGACTAATATATGTAGTTATAAAAACTAAAACTCAGTTCTAAAATTCTTAAGAAGGTTGCCGTGTGGACATCTGCAAATAAAATGCTTTGGAAAATTTCTGTAGGATTTCATTTAAGTTTAACCAAAAGAAAACTAAATATAGTAAGTAACCAAGCAAGACGTGAACATACATTTATTGACAAAGCTCTTTCAAACGAGAGGGTCATAGGTTACATATTTTACAATATGTATAAGACTGCTCTGTGTGTGTGTGTATGTGTGTGTGTGTGTGTGTGTGTGTGTGTGCATGTGTGTGTGCACATACAAAGTTGCATTTGCTGTGTCTCTGTGGTCCATAGCACACCTCTGCCCCAGGCTATGCCTCTTTTAGATAGCAGTCTTTTTCCCCTGTGCTGAACTCTGTGGACTGAATCTCAAATTTCAGCTTTCAGTGAAGGACCAAATCTTATGCTCAGCCCCAAACGGAGATTTCTAAGAGGTTTCAGCACCTTTGGCTGCTGATGTCCTGGGTGCCCTCATACCAAACAGCTTTAAATTGGACCTTATTGCATTCTTCTCTAAAACACGCGGTATCCAGATTTTCAATTTCAGACAATACTATTTTCCCAGTCACCCGGTAGTGTTAGCAAATAACAGATATGATAGAGATGTTGAACAGCAGAGATTATCAGTTCCCTGCAATTTCTACTCCGGAAAGGCATTATATGTCAGAGTCAGAAATGACACAGAAACAACGAGTGCAATGACTGAAAGATGTTTACCATGTATTAACTCGGAAAAATAGTGTGATAACACTATACATAAAGGAAGGAAATTCCACATGTGTGTATGCATGCAGAAGGACATACGATGTGCACACATCTGCCACTTCTTTCCTCACATCGCTAGGTCAATCTTTGATAATTTTTATTTTTATATTTCCATTTTAAAGTCTTCATATTTTTAATTAACAATAGTCATTACACCTCATTTCACTGCATGAAGCAAACAGATTTTAAGGTGCTTTACAACAATTATTTTAAATTTTTACTCTAGGCTGGCAACTTACAATTTGAGTTTTTTATGAGCTTCAAGGTAATACTACGATATATGGATGTGGAATGATTTAATAAGGCGTGCTAACCTGTCCACCTTCTCACATCACCAACATCATCTGTAGTAAGAACATGGGAAATGCACTCTCAATGATTCCAAAGTCCTTACTATTCTCTTTTCAGCCATATTAACCACTTATTTAAAACATCCCAAAAGTACTTTATTCCTTGTCTAAGACTCTGATTTCAGACCTGTAGAGTAATTTTAGTCAGCAACACAACATGGCTTCTCTGGCCAGGGTTCACATTCCAAGACTTTTGTCTTGGCATAAAGGAAGAAATATAACAAGAACAATATAGATCTCACCCTCACTGTGGTTTTAATTTGCCTTTCTCTAATGATCTCAAGGGAAATAAAGTTTAAAAACTTGAGCATCCCTCTCAGTATATATATACATATATATATATATGTATATATATATATCTTTTGCTACTTGTATATTTTGAGATAATATATTTTTGTATTTTATGTATTTTTAAACTCTTTCGTTTCTTTTCTCAGTATTATTTCATTTGTTCTCCTAATATTTTGACCATTAATTCTTTATTGGATATATAGCACCCTGTCGCTTTCTATTCATACTGTCAATTGATTCCTTCTGTGTACAGAAAATTGATTGGTTTGTCTAATCACGTTTGTCTGCACAATTGGAGTCAAGTTCAAAAAAAAAATCATTGACAAAGCCTGGGTTGTATAATTACTTCCTCTGTTGTCTTCTAGGAATTGGGAAGTTTCTGGTCTTATGTTTAATATTTTCTAAAGATTTGTTTTGTTTTATTTGATGTGTATGGGCATCTTGACTGCATGCATGTCTGTGCTCCTGGTTTGGTATCCTGGGGGATGGGAAGAGGGGTTAAATCCCCTGGATCTAGAGTTATGGATGGTTGTGAACAACCAGTCTGTTCAAGGAATGAAACCCAGGTCATCTGCAAGAATGGCTGAGTCAATTCTACAATCCTAAGCCTTTAATTCAATTCTACAATCCTAAGCCTTTAATTCACTATTAATTGATTTTTATGTGGCATGAACTACATATCCAAGTTCACTCTTCTGCACGTGGTTATACAGTTTCCCAACTCAATTATTTAAGGAACTCTCCTTTTCTTATTATACATTCTTTTGACAATTTGTTCTGTCCCATGTATGGGTTCATTTCTTAGTTCCACATGCTGTCTGATTTGTAATAAGTAATTAGTGAATCTTTGACAGAAAACTTAAAATAATCGGGGAAAGGAAACAATAGTGGCCTGAAACGCCTTTAGTGAAGGTCAAGTTAGATTACCTCCTGGCTAAACTTGAGCTGAGATTGTTCTGATCAGGTGTTCAGCTGGGATATCTCTGAAAATTAACAAGGTGCAGAACCTGGTTAATCACAGAGATACCTGACCTCAAAACTGTTATTTCACAGAGAAAAACCTATGGACAAATGACTTTCCATGAGATACCTATAGGATTCTTAGCTGCACATGCACAAAACATGCATGGATGTAGTTCTGTGTAGTCAGCTAATGTGTAGAATATATACTTCAGAAATAAAAGACTTTACTTGACCATTCATTCTCAACTTCTTTGCTTAATCAACACATACAAGAGGAAAAATGAAAATAAAGGGGGGTAAAAGGGCCAAAGTCAAACAGGACTCAGGTGAGGATAGTAAAAATGTAGACTGAGGGAATGTGTCAAGCCCAGAACTGTAGTGTAGACAGAAGGGTGAACATGACTATTTCAGAAGCCATTGCTAAAATTTGAGCACCGAAACTAAGAGGGATGCTCAAGTTTTTAAACGTTATTGGCCTTGAGAATTTATTTTGAGAAACTAAGTTATGCTTTTAGTCAAATAAAGTAAAACTTTCAAAGCTTGACTCCACAGCAGAGATGAGAAGAGACACTAAATTGATATAGGCCCTCATTAAAAATTCTCATTTTATTTCTATCTACAAATTTTGGAAGTTCTGTCACTACCCATAGAGCTCCTGAGTGTCACATATCCTAATTTCAATCGGATCCTCCACACCCACTGTTCCTCAACAATGTCCCCTTTTGCTTCAAGAGACTGAACCATTAGCTATGTCGCAAGTAAAACATCATTTATGCATCTGGCTGTAAATTTTTCTCGGGGTCTTTTTGTGGGGAGTGGTTTGTTATTATGTTTAACTGGGGTGCTTTGAAATTCAACAGAATCTTGCAAAAGGAGCACAGCAGTTATCGCCTCATCAATTCTGTGTCTCCTTGCTCGTGTACCTGTATACTCACTCCATGTACCTGTCCTCCTGCTTAATTTAATTTATGGATCTGGCCATAATGAGGTGTTCAAAAGTGTATTCATATATTCAACATATATTCACATTCACAAGTGCTGAGTGTGAATGAGCAGCTCTTTCTTTGCATTAGTTTCAGTAGTGTGATCAGTTTGTATAAAATAGTGATTAGCTCTATGTTTATTAACCTTATTGCAATGTGGTTTATTTTTATCTTTCATTATAAACGAAGCCAGCATGTTAAAATAATCCTATTCCAGGTAGGCTTGCTCTTCCCACAGCCTAATAGAAAAATGTTTTTCTTATGTTTAACATGATGGGATCTTATGTTTAACATGATGGGATCTTATGTTTAACATAATGGGATCAATATTATTTTACTTGGCACTTGATTGTGAGGTTCCCACTCATGGACGGTCTAGACAAAGCTTCCTGTTCTAATGGCAAAAGGTCGGTGGGCCTGCTTGCTTGCGAAGTCTCTCCAAAGAGCCCTCTAGTGGCTGTAAATAATGCAGTGGGGTATTAATTTTCACTATGTAAATACACGTACTTTATAATTCAGTCTCATGGAGTGACATAAAGATTCATCTACTTCACATCTGATAAAATAGTGTTGTCTTTACTTTGGACATTTAAAAATATATATGTAATATATTATATACATGTATGGTATGAGTGTTTTGCCTGCATGTGGGTATCTCTGTCCTGTACATGCAGTGCCAATGGAGGCCAGAAGAGGGCATTCGCTCCCGCGGAAGTGGAATTACATACAGTTGCCAGGAGCTTGATGTGGGCTCTGGGACCAAATCCACTTTCCAAGAGCACCAGGGGCTCTGAACCCCTGAGCCGTCTCTCAGCTTCACCCCTTGACTTTTTGACTTATGGCTTGAAATGAATTCTTTCAGTGCCAAGTCACTGTGAGGGTGCAGTCATAGCATAGTAATTAGGCTGTGCAGCACGTGGACCAACCTAGAAACTCTCAAGTAAACCTCAAGGATGCATCTTTCCCTTCACTTTTGTACATTTCCTTCATTCTTTCTCATCAGTTGGCTTCTATTTCTTTCCTAACAACAGTTGATATTTTCTTTGTGTAGCCCATTTATTTTTCTGCTCCTAAAATTAGAAACATATAAAGAGTTTCAAAAACTTCAGTTGACCACACCAATTATCCTTTAAAATTATTGCATGGAATCTTTTGGAGTGGGTCTCGAGCCCACTCCAAAATTCTTAAATTCTTAGGTCTGAGAGATGACAAGGCTCATCATATGAGTTTGAAACCCGGGACTCACAAAGTAGGAGAGAACTGATTTCTTCCGATACTGTATGAATGCTATGACACACATGTATCCTTCCCTCATTGAGTAAATACAGGTGATAATAAGATAAACAATTAAGTCACCTGGAGGGATTTACATGTGAATACAAGGCTAATACCTACTTTTTGGTCACATGGACTTTCTTTTTAATTCTGTGTGTTCAAAAGGAGATGCAAGTTTGGCTGTTATATTAAATGTCTGTGTTGCTGTACTTAGGGTCTATAAACAGGCTGTTATGTAGATGTCTGTGTTGCTGTACTTAGGGTCTAGAAACAATCTACTCAGTGGGTCAAAGATTGTTTTAGCTTGCCACAATATTGGAAAGGTCCTATCAAAATTCACCTCTCCTGTAAAGTCTCTTCTTCTATCAAATGCAAATATACTGATGACATGTTCCATAAAAGCAGGAGTCAATTTGTCCTCCAAATAGAGAAATCAGTTGCTCATATTCAAACAATGCTCATGCCAGACCCAGAAGTGAAGGCTTCCCGTTTATTCTTTACACCACTCTTCAAGACAGAAATCATTCTTCCTCCACAAATGAGAAGGATTAGGGCCCTGGACGGTAAGTGATATTCGTTCATGCTGTAGATAAACTGTATGTAAGTGGGGCAGCAAGAACTGGGTCCCGAGGGATTCATGCTTCATTATGGCAAGCTTCCTGCGTCTTGCACAAACATTACACCTCTGAAATATTAATGTCCTACAAATCAGAAGGTAACTTGAATTTTTCGTGATGGTTTGGTTGAATACACACATAGAGCATACATGTGTATGTTCATGTGTGCACATACATGAAAACAAGTGTACACACAAACATACACACACACACACACACACACACACACACATACACTCACTCCCACCTTTTCAATTTAAGTTTGTTGATGCACATTTATAATCTAGCACTTGAGAAGCAGGACAGGAGAATCAGGAGTTCAAGGCCAGCTTCAACTCCATAGATAATTCAGCCACCTTGTGCCTCATGGGACCTTGTCTAAAAACCCCAAACCCCAGAAAGAAAATTTTTAATCGGAAAATTTTAAATGCACAGTATTTAATAATTGAGAATGGAAGTTAAAGAACATCTTGAAGCCATCATGAGGACTTGTATTAGCATGACATCACCACCCAGTATTTGCCAATGTATTTCCTATTATACTTGAATAGTTTGTGGCACTTAATGGAAATATCTGAAAATGTAATGGTTATGCTGATGGGGGAAAAGTATTATAATTGTGTACTCCAGGTGCATTTTCCCAGGCATTCGCCTTAAAAGAATTATTTAAAAAGACAAAAATAACAAAGTTCAGTGCTGCTGGAAGCAAAATTGTTTCTAGTGTTCTAGGTTATTGACAGGAAAAATCACCACCACTATGTTGTAGTCCCTTAAAAATACCAAGCAGCTTCTCTTCTACTTATCCAACTTTATTTAAATCTCAATGACATGTAACAACCAGTGACTCTGCCTTGGCTATACCTGCTCTAGTTTCATTCTATAATTATTTTAAAACAAAGAATAAATAGCACTTAGTAGTTATTAATAGCGTGTTTATTTCACAGGCCGGGCTAATATACTGATTCTAACCCAGGTACTTTGCCTTCAGAAGAACTAGTCATCAGGAGGAACAAACTTACAAATAGAAATTAATTTACAATAGCTGCTTCGTGACACACAGGCCAAGGGCTGGCAATCACAGTTTTAAAATAGAATCACATTTTATTTTTCCAATTTGAGAAGTTACAATTTGTAATGAGAATTTTAGGAAAGATAGGAGACTACAGAAATATATATATATCAATGACCATATTGTGTTGATGTCTTGAAAGACTTATATTCTTATAACTTTTGAAGAAGGCAAATTTGTAGCAAATACGTGTTCAATATGGTTTCCCTAACAAGTGAAACAGGGGCTGTCTTGGTCTCTTTCCCTGCCATTTGATCCCGTTCCCCTAACTGGACTGCCTGGCTGAACCTCAGTGGGAGAGGATGTGCACCTAGACCTGCTGGGACCAGGTGCCCCAGGGTAGGGTGGTCCATAAGGGGTCACCTTCTGTAAGCAGAAGAGGAAGGGCAACTGAGGAGGGATTTGTAAGGGTGGGATTTAGAAAAGAGGAAATGGGGGGCTGTGCTTGGGATGTAAATTGAATCACAAAATAAAAAAAATACAAATTTAAAAAATACTTTTAACTTGAGCATAGAATAAGCCTAGGGAATTAAACATTCATTCAAATTCATGTGTATTTCTACCACCCACGACAATCAAGCTATATTTAGCCAAATTTGGCAGTATCAGTATCCCAGAAAGGGTTCTTCTAAAACAACAAAAAATTATCTTTTCCTAGAATTCTTCACTTAGCTTTTCCTCGAATTCTTCACTTAGTTGGATTTTAATCAAATCTATACATTGCTGTTAGCATCACTTAACACTGCAATCATGTATCATTTCTCTGACACCACCACCATTCCCTGTCACTCAGACATCACTTGCTGGTTACTACATCTCCCTTGACCCTTACTTGAATCCAATGAATTCGATTTATTTTGCATGAATCTCTATATAAACATTTTATAAGTTTCTAACTAACATTATTATTATTTTTCTTTTTGAGATATAGTCTCTATATGTAGTCCTTGATGTCCTAGAACTCACTCTGTAGACAAAAATGGCCTTGTATTTACTCACATTCACCCACCCCTGCTTCTTGAATGCTTTCCTTCCGTAGTAACCCCCATTGTCTTTCTTCCTATATTTTTGACCACCTTATGTCTCCCAACCTCCATGAGAAGAGCCATGCTCTGTGAACTCCACTGTGATTGACTGGTGGCATTTAGCCATGGCTTGCAGTGGAACCATGCTCTCACAAATGACAGCACTTACCTATTTTCAATTGCTGAATAGTATTCCATGTTAGCATAACACAGCTTCTTTCTTCATTCACCTGTGCCATTCAGTCTGCCTTCAAATGATTACAGCCATGCTGTTCTGAACATGTTGTGTTTATATCTCTTTGAGAGTCTGATTTCAATCAGCTCACGTGAGCTGGATGCTTTTCAAGGAAACAAATTCCAAGTATACATTTTTGAGAAAAAGTCATCCTCTATTCCACAGTCACTAGGCCATTTTTTTAGTTATTAACAGTGTGCAAGGATTTTAATGTGGACAACACCTTGCAAAATTACTGATTTTTGTGATCATCTTCTAGTGAATGGTGGTATCTCACAATGACTTTGTGGTTTGTTGTTGTTATTATTGTTGTGTTGTTAGTGTTGTGTTGTTGTTGTTTCCTTTGAGAAGCTTTGCATATTCTTCTTGGCCAACTGTGTGGCTTTCTTACAGCAATGTCATTCATGTTTTCGTGTCTATTTTTGTTTGTTTTTTTCTCAATCAGGTTGGTGTTTTTACTGTGAAATTTTATTTTCTTTATATATTTTAGAAATTAGTTGTTTTTCAGATGTACAGCTTGCAAGTGTTTTTTTCTTGAAGTTGGCCTTACTGTTCTGTCTCTTGTTATGCTTTCTGCATTAAAGGTTTCTGTTTGGGGGCATCTAAAGTGTTCCAGGCTTACCTCCACTCTCTGTCTGTAAACATCTACTTTCCACATACTTCTTTTGGATGCTGACATAAGTTTTTTCTGTACCAAAATTTTCAATCATGAAATGGTCTTGAATTTTGTTAAATTATTTTCTCCATGTATTTTGCCTGCCGTTCATCTCACATGACTGACCCATTTGTTTATTTGTGTATATGAAGCTCTCTATGAACCCTACTGATGACATTCATATTCTGGATCCTTGTAACTCTTTTAATTATAATTATATAATCCTTTAATGTTCCTTTACTTTGCTAGTTAATTTGCTGAAGATTTTTATTTTCATGTTCATGGGTATGATGACTTATAGTTTTCCTTTTGTATGTGTGTGTATGTAATGTATTCAGTTAATTTTTTACAATAGGATGATTCTGGCCTCCTAATATGAGTTTGAAAGAAAAGTTTTCGTGAATACTATAGATATTAATTGTTCTTTAAATATTTTCTAAAATTCAGCCTGATCCTGGGTATTCTTTTGGTGGGGAGTTGTTTACTGATTTAAACTCATTTGTTACTGGTCCATTATGGCCTTCTTTTTGTAAATTTAAATAAGCTGCACACTTCTCCATGAGTTATATAATTATTTTAATATTGATGAAATGGTAGGCAAACAGTTGTTTTTAATGGGCATTTTACATGGTATCGATTATAAGGCCTTAAGGGAATTTTATTTTAAATCTTCTATCATTTTTCTTAGTCTAAGTATTTATTGATTCTTTTATCTTTGCAGATACAACCTTAAATTTTCAATGGTTCCTGGTGCTTTAATCATATCTATTTTATATATTTCTATTCCAATCATTATTTTATCTTATGTTTTAGGTGGTTTACTGAATATCTTTTTGTTAAAAGATAGCCTTTTACTTTTATAAACGTTCTTGTTATTACTATTTTTAGATAAGTCCTTTGTAGTGTGGTTTCTCTTGTCCCTATGAAATGGTGATATCTATTCTGGTTGGCTTTTTTTTATCAGTAGCTTACAGTACAATAACCATGCATATACAGAAGTCTCCAATTACCTATAGTTATCGATTTCTTTTTTTTTTTTTTGTTATCTTTATTAACTTGAGTATTTCTTATTTACATTTCTATTGTTATTCCCTTTCCCGGTTTCCTGGCCAACATCCCCCTAACCCCTCCCCCTCCCCTTTTATATGGGTGTTCCCCTCCCCATCTTCCCCCCATTACCGCCCTCCCCCCAACAATCAGGTTCACTGGGGGTTCAGTCTTGGCAGGACCAAGGGCTTCCCCTTCCACTGGTGCTCTAACTAGGTTATTCTTTGCTACTTATGTGGTTGGAGCCCAGGGTCAGTCCATGTATAGTCTTTGGATAGTGTCTTAGTCCCTGGAAGCTCTGGTTGGTTGGCATTGTTATTCACATGGGGTCTTGAGCCCCTTAGATCTCTCCTGAGAGACACAGCCAGAATACATCAAATACAAAGGCAAATGCCAGCAGCAAACCACTGAATTGAGAACGGGACCCTCGTTGAAGGAATCAGAGAAAGGACTAGTTATTGATTTCTATTTCTGTTCTTTTGTAGATGATTTAATTTTTATTAAATTCATTAAAATTTGTTTTGTGTCGTAGCATACAAATACTACTACAGCAGGGTCTTCCTGCACAGAAAAGCAATGTGTAATCTGGAGTTTAGTGGGCTTTTTGTATCTACAGGGCAGGTCCAATCAGCGTGGTTTAGTTCTGTTGAGAAGAAGGAATCCTATACACAGATTTTACTCTGCTACAATAGTGAGATTCTACTGACACATCTTCTGTTTCCTTACTTTTACCATCCAGATGGCCCAGCAGTTTATAAACGTTAATATAGATGTAC
Source organism: Rattus rattus (assembly GCF_011064425.1). NCBI lineage: Eukaryota > Metazoa > Chordata > Mammalia > Rodentia > Muridae > Rattus > Rattus rattus. The sequence continues at coordinate 40,806,607 of NC_046156.1, forward strand.
CCAATAATTATAATAGTTCTGTCTGCTATACTTTCAGAGTGGTTGACACGTACAGTATACATTGTGCTCTGATGTTGATTCTCTAATGTTAGTAGGTGTCATCTATCTAATCATAACCTTTTCTGATTGTATTTGAAAAGTTTTATAGAATAAGCATATTTTTAAAAAATTGTTTTACTTACTAAACATGTATTTTTTGACAAGAGCTCACTTGTTTAAAAATGAGCACAAATATAGTTTTAGTCTTTCTTTACACAAAAAATACTGTTCTATCCTTGTGAGTCTGTTGTTTGTTTTCTTTGGTTTGAATTTTTGAGATAGGTTCCTGCAAATCAGGCTGCCCTCAAAAGCACAGTCCTCCTGTCTCACTCTCATAAATTCTGGGATTATTAAATGTGTGTATCACATGCTCATACTTCATCTCAATTATGCATCTTTAGTTCACAGGTGAGTTTCTTGTAAGCAGTATATAGTTGAGTCCTTTGAACTCTCTGTCATTTGACTGACAATATCAATCTGTTTTTATTTAAAGTAAATATTGACTTCAAAGTAATGAGGGAGAAACTACCATCTTATTAATTGTCTTCTATGTTTTCATGATCACTTCGAACTTTCCTTTTACTTTGATTTAGTCTTAGTTTGATTTCTTTATTTTTGCTGTGATAATTTAAAGATTCCTTTACATTTTAACTTTTATATCTATCATACTTTTTTGTATTATTTTTATTCTGTTGTTAAAAGGTTTTCATTAAAACAGTATGTTTGGAACAGATAACAAATTAAGATTAGTTGCATAGAAAATGGTCTATATATTCAGTTTATTACCATTCATATTATTGTATTTCTTATATTATGTAACCATGAGCATGTTACAGAATATAAGTTAACTTAGTACTTTGGTCTTATACCACTAGGGCTTTAAGCAAAACAGATTGGATAGCTTCAGTGTAATATTACACTAGTCTGTTTTATGTTTATTTATGTTTACCAGTGATATTGATATTTCAGATAGCTTATTTTTTATATCCAATAACTTTGTACTTCTTATTAATAAGTATATTGTGACAAACTCCCTCAATTTTTGTATATCTTAGAAAGTCTTAACTTCTTTCATTTTTGGAAGGCAATTTTTCCAGGTATAAAGTTCTTTATTAACAGTTTTATTTCAGCACTGTAATTATTCCTTTCCATTCTCTCCTGGCTTACAAAATTTCTCTTGATATCTGTGCTGACAGTCTTATGAGAGTGAACTCATGTGACAAGTCAATATCCTCTTGTTGTCAAAATTATCTCATTGTCCGAGTTTAATTAATATAATTATAATCAGTTATTGCTTTACTGTATTTGCTATCACATTATTATTATTATTATTATTATTATTATTATTATTATTATTATTGTGTTTTTATATGTGAATATGTGTATGTGTGCTTGCATCTACACACAAACATCCATACGGGTGCAGATGCATGTTATGGAATACATACAGAAGTCAGGAAAGGTTGAGTCTTTCCACCATACAGATTCTAGGAATCAAACTTAGATCTTCATTCTTGGTGGCAAATGCCTTCACTGACTGAGACAGCTGGTAAACATCATTCATTTTTAGTGACATTTTGCTGCTTTCTCTCTTTCCTTTTAGAATGCTTATAAGAATACATTATTTAACTATTTGAAAGACTATAACTCTTGTAGAACCTTTTCATCCCCATTCATTATGTTTTTATTTCTAGTTAGAATAGATAATTCTTAACAATTTTCTCTGGAATTATTAATTCTTCTGCATGATTGACCATAATCTTGAGGCTTTATATTTTATTTTTCATGGCAGTCATGGTATTTTTTATTTCTAGAACTTTTGTTGGATTAAACTGCTATGTAGAATGTTTCTTTTGTTCTTGAGTTGTGTTATCCTCATATTTTTTATCTCCCTGTGTCTGTCAGTAGTAGATTCGCTTTCTTTTAAAATATTATTCTGAAATTTTTGGTGATATTTCTGAGATGTATTCGAGCCGAGTTACCGAAAATCCAATGTTTTTCTTTGCTAACACTACGTTTTTCTGATTCTTCATAACCTGGCCATTCTTAGGTGCACATTTGAAATAAAAACATCTTCTTTTGGCATTTGAAAGTTGATTTTCTGATGGAAAGGTTTCACCAGTCATCTGGATTCAAATTATATTTAGACTAGCCCACAGAGTTTACTTGTGGGGTCAGCTGCAAAGCTCATCAGACGGTTTGACCTTAATGTTGATTCTGAGGTTGGTAGAGACTCCTGGGAGGGCATATCTAAATATCTAGATGGAGTTTCTGGCTGGACGGTTCCATTTGGTAAGTCTAGTTCATTGATTCCAGGGAAGAACAACACCTCTTACTGGGATACACACTTAGCATGTGTCGTTATTTGGCTCTCCAATGGCTGCTTTGCTAGGGTGAGGCCACTGGGCTTGGTTGTATAAACTGCTGAGTTTATACTGTAAATACTGGTATCTCTTACTCTCTGGTTCCTTGCTGGCCCGAAAGGTTTATATTTGCCTATTTCCTTACTAGGTGATGGAAAGGTGAACTGTTTTTTTCTCCACTGGGGAGATTGTGGCTTGAAGTTATCCTATAGGCCATCTTAGAGACGGAACTGCATGAAAATATTCATTTTTTTCAATCTTTTTTAACCTGCGTTTTCTCAAGTTTTATGCTCTACTGAGCTTCCAATGTCAGTGATCCTCACAAAGCAATTTGTAACTGTGAATCATGAAAAATCCACATATTTGTAAGTAGACTAGTATTTGGATTTCCTACTCCAGTATTCCCATCTTGCTGAAGCCATTCAACATATCTTGGTGTCACCCCCTGATATGCTCCAATTTCTTTTTCTCTTTTGTAAAACTCACATACTTTGGGACAGGGTTTTGCTAATGATGTTGGATAGGTTCCAACTTCCTATGCTGTTCAGATTGACCTTGAACTTGTAATTCTTCTGCTTACTTCATAATATGATAGTGAGGGGGTGGGAAGAGAATCACAGGAAAGTTGAGGAGTATGAGTACATGTGAGCTTCTTGTTAAATTCTACTTAAGTTGCTTATCCTAAAATGAATAGAAGAATATAGAATATGTTCATTAGGAACAAGTATTTCTAGAGACAGAAAAAGTTTCTGCTTTAGGGGGCTACAAAAATGCCTCATCAATTATCAAACTTCTGAGGCAGTACCAGAAGTGGAAGTACATAGGAATAATAACTATAACATTTTCAGCATACTTTCTTTGTGACTCAAGCAAATGACTTGTTGTTTAAAATATTAGCTGAGTTACAACCGTAACATTGGCTGCTAGTTCCTTTCCAGTAACTATGATACAATGTTAAAATAATAGCTTGCACACTGTTCCTCAGAAGGTGTATTGCATTCAAGCCAGAAGACTTGTTCAAAGACTGAAATACAGAATTAACTGTAAGAGAGGGCTTTGGGTTTGAGATCTTCCCCAAATAATGAAAACATGTTGACAGTTTTTCAAAACTGTCAATCAAGAAGGTAACAATTGCCATATTCAGAGGCCGAGGGGCAAAGTAGGTGACACGGCTGACAAGATGTCAATGACTAGAGTCAGAAAAACCTGGGGACCGGCCTAGGGTGGCACCAGACAGCAAATCCATGTCACACAAAGGAGTCGGTGTGATCAAGGAAGAGTGATGAAGGAAAATAAAAGAAGCTGACATTTAAGAAAGGCGACGGCAGTAATGTTAAATATTGAGACTTGAAATAAAACAGCTCGGAACTATAAGTCAACAACACAGCGGCTGATACTTGCTTTTGGGTTGAAAACTATTAACCCTGGCTTCTCCGGACATGATTTCTGAAAGAGGCAAAGAAGAAAAGAGGAGAAGGGAGATCTAGTGTGCACCATGAGGAGGTCTTCCTTACAGTAGGGATGGAGAGGAATACAGAGGGTAATTGTAAGGATAAATGAGAAGATACAAAGGGTTACATGTTTCTTTTATCCTTCTTTTTCCATGATAATGTACCTCACCATTCAGGATCAGATTTTGCTGCACTCCTCAGTGGTACTCATTGCCCAAGCATAGCATAACAGGCACAGGAAGTTTCGTTATTGCTTTGTCTCTACACCCTAAAAGACTGGCAAACACATCAAATTTTCAACCATATTTTCTATGAGAATATTTATGATAAGCCTTATACTAACAAACTACCAAATCCAGCTTGGCTACGACACAGAACAACAGACAGAAATGTGATATGAACTGCATGGTGCTGGGGCATTTTGCAGCATGCAGTGCCTACAGCATATGGGAAGTGAACTCTACCCTACTGAGATAGTCCTGAGCATATAGAGACTGCAGTATTTTTTGGAAGAAAGCTATATACCTCAGCTATGTTGTCTAGACTGCAGCCCCCTGGGGTGTTTATTCAAACTATAGTATATAGGGAGTGAAATACCCATAGTGGAATTGGTATATTGGATGTGGTACATGCAAGGTGATCTAGAATGAAATAGAACATTTTAGAACTGGTTTAATGAGCTACAACAAAACAACAACAAAGCAATACTTAAATCCAGAGCAGAATTCTCTGCAGACAGAGACTATGTCCCAGGCCCTTCACTTGCTCACACAGACAGAGCTCAGTAAGAAAAGAAGAGGCCAGGAGGTATTAAAATTAGCAGTAAGGCTAAGTACTGAATAGCTTGGGGTAAGCCGCAGTATCCTCATCACCTCGTTTTATTTTACTTTTTGTTTCTTTTTCTTTCATTGCACCAGCAAGTACAGGGTCTGTTACATGCTTTGCCTGTTTGCACCGTGTCCTCTACGTATACATATGACTTTCAGTTTAGTATTTTTATTGGACTCCTGAACATGCAAACGACTGTGTCTCTGGTTTTTTGTTCCTTCTCTTGGATTCTTTACCTTTTGTAGGTTTGCCTTTTCCAACTTCAATGTGATAAATTTTGTTGCGTCTCATTTATATTTGCATTTATTCTCCAACCTGTGCCTCATATTCCTAACAATATCTGCTTTGAAATATTACATTAATTCTCTGAGAATTATATAATACATTTGGATCATATTCACCCCATCTTCTTCCTAACTCTATGTAGATAAAGCTTCACCTGCTTCCCAACTTCATGTAATTATTTCTTCTTCTGTTTTCACAACCCACTGAATGCAGGTTGTGCTACCCACACAAGCACAGACGCAGGCCATTCATTGGTGCCTGTCTAATACACGTCATCCACAATTATTTTCATGGCCTGTTTTGCCTTGAACAAATTCAGAATTTTTTTTTAATTTCTAAAATGTGATTCATGATTAGAGAGAAGCTTAAACATAATATGAACACTACATTGGTAAAACAATATAAATATTATGAATAGTCACTCAAACAGATTGCTCAATTGTAATGTATCCTATTTGGGTTTCAGAAGTACACGAGATGAAGGCATGAGATAACAAACCAGGGATTCTAAAAGTAAGGTGTTTGAGATACCAGTTCCATCTCAGCCTCATTGCTATAAATAAATGAGAACAAAGAAACAAAAACAAATTGATACCACATTTCTTCCGTAGGTCCCGAGATTGAAACTGAGCATTTAACTCAGGAGTTAAAGTAGGTCTTATGACCTCCAGGCTTCTGTCATACCATCCATTTCTTTTTAACCTGTCCTTTCACAGCTTCAGACTAAATTTTCCTAGGTTGCTGAACACAAGGAATTAGATGTAGCTTTGCTCCAAATTCCCAGTTTGGCGTTTTTAGCCTTGAAATTTTCACATCTAATGAGCTCCTCTACTCAGCTTCCTTGTTTGTCTAATACCATACAGCCCAGGGGAACAGACATTATACATTTGGGATCAGTAGCATTTATGGCCCATTAAGACCCAGTGGCCCTGAAGTAGCTATGTTTCTAGTTTTCCAAGACACACTGAGGCTAGGTAGGTCTTACGTCGCAAGGATCAGATTTTTCAGACCTATTTTTTTTCTGCCCATTCTAATTTTGAGTTATCTCTATCTGAAGTAGCAATCTATTCCCGTATTGGTAAGGAAATAGTCCATTTTTATAGAGACAATTTCATTTTAAATTACTTTTCAGGTCAAACGCTGCCATTTAATAAAAGTTTGGAACCCTACACAAAACCAATAAAAGGCATTAAAATTGCTTATTAGTTATGGTACCTTCTTCCTCTGTCACCAACCAGATAGCTCTGTTTTGATAGCTCCATTAAATTCAGGCCCATTTCTCATCTTTCCCCATGCTTTCTTTTTACAACACCTAGACATTATTTTTTTAAAACTCCCCCCTCACATATAAAGCTATATATTATTATAAAGAAAAATAATCCAAAGAGAAGAGTATATGTCAAGTCATTGATGTAAATAGTTGCTTTAAAATATTAGCTAGGAACACACTACCGATCAGGCCAAACAGAGCAGCAACGAGGTTAATTGTATACCCGGATCTGTAGACTTGGCTGCATGTTTAGTGATGAGCTGCTATCAATGACAATGAGTAAGTTTGACTTCACTTACTTTAAAGTCTGACTTTAGTTAGTGCTAAAAGAAAGAAAGAAACAAGAAGAAACCCCATACATTTATAAAACTTAAATATAAAAAACCCTTGATTTCTCATGAAAATGAGCTGAGGTCATCTTCACAGTTCTATGCCAGTGACATTAAAAAGCAGGGAATCATTTATCCATGATCACATACTTCAGCCTCTCTCTGTCTCTCTCTGTCTCTGTCTCTGTCTCTGTCTCTCTCTCTCTCTCTCTCTCTCTCTCTCTCTCTCTCTCTGTCTGTCTCTCTCTCTCTCTCTGCCTAATACTATCTCTAACAAAATCTATTATGATATAAAACTGTCTTTTTGGCGACCTGACAGTGTCCAATGATTCATATCAATCTTCCCCTAACATGAGAATTAAAGTGTATACAATATATCCTTAATGGAAGGGCACTTTTTCAATGTCTCAAGATTTTAATACAGCTGTCAAGTTAAAAACCTCACCTCTTCTCAGTTGGGAAGGGTTTGGGGAAGAAGGCAGCTTGGTTGATGATACTGCTTCTATTTGCAGCAGTAGAGGATGCAGAAATTAGTGTGGCATGTTGATGATGCCTTTGCTCATGACGTCCTTATTTTTTAAGTATGAAAGACGTGCAGCCAGCTGTCAATCAATACATGATAAGGTAAAGTCCTCGTTCTGGCTAGGAGATTTGCAACTGTACCAGTGCTGGTAAACTAACCACCAAATTATAGCCTTTTCTCCTCCCTCACCCAGATTTCACAGGGGCTGCACACCCAAATAAATGCCTCTTGGCTACCCATTCATCTAACAGCTGGAAAGATGACACTTGACATTTGGAAACTTTCCTGTGAAGATTGCTGCAAGGCTTTCCCATTAGCTTCCTGGTGAGACTGTAAGGTCGAATAAGCTGCCTCAAAACCTGCAAAGGGTAACGGAAATACTCTAATAGTAAGCTTGTGCAATTTAAATTTCTAATTCTCAAATCATAGTTCTTCAGATATTATAGAAACCACTGGTGTAAGTCGGGGCCAAAGAATGCCTTGAAGATGTGGATTTAAAGTTATTTTTTAGGCAATGATAATGATAAGAAAATCTATTTTATTTAAAGTTAGGAGAGAAGTCTGCTAGGGCATGTGGAAGAGCGTCAGTGGATAGGTATGTTCTTTCAAAGTTGATTTAAAATCCATGGCTATTATGTTTCCGGTGCCTACTCAATCTCATCTACTCTATTAACACAAGGCTCAGTTAGTACTATTTTTAAAAATTTTTTATTTCATAAACATTGTTGCCATAGTTTTAAAATTCTTATAGTCCAACCTTATATATGCATTGTGAAACACAATGAGATTGACATAGAATTAAAGTCAGTATTTTATGTGCTACCATTTTATTAATATTTCAAGCATATATATATATGTATATATGTATATACATATATATATACATATATATATATATATATCCTATGATAAATACACCAATTAGAAGGGTTGAATAACCTGACTGCTCAAGGTGTTTAAAAGAGGGAGGAAAGTTTTGTAGACCATTTGATATCAAAAATGAACAAAATGGGAAGATTTCTTACTACTATGAATGGAACTAATTCAATCAGCTGGCTCTGGTGATGAACTTTGTTTGCTGTAATGTTTTGAATTCTCTACCTTCAAAGTATCTTTATACTTGCCTGTTCTTATTTAAGTATTTCTCAATGGAAGAATGAAAAGAATGAACAGGCTTCTCTAAATGCACACAGACCAGTGAAATTAATAAATGATATGAGGATAAGTCTGTTGGAGGGCATTGAAGAAGCAGGAGACAAGAAGGATATAAATTTCAATTTTAATTGAACTTTCATCTGAGAATGGATGACTTAAAAATGGATTTAAAAATACCAACTTAATATTCTTAAATTTTACCACATTAGCAACAGTGATGGATAAAGATTCATATTTATATGACAACTCATGCCCATTCACAAACCAACAGGAACTGAGGCTCAGGTCAGACCGAGAAGATAGGATACTTAGAAATGACCAGAGATCTTTGTTTTTAAACTAAATCCCCGGTCAACATTATATCCTGAGTCTATACCAGGGTTAGTGCCTGGATTTCTGTGCCAGGAACTCAAATCACATAGTCTTTTCCCATAGCTTATTGAACTATCCTCAGTTGGTAATGACTTTCTGTCACTCTTGACCTGGGGCAGATTTGAACTAGTGACCAAGAGGTTAAAGGCTCGGTATCTCATTACCAATCTCCTGGGATACCTTGTTTCCTCAACAGTTAGTGATTCTTTTGTGCCTGGGTCAAGTCAGAAGAAAACACACACACACACACACACACTCCTCGAACAGTAGAAAAGTAGATAAACAATACACAGAATTCAAGATGGACGATGAAGAGAACTTTAAAGACATTTTAAAATATACCACATATTACATAAAATCAAACAGAATGGTGGCAACAATTACAGAATATCTTCAGCCTTCATTGGCATAGCATATAAGCTTCATTATTAGGCTAAAAAATAATGAAGAAATTGACAGTTATAAACAACCGTAGTTGGTAAGCTAACATAATTAACAAAAATGTACTGTGTCACTTTTACATATGTACATATACCATATGTATATGTTTTAAGATAATTCTACTGCACAAATGAGTAGCAGGAGTGTGGTAAACAAGTGAGTAGAAGCAATAATACAGGCTTGTAAATAATATTACCAAAATATTATTGTATACCTTAACTTGGATAGTTATCACAGAACTATAGCAGATTGATTTAAGAGATCAGGTTTGCATGAGAAAAAATATGAATATCATTTAGGAACATGCAACCTGCCATACTCTCATGTATCATACAGACACTGAACAATGAGCAATAATGGTTGTTGTTCAATGATAACGCCAAACACTGGTTGCCAATAACAACATACTGTTCCCTTTCAACATAAGGCTTTGCTATTGAACAACATCCTTTACCCTCCTAACAGAAGGATCTTCTTACAGACATATAATGCTAAAACAATTGTGTGTGTGTGTGTGTGTGTGTGTGTGTCTATACATATGTACATATATGTAATTTATGGGGTTCATAGTCCTCCCTTCTGGTCTACCCTTCCATAGTTCCTTATCCCATTTCCCTTTTCTTCTGTCTCCAAGAGGATGTCCCCCTCCCCCACCTGACCTCCCCACTCTCTGGAACCTCATTTCTATTGAGGATTAGGTGTGTCTTCTCTCATGGAGGCCAGACCAAGGGAGTCCTCTGCTGTAAACGTGTCAGGGTCCTCATCAGCTAGTGCTGCTGCCTGGTTGGTGGCTCAGTGTCTGAGAGATCTTGGGGGTCCAGGTTAGTTGAGACTGCTGGTCTTACTATAGGGGTGCCTTCATCCTCAACTTCTTCCAGCCTTTCCCTAATTCGTTAGCTCATGCCTTCTTTGTGTTAGATTTCAGGGGATGAATTTTTTTCTGGAAGAAAATGCTTCCTTTACTCACCTTTTCACCCCCATCTTTAAAACAGGTGCTATACAATTTGTCTCCTTTATTTGTGATTCCACCCTTATTTATTGGCTCCTTGTTTACGCTTCCATAATAACTCATGTGTGTTTTCATAGATATTTATATTTTGTCATTATAGTTTATATCTGCTCCGTATATTAGCGACACCTAACTCCACTTGTCTACTTTCAGTATTAGTAGTGAATAGTGTGCTTGTTTTCAGCATTCCAATCGAAAGGTAGTATATTTGAAATTGAACAGTCCCCCGAGTAAGGGTTTATATTGTATGCTTATTGTATATCCACTGGAAACTTTATACATGGATATAGTATATTTAGATCAGCTTAACTCCCTCCAAATCCCCTGCATCATGCCCCAACCCATACCTTTTAAGCACATTTTATTAAAAGAACACTGTGACTTCCATCATTGTACCACTCAGCCTATAGAAGTAAACCAGCTGGCCTTTGAAATCATATACATCTCTACGCAAAGATTATATGAGCTTTTTTCCACAATTAGCATGAATACATCAGAGCAAATAAGCCTTTTATCTGGGTTAAGAATGTAGCAGAAAGGGGTTAGGGATTTAGCTCAGTGGTAGAGCGCTTGCCCTGGGTTCGGTCCTCAGCTCCAAAAAAAAAAAAAAAAAAAATGTAGCAGTAAATTTGCATTCTCCTCCAAGTTTGCATCTCTGTAGGATATAACATTACTTCACCTACAATTTTCACTCTGCTCTTTTTTTATTTTGGTAAATAAAGCCTTTTGTTTGTTAAAAGCGCAACAAAGAAGAGCTTCTAGATTATGCCTCTTTAGTAATCACATTGATATTAAATCTTCTCTTCACTGCTTCTGGGATGAAGGATCTGAGATACCTTAGAGGGCCTTAACCAACTTGGTTGAAGCTAAGAGACTAAATACATCAATAGTTTCTCCACTTTTCCCCCTGGGACACAACAAGGATGCCTACAGGGAGCTGAATATTACTACCCAGTGGGAAGCCCCTCTGTGCATGGAAACATTCTTCTTGTACCAGTGAGCTGTTTTATTTCACCTCTCAGTCACCTTTCCCCTTTCCTGTTCATAGCTGTGATTAATGTAAATATATATGACCTAACTAATAAGCTGTATGAATTTGAAAAAGAGAGAATTCTATTTTTTAATTCAATAAAACTGAATTGAATGTGGTTCAAAACATGATAAAAGTGGGTTACAAAAGTTTCATAAAATTACTCTTAAGTTGCGTGTTGTATGAACAACTAAAATGACTGCAGGTTAACTATGTGAAAATTCCAAATTCCTTTGATTAATTTTAGAGATCTTCTTACATTCTCATATCAGAAAACACAAATTGTAGATAATAGAATATTAATAATTTTAGATAAGTCATTATAGATCTGGAACTGTAAATTTATTACAAAGTACTGGCCCTGAATTAAAGAGAAAAACAATTTAGAGAGAGAGAGAGAGAGAGAGAGAGAGAGAGAGAGAGAGAGAGAGAGAGAGAGAGAGATTGATTTCGGCTGGAGAGATGATACTGGACATTTGGTTGTTCTTTTATAGGACTTACATTAGATTCCCAGCACCCACATCAAGACTTACAAACCTCAGTAACTCCAATCCTAGGGACTCTGAGATCCTCCTCTGGTCCCAAGTGCACCAGGTATCTATGAGGTGCACAGACACACATGCAGGAAAATGCCCAAACACATAAAATAAATATTATTGAAACTATTCCATATCTTAGTATTTGTGAAAGAAAAAATAATCCATGGAGACTTGAAGAGCAGGGTTGGGGGAAACCTAGGGGGTCCGTGATCCACTCAGAGGAACAGGGGAGAGGGCATGGGGGAAGGATTGTGGGAGGGCGTGTCCAGCAGGGCAGCAGTGAGTGAAATGTAAAGTGAATATTAAAAAATTAACTAAAGAAAATCCTCTGAATGTATTATCAATGAACTGTAAGTTAAGTGGCTTTTGGTCATCAATTAATAATTGGATTTAGGTCTTTAAGACACGAGCACATCTCCACATCTTTACTCTGTCTGGACCTTGGGATGCATGGCCCGCTCATAGTTACAGAATGTCTTCTTTTTTCAGTCATTTTATTTAAGGTCTGACCTCTAAACAGAGTGGTCTCACTTTCCAACGGAACACTCAGTCAAAATTCTAACATGTTTCTCCATTTCAAAGTCTTAGTAAATGATGTCGTAGGCAGAGACACTAAGGAGTAGAGGTAAAGAAATCAAAACAGGGAGAAAAGATCAGTCAGGGCATCAATATTAGACATCTGTGGGCCTTAACCCTTAGCTTCTTTACTGATAATATAGTGAGCTAAAGCAGGTTAAACCATTTCTGCCCTTGTTTTAAAAAAATCTGTGAAATAAAAATTGAGATAGTCGGTGTCCTGTGAAGTCATTTCGGGAAAAAGAAATGAGGAAATGTCAGACGATTAACACGAGGTAGCTGGTATCACAATGATTGACAAGTGAATATAAGAGTCCATGCTTGAAGAGTATAAAGATAAAGGACCACGTGCTTCCTTAGTCCTCTAGAAGGATTCTAATAAGCTTTAATCACTGATTAGCTGTTTTAAAGAATGTATTACACTAAAACTGTATTTTATCATGTACTTCTCTTATATCAGAAGGCTAAGGCTCGAGTTCAAACACTATTATAAGGTCATTAAGTCACAAAAAGATGATGGATTGTGATTGATTGATTGTTAATCGTGCTTAAATTGTTCCCTGATAAAGAAGTTTTCTTTATAAACACACACTCACACACACGCAGTCACACACATTCTCACATATATACTCTAGTTAAACAAATAATTTGATTAAATGTGAAAATAAAGCATAAAAAGAAAATTCAAGCTTTAAAAATTATTCAATTTTCAGTTTTTGTTCTTTCTCTTTGGATACTCTCATCATCACCCAGAATATTCGGAAATTCTTATTCAACTGCCAGAGAAAAGCTCAAGTCTATCTGGGCTTCACAGATATCAACCCACAAGAAACAATTAAGATGGCATTTTGTTGGACCACTTATCAGTGCAGCAATTAATGGAGAGCCGGTACACTCGCTTTTAATAAAATATTGCATTATCTTAGAACACTGCAGTGCCCCAAAAGACAAAGAATCCTTGCCATGTGAGTTCAACAGACTGGAGCACGTGGTAGGGTTTCTTTAGTACATTTTCAAAAGAAGAACAAATTTCATATTATAAGATAATAGCTTATAAAGAAGGGAAATGCTGAAAAGATACCACATTTTCCCCACATTCACACCAGACCTGACACATCACTTCTATATGTGAACAATTTCTGCCACACTATATGTCTCGGATTAAAACGTGTAAGCTAGGTGTTTTCATCCTAATGTAGAACTGGTGTCGTTACAGATCGTTCCCTGTCCTTTCCCCACACAGTTCATGTGTTCAAGACCGGCATTGCTCTTTGCTTTACATTTTGATGAAATCAGAAAATGCTGCTAAGTGCAGGGCTGACAGGGCAAGCAGAGACACCCGGGACAGCCCAGGGAACGTGTTCCTGTGACTGAACAGAAAACAGCAGCTTTTCATAGTTCCCACAACTGGTGCGCACTGTTCTGCATTCCAGATGACTGGCACCCTTGTTTGGGGTTTACTTGGACAGGGAACAACATGTAAAACCTTGCCCAGCCGCCTGTTCTTTCTTCTTTTTGAAGTTACACCAGTTCCAAACTTTGAAATTCTTTTACTTTTTAGTTCTGTCTTTCTGTGTGTGTGTGTGTGTGTGTGTGTGTGTGTGTGTGTGTGTGTGTGTGTGTGTGTGTGTGTGTGCAGCCCATGGAGGTTTCTGAATTTTGCAGCTTCCAGAGCTTGACCTTCATGGGCACTTGTTATCCCTTACCATTATATGTTTAATGATTGTACTTAAGTAGACTTTCACTTCTAGAACTGATTTATTTACGAGGCTTTAATATTTTTCAAAGAGAAATATTTATTTTAATATTTATGTTTATAGATATTTATATAATATCTATCTATCTATCCATCTATCTATCTATCTATCTATCTATCTATCTATCTATCTATCTATCTATCTATCTATCTGTCTAGCTATCTATTTTTATCATCACACCTGTGTATGGTTTTGGAGAGCAGGTCCCCTGGGGCTGGAGCTCCAAGCAGTAGTACACAGTCCTTCGTGGCTGCTCGGAACTGAACTCAGGTCCTCTGGAAGAGCAGCGAGCACTCTTAGCTACTGAACCATCTCTCCATCCCTGACCTTGTTTTCTTAATGGCAACTTTTATATTTTACTTTAGATACACAAGCCTACTGATTAGGGCTGTTTGTAAGTTATAACAGTTTAGAATATATGATTTATGGAATTAATGAATTAATGGCACAAAAAGAGATGATGCCCATGGGCAACGAAATAAATGGCCAAATAAAATGCTTGCTTAATTATTTTAATAGTCTACTTCAATCTCGAGATACTAGTATCTTAAACTCTAGGTTTCTATTTTAGAATCTTAAAAATATATCTCCCATTGTATAATTTTATCTAATACCCTACAACAATAACATGATCAAAAAGTGCAGAACAGGCTCAGCAAGAGGCTTTCGGGAGTTCTTTCAGCTAATTTTGCATAAACCAAATCATAGCAAGAAAGCTTGTTTTATATAATATCTATCTACATATCTGTCTGTCTATCTATCTATCTATCTATTTATCTATTTTTGTCTTTATCTCTGTCTGTCTGTCTATCTATCTATCTCTATCTCTATTTGTCTATCTATCTATCTATCTATCTATCTATCTATCTATCTATCTCTGTCTCTATTTGTCTATCTATCTATCTATCTATCTATCTATCTACTATCTATCTAATTTATCTACCTATCATCTGTCTCTATGATCTATCTATCTATCTATCTATCTATCTATGTCTCTATCTATCTCTGTTTCTATATATCTCTGTATCTCTGTATCTCTGTATCTCTGTATCTCTGTATCTCTGTATCTATCTATCTATCTATCTATCTATCTATCTATCTATCTGTAATTGGTGTACCACTGAGATGATCATGTCTTTTGGGGGGACAGCATCACTTGCTAATTGTTGCTTTTTAAATATTAGAAATAGATTTTAAATTTTTCTGCTCGATTCAGAGTCCAAATGTATAAACCACTGTAATCTACCTCCCCTCCTTTACTGATTTTGGTGCCTTCCCAGTGTCAAGCATTGGCCCCACAGCTGGCTCTCAATAAGTGGTAATTGAGGAAATTAACTAATGAAACTTAAGTGAAGCTCTCTTGGGAAAATTATGAGAATAATTGAAATCCCAACAAGGATGTCTTTTAATAACAGCATTTATCTAAAAATATATGTCAAAGAAATTATATATGCACAACTGCAGTGAAAGTATGCATTCATTCATGAGATAATACATGTATGAAATCAGTAAAAAATATATTATCCAGTGTGACAGTTTTCTAAAAGAAAAATTGAAACAAAGGCATATAAGGTTTTAAAGATTAACTTGTGTGTGTGTGTGTGTGTGTGTGTGTGTGAGAGAGAGAGAGAGAGAGAGAGTACATACGTACATACTCAGAAAAAACACTGCTGAGCTATCCTTCCAGCCCCTCAAAAGTTTCTCTTAAATAGAATCATGAGAAAAATACCATTTATTTATAATCACAATGAATTCGTCGTATAGAAAATTTTTAGCCTTATTTCTTTTTTAAAATTTTTAAAAATTATGTACATATGAGTGTGTATGTGCATGCATGTGCCCACGTGTGCATGTGCATGTATGCGTGTGTGTGTGTGAGTGTGCGTGTGAAGGTGCATACATGTGAGATGCACACAAAGGGCAAGGGTGTCAGATTTTATGGAGCTAGAGTTACAGGCTGTTGTGCACTGCTTCCAGTGGTTGTTGAGAACTGAACTTTGGTCCTCTGCAAAAGCAGTGCCTGTTCTTAACTTATGAAATGAATTCTGTCATTCTGTACATATTTTTCTATTCAAAACATGGATATATTCTTCTTTCTAACATATAAAAAAGGGACAACTATGGCCAGCACAATGTATACAGAATGGCCATTATGTTGGTACCAATCATAAATGTGGTGTTATGTACCCCTTAAAAAATTGTCAGATGTAAAGAGACAAGTAGAGTCCCCAGAGCAGGGCCCACACACAGAAGAAATCTCAGTCTGCTGTGTCAAATTTATAGGCATCATGTATCAAAGATTTTGAACTTTATCTTGAGTGCAAAGAAGTGACACTGTAAGGATTTTAGTTAGAAAAATCAGAATCAATCTCAAATTTTAGAAGAATGAGTGCTTTAGTGATGCAGGACTGGATTTGGAGTTTGTGGTCACTTTCAACAAAGATCATGGATACTGGAAGTACATTATAAATTCTTGGAAAAAGGAGCCATACACTGCCTTTTTGTTTCTGACGACCGTGGTAGAACTTCCAACTACGTATCTAACACCGAGCAGGAACGTACAGTGTTGATTACACTTAGCAGTCAGCTGCACCTAACCTCCAGATCAATTAGGTCTTAAACTGTAATTCAATACCTAGATAGCTATGTCGAGTCTTTCAGACAAATCTAAAATTTTACTAACCATTACATCATTAATATTTCAAATACTGTCATTCCTAAAAAACGCACATGTATTTAAAAAAGAATCACATTTCTCTTCATTGTATTAAATATTTATTTCTTTTATGAGTAAGTGGAGTTTAAATGAAATACTTATTTAGTTTTTAAGTGAAATCTTGTCAAATTTAGGGGAGATAAAATATGAAATAGACAAGGAACATTATAAAATACCAGAGTGAGGTTTTTCTTAATATTTACCTGAATATATAAATAAAAGGAAGTAGAGGAGAAATCAAAGTACCCCAAAATCACTAGAAAAAAGTATTCTAATGATTTATGACATTGTGAAGGGAAAAGAATTCACAATATTTATTATACAATGAAAAAATATGAGATTAAAGGTGACCACCACACAAAATGATCAGGTGATAGAAACATTAATGATCCTGATTTGATTTATGTAACGTACACATGTGGAAACACTACATTGTACCCAATAAATATTTATAATCACCATGTTAATCAAAGTATTTTAATTGTTTAAATGGATAGTTCACGTCATTATTAGACAGAACTCATAGATTTTTACATTAATGCTATAAAAAATCTTCTAAAACATTACAGAAGAAAAACTATTATTTGCAATGATAAAATGAAATGTTACGAATATCTCTTGGTTCTGTCTCAACTAGAGCCTTGATCAGACTGACTTGTGGGCATGCTTGTGGGACACTTCCTTGATTGTTTTTTGATGTAGGCGGGCCCAGGCTACTGTGGGAAGCACCATCTAGAGACACGAGGTTTTGAGCTGCATACAAATGCTGTCTCAGAATGAGCCAAAGAAAGCCATTCCTATTGATTAAGTTCCTTCCCTGACTTCCCTCAGTGATGTCTGGTGACTGGGAAGTTCAAGATGAAATAAAAGGGGATAACATTAAGAATGTAAATAAAGAAAATAACCAATAAAAGAAAAGAAAAAAGAAAAAAGATGAAATACACTATTTCCTCCTCAAGTTCATTTGGTCACACTGTCTTATCTCAGTAACCGAAAAGCCAACTAGAACATCAGCTGGTATTTTGAGTGGGATTGTTACTATGATAGCCTTGGGGAAATTATAAAAAGAGCTTGAAGGGGCTCGAGACCCCATATGAACAGCAGTGCCAACCAACCAGAGCTTCCAGGGACTAAGCCACTATCCAAAGACTATACATGGACTGACCCTGGGCTCCAACCTTATAGGTAGCAATGAATAGCCTAGTAAGAGCACCAGTGGAAGGGGAAGCCCTTGGTCCTGCCAAGACTGAACCCCCAGTGAACGTGATTGTTGGGGGGAGGACAGTAATGGGGTAAGGATGGGAAGGGGAACACCCATATAGAAGGGGAGAGGGAGGGATTAGGGGGATGTTGGCCAGGAAACCGGGAAAGGGAATAACAATCGAAATGTAAATAAGAAATACCCAAGTTAATAAAGATGGAGGAAAAAAAACATTTAGGAAGTTTGAAGTATAAATGCCATTGAGTGTTCAGATGTTAAAAACGTGTGTGAAATATTGGAAGATTAGGTTCTATTCAATGATAACTTAGTCAAGGAAGACATAAAGAAAGAAATTAAAGACTTCTTAGAATTTAAGGAAAATGAAGGGACAACATATCCAAACTTATGGGGCACAATGAAAGCTGTGCTAGGAGGAAAACTCACAGCTCTGAGAGCCTGCAGAAATAAACTGGAAAGAGCATACATCAGCAGCTTGACAGCACACTAAAAGCTCTCGAACAAAAAGAAGCAAATATACCAAAAAGGAGTAGAAGGCAGGAAATAATCAAACTCAGGGCCGAAAAAAGCCAAGAATAAACAAAAAGGACTATAGAAAGAATCAGCAGAAGCAAAAGCTAGTTCTTTGAGAAAATCAACAAGATAGATAAACCCTTAGCCAGAATAACGAGAGGTCACAGAGACTGTGTCCAAATTAACAAAATCAGAAATGAAAAGGGAGACATAACAACAGAATCGGAGGAAATTAAAAAAATCATCAGATCCTACTACAAAAGCCTATATTCAATAAAACTTGAAAATCTGGAGGAAATAGACAATTTTCTAGACAAATACCAGGTATCAAAGTTAAACCAGGAACAGATAAACCATTTAAACAACCCCATAATTCCTAAAGAAATAGAAACAGTCATTAAAATTCTCCCAACCAAAGATCCCAGGACCAGATGGGTTTAGTGCAGAATTCTATCAGACCTTCTTAGAATACCTCATAATAATACTGTCCAAAATATTCCACAAAATTGAAACAGACAGAGCGCTACTGAATTCCTTCTATGAAGTCACAATTACTCTTATACCTAAACCACACAAGGACCATCAAAGAAAGAGAATTTCAGGCCAACTTCCCTGATGAAAATCGACACAAAAGTACTCAATAAAACTTTTGCAAACCGAATCAAATAATACATCAAAACAGTCGTCCATCATGATCACGTAGGTTTCATTCCAAGATGCAGGAATGGTTTAAATATACAGAAAATGGTTAAATATACATCAACATAATCCACTATATAAAGAAACTGAGAGATAAAAACCACATGATCTTTTCATTAGATTCTGAGAAAGCATTTGACAAAATTCAACACCACTTCATGATAAAAGTCCTGGAAAAATCAGGAATTCAAGGCCCATACCTATACATAGTAAAAGCCACATACAGCAAACAAGTAGCTAACATTAAACTAAATGGAGAGAAACTTGAAGCAATCCTACTAAAATCAGGGACTAGACAAGGCTGCCCACTCTCTCCCTACTTATTTGATATAGTTCTCGAAGTCCTAGCCAGAGAAATTAGACAACAGAAGGAGATCAAAGGGATACAGATTGGAAAAGAAGTTAAAATATCACTATTTGCAGATGATATGATAGTGTACTTAAGTTATCCTAAAAGTTCCACCAGAGAACTAGTAAGCCTGATAAATACCTTCAGCAAAGTGACTGGGTATAAAATTGACTCAAACAAATGAGTAGCCTTCCTGTACATAAAAGATAAACAGGCTGAGAAAGAAATTAAGAAAAGGACACCCTTCATAATAGTCCCAAATAATATTAAATATATCGATGTGGCTTTAACCAAGCAAGCAAAAGATCTGTATGAGAAGAACTTCAAGTCTCTTAAGAAAGAAAATGAAGAAGATCTCAGAAGATGGAAAGATCTCCCATGCTCATGGATTGGCAGGAATAATATAGTAAAAATGGCTATTTTACCAAAAGCAATCCCCAATCAATCAATATCCAATCCAATTCTTCATAGAGATAGAAAGAACAATTCGCAAATTCATTTGGAATAGCAAAATCCAAGGATATCTAAAACTATCCTCAACAATAGAAGGACTTTTGGGGGAATCAACAACCCTGACATCATGCAATATTACAAAGCAATAGTGATAAAAAAAAAACCCTGTGTGGTATTGGTACAGAGACAGGCAGATAGACCAGTGGAATAGAATCGAAGACCCAGAAATGAACCCACATACCTATGGTCACTTTATTTTTGACAAAGGATACAAAATCATCCAATGAAAAAAAATAATATTTTCAACAAATGGTGTTGGTTCAACTGGAGGTCAGCATGTTGAAGAATCCAAATCGATCTATTCTTAATGCCCTGTACAAAACTTAAGTCCAAGTGGATCAAGGACCTCCACATCAAAGCAGACACACTCAAACTAATAGATGAAAAAGTGGGGATGAATCTTGAACTTATGGGCACTGGAGAAAAATTTCCTGAACAAAACACCAATGGCTTATGCTCTAAGATCAACAATTGACAAATGGGATCTCATAAAACTGCAAAGCTTCTGTAAGGCAAAGGACACTGTGGTTAGGACAAAACGGCATCCAACAGATTGGGAAAAGATCTTTACCAATCCTACAACAGATAGAGGGCTCATATCCAAAATATATGAAGAACTCTAGAAGTTAGACTCCAGAGAACCAAATCACCCTGTTAAAAAAATGGGGTACAGAGGTAAACAAAATATTCTCAGCTAAGGATTATCGAATGGCCAAAAAGCACCTAAAGAAATGTTCAACATCCTTAGTCATCAGGGAAATGCAAATCAAAACCGCACTGAGATTCCACCTCACACCACTCAGAATGGCTAAGATAAAAAACTCAAGGATGACCAAAATGCGGATGTTTCACTCCTTCTTTGAAAGGGGAACAAAAATATCCATAGGCAGGGATAGGGAGGCAAAGTTTGGAGCAGAGACTGAAGGGAACAGCCATTCAGATCCTGCCCCACATGTGGTCCATATGTATACAACCACCAAAACTAGAAAGATAGATGAAGCTAAAGAAGTGCATGCTGACAGGGAATGGATATAGATCTTTCCTGAGAGATGCAGCCAGAACATGTCAAATACCAGGATGTCGAATGCCAGGAGCAAACCACTGGACTGAAAATGGTACCCCCATTGGAGGAATTAGAGAATGGCCTGAAGGAGCTGAAGGACCCTGCAACCCCATAAGAACAACAATGCCAACCAACCAGAGCTTCCAGGGACTAAACCACTACACACACTAAACGACTATACACAGACGGACCCTGGGCTCCAACTTCATATGTAGCAGTGAATAGCCTTATTGGGGCACCAAGGAAGGGGAAGCCCTTGGTCCTGCCAAGGTTGGATCCCCAGTGTAGGGGATTGTTGGGGGAGGTGAACACCCATATAGAAGGGAAGATGGAAGGGTTAGGGGGCTTATATACAGGAAACCATGAAAGGGAATAAATAACATTTGAAATGTAAATAAGAAATACCCAATTTAATAAAATGGAAGAAAAAATAGAGTACTAGTTTGCGAAGTTTCGGAGGTTAATAAAGATTCTACTGGGCATATTTTTGTGGTAATTTGGATTAAATAAGAGTTTGCTCTTTAGCTGAGGCTGACGAATAAGCTCTGATTGATCATGAATCAGAATCACTGAAATGACACCTGTGTTTCATTAAGACAATCAATGGTAGTTACCTAGGCTTTTAAAAAAACGTCAGGCAAAACCTGACAATTATTTCCTAAAACTTAGCCCATATACTATGGTTTTAGAGATAAGGATACATTTCCATCTGGCTGTTGAACTTGGTAATGTGTAAGAGTGCCCCATGTGGAATGGGTGATGCATAATTGGAGGTCTTGGAGAGCTGCTAAAGCCTAATACCATAAGGAAGCTCACAGTTCCTGAAGAGAAATCAAGAGAAGCCTTTGATGACGTTTCAGCTTCAGAGGCAATGGAGACTCCAGGATACTTAAGTACCAGGATGTGGGATGACCACCAAGGACAGTGAGAGTGATTTGAAAAAAGTGAAGCCAATCCAATCCTTTGAGAAAAACTTTGTGGAGATTTCAGAATGAGAGACGCAAGCTTCCCACCCCTTTGAGGTCCAGAAGATCATGAGTGAGTCCAAATCCCAGACAGACATTGATGTAGAAATCATGAGTTCTCACTGCTAAATTTAGGACTTGCTTTGATGTGATTTTAACTATGATTTTGAAATAATAAAACATTTCACTAGTGTTTGATTTTATAGTAGCTCAGTGTTAAGAGACTTTTGATATTTTAAAAATAGTTTAACCTTTTAAACCATTACAACTTTTAAAGACTGTCATATGTTTAAACGTATATTGTAGTTTACATTATAATTTTAATATATTTAAAGAAAAACAATAAAGGAAAGGCTTACAGTGGGGTGTTTGTATAGCAAGTTGACAAAGGTGGGTCTCCTAATAGCTTCAGTTGTCAACTTGACAGATTTCAGAATACTTTGGTAGTCTCCTCTGGGAGAGTGTCTTTAAGTGAATTGCCTGTAGGGACAATTCTGGGACTTTTTCTTGCTTTGGATATTTGATTAATGTAGAAGGATCTAGCCTATCAAGGATTTACCATTCCTGGGCAGATGAGACTATGGTATTTAAGAAAGTTGCCATGTTCTTTCCAGGAAGGGAAAGGAGGGAGGAGTAGATCAGGGAAGGGGTCAGGGAGAGAATGAAGGGAAAACTGTGGTTGGGACATTATATATGACAGAAGAATAAATTGCAAACAACAATGACAACAGCAACAATAATAGTTTACAGACTATTTAAAGATATTTGTATGCTATTTCTCTTTTTCCGTTTTTATTTCTAGTCTTTAGCAGATTCTCAATTAGTATTAGTTTGATTTAAATAATGCTGAGCACAAACAATAGGCAGTAAATCTGTAAATAACACTTCCCCTTGGTTTTGATTAAATTCAGGCTTTAGTCTCCTTACTAACCTCAATGATGGATTGTAACCTGGAAGTTTACATTGAATTGAACGAGTTTGTCCTCAATTTTCTCTTTGCCAGAATGTTTTATCACAGAAACAGAAAAGAAAGCAAGCACTTTATATTTTTGGATCTTTGATGAGATAAACTCATGAAGATATGAAAAGGGAAAGCATAAGACTCAAATAACATTTAAACATGTGTGTATAACAGTGCTATGTTACAAAGAGAAAAATATATGAACTCACAAATATTAATATGTGTCCTTTTTAATGGTACCTTTCTGAATTTTTAACAAGACAGCATATCAATATGTGCATTATTAATTATGATTCCATTTGCTTGTTTCTATCACTAAGATTCTCTAAGCTTTATGTTGAGTTCCATTAAATATTGAAATTTTATTAGTTTGACTAATTTAATATAAAACTCCTACCTGGGTCCTTGTGGAGTGTGTTGACCATGGGAACAAGAACTATCAAGGGATAGAGATGGGACATATTTGAAAAGGCATGTTGAATTTACAGGCAATGGATTTCAGCTGGAGTTTGGAAATCCCCATGAATAAAATAAACCCAGAAATAGATGAACAGATTAGCAAAACATGTGACTATGTGAGTATATTCAACATCGAACTGGATAATAGAGTGACCTGGTGGGCATAGAGACCAAGGAGTTATGAAGGAGAAAGTGGTGTGCAAAAATTCCTAGTAATCTAAAAATTACAGTAGAATAAGTAAATTAAAATATAGGATGATGAAGGACAGATACTTCTTCAAACAAGAGAATGCCCATGCATGAGGTCTGACTTCCGGAACTTTCTCAGTGAGGTTTGGTTTGTTTGCTTGTTTGTTTGTTTTTGAAAGTACTAAGAAAAGGTACATTTAAAACAAAGAAAGGCCATATGATTTGTAAGCATTGTCCTGTTGTCTTCACAGAGACAGGACCTGATAATTCACCAAGTTGCTGTTTCTGAGAACCAGGCTTCTTCTACTTGGTAAAAACAGGTGTTTTGTTGTTATTCTGTTTTGTTTTGTTTTTGTTGGTTTGTTTTTTTTTACTGCCCTTTTGCCTGGGCACTGCCTTTTAATTTATGAACATATCATAGATAATTTTTAAATTTGAGTTTGTCAATGGTAACATTTTCCTGAACCTTAATCTTTTCACTACAAAACCAATAGTTCGATTCCCTCATTCTGGAATTCCTAAATTTCAGGGGCACCATGCTATGGTCTTGATTCAATATCTTAATGTCTACTACTTGCAGATGCCCTGGGTGAGGTGGGAAAAGATAGGTGAGTTAAGCATGAAAACCTTAATACACAGAATACTGAAATACACAAACAAACATAGGACCTAACAAGGTGGCCTGGCTGAAATGCATGTTATTAGACAAAAACTCAAACGAAGGAGTCACGGAAAAGATGAAAAATGGCAAGGAAAGCTAAAAGTAAAAACGCATTGTTCAAATGTTAAGGGAAACCAAAGAAAAAGCAGAAAATCAAGGGGGCCCACAATAGCTGTACATTTCCTAAATAAGAGAGAAACTGAGTAGCTTCTATTCATGTATTTATGAATATGTAAGTATATATGTGTTAGTGAATGTGTGTTTAACAGTAAATGAAAAAAGGTCCTGAATTGGAAAGAGAGGATGGAAGGATGCATAGGAAAGTTTTCAGAAAGAAAGAAGTTACATAATCATATTATAATCTCAAAAATAAAAGATAATGACCTATACGAAATTATTAAAAACTAAGCTAATAAGATGAACTCATTGAGGAACACTCTTTGTAAAGAGGGGAACCTAATCAAATTTGGAATAAAAATAAAGTAGCATGTTTAGTAAAAGCACAAACTAAGATCTAGTAGTTTAACCTTTTTCTGCTCCAACACCACAGAGTCACTGTACCAAAGCTTGTTCAATTTTCTATTTCATCATTTTAACATGTTGCATCTTATCAGAAAACTATTTCGTTTAAAAACCTAGCAACTGACCTGATGATTTTCAATAGTTTGCTTTCTGCTTGTTTATGTACACTAAATTTGGAAATGGCTAGGACTTCATCTGGTCCATGTGGATAGACCAAATAGCTTTCTAGTCTACATAGCTTCATTATGAATCAGATTCTAGATCCTATCGTTGTGGGTATCATCAAATGTGATACATGTAGTTTCCTTTATTTAAGCTGTTGCGAACACTTTGCAACAAGCTTTCACCTTCATAGCGCTCCACTAATAGAAATACATAATGCATTTTCAATCAGATGAATAATTTTACTACCCAGTCTGCATGTTAAAAGTTGTATCCAAGTGAAATATATATATGTACATATTTTATATGTACATATACAACTTATCAAAATGCTCATACAGAGTTAGGGAGATGGCTCATTGGGTAAGAGCATTTACTATACAAGCATGGGGGACTTGAGCTCAAATCCTCAGAATCCCTGTGAAATAGCTGGATGGCTCCATGCACCTATAACCCCATCACTGGTAGGAGTACAGACAGGAGGCTCAACCGGGATTTCTGGCTATCTGCACAGGTCTTGCCTCATTGAGAAACAAAAGTCAAGGCAATAAGTAAGAAAGAGATAAGGTAGGACTCTTAATGTACACTCACATAGGCACATAAACCAGCATAGATTCCTATCAAAACTCAGAAAGTACTTATGAGAAAAACACATGCTATTGATGACAAACGCATACCTGTATGTACTTGTGAATGTACCAGGAAGCCTGTTTCCCATCGTTGACAGATTCCACTGTGGTGTTAGCCATACCCACAACATCACCACCTGCAAATACCCATGGCTCACTGGTTTGCATGGTTTCTGGGTTTACTTCGGGGAGACCCCATCTGTTAAACTTGATGGGACTCAATGCTTCTATCACTGAAAAAGAGGAAAGGTCGTAGGCAATGATAGAAGAGTGAAATATATAAAAGCAACTGTTTTAAATAAACCAGAAAAAAAAACAAAAAAATTGTAATAATTGAAATACCAGAGTGAATTCTTTCAAGTTTACTATTTCAACTGCCAAAATATAACTCATGTGTGGAAATTAAAAGAGAGTTGGGAAGTACTAAGTATCTACTTAACGACACAATAAGAGTTGAGTCTATGGAGAGCTTGTGAAATCCGTACAAGGGAATTTCCTCAAGTGCACTCAGCCATGAAGCTGTTACCATTCACATCACCCCAATACTGTCCCTGGCTGCTGCAGGTGAAAACTGGAGAGTAGAGTCCTGGATTGGGATCCAAAGCAAGTCTCTTTTTTTCATAACAAGACACTTTATCAAGCATAATGACAAAACCTGTATTTTCCCCAAATAATTTACTATTATTGTTACACAATTTGACTCAGGTATGCATCTACATCGGATTCAAAATAGCTGTCTCTTTTGTTTCATAAAAGCCAGAAAATACAAATATTGTCCTCGGTTCTTTGGGAAAATTCTCTTAATATGCTTATATAATTATTTGCTATATGATTTCTCTAGTAATATATAGATGTCATGGAAAGGGTTGAGATAATTTACAGAAAATTACATAATTGATTTTTTTTCTGAAATTGTAGTTGTGATATATGAAAGAGAAAGGCTGTCTGGAAGATAAAGAGCCTCTATGCTTGTACACATGTGCTGGAGTTCAGGGTCATATGTTACCTACAGGTGGCATGGCATGATTTTTATATACAGCATCTAGATATAGACAAAAAGAACTATTCTTCCAATGGGAGAGATGAGGAAGACAGACAGGCAGATAGGCACACACAACACACAGACAGACAGACAGACACACACACAGAGAGAGAGAGAGAGAGAGAGAGAGAGAGAGAGAGAGAGAGAGAGAGAGAGAGAGAGATTGACTAAACTGTAAAGGATACCTGGATTTCCTGAAATAGAAATTGTTAAGTGAATCAATAGTAAAGTAACCAAATGCAGACATTGTGAGTGAGTGACCACAGAGTGCCCACCCTCAGCCAGTGACTCTATGACACAAATCCCCTGTTCCTAAGACTGAGGAGCCATAGAAGAGCAGACAATGTCTTCTGGAGATGACAGGGAAGCTATAGCCATGAATTTTCAACAACGTTGCTAAATAAGATCTGAAAAGAATTATAACAGCAATCAACATGCCAATGTGGAGAAAGACTATCTCACAAGGATAGACTCCTCAGCGAAGAGCTACGAGCAGAGCTGTAAGTAGTGAGAATAACCTTTGATAAGTTTCCCAATTGTAAATGGCCAGCCCTAAATAAGTTCATATAGGAGCAGCACTAAATGGCCAAAAGGATGAAAATATCAGGCAAAGTTGCTGGTTCAAGAGGGAAGAGGAGAAACAATATAAATACATCATATTCATGCACAAAAGTCTACAAATGGATTAAACTCGAGCCTTGTATTATACATGTTACATTCTACGTAAAGTGGGAATAGGCAGTTATTATTTGGCTGGTGCACCTATGCTTTATCTGCAGGCCTATGGAGCCCAGACAAACAGACATATGTATATGTGGCTTGCACCTAGACTACTGTGTGTGAGACAGTGCTTGAACTTTAAAAAAAAACAAACACTGAGCTGGGTTGATAGGTGTGTGAACAAGAGAGTCCACAACATAAAGCTACCCCAGTCAGGTTTCTATTTTAAAATCTGCTATTTGTATTTCTTATGCTATTTCACCTTTCATCAAGAGTAAAATTAAATATTCATGTAATTATTTTCCATGCAGAATGGCATTTTGAGGTTTTTCTAATGTCTTTAAAGGTCACATGAAAGGAGACCTTTCTCATTGTTCCCCATTGCATAACAGATCATCACTACCATCTGTTGACAGTTACTTGAGCTGCAAGAGAGAAGAACATCAGTAGTGAATACGACTCGAGTCGTCAATGTGACATAATGGATCCTCACTGAATAGCACATACGATACACTTTAGAAGTGTAGGCCAGTGACTAAATAATCATATATAAAACCATATGCAAAATAGAAAATTTATCTACCTCTGGCCCAAACAGAAGTCTAAAATTAAGAGAGTTTAGAAAGGGAAATCAATTCCAGGCCCCCTCTACACATTTAATATCATTTTTGACAGGAACAGACTCAAAAATACTGGCTTTCACTCTGAGAATGTGCAAAATAAAGATTATGGATTAATTGTTATTCCTCACTACCCCTAAGAAAGACCTATATTTTGAAGCTATTGAAGTCTATTTTGAGGACCCTGCTTTGATATTATGAAATATGAACCAAGAAAATGATAATGTGTATAAGTTCGAATATGCAATTCTGAGGCTTTCGGTCTCTACAAAACAGCCATTGGAAAAATTAGAAAATGAACAAAATTTGTGACTATTAGCAGGGCTACTATAGCTCCTAAATGTTTCTTTCAGCAGGACCAAGCAGCGACTCTGAAAACGATGGGCCTTCACGAACCACAAGCATCTCCCTGCAGGTCCAGTAGACTCTGCTTAGACCCATAAAATATTTATAGCATATTCACAAGTTCATCGAATCCATGTATTTCAAAAATATCTTTCTCAATTTCCTGCATATGCATGTTTCGTGTGTGTGTGTGTGTGCGCATTTGTATGTGTATGTGTGTATGTGTGTCTGTGTGTGTGCACATGTGTATGTGTATGTGTGTGTGTGTGTATATGTGTGTGTGTATGTGTGTGTGTGCATGTATCTTTATGCACCTGTGCTCATGTATATGAATTCCAGAGATTGGTTGAGGGTCTTCCCTTAATAGTCCTTCATTTGATTTGTTGACACAGTCTCTCATTGAACCTGCAGCTCCTTAGTATGACTACACTTACCGACCAATGAACATTAGGGCTCTGCCTGTCTCCAAGCCACCAGAACTACAGTCTCAGCAGATACCACTGTCCCCAGCTTATTATTGTGCTGAAGGAATCTGAACCCAGGGTGCCAAGCACTTTACTGAGCAAGTCATCTCCTCAGTCTTATCATTCTTAACTTCCATGATTTTCAAACAATAGCCATTGTTCTTACTCTCTTGCCTCTGTCTTTTGTAAACCGTTAAGGTATCATGTCTAGATTTCAAATTAGGACTCCAATAGAGAAAAATTCAGTGCGTTTGCTTTGCAATTTGTCAGTGAGGCGTCCACTTGCTCTGCTGCCTGTAACAAGGGAATCTCTATTATCTGCATCATTGGAATCATCCTTCGATGGACAACTCACTCTTCTGCTGATATATTTGACTTGGAATTCAGTGTAAACGAACCTGAGAAGCAGATTACCGCTGCCTTGATGTGGCTAAGAAGAGATGAGGGCCCACGTGGATGAAAAATGTATGTTTACATTTGCAAACCAAATAATGGCTTGCCATTTCCGATGAAGTGTTAAATGAATATTAATAAAGGCTTGTATGTTTTTCTTTCTGTCTTGAAGAGTGTAGGCATTTTCTGGTATGATCATTTACAGTCTTCCCACAAATTTCCAAGGGATTGTATGTTGATGGAGACAGGCATATGTCCCAGTAGCTCCATAGTTGAACAAAGAACTTGAAAAAGAACCTTTAAACATGCTTATTAACAGTCCAGATTATTCTCCAAATGAGCGAGAAATATGCTAAATGATATGGTGCCTGGAATTTTATGCAGTCTTTAAAACAACGGAAACATCCTTAATTCATACCAAACATTTGAGATTTATGTTAATTTTCTGCTTTAATTACTACTGTGTTCAAATGAGCTAATTTAAAAAACAAAGACACTCCAAGGTAGCTTTACAACAAGAAATGGTTTTGAAATAGGAACTTTTAGTCAATTTAATGTTGTGCACAAAATTTTATATATATTATACACACAGAGAGAGAGACAGAGAGAGAGAGAGAGAGAGAGAGAGAGAGAGAGAGAGAGAGAGAGAGAGAGAGACTTAATTGTATTGTGACACACAAGTTCTTCAATAAGCCACGGCTTAAAATTGCAGAAACCGTCCCTTAGGGACACATCAACAGCAGATGCAGATTGCCAAGGTCAATTAAACTGACATAACCATGCTGTCATATATGTAGAAGAGAAAACCATAAGAATTTGACAAGTGTGTTTCTCAGTATTTATAAAAAGATGTGGAAGGCATTATAGTTGAGTACATAAATATAAATCAGTTCTTCATAAACAAGGAAAATAACAGTGCAGAAATCATAATGGAAAGGATTATTACTATTTTTGAAGAGTTTGACTTTCTTTATAGAGGAATGGAAGAAAAAATCCTAAAAGATTTATAATGAAGTAGTATCCTGAGAACTTAGGCGAATCCATCCCCATGAATGTTGTTTAATCTGATAGCCATGATGACCCAGTAGAATCAAAGCGTGATGAAAAAAGAAAACAAACCAGGGCAGTCATCTCAGTAATCAGAGAAGAAAGCGAAAGCTGAAGCAGATCAAAGGACTCTAAGCAGAGAGCTAGGATCTGAGAATTCTGTTTAAATAGAGGGACAACCGGGAGAAAGCAAGAAATGGAACTGAAACCACCAACAACTGAGGACAGCATGTTGGGATAGCAGGCTCAAGGTACACGTACATAGCCCTAAGGATACTATCAGGATATAGTCACCAGAGCCAATGAGGACTGAAGTAAGGAGCTGCCTCTTTCCTTTAAACACCTAAGAAAATTCTCTTGACGCCCGATCTTTCTTCCTCTTCTCAAGACTTTTGCCATGTCATTTCTTACTCTATTCAAACATAGCACTTTTAATTATTTTGTTTGCCTCACCTACTCTGAAACCTTGGATTTTTGACACGTTCCCCCTCTCATAGCTATAGCCACATCTTTTTTTTTTGTTAAATCCATTTTGTTAGGGTAATCCATACTGTCCCTTTCCCCACCACTCAATGACACCTTCCATTCGGCCTGGCCAATCAAACTATGACCTATTTTGTTTCCAAATCTTGTGGCCCAGTCATCTTCCTTTTTATCTTTCTGTAGCATCCAGCCATTAATCTGCATGCATTATTTTTATCTCTTCTCTTCTTGCATGTACGCAAAGCTCTTATGTGTATACTCTCTTAAGTTTTGAGTTGTTCCCAAGATTGTCGATATGTTCCATCTCTAAACTTTTCTTGTCACAAGTCTATAAAAACACTGTCCATTCTCCATTGAAATTATAGTCACTGTGGTCCTGACCTTGATCTCTATGAAAATGATCTCAACCTCTACTTTGAAATCTTCCTCGGTTCAACTTTCTTCTACTTAGTTATTGCTGTATTGCTATAAAGAGACACAATAAGAAAAGAAACTTATAAAAGAAAGCAAATAATTGAGGACTTACAGCTTCAGAGGTTTTGACTAACAGTTGGGAAACACGGCAGTGGAAAACAGGCATGGTGTCAGGAGCAGCTGAGGCAGCTCATATCTTATCCACAAGTTAGAGGAAGGGAGAAAGGGAAAGAATTGGCTTGGCATGGGCTTTTGAAATTTCATAGCCCATCCCCAGGGACACGCCTCCTCCAACAAGGCCACACCTCCTAATCCTTTCCCAAACAGTTGTACCAACTAGGAATCAAGCATCCAAATATACAAGCTTATAGGGGCCACTCTCTTTCAAGCTACTACACTGCCTGTCAGATTTTAATTGGGACAAACCATTGTCCCTTCCAAATTATCATACTTAAATTGAGATCACAATCCCACTCTGTTTTCCCATCCATTTTGTAATTACTAATGACCTCCTTCTTTTACTTGTAACCTCCTTTTGGTCCCTTGTGGACCTTTGGCTTTTTCTGTTGCCAAATTCTGAAGAATCTTTTTTTCCCTTGTTCAAGAAATGTCCTCATGTCCTATTTCCTAGAAAGTCCACAGGCTATCAAATATCTTCACACTGCCAAAACTAAAAACCAATTGTGTCAATACCCAAGATGCCTCTCTTCTTTCTCACTGGTATTTAAGAAATGCCCTTCCTGTTAGGAGCCATGGGCCTTTCAAGGGATGGCTTTGCTTCCTATGCAATCTCCTGGCACTCTACCATTATCTACTCCCTCTAGGCAGCTATCGCCTTTATAGTTACACATAAACATAGTATCCTCTATTTAGAAAGAATGCAAGACCTTTGCTAGCTTCACAAACCGTCTTCATAGGTGTTTCTTCAAGATAGTTAATTCATTACAGGTTGTCAAATCTTGTGACTTTCAGAAGTTTTATACTGTTAGGGACAAGTGAGGAGCCCAGCCAACACAATGGAAGGCATTCCTTCTTTTCAGGGCTATAAAAAAGAGGAGACCTTGATTCTTCCTCCTATCGGTGACACTGGTTGTCATAATTTCTTGTCAATCTTCCAGAGGACTATGTCTTTGTCCCAAGAGTCCTTTGTTTTGGTTTCCATCACACCCCTCTGCTTTTCCTCTTGCCCCGTCATACTTTGTAATTATTAATGCTGCCTTTTCCTATTTTCTCCATTTTTCCAATGGCCGAAAATTAGAGCTTAAACAAATTGGCATCACCTTTGAGTCATTTGTTTCCAACAACCTCACCATGGGTTCACTTAACGAGATCTTTGAACCCAACTGATGAAGTTTTCTCATATTCATTTCTTGCAGTCTATTGATTCTGCCCTTACTAAATGTGAAGAAAATCAATTAACACTCACAGATCCTTTGTAATTGGTAGGCATTAATACTCTATTTCTTCATATTATTTTATGTCAATCACAAAAGAGATGTCAATGGTACATACTGTCATTCTCCTTATGGCCAAGAGGTGGCAGGGACTATATTTGAATTAATTGGTTACCCCAAAAGTGTTCCTTATTACTGACCTAGGGGTACAAGAATGTCAAGATGAGTGGTTCAAGAATTGTCTCTGAGAATTTCCCACTGGAGACCAGGATAACTAAAATGGACAGATGAATATTGGAAGGACAACTAACACCAGTATTGAAGGGCTTTGTAGATACACCACCATCTTTTCAGTGAATTGAGTTCTTTGTCTGTGAAAGGAGCCCTGTGTGCTTTCATTTACATTATCCTGACTGTCTTCCTTACTCCTGAGTTCCTGGGGATCTATGTAAATCACCCACTTCTCCAGAGTCTAGCAAAACCACTGGGACATAGGCGGATTCTAATTAGGTGTCGGTTTTATTTTTGTTTTGTTTGTTAACTTAGAGTTTCTTATTCCAGTTATTTAGCACCCATTTTATATTACCGTGCCTTGGTTGACCAGTCGGTTTTTTGTTCCATAATGAAAGACACAGCTTACAGTGGGGAGCAAACCCAAATAGTTC
Source organism: Rattus rattus (assembly GCF_011064425.1). Lineage (NCBI taxonomy): Eukaryota > Metazoa > Chordata > Mammalia > Rodentia > Muridae > Rattus > Rattus rattus. Next base: position 40,839,781 of record NC_046156.1, read on the forward strand.
AAAGGGTTCTAGCACAGCAAGTATACCTGGAGGGAAATCCTAGGAGTGTGGCTCCTTTCAATTGCTTTAACTATTTTTCTTCCTTACTTTGCCAAATTATTTTCAGTTTGGCTATATTTGTAGTATTCAAGGGGTATAAAAGTAGGGGTTTAGTTTTCTAAACCCACCACTATCAGGATATGGAGGCTCTCCAAGTCAAATCAAAGGACAATTGCCAACAGCAGCCTTTAGAAATAACTTCTGCTGTCCTTGTATGCCACTGGGAGCTTCATTTCCATTCCTAAACTGACCAACTAATCATTTCAGAATTAAACCCATGCAAACACTTCACCTTGATTTGCTTATTTCTCCACAATAATTCCATCTATTTAAGAGTCTGTGAACTCCTTGAAGATTTGATTTCATTTTCTCTGGAAAAGATCTCCTCAAGGAGGTCAGTGCTCTTGAAGTAAATACGTGGGGATTGTTTTCAGATTCTCGGTTGGATTCCCAAATGGTGTGCTTTGATTTGCTTATTTATATTCAATGTTACCATCTACTTAAGACCACAAACTCCTTGAAGGAATAGATCATCCTTTAATCTGATTTGGACCATAATCATCATAATTCTATGCATATTTGGGTGCTTAATACTTCTTGATAATTATGAGAGGGGGGAAAAAAACGACAGGCTGCTGAGATATTTCACATGTAATTCCCAGGGAGAGAAAATTTGAAAATGCTGAATGATGCCACCAAGTGATATAAACAATTACAGAAAGGGGTTAAGAAAAATGTCTAATGTAAAATCCCCATTTATTACATTTAAAGCATAAACAAAAACACAGAAAGGCAAGAGAAGATTACGCTACTTGTGAAAACAATTTTATTAAAGTATAAGTGAATGCTGAAGAAAATATTTTAATTAACAAAATAAATCAAATGGAAAAGATTTCCTAAATAGAGCTTTAAAAGTGAGTCTATGTGTGTTTGACTGCCATGACTAATTATGTATCCATGTAATGTGTGTTCAATTTGGGCTTATTTAAATAGCAGAAATGCTCATTAGCTGCAGTATATCTGTGAGGCTTCAGTAAACAGTTTAATGGTTTTTATGTTTAACCAATTTCATAAGTTCCTGTAATTTTAGCTTTAGCAGCTCATTAATGTTATTTTTTGATATCCATCTTACAGATCCCCCCCACCCGTCAATCCTGAGACGGCACACATCAATGCGGATTTAACACACATAGTGGAATTGCGTTTAAACAAACTTTGTATGTTAGTGAAGGCACAATTCAAAATATAGTTCCCCTTTACAGGAGCAATGTAAGTTTTCTTGATGCTCGAAAATATCTTTGATATGGACCAAGGCTGTATTCCAGAGTGCTTATACTGATGATACTGGAAACTGCCATTGAGTGCTTTAATAAGCTTGTAGCTAGTTTGGGCTGTCAGTCACCTACCATCTCCTTGGAGCCCCATAGAATAGTTGCAATCTTAGTAATATTGTTAAATAAATTACCAAGGTCCCATTTTTAAGATGTGAAATTAAATAGAAAATCAGCTAAGTATGTAGATTAGAGGTATCTAGGGAACATGGAAGTACACGGGTGTATCTCAGAGTACTAGATGTAGTCATAGGATATCTAAAATTTTGGAAGAAGGGATGCTACTACGGGTGAACAATCAAGTCAAGCATGTGAATCAGACACAAGAATGACCAGACTAAAATTCTTAAAGTCTCATTTGTATTAGAGAGGAACCAAACTATGAATTAGTTTTAGCAAGTGTCAAATAAAAGATGGAAATTCAAGGCTGGTCACAAGATCTGCTAATCGTGAGTGCAATGAGCAGTAAACTATCAGCAACAAAACACAATGAAAAGCTTTAAGGATCGGGAGTGTGGCAAAGACATAAGGTGCTGTTTGCAGGCTACTGACTGTTTAATGACAACAGCAACAAAAAATTACGATATTGGCTTGGATTCATGTATGCAATTAGCAAATATTTATTGTCTAATACTGGTGATCTACATATTGCTGTATGCACTATTATAAGACAATGGTGAATAATGAGTCCTTGTGGATTATACATTGCAGAAGACAGAAATGAGCAGTAAGCAAGTAAGGAACCATATGTATGGAGAAACAGGTTACAGAGAGAACATCATGGTAAAGACTATTTCCCGATGATGGAGTTTATGATGAGAAGTAACATAGGTGCTTTAGATGGTAGTAGTATGGAGGGTCACAGAGAACTTTCTTCCGGGGGATGATATCATGGTAGAGAAAGGAAGATAAGAATGAACCAATTAGGTAAAGAACCTGGAGACCCAACAGTCTAAGATGAGAGAATATGGAATTTCCAAGCATGAGGAGAGGCTATAGAACTTGACGTTCAGAAGGGATGCTCTTTGAATAAAGGGCAGTGGGCAGTAAAGGGCAAATGCTGTGAGAAAGAGACATGGTCAGGACCTATGCTCTCTTTACAAGAATTGTGTCCTAAACAAAGAAACTATAGTCAGGTTTGTAACAAGAGACTGAATGACAAGTTTTCAAGGATCTGAGAATCCACTGGTGTCTCACATATGTCAAATATGGAACAGAGTGACAAATCACAGGTTTTCATGTACATGGACATGTCCAGTGTCAGACAACAGTGTCCTATAAACCCAATCATACATGGCCTGACTTTACTATGAGTTTCCTATTAAAAGTAACTTAAAATGAGGCAATTAATACAGTCTTTTAGTGCAAACATTTATTTATTGTTTCATTCATTGATTCATCCATTCTTTCTGTGAATACTTACTGCTCTAGAGATGGTGTCAGAGACTCTGGGTTAAAATATCATCAAACTGAACTTGCAATTATATTGTGAGTGTGACTGAAACTAGGTGAGACCAGGAACCAAACTGAAGACCAGAGGAAAAGTCCAGAAGGATGCATGTTGAATTTAATGTTCCTGATTGGTGTGAGGAGACCATCCATGGGTTTCCTGTCCTTTTAGATCACCAAACCCCACTAACTCTGGAATCAATCCTTGACCCAACATTGAGTAATACTTTATAAATTTGCAATCATAAGTTTTCCAATACTTAAACTATTATTTCTGATGACACACTTTATAATCTAACCAAAGGTACTAGTGTGTGTAGCAGGACAACTGCTCTGTGTCACTGTGACACCACTCATATGACTCTGTTCTTTCTTTCTATTACTAGGCTGTACTCCAAACACCATTTGCTCTGACATACTCTTCTATAGTTTTCCCAGTAGGAAGCCATTTCTCTACTTTGTGTGTCATACAAGCAGTTGATATGGTTCTCCTCAAGCCACCTATTGACAATCTCACAACTACATGACTTTCCTCATCTTTTAGGCTGTAAAATCCAGTATGCACTGATAACAAGTTTACTTCTTGATAGTTGAGACCCTAATAGGGTGGTTTAATCTTATTATATAGAGAATGAAATAGCAGAGAGTTAGAACTCACGGGAATGTGAGAAGTCAGATGAGAAAATGTCAAAATTATACTGCAGCATTTGGTTATAATATCACAGTCAGAGAAGACAGTACATGGATTCTCAAATTTGAGGGTTATAGAGTGAGGCTGGTGATCTGGAACTTCTGATCAGAGCAACATCTAAATATACAGGGAAGAAACAAGGCCATACTAAAAAAAAGCTATAGGCCAGAGAGCTTATGCTAGATATTTATCAAACATGTTACCATATGCTTACCACTCTTATTTATATGGAAACGAATGGTTATGTGAGTAAAAATCCCTTTGAAAATCTCTAAAGAACTTTGCAATATCTATTTGTGATTGATCCTGATAGGCTCATATATTTCAATGCTTAGTCCCCAGTTGGTGGAATGGTTTGACAAGCACTAGGATGTATGGCCTTGTTGGAGGGGTTGTGAGCTTCGTGGAGGAAATTTTTGAAGTCCATATCATTCCTAGCTAGTTCTCTCTGCCTACTGCTTGTGGATCAGATGTAAGCCCTCAGCTACTGTTTCATGCCTGCTTGTTTTTGCCATACTTCCCAACATAATGGTCATGGACTAACCCTCTAAGAGGGTAACCTAGTAAGTTATTTCATCTGTAGGTTGATTTGCTCATGGTATTTTCTCAGTAAAAGACAAGTAACTGGGACAATGTTGTAACTGTTGTGGCTATATAAATAAAAGAAAGTGATGGGGCCCATTAATCACTGAAGACTTTGGAAAAGGTCTATGGATGGTTGAAGAAAGTAATTCAGGACTTTCCTAAAGAATATTCAAATATGACATTTGACTTGAGTAACATGTATAAGTGGCAATAAATATTGAATACAATTGAACATGATTTTTCTGTTACTCAAAATGTACATGAAAACCAATGTCTGCATTAATTCAATTTTATATTAAACCTACTTTAGAGCATCATTTTCCTTATTGTATATAATCTACTAGTAAGGGATATAAATCTGGAGTTATTAGTAAAATATATATTAGTCACAATATTAGTAAATACTCTGTACCATTCATCACTTTATAATTTCATTGACTTTTATATCTTCGTTTTACCTATTACAGTAAATTAGTGTGGTTTCCCATTTTGGAAAAATATTGATTGTAATAATACTGTTTTATTTTCCATGTAGAACAAGTTCTTTAAGGGAGCTTGTCATCTCTGATTACATTAGAGACTGATATCTTATTCTATTCTATTAATTAATTTTAAACTATGTTTTTTTATTGAATATTGAATATTCTTATATGATACAGTTCTCTGCAAGGACTATAATCTTAGTGTGGTGTATTGTTTAAAGAAACATTTTTGTACTCAAATTATAAGCTTGTTAGGATTAAGTGTCATTAAAATATAAGTTTGAAAAAAATCCAAGACTATGTGGCTACTTATTTATCCTTCCTGAACCTCAAACTTTAACGAGATACAAATTTGCCAACACCCAGAAACTTGCTTTTGTTTGTTTGCTTGCTTGTGTTAATGTAAGTTATAATTCTAAATTGTATTACTGTTGATGAATAAATATACTTTGTTCCTTTTTTTAAAAGAATGGCATTTTATAACACTATAGGTGAACAGTATTAAAAAAAATAGCACCTGGTCAATAAGGTTCAAGGCTTCTATAACATTCACTATACGTTGACTACTGTTAACTATATTTTATGATTTCAGTTCTCTGAAACAATTACATTATTTTTCCATTTTCTGCCTCCTTCCCCCATCAAAACTTGTTACATACCACTGCTCTGCTTCTTATATGTAATCTTTGATTTGATGGAAAATGACTTTGATTTGATTTATTCACTGTCTCCCTGTAAGAATGCATATGGTATCAAATACTAGTGAAACCTGGAAAATAAAGATAAGGAAAGGCTCTGAACAGAGCGATTCACAGGGGAAACAAACCTATTCCTATGCAGTTATTAAAGGAAGTAAAATAATTACAGAAATATCATGTCGTGCTTCAAACGGATGTCTAAGGCAGTTGTAAGTGATGTGATGTTGATTCTAAATCACTTTCAACAGTGTTATCAGTTTGACCTCCCTCCTCATCACTTCCACCTTTTAAAATAATTCTAAAAGAAAACTGTGCAAAGATTCTGTTCTGCTCAATGGTAATTCTGTGGAAATGCCAGTACTGGCATACAGCTCTACACCCCATCTTCTCTCTGTGCAGAATATTTATAATAGAAAGATAATAAATCTAGCTAGGAAAAAAAATCTTACTGATAAAAAAGGCAATGTTTAAGAAAATGGATACAGTTTTCCTATTAGTCTCTTGGGAGCACTTCGTGTCCAAAATATAATTAAATCAAAGCATGGCATAGAATAGACTAGGGCGGTTTTATTCTCATCACCGACTCAACCAACTAGCATTTGTAGGCAATGTAAAATAAAATAGTGGTGTGAGAGATCGTGCTTATCAAGAGGGGGAAGCACAGTACCATTCGATAATATTATCTTGTTATGACTTCAAGATCCCTGCCATCACCAAATATAAGTGTCACCGTGTGGCAGGAGAGATGTTGCTAGAATCCCAAAATCAATTCTCCCATATTCATTTATCATGCTTTGATAAGAAATTTCTGTAAGAACTTTTATGTGGCCGTCCATCCACTGAATAATAGCCCCTACCCTAAGAAATGAGATATGGCAGCAAAAAGACAAGCAAATGAGGCCGGATGTGGTGGAGTACTCTAGAGGCTGAATAAGAAGGCGTTAAATATTGACGGCCAAGAGCTAGGAAGATAGCCCTAGCCATAAAGGGTTTTCCTTGTAAGCACGAGAACATGAGATCTATCCCTGGAAGGTGAGAAGCATGTGTAATAGCCATTGGTGGTAGATGGATACAAGAAAACAGTTTCTGGACAGAGCATGGCAACTACATGAAGGATAAGACCTGTGCTAGCCTAACCTGGACCAAATATCAGCACGGAAATGGGAGCTGAACACAAGGAGTCACTCCTGGCTTAAATCCAATATTTAGCTGCTGGAGAGGAAGGATCAGCTTTCATTAGAAGCGTAGCCTTTGATAAGTCAACTGTGCTGTATCAGAAGACCACACATCCAAGAAAATTCAGGAAATACAAATTGACTTTGATAGAAAACAACAACAATGATAACAACAACAACAACAACAACAACAACACCCCCAAAAACAGCAGAAAATTGGGTGGGAAATAGGAATCTGGAAGAGTTTTAAGGGTAAAGAGAATATGATCAAAATGTGTTCTATTAAAAAATACTAACTCAAAGAATTATTTAAAAACTAAAGTGAATCTTAAAACAACAGCAACAAACAGAACAAAAAATAAATAGTAACTCTTGGCAGTACATGCCTATAATTCCAGCACTGGGGTGGTAGAGACAGGTGACCTCTAGGGCTCACTGTCAAACCAAACTTGCCTACTTGGTGAGTTCCTGGGGGGTAATACACCCCATCTTACAAAAGAAAGTGTGCTGGATGGCATCTGAGGAACCACAACCAAAGCCACAGTGACACAAGCATACATAAGAAAGTGTGATGTGACCATGGATTGCATATAAGGAGTTGTCTCAAATAGATGGACAGAAGATGAATTATGTGTAATTATTATAAAAATCAATTACAACGCATTATTATTACCTAAGTAAGACTCCACCTGCTACACTTGTGAGTTCTGTCCAGGGTGCTTGGGAGCTGGCCTGTATGCACAGATTTCCCTTCACAGTACTATGGCAACTTCCTTCTAGCTTGTTTTATCATAACTTCATAACCTGCTGTTGAGTAAATAATTATATCTCACACAGCAGGAAATTTCTATGAAAACAGATACACACACGCACGCACACACACACACACACACACACACACACACACACAAGACTGTGTGCATACATGAATCACCGACTAAAGGTTACCCCCTGACTTCTAACTCCTGTCCTGAAAAAACAATATAGTTTAAAATGCAATCAGATAGAAGACAGAACTGGTATCTAGCAGCAGCATCTATGTTGTTTAAGGTAAAAGTTATCTCCATTATATAAAAATAGTATTTTCAATACATTTATCACCTGGTTGGTTAAAATAGAATAACAAGAGCAAACAAACAAAAGCCCCAGCTTAGTATGCTTTGACTTAGCATTCCTTTGACTCAACAGGAATTTGTAGACAAATTTCCAGTCATCCCTGCGCACTTCCTGCCCTTATATAACCATTGCATCTGTTTCAGCTGGCTGACTTTTTCCCTTTGCCTGACCAAAACAATGTATCTTGCCAGCCCATGTTTTTGTATGTGATAGTCCTTGTAACAGGGAAATGGCTGTTCATTTGTAGAAGCCACTCTAGACTTGATTATCATATTTGGAGCATATATCTCTGGTAATTTCTATCAATAGGTTGCTAGGTTCCCCTTTAGTCATGCCTGAAAAGTCCTAGTGAATGGATGGATGGGCTTCCGGCAATCCTTCGAAAATTGTATATTGCAAGGAGATTAATCGTAGACTGTATGGTAAAAACCATAAAATAGTAAAGTTCTAATGTAAGTGAAAAAATATACCTTTGTTTATAAAGATAAGATGATGTGAGTAGGCTGCTGAAACTCTAAAGGCGTACTTTTCAAACAGCTTTTGAAAATGACTCTGAAATGACTACTTAATCAAACAGGGTGGTGTTAAACACGCTGTGTAATCGTCTCGTGGCTTTCCTCCCTTCCACCTGGAAACTTTTATACATCATTCACCTTTTAACACCCTTCCTCTGAAAACTTTTCTTGTGCCCTCGCCGTCTGCTCTGGGCTTCCTTGGGACTCTCCACTTCCAAATCCATCGATTCTAAGTGGGCGTTCTCTCATCTTAAACTGCATTCCTCAAAGTTCAGTGTGCACATGCCTTTCCCACTTTCTCCCCAGCATGACCTAGCCCAAAGTCTGAGATAGCAGGCTGTCAGCACGTACTGACCAAACCATCACCTGGCACAACAGAACCAAAGGTCACCATCACTGAGATCCCTTTCAGTCCTCTTGAAAATACAAATGGGAAAACATCAAGACAAGTGATTCTAAGATGATATATCCAGTATCTCGGCTGTTCTGACAACTTTGCTTCTCACATCTATTGCCACTTCTCTTACCTATATTAGTCACTGAGAAGTCAGCTCCTCTAAGGTTTTGCAATAGCTAAAAACACTTTCCTACCCACCAAGAAAACCCAGAGATATGTGTCCTTTTCTGGAAGTTTTATAAGATAAATACAATATAGCAAATTTGACTAAAGATGATGGCTTCTCAACTTGTTTCTTCATTCCTCGTCATTCTTCAGCCTCTTGTAAGGGAGAAGAGACTTGAGCAACCTGGAAGTCAAAAGGACTTGAAAGACAAATAAACTTCCTATCAGTGCTGCCATCAATTTCTGGCATTTGGAGCACCAAATATAATAATAAAAACACCAACGGACAGCAGATATGGTGGTATGAAAAATCGTAGCGTTCCACTTCAGTTGGTGAATTATTCAATAAATTCTGTTTTAATATGCTGTAAGATAGGACAAACACTAATTTCAAATCGTTTAAAATATGAATAACTAAAACTATGGTTGTTGGTTTTCTGACCCATCTTGAGCTCACAGGAAAATAACACTCTAGAATTCCTCCCAACTAAAAACAAAGAGAGAGAAAGAGAGAGAGAGAGAGAGAGAGAGAGAGAGAGAGAGAGAGAGAGAGAGAGAGAGAGAGAGAGAATATTTTAAAAAACCAACCAACTACAGAGTCTACTCTTTGCTAAGATCTCAGGCCCATCATTTTTGCCTGTGAATTTCTCGTTCTGACTGTCAGAATAAATACAGTTAAGCCATGACCTGCACCTTTTCTCACTGAGGAAGAGTGGGAATCGACGCCACACTTGAAGCTGGTATCCACAGAAAGCTTGACTTTCCTCACAAGGCTTCAAAGACCTTTCTGAGGGCCTTCTAATAGATCGATGAGTGATTTAAAAACCTTCCTTCTCCCTCCCCCACAAAACACTCCAATATGCAACTAATTGCAATTAATGCCATCAAGGGAGTTGGTTTCTAAGGGCTGCATTAAAGATTCAGAAAGATCTGGGCATTGTGCTTGTTATCTCTAGTTCCTGCTGAGATGAGCGGAAACCGTAGGCCTTGATGCTGTGTATAAACTCCTTCCCTCGGAGGTCAGCTTTTCTGGTTGCGTCCCTCTGTGCAGGGGATGCAAGCCCCTGCTCCCTGAGCTGTGCTAACTAGATAAGACTCTCGCCACATTTTGTGCTACCTTCCTTTCCAAGTTTGCATCTTTAAACTAACATCACCTCATTCTTTTCAGGAGTTTGATACCCTCGGAAGTGCTTCTCTGTTCCATCTCAAAAACAAGCATTCCCCATGGATTATGTAAACTAATACAATCGTTTTCAGTTGGAAAAAACCAAAGTGACTTAAAATGCTTTGTTCTTCAAATACCTAAGTTTTGAAAATACAAAATGGATATTTGTGCATCTCAGAATTTACATAAAGAAAATTTGTTCCAGTACTCAGAGGCAACTTCCTATTTGAAAATAAAATGTCTTAAAATGTTATAGACCACTAAAATCATGCAATCAATTTTTCCATGATAAAACCAACAAAATATATTAAATATTTCTCATTTTAAAAATCATAAATCTAAAAGCATCTGCTTTATGGAAGGTTGACAGAGGCTCTAAGATACTGATGACACTGATATTTAAATGCTTTTGTGTCTGGGCAAAGTTTATAATAAAGGTGTAATAAAACCTGATTTAATCATTAAAGTATTATTTTTTGTACAGTAAAAATCATATCTAATTTTATGAGATACTATAACTCTGTATATAGATGTTTCAGAGATATTATTTCATTTATTTTATAAAGTGATAATAGGCTGTAGATACCAATTCATCTTCCTTACACAAAGGGCCAGGAAGTTCAAAGAATCTTTTTAAGAGGAAGCAAGAAGAGATGGAGTCGTTTCCATGAGCAGTCTGGGTCTGGAGCGCATGTTTGAGCTAATACACTAGACAGGGTCTAACTAGTCTAATAATCATTGAATTATAATGAGTGCAATAATTTATGCCAACATGAAAAGATAACTTATTGTCAGAGAATAAAAGTATTGCTTACCTTTTCTCAGGAAAATAAGACAAATTAACTTGATTCTCAAAAAAAGAATTTTAATAAAATATATCCCTGGGTGGTTGGTTCAAGACAGATGCACAGGTATATTCGTGTGTATATGTAGGATACTAGTACATCAGCTATAATTGTAATTTCAAGAAACAAAGTAGCTCCTTGGAATTGTCATTGGAATTAGTATTACTATTGTATGAACAGGAAGAGCAGTGCATACATATCTCTTACGAGTGGACATTTAGGATGAATGAGGGCATGGGTGTTGACAGCTGGCAACAGAGGAAAAGGTGCAGAGGTCATGGCCCATGCCACAGTGATCTCCTTGTAAAGTATATCCAGAGAACTATAGAAATGTGTCTTCCTGCTTTCTGAAAATGTGTGGATAAGGCTGACTTTAGTGCCACAGTGGAAAAATGAAATATGACCTTGGTAAAGGGTTCTGTCTATAGATTAAAATCCACGGAAAACTTGGACACCTCACAATTGCCAGGTTGGTTGATGGGGGTGCGTCTGAAATATAAATACAAATTTACTTAAATTTGACACCTTGTAATTCTAACTTTTGTGTGCGTGAGTGCGTGTGTGTGTGTGTGTGTGTGCATGTGTGCGTGCGTGTGTGTGTCTCTGTGTGTGTGTGTGTGTGTGTGTGTGTGTGCACATTCATCTACTGTAAACAAATAAGTTTGTTTCAGATCTAGCCATTAGGAACATCATAGCAATGCACGTCTATCTATGGTTCTCTGATACAGACCTTTGCTGACACATATCCTAGAATGGGCTAATTGGATGCTGTGGTAGTTTTAGTTTCTCAGAAACTTCCATGTTGGTTTCCATAGTGACTCTACCAGTTTATATTTGCAGGAGCAGTATATAGGGTTCTTCTTTCCTAATATTCTAGCCAGCATCTGCTGTTTTATGTTTTCTTGATGGTAGCTATTTTGACTTGGGTGTGAAAGAATTTCAATATAGTTACAATTTGCATTTCTTTAATGGCTAAGCATATTGAACATTTGTTCTTAATTGTTCACTAATATTTTTCCTTTAGAGTGCTGTCTATTCAATTAACTTGCAATCCCTGGTCCTTGGAAAGGACAATAAGATAACAACGAGAAGGAGGAGGAAGCCAGTGACAGGCTTACAAATAACCAAGAGAAAAACACGGGGACTGGGGACTCAGAATGACATAAACGGTAACAGTCTGTTTATAGTTTTGTTTGCAAAGCACTTTCTTATTATTTCATTTTCTTTCTGACACTCCTCCTGCAAGGTAGGCAGAGAAGGTTTTATTACACTTGGTATTGTTGTTGTTTTGATAGATGAAGAGATGAACCTTAGGAAGGTTAAGTGACTTGGAGAAGAGCATTTCAAACAGAAATATTTAACATTGTCAAATGGAGAGAGCTAAACAAGGTGTGAACGAGTGTTCCTGTGTTTGCATGCTACTTACTGAGTCTATGCAAAATAAATGCCGAAAGAAGAAGGAAGGAAGAGTGACACGATAACCTAACATTTGGAGGAACAGTTACTGATGAATGCATTAAAATGTGTATCACATAAATGATAATCCTATGAGAGTCATACGCCAAATTGTAATGGAACAAGCTTTGAGGTAGAAAAAGGGAATCATTTTCTTCTCCAAACGCACACCTTTCTTTTAGTAAATTGATTTCAGTATATTAAGAATATGTATGTGGGAAAGTTTTCTGACCTTAAATTTATTATTATAAGAGTTCTAATACTCTTCCTGATCAAATTCTAATAAAATCCAATTTTCTTATCAAGCTGAAAGTGTTTTTCATGACTGTTAAATGGTATTGAAAACAGTAAATAGTAAAGAGACAAACACTCTGACTAGCTTAGCCAGCCATGACTTTACATGGCTTGGAGCATGGATATACTCCTAACAATGCAGTTGGCAACTTAGAATTCTCAGATGCTTAAACTATGTGCACACAAGCATTTAGCAACCAGCGTTGAGCTTAACTGTCTACCCAACTTTAAACAATAGACTGATGGTCTACTGTTTGGAAAACCTATGGTGATGCTTCATTTCCATTCAAGCATGTTCTAGAACATATCCAGGAACTAAAACAGACAATTATGACCAGGACTGGGTTTGGGTGCATATGTACCTTACAGAATCTTAGCCAATCAATCAAAACAGAAAACAAGCTATGCTATGCCCCTAAGGGCCCACTTTTCCTCCCCTTCTTATATCTTATAAATGGAAGCACAGCACAGACAACTATCAGAACCCTTAAGAACTTTCATATATATGTATATATATACATATATATATATATATATATATATATATATATATATATATATGCTAACTTACAGAGTAAGGTCTACACTGTAACTTACTCAGATTTAGGTTTCTTGCTACTTTTTGATCTCTGAGTGCCTTTATTCAATTCTGTAAATAAGATACCAATAATCTGGAAACTTCTACTCTTACACTGCCCACTGATACCAGGAATGAGGACAGGATGTTGTTGAACAGCAAAGCTATTCTGGATGCGACTCACTTGGAAACTAACACTTTGTCCATGTCCTATATGATTTATAAATATTATATTCTGTGTCATATCAGGATGAGGAAAATACATTCCAGTAAAGCAGCATGCTTTCCTTAGCTTCTCTAATGGACATGGTGGAAAAATCCATGTGAAGTATTGCAAGAAACAGACACAGGGAACAAAATGCACAGGTTCTGACAAACGCTCGAAATTCTAAAATTAAACATGTCAAATTATTCTTCTACTTCATAAACTCAAAACAAGGTACATAAATTGGATCTCTGAGTCTTAAGATGCATGTACATAAATGCAAACATACTTATAAAAAAAATTTGGTCTAGCAGTGCTTGCCTGAAATCTTGGCATTCATGAGTGTGAGCCTGAAGGACTCCAAGTTAAACACACCATCACTAACAGCAACAATAACATCACCATCATCACCATCACCATCATCATCACCACCATCATCACCACCACCATCACCATCATCACCACCATCAACATCACCACCGCCACCACCATCATCACCATCATCATCATCACCATCACCACCATCATCATCATCACCACCATCACCATCATCATCACCATCGCCACCACCATCATTATCATCACCATCACCATCATCACCACCATCAACATCACCACCACCACCATCATCATCATCATCATCACCATCATCATCATCATTATCAGCAGCAGCAGCAACAACAACAAGAACAACAACAAACAAACCCACTAAGAAAATAAGAAAATAATACACACATGTACACACACACACACACACACAACTATACCTTAAAATATCCAAGTTTAAAAATATCTATTTGCTGTTATGTAAGTCACAGCATATTCTATCTTGAATAGAAAATAATACTCTTAAAAATATTAGGCTGCCAGTTGTCAACTATAAATTATTTGAACATTGCAAGCTGGTACAACTATTCTGGACATTGGTCTGGAGGTTCCTCAGAAAATTGGACATAGTGCCACCTGAGGACCCAGCTACACCACTCCTGGGCATATACCCAAAAGATGCTCCAACATATAACAAGGACACATGCTCCACTATGTTCATAGCAGCCTTATTTATTATAATAGCCAGAAGCTGGAAAGAACCCAGATGCCCTTCAACAGAGGAATGGATATAAAAAATGTGGTACATTTACACAATGGAGTACTACTCAGCTATCAAAAACAATGACTTCATGAAATTCTTGGGCAAATGGATGGAACTAGAAAATATCATTTAGAGTGAGACAACCCAGTCACAAAAGAACACACTTAGTATGCACTCACTGATAAGGCGATATTAGCCTAAAAGTTCAGAATGCCAAATATACAATTTACAGAACATATGAAGCTCAAGAAGAAGGAAGACCAAAATGTGGATGCTTCATTCTTTCTTAGAAGGGGGAACAAAATATTCATGTGAGAAAATATAGGGACAAAGAGTGGAGCAGAGACTGAAGGAGAGGACATCCAGAGACTGCCCCACCTGGGCATCCAGCCCATATGCCGTCACCAAACCCAGTCACTACTGCTTATGCCAAGAAGTGCTTGCTGACAAGAGCCTGATATATCTGTCCCCTGAAAGAGCCTTATGATACAGATGATGGTTACAGCTAGCCATCAAACTGAGCATGGGGACCCCAGTGGAGGAGTTAAGAGAAAGGACTGAAGGAGCTGAAGGGGTTTGCAACCCCAAAGTAGGAACAACAATATCAACCAACCAGACTGCCAGAGCTCCCAGGAACTAAGTCACCAACAAAAAAGTATGCATGGGGCGGGGCATGGCTCCAGCTACATTTGTAGCACAGGATGGCATTGTCTGGCATCAATAGAAGTCCTTGGTTCTATTAAGGCTTGTTTCCACAGTGTTGGGTAAAGCCAGGGTGTTAAGGTGAGAGTGTGTGGGTAAAAGTGGGAGCGTCTTCATGGAAGCAGGGGTAAGGAGGAGGGTGGATTGGAAAGGGGGAAGAGGAAAACATTTGAAATATAAATAAACTATCCAAATAAAAAAGGAAAAATTCAAATAAAAATTATTTGAACATGAATAAATTCTTCTGATACATGAATTTTAAGAAGAATTGCTACTTAAACATCATTGGCATCTTACTGTTTTGCAGAGGACAGCATATACTAGATAAGTGAGCATAATTTACACATTCTTCCTGGTTCCTTTATAAACTCAGTGAATATACAAAGCCAATTGTCAACAGTGTCTACACTTGTACATACACACATCTGGATGGAAAGTGACAAATTTAGACTATCATCCAGCTATTTGAAAACATTTATCTTGATGACATTAAACATCTGGATGTTCCTAAATACCAAGATGTTGCATGTCCTGCAGAAAAAATGCCTTGAAGACTGCTGAATTTTTACCTATCTTCTGTTGCTTAGAAATGTGCATTTGCATGGCCGCTTCTTCTCTTCTCTCAGACACATGTATAATTTTCACTGGGATACAGTAGGCATCATAGGCAGTAGTGTCAGGTTTGGATTTTGTGTTATTATTGTTCATAGTGGATGTCTGAACAGCAGAAAGCCCTTTCATTTCCCTTTCAGAAAATAAAAGTGATAATTGTCGTCTCAACGGTGTGAATTGAAAGGTAAAGATTTGCAAAATGAAGGTGCCTTGGTATTTTAGCTTTCATTTCCAATGATACTGGAGTGGGAGGACTGTAACCCAAGGCAGTCTTTCAGTTGACGACTAGGAGGTTGAAGTGTTATATAGAGCATTACCTCTCCCATGGTATATCTAGGCATTTGATTCCTTAGCATATGCAGTTAGGCCAGTCAGGTGAAATGACAGGAGTTTGAACTTCTAAGGGATAATGTTGATGTCCCATGTTCAGGGAGATGGTTTGTCATGGGGTGTGTAATAAATACAGACTCTAAGTTTCTGCTTCTCAATGAATCTTAATTGTTCTGCATCATTTAAGACCGACTGTCCTGATTTTCAGCCATATCTTTTTATTCTAATCTAAATGAAGAAAGGCCCTTCTTTTATAGCAAACAAGGCAAATATTATAACATAAAATATGTGTTTTGGATGTTAACTTAAAATAAAAATTCACATTCTTTCCAATTCTTACCATATTAAATTAACTCCATACATTTGGTAGATTTCTAAGCCTTTTGCAATACATACAAGCAAAGAGACATTAACATTAAGATGGAAAAATGGATGAAAGCTAGGATATTAGAGTCATAAAACAACACCCATCACGTTATGCATGCTTCCCATGCGTGTGTCTTACCTTTGGGATCATCCAGGACAGATCCAAAGGCGCTAATAACCACATCAGCCTTCAAGCGCACTATCTGCTCTTCATCTTCGACCCAGTTTCCGGTTTCATCCTGCTCAGTTCGAACAAAGTGCATTCCTACAATCTTTCCATCTTTGACTATAACCTTCCGTGGGGAAAGGAAAGGCAAAAATTCACATTTCTCATCCTTAGCAAGCTCCATCTGAAATAAAAGAAATAAATAAAACTTGAGAAATGTTGACTATCCCACGTAGTAGTTGATTTTCAACTCGATTTTACATGGTAAGTGGTTACACTGTTTTAAAATTATGTGAAGTACTTGGGTTTTGGTTTTCCACCATAGAGGAGTTTCAGGCACTATCTGCTTGTTGGGATGGGGGCAGGGGGTGGGGAGTTGTATTGATTTTGAAATAGAACAAAGAAACTAGAAGTTCCCGCTGTGGAAACTGCTCTGTGGTAGGGTCCTTAGATAGCAGGTATGAGGCCCTAGGTTCAGTTTCCAGAATGACAAATAAAACAAAGGCTTTTCTCAAATCTTATTTATTAAATGGTCTATAGTTGGTGATGTGTGATGTGCTCATGTGTGGTAATCCGTGTTCCTCACACCCTTCCTTTTGCAGAATAAGTTCTCTTTGTAATTATGCTAAACATAAATATTTTTACTAACTAGCTGCATGTCACTGAGAGAAACCTCAATAAGATGGATGAGCTAATCTGTGGGAACAAATGACTAGAATAGGAGACAGGAAAAGAAAGCTAGAGAAGCTTGGAGAAACTGCGAGAAAATAATTCATTCTTCCTTTTATAACAGCACAGCCATGAGGATCATCAATGAAAAATCAGAGACACCAGCACAGACCTCTTGGTAATCCCCTTCTCATCTGTAATCCATCCTATCACTAAAGGGGAGTTGTGTAATTTATGCTTATATAAGTGGCCCATTCACAAAATAGGTTCATATTCCTTATCTTGTTAGCTTCTATCCTTTGTTTCAGACGATACCCTGGCCTTTGTCAATATGATAAGAACTCATGTGTTGAGTGTCTTACAGAAAACAAAATAGTAGAAAGTGTACCACTGCAGAGAACGTTCACCTTCCTGTGGAAGCCAGGTGGGCTCTTGGTGGAAACTTTACTGATTGATGAATAATTTCCGTCAGGCAAAGCATCTCTCTTTTTTTTTTCTTTTTTCTTTTTTCAGAGCTGGGGACCGAACCCAGGGCCTTGCGCTTGCTAGGCAGGTGCTCTACCACTGAGCTAAATCCCCAACCCCGGCAAAGCATCTCTTAAATGATCCAAATTATAAAATCTTTCTATGTAGGATATGGTTTTTGTTTCTCCGTTTGGCATAATGTAGCCCAGGCATTATGGCAGTTCAAGAATGAGGGGTGATACTTTTAATCATACTGACATGCTCGAGCAAATGGCATTGCCAAATGTTCATGGGTTGAATAAGTCAATGCAGCATGGTTATTTATACTTATCCTACCTTTGGGAAAGGCATTAGTAAAATACAGAACTGTGCTACTGGTATTGCAGAGTATGTCTGGTGGATTAACTTAGAACATACTTTGTCCTTTCCAGTATCACTGGTCTATTGACAGTTTGCATCTATTTCTATACACAGTCTCTTAGGGTAGCTAGAAAAGTTGCTGCTAAATGTGGAAAGAAGATTAGATATTTCTAGAAAACTTACAAACATACAAACAAACAAAAACAAAACCTTAAGATTTTCCTTAGCATCATTCTCTCATGGCTGACCCAGAGAACCCAAAATACATGTTAAGACTGCACACAAATAAACTATATTCTCATTCCTCCTAAAACTATATCATGTTCTCATTTCCAAATTGATCTATACATTGCAAAGTATGCATTGTGTCTTACCCAGCATGTGAGGAAACCAAGATCAAGGAAACTCCACCTCTCTGACCATATTTTTTGTAAACAGGGGAGAGAAATAAAAAATCAGAAATGTCCAAGTGAATTCTTTTAAGCTTTATCTCAGGATGAACCCCCTTTGTGTCTCAGTTTGACTGGTCCATAGTTGCTGTCATAGGCAGCCTCCCCAGTCAGGTCCTGCCATCATCCTCTGGGTTACAGCTCAACCCAGAAAGGTAGGAAGATGTCCAGGTGTTATTTCCTCACAATGAGATGTCATACCAGGACAAGGGAGTTCAGTGTAAGGCAACCAACACCCAAA
Source organism: Rattus rattus (assembly GCF_011064425.1). Taxonomy (NCBI): domain Eukaryota; kingdom Metazoa; phylum Chordata; class Mammalia; order Rodentia; family Muridae; genus Rattus; species Rattus rattus. The sequence continues at coordinate 40,858,415 of NC_046156.1, forward strand.
TGAAATAAAACAAATTTGTAGAAGCTAAAAGTGTACATTAGAGCGTGAGCATGTCTGTTTTATTTCAAGACCATACCAAGAAATAGTAATTTCACTTTCACATGACAACATGCCTTCTGTGTTCGCTCATGGGCTCTCATGTGTGAGTTCATATCCTACTCCATAATTTCTAATATAACAGTATTGATAATTTGCTGGAGATATTTATCTCCCTTGACCTCTGCTTTTCTGTGTCCAGAGGAATAGCACTATGAATACTTCAACCAGAGTATTCTGACTTCCTGTCTCAAATCTGTAGATGTGTGATTAGACTATGGGATGGTGCCCATAAATCACACCTCATTCAGCAGTTATTTTGCTAATAAATACAATTATTTACTATTATGCCACTTATATGCAAGGGGAGAATTGTCACTAGAAACCAAGAAAATATCTTCTGACCATATGTATTTATCAGGAAAGTCTTCATGTTGCTTGGGCAGAAAGATATTGAAATTGTCATTGGACTTGCTGTGTTAAGAAATAAGAAAATACTAGGACCATGAGAGAGATGATGGACATGTGAACTTACCCATCAGGTAAAATATCCTCTTAATGGTTTAGGAATATCACATATGGGGATCCTTTCACATTTAAAATTACATTTTTCTTCATTTTATTTTGTGTGAGTGTGCATTGCGGGTGAGTACACATGTGCTATGGCATGCATGTGCATGTGGAGGTCCAAAGAAAGCTGAGTTACTGCACTCTTTCCACCATGTGAGTCCCGAGGCTCTAATTCTCTGCATCAAGTCTGGCATCACATGTCTTTATCTGCCAAGCAATCTTCAAGCCTAATTTCAACTGTTATCAGGTACGCTTGATGATAATAAATGATGGTATCAGGTATTCTTTTCAATACTTTACCTATAACATTTCATCTTCCCACTGAATATAGTTTATGACAACTATATATTAATTATTACAGAACATTGCTTCAGACCAATCTTTTCTTTCTGTTAGGTTGCACCTCCAGGATAGGTAAATATGCCTATGCAATTATTTTATTTTTCTTCTTTTTACTTTATTTTTCCAACTTATTAATCAGATATTTTATGTATTTACATTTCAAATATTATCCCCTTTCCCAGTTTCCTCTCCACAACCCCCCTATCCCATCTCCCTCCCCCAGCTTCTATGAGAGTGCTTCCCCTTCCACCCACCCACACCCTTCTCATGGCCCTGGCATTCCCCTACACTGGGGAATGAGCCTTCACGGGTCCAAGAGTCTCTCCTCCTATTGACGCCAAAGAATGTCATCCTCTGCTACATATGTAGCTGGAGCCATGGGTCCCTCCATGTGTACTCTTTGGTTGGTGGTTTAGTGCCTGAGAGCTCTGTGGGGTCTGGTTGGCTGATACTGTTGTTCTTCCTATGGGATTACAAACCCCTTCAGCATCTCAAGATCTTTATCTAGCTTCTCCATTGGTGTCCCAGGGCTCAATCTAATGGTTGGCTGTGAGCCTCTGCCTCTGTATTTGTCAGGCTCTGGGAGAGCCTCTCATGAGAGAGCTATAACAGGCTCCTGTCAGCAAACTCTTCTTAGCATTCACAATTATGTATGGGTTTGGTGTCTGTACCTGGGATGGATCCCCAGGTGGGGCAGTCTCTGGATGGCTTTTCCTTCAGTCTCTGCTCTACACTTTGTCCCCATATTTCCTTTATACAGGAGCCTGAATTAAAAATTTGGAAATGAGTGGATGGCCCCATCCACCAATAGGGAGCCTTGCCTAACCACTGGATATGATCTCTACAGGTTCTCCCTCCCCTTTGTTGGTCATTTCAGCTAATCTCATCCATGTTGGGTCTTGGGAGCCTCTTGCTTTGCTGGCATCTGTGACTTGCTAGTGGCTACCCCCAGTTCCCTATACCCCACTGCTACACACCTCTGTTCAAATTCCTGACACTCTGTATATCATCTCTGTCTACTCCCATACCTGATCCTGTCCACCCTTTTCCATATCTCCCTCCTCTCTTCCTCCCAAGTTCCTCCCACCCTCTACCTCCTATGAGTATTTTGCTCCTCCTTCTAAGAAGGACTAAAGCATCCACATTTTGGGCTTCCCTCTTCTTGAGCTTGAAATGGTCTGTGGATTGTATCTTGGGTAAAATCCACTTATCAGTGAGTGCATACCATGTGTGTTCTTTTGTGACTGGGTTGCCTCTTTCTAGAAACACTTCAGGTTATAATCCTTCTACATCCATGCTATAAATATGTGTGTTTATTTCCCCCTTGGAGAATAGAGACATCATATGTTAAGCATGGCAGAGCTTACGTAGGTAATACTCTAATTTGGCCAACAGCAACTTTGGCATGATCTTCCTGTTTGTACACTACTCGATGTGTGAAATAGTCATACTGCATCAGCATGATTCCAGGGACTTGGGCCTGCTTCTGACAGTGAAGAACATTGTCAAATGTTCGTGAGTTGAACACAGGCACACCAAAAATGCTTAAGTTATTTATTCTGGTCTCTCTGAATTATTCTTAGAAACAGTAAAATTTAAAAAGTTTGCTATGTTGATCATACACAATTGAATAGAGAGGTAGGACTATTGTACACAGCTGAATGAAGAAGGCAGGGTTTTTGGTACCAAGGTGCATCAAGGGCACAGGTGTAGCTAATCTCAATAGGAACAGTCTTTATAGGGATGCAGTTCTCATTCCATAAATATCCAGGTTGGATGAGCTATGGTAGACATTTCTCTATACGGTATCAGCATCTACAGACCATGAAAGCACTGAAATTTTCTTTGAGGTCTACCCTGTGGGCAAGGCTTTCCATTTTCCGATGTGTCTGAGATTCTGGAGTCCTTGGCATGGCTGACTCAAGCCAACAACACACATTCACTTGAGACTTTACTCACTCTAGTCTTCCTCTGCTTCGCATGACCCTGCTTCCTGTTACTGACACTTGACAATACAAACATAACAGGAAATGACAGCCAGAGATCAGAAAGTTGGAGCGATAGAGAACTTCCTCAGACAAGAAGAGAGTCAAGACTCCCTGTCAAAAGAAATGAAGAATTGATTATACCACAAAAGTCAGGAACCAAGGAATAGGTTTGTGAACCCAGTCCCATAAAGAAATTAATAGAGACCTACAAAACCTAGATAAGGGCTAAAATAGGGACGAAGCAGGTTTCATAATATAGAATAAAGAAACAAGGCATAGGTTATCTCAAGTAGAAAAATAAAAGTTTTTAAATTTACATAACAAATAGTAAACTACTACATAAGCTCTTTAATTACAGAAAATATATTATTAAAATTTCTATCTTATATGTCAAAGAGTTATATTCAAATACTGAATGATGGATTATTTTAAACAAGCATACTTTCAGATGAACGCCAGCAAGTATGTTACATTCAAGAACATCAAGACAGGGCACCATTCTATTTCTGTTCAAAACAGACATAATATTTCTTTCAAGAATGAATGATACATGATTAAAACAGCCTGGAAGATATCCAAAGCAATAAAAATAAAAGCAGCTAGTTGTAGATTTTAGTGAATGGCTTTAAAATCCTCCCATTATAAGCAGATGGGTACAGAGAAGATAAACTAACTCGCCATAATTCTACCTTACTGAGTGGAAAAAAAAAACAAAGACAATAGTAATTCCTCTGTTCTGAGTTACCATCACAATAGGATGGATGTGATCAACCAATTGTTTAGCTATGTGTATATTCTTAATATCTTTTTGGTGTTCATAAAAACCAGCTTTCTAAGCTAAGTAGTTCATGAATGACAGTACTAGGTCTTCTTCATAGCTGTTAATGATCATTAATGATCAGTAAGTATGAAATCTGATATACAAGTATAGCTGCCATGGCATACTACCTATTTACTTTTTAAACAATGTTGTATTATTAGCTTTGTCATCATTGTACTCAAAAATTTTGAGAGAATGTTTTATGTGATGGAAGTCTTATTTTAACTCATCATTTTAGGTTTGTTCAATCCATGTTTGGTAGGTCCGATATAGAAGAACTTTTCAATTTACTGTGATCAAAAAGAAGACTAGAAGGAAGGAGTTAGAGAGAAAACTAAACAGTGACGCAGAGAGACAAAGTGGCCAAGGCAGAAGAAAAAAAATTCTCCAGGACCTCACCGCAGCCGTGTTTATCATTAGGCTAGACTCATCTGCAAATGTTCACAAAACCTCTTTAAATTGCAAACGCTTGCTACGGACCAAACATTTAACACATGAGTCAATGCGGGACATTTCATATTCAAGCAATCATGCTATTCTTGCGCAGGACATACAATAAACATGGAGACTTCTCTCATTCTTATATTCACCAATAATTACTCAGGGGAGATGATAGTAGGTAGCATCAATTTTCCACTGTTGAAGAATTAGGTTCAACAAGTCAGTTTGTCACCTTCTTTTCAGAAAGTGTTTGAAAAGTTAAAAAAAAATTGTGGGCTTTGATTTTCACTTCCATATTTAGGAAAGATATGTAGTTGAAACTGAGTAATATAAAAATAGTTCACTACAGCATGCAATAATGATAATCATTTTAATGATTAACTTTATGTAATGTGATGATTTGGTCTGATTAATATTACAGGCATCATACTACAGAAATTATGAAACAACTTAATTTACTATAATTAAAAGCATGATGTCAACTCATTTTTAGATTGCATATAGGCAGGGTAAGCATAGCTTATAAACCATAACGAGCAGAATCAAAACCAGCATATATTAAATTCTGGAATGACTTCTAATTATGCCGAAGTTTTACACGCAATATGAAGAAACAATATTCTTTATGGAAAGAAAGCTCTAAGATCAGTACAGTATATTTAACCATTTATCAATCTGATAGGAACACAGAGACCAGAACCAAGTGATTCGTAATCAAAATTGCTTAGCAATATTTCATGTCCCATGTTAATCTTGGAGAAGATCTTAGCTTATCACTGTTAAATATTGCAAATATTTATAGCTTCACAGTCCAAAGCATGCATAAATTTTACCCACTATTAAATAGCTCCTACTACACACTTGCTATTATTTGTCAAAGGTCATAAAATGATGCTTGTCTTACAAAAATCCCTCACAGTGTCAAGAAACCAGCAGCAGTGCTATGATCACGTGACAAATAATCCTCTACATTACCATATTTTAGTTGAATTTCTGAACCTTCTAATGTGTATTTTCTCATAAAAATCCAAATCTAGCAGGATGTCTTTTGAGTTAGCTTAGCAAAACCCCTAGCCCTCAATATATGACCCCATCCAAATATTATGTTTTTCCCCATTATCCACCATGCTCAAGCTAATATTGAATCACCCTAGCCCAGCATTAGAAAGAACACTGCTAGTTAGAAAGAACCAGGAAGATTGAGCCTTATTCTAGAAGACTCCACTTTTGAATATTTTAATTCACCTATCACACTTTGTCCTTCGACTTTATTCCTATTTGTCCTTGTTGTACTTGGAGTCGATGCTTCACTAAGGCATCACAGGGAACAGTGACTATCAAGACTGAGTTGTCCTTGAAACCTGAGCTGCTCACGCTCCTGTTAAACCTGGATGTTACAAGAAAGTGAATAGATGGGACATTTCGGAAACCTAACATTTTGTCTATCAATACACTTCATCAGATATGAACACAGGGAATTTGTCCAAATATGAGTTATGCTATACATGGGATAAATAGTAGAATTTTTTCAACTTGCAAATGACTCCTGATATCTGCCAATCTCCAACTAAATGCCTTGGCACGTGTTGCTTCTCTCTTTCTCATGCATACACATACACGTTCTTTGTTTTTGCATGTGTGTGTACACATCTGTTTCTCATATACACTACACAATATATTTACACTACTACTACTACTACTACTACTACTACTACTACTACTACACTACTACCACTACTAGATTTTTTTAAAAATTGACATTAAAGGACAGAGTAGAAAATATTGCTACTGTGGTTGGGGTTTAGCTCAGTGGTAGAGCACTTGCCTAGCAAGCGCAAGGCCCTGGGTTCGGTCCCCAGCTCTGAAAAAAAATAAAAAAAGAAAGAGAATATTGCTACTGGAGGTAATTTGCAGCTAGTCTTTAATAGCAGTCAAGAATTGTCTGGTGTGATGAAGTTAACTGCTAGTGGAATGGCAACTCTTCTTTCTCATGTGAAAAGTGTGGATGAAAGAAGGAAGCTCATCCCATCAGTGACTGGGACTTGTCTACATCCCCTTAGCAACATGCTTCTGGATACAAAGCTGGTAATTTCAAATGGGCATCTTTATCTACGAAATGATTTGGGCAGGGTTTACCTCTTAGAAAATTATGAAGCTGGGAGCTGCACAGTCAGATAAGCTGTGTAACTAAGTAGAAAATGGAGCCTGAACTAGCTGTGTTTCCTGTGAAAGGTGAAAATACTCACACTTCCTAGAGTCCACTTGACCTAAGTTAAAAGAAATGGTGATGCTGCATGGTGATGTCAGTGATAATTCACTTCCTCTTGGGTACCTGGAATCTTCTATTTACTTCTATCCATTGAATCAGTAATAAATCTGGAAATGAATTACAACCAACCACGCTAGTTTGATTCTAAAGTCTAATATCCTCATACTTTGCTAACCAAAGAGATAAAAGAGAATGAAGGAACAGGATAAATTCTAGATACCCACATGGAATCCCATACTGATGAGTTTTCTGGACAAGTTTTGTCTAGTTTATAATTTTAAAATATGTTTTGTTTATTCTGTGAGAATTCTATACATGTATACATGGATTTTGGTCATATCAACTTATAATCCTCCAACTTTTCTTTGCACTGAGACTCTGCCTGAACAGTGTCCTTATCCAAAGTTTATGTTTTCTTTATTTTAGATAACTGACCGAGGCCAGTTAATGCTACCTATGTGCCCAAAGGTAAGCAGCCATCTAACAAAGCAGGAGCTCCACTCCTTATGACAGAACTGATACTCTGTCCCTTAGCAGCCATCAATAGCCAATAGTTATTCAGCAAGGGATGCTGTCCTTTGAGTCCCTCCCTCAGTCATGCTGGAATTTGGCTGCATTAAAATTTTTTTGGCACAGGAATTAACAGGAAGTGAGGATAGAGTGTACAGCATTTTAAAAATCTACTCACCCTCACTATCTGTATCCACAGCCATCATTTATACGCTATTCTTTTTAAAAATTCTTCAAAATGCAAGAATTTTGAACATGAACAATTCTATTACTCCATATGAGAGCTGTGTTAAACATTGGATAAATATTGTAGTCCCTTCCCTGAGTCACTATTGGGTCACTGGATTGAGTCACTCTTGAGTTACAAGACCCAGAATTGAAATGTAAAGAATTACTTAGAGGATGCAAAGTGACTTTGCACAGCTATCATAGAATTTATCAGTTCTAGGAAGAAAAGGATGTTTCTACAGTATTCATTTATGATTGATGATATTCCCCAAACCTGACTAGATCTCACTGTGCTTCACCTTAGATTTTGCTGGAGTAAAGCAATAGTGACTGCTATTGTAATGCTTCACAAAAAGGTGACTCCGTATAACTTTGTGTCTTGGAGGTATCTTTTTCAATCTTGAAATGACTAGCTATGCATATTCTGTTCAAATTACAATCCTGTCTTCTATAAAATGTCAGCCTTTTCTTACTCTGATATATTTTCATTAAATCCAATGTTTTAATATATTGCTTGACAATGTTTTCTAGTTTTAGTTAACTTTTTTAGTCCTAGGTTAAATTTTAAGAGTCAAGGGGCCATGGAAAATCATAGATGTTAATTTGGTAGTGTGTCCTGTTTTTAATAAAAGCAGCATAGGGGAGATAGGTTTATTTGGCTCACAAATCCGAGTTACAATCCACTCTTTGAGCGAAGCAAAGGAGGCAAGAGTTTCCATACTATGCCCACAGTTGAGGGCTTAAGGACGCGACTGCATTTATGCTACCTGCCTGCATCATTGCTCTCAGCTGACTGTCTTCACTTGATACATCGCTGAGAACATCCTAGGGAATGGTGCCGCCCACAATAATTAGGGTCAATAGACAAACAATCAGAGTGTTCACAAGTCAGCCTAACCTAGATAAGTACTCAATTGAGATATTTTTCTAAGACTGTTTTAAGTTGTAGTCAGATGTCATTTAAAAGTAACCATCATATATGTAATGAGATAAAATGAAAATTTAAAGTTAAAGTGATGACTTATCGGAAACATATCTAAAATAGTCTTGAGATGTACAAATGCATAGTATATATTTTATAACTATTTAAAATATTCTTACAAGGTTAAGATACTTTTATGTAGTTATTTAACATGGATTAAATAACATGATCTGCAAATTTGAAGTGAAAACTACTCTATTCTTGGAGTCAAATAATGAATTGAATAAAATAACTTATGGAAGAAACCTGCATTTTAATTTGTGACATTGGAATAAAGAAATAGCAACCCTATGCAGTGAGTGTTGGACAAGCATAAAGTACAGAAGGCCATAAAAGGTCTTGAAATAAAAGTGAATAAAGGAGAGACCAGAAGAAATCTTCAGAAAAAAGTATCTTTAGGGAAGGCCTTGAGAGAGGGTCATGTTACCCTCTTTAGAGAAAAACAATGCTTGTAAAATAGATGAAAATGAGCTAGTGCAAGGACTGAAATTCCAACTACTCAAGAGGGTGAGACTAGGGAATCGCAAGTTCAAGATCTGTCTGGCTCACTCAAGAGATTCAAGGCTGATCCTCATAGCCTTTGAAGACGTTATCTTGAAATATAACTAATACAAGGAGCTAGGAATGTAGCTCAGAGGGAAAATGCTTGTGTTAAGTGTTGGAGGTTTATATTTAATTTTCAGAACTATAATATAAAGTAAGATATTTTATGATAGTTCTTGTGTCCTTTCCTATTCTTGTGCTATATACTGATTCAAATTGGATTTAATGTTACCATAATTCAGGTATGGTGGAATGTTTTTATTGGTTATTTATTTACATTTCAAATGTTATCCCCCTTCTCAGTTTCCCCTCCACAAGCCCCCTATCCCTTCCCTCCCCCTGCCTCTATGAGGGTGCTCCCCCACCTGCCCTTTCTATTATCCCAACTCCCAGGAGGCGAGGCAGGAGGATTAATTGGCCTCCATCTGGCTACATAGTAATTCAAGGCTAGTCTAGACTACAGTGCAAAATCGTATTTTCAAATAAATGAATAAATAAAATAATTACATTTTAAGGTTTCCCTCTTATAAAACAGTGTGCAGATATTGAAGAGTTGAAATAAATAAGATTAAAGGCAGACCGGCTACTAAAATTAATAGAGCAATAACCAATATTTAACATGGCATATTATATATAGACATATGACATGCATATAAAAGACTTTGATAACATTTCTGAAGATAAATCATCTTTAGCCCTACAGACACCAAGAGCCAACATATGCGAAACACCCATGTGACATGTTCCGCGTTGCCTTTAAATGCACGATCTTGAACGTTCACAAGCTTTTGTTGGGTCTTGGCCAGTTAGCAGTTCTCTCTCTCTCTCTCTCTCTCTCTCTCTCTCTCTCTCTCTCTCTCTCTCTCTCTCTCTCATATTTTTCTCTGAGTAGTAAAATTAAAAACTCTGGGAATGGACAAACGGAGCCCTTCCATAGGATGCAACTCCAGCACTGATATCACAGATGGAAAACTCAGACTAGGTTTTACAATCGGGCACCAACACGCTCCAACTTTCAGTTCAAAACCCAGTCCTTCTAACTGCTCACACTACATGAATCTGACATAACGCTCCATCACATGTACACGTCCAGATCCTGAATGTCACGTCTCTGCATTCAAAAGCATTCAATGTGCATTTACAACGTTAGTACTCCAAGAGCCCCTAACTACCACTAATTAATATTGTCCGCCTAGGAGCAGTTTTGCGTATTTAGTTGTTTGTCTTCAACTCCCCTTGGCCAATCCTGCTAACAAGTCTCCGATCACGTTCCATGAAGGACGGCTCTCGAACGATGTGCAGTTGACAAATGCAAAGGAGCCACTAGGCGTATCTACCTCACTGGGGGAAGTTACATTTGTGAGTCTATACAGATTCTTTACTAAAATTAGTCTCAGGTCGATGAGTTTTTTTAATTATTAAATAAAAGCTAGGGAAGCATCTGTCACTGGTACAAAAATAAATAAATAAAAGGGAGTAGCAAGATACAGAGTATCCAACAAGCAATGTAGCCTTAACACCATCATTTAATGCTAAGAGTACTGTGTACAGGGCCTGTAAGTTGTGTCCCATAAAAAATATAGTGTGGCTTACGTTGTATTGTCCTAAAAGGATTCAATTAATAGGTATAGTCTTTCATATGGAAATGTATTATTTCAAAATCACAGTAAAACATGTGTTGACTAAATGAACCAAAGAATCTGTCATAAATATTTATATTAAAATAATAGATAGTCTCCATTACCAAGACAGCCAATCCTTTAAATAACAAGATTTTTTGATAACAGGCAAATCTAATCAAACCAGTTACTATCCTGATAAATTGACCAAGGGACTAGGACATAGACACCATCACAGTACAGAAGGAGAACTGATGTAGCATGCTCTGCTGCCATTTAGAAACTAAGTAGGAATATGACAGACTCCTGCAATATCCCTTATGAATGGGATTTCTTATTAAAACTAATATTGAGCCATATTCTTCCCAACCATGATCAATAACAGCTACAGAGTCCTTCCTTAACCTCATCGTTTAAATTGATCAAGTCAAGCAGGTCTATTGAGTCCTGACCTTCATGCCTCCTTTTAGGGATTCCCAACCGGCTACAGCATCCTGGCAGTTCTGTCTTATATGTCAACAGCTTTTAATACCGGCATTTTGGGGGATTCTGTTATCCTGTGAAATTTAATCTCACCTATTTAAGCTTGTGGAAAGTACTGGAGGGAATTATTAACAGATTTTCCCTCATCTTCTTAAAGGATAGCACTGAGTGATTGGCTGGGTTCCCCAAGGACTGAGGGCTGAGAACTGCTAGTGTGTCAGTAGCATCCTATTTAGCATGTGTGTGAGGCCACTCGGGAGCCCGAGAGACATTTGGAATCAGAATTACATCAATATGCTGATAACGCCTCCCTATCTTCCTCTCATCAAACCTATATCCTTTGGCATTAATGCTTTCTTAACTAAGAGGGAGAATACCTGCAAACAGCACACTGCTTATGGTTCTAATTAGACAGCTGGAAACTCATTGATGATACATTAGAGCAGTGGACCAGCCTCAGCATCACCAGGGAACTTGTTAAAATGCAAATTCTCAGGCCCTTCCCAAACTTACTCTGAAAGAAATTCCGGGGACAGGACCTAGAGGTCTGTGTTCAGCAATGCGATTTTTGATCCACTCTAAAATTTGAAAGCCTATACATTTGACAATCAGCTTGCCCTTGTCCTTGAAATTTTTAATCTGAGACGCTTCCTAGTGTTGTTGGTTGAAATATTTTTAGATTCAGGCATATTGGTCCTGGTTAATTGTGGGGGTTTGAATAATAATATAAAAAGCTCCCCATCAGTGTAGATGTTAGAACACTTGGTTCTCAGTTGGCAGTGTTGTTTGGGGAGGTGGTACGGTCTTACTGAGGAAGTATGCCACTGGAGTGGACCTGAAGATACCGTAGTCTTGCCCTACTTCAAATGTTTTTTTCTGTTTCATTTTTGTTGTTGAGGTTGTGATCTTTCAACTTCTTGTTCAGGCAAACATTTCTACCACCTGTTGCATGCACACTTATCATCATTGACTTTCCATCTGGAAGCATATACCCAAAGACATTTCCTCCTACAAGTTGATCTGGTTGTAGTGTTTTATCACGGCAACAGAAAAATTAAAATATAATATATAAAATATAATAACTAATTATTAACAATAGCCACCCAAGGCCCAAATTCTCAAGCAAGGTACTGACCTCTGTATTCATTCATGTCTATTATTAAAGGTTCAGAAAATGCTCTGTTGGTCTGCTTTCTCTTCCCTCAAAGACAGAATACTGGATTGAAGTTTTAGACATATGAATGCTGAAGTATTCAGCGATGAGACAATTTGCTAATAAAGAAACCATGGCATTTAAGCTTTCAGCGAAGTACAAATTATTATCTTATATGTACTTGAGAAAACAAAACTCATATAGGCTTCTTGCTTCAATATTCATTTACTGTACATCAATAGTGTATGGTCGAAATTCAGGTGTGTGGAGAGAAGGAAGCATATGAGAAATTAGAGAAATAGAGAAGAGTGTGGATGCTATTTTATTAGAATAAGTCCTTGAACATAAACTCCCAAATCCCATGTATTGAAGTAGATAAATGATACTTGATCTCCACTGTGCTAACATCCTATTTCCACTGTAAACATGTTCTTTAGAAGTATTACCAAGTAAATATTATGATGAATGAGTGTGGAAACTTTTAATTGCTGGAATATTCCAAATCAGAATATCATAGACAGTGGCCACATGCTGTAGCCTAAAGTCTATATGTACACACACACACACACACACACACGCACTTACGCACGCACGCACACATTATATAACTACACATATCATATATATCATAACTATAATAATGTTAATTATTAGACATGACACTAATTATACAACTCATGCTGTGGTTTTGCCTTAAGTCATTACATGGGACCTCTAAAAATTTTAAATTCCATTAAACTGGAATATTAGTGGAAGAAATCACATTTTGTGTTCTGTAGGGAATCCTGATGCTACAACTATGTATCAAACACTGTATATCAATGCTTGATGAGAAAACTGATAAAACTGAGCAAGGTAGATGACCATAGTATTTGATTTCATGAATAAAGATGTCAAGTCATTTTAAGAATATATTAAGGTTTTGGCTACTTGAAAAGCAATAATAAGGAAACGGTCGTTCTAAGTATAAGTAAGCCCCAGATCAACTAGAATTCTACTAAGTGTCCACTGAAGACATGCGACTTGTGTTCCCGAGGTCCATTCCTTCCGCTTAGCACCTACACTGTAAAATCTTCCTTTCTGCATACTATCACCCTGATCAACAGTTTACTTATTAGCCACTAACCAGCCTTCCCACTTCTGTATCTACAGTCCCATAGTCAACATTCTGCAGAGTAGTAAATCCAAAAGGTATCTTAGGCCTTCATCATTCTCTATACAAAACAGTCCCAAGGTTGTACTTTCTACCAAGTAGAAGATTATAGGTAGCCACATAGACAGCCCACAGTTATCCTTTTCTCTTCACATAGACTCCCTAGAAGACTTCCTCTGTTATGACTAAGAAATGTGATACATCTACACAATGGAATATTACTCAGCTATCAAAAACAATGACTTTATAAAATTCGTAGGCAAATGGTTGGAACTGGAAAATATCATCCTGAGTGAGCTAACCCAATCACAGAAAGACATACATGGTATGCACTCATTGATAAGTGGCTATTAGCCCAAATGCTTGAATTACCCTAGATGCCTAGAACAAACGAAACTCAAGACGGATGATCAAAATGTGAATGCTTCACTCCTTCTTTAAAAGGGGAACAAGAATACCCTTGGCAGGGAATAGAAAGGCAAAGATTAAAAACAGAGACAGAAGGAACACCCATTCAGAGCCTGCCCCACATGTGGCCCATACATATACAGCCACCCAATTAGACAAGATGGATGAAGCAAAGAAGGGTAGACCGACAGGAGCTGGATGTAGATCGCCCCTGAGAGACACAGCCAGAATACAGCAAATACATAGGTGAATGCCAGCAGCAAATCACTGAACTGAGAATAGGACCCCCATTGAAGGAATCAGAGAAAGAGCTGGAAGAGCTTGAAGGGGCTCGAGGCCCCATATGTACAACAATGCCAAGCAACCAGAGCTTCCAGGGACTAAGCCACTACCTAAAGACTATACATGGACTGACCCTGGCCCAACCTCATAGGTAGCAATGAATATCCTAGTAAGAGCACCAGTGGAAGGGGGGGAAGCCCTGGGTCCTGCTAAGACTGAACCCCAGTGAACTAGACTGTTGGGGAGGGCGGCAATGGGGGAGGGTGGGGAGGGGAACACCCATAAGGAAGGGAAGGGGGGAGGGGGATGTTTGCCCGGAAACCGGGAAAGGGAATAACACTCGAAATGTATATAAGAAATACTCAAGTTAATAAAAAAAAAAAAAAAAGAACATTTAACTATGTCAACAGTGCCAATCTTCACTCAGTGTAATCTTTTCTATATGCAAAACGAATCAGAAAGACCTATAAGACCACTCTAAGAGAGAAGCCGCTGCCTTTCCCTCCACCACATTCTGCACCCAAGCAAATACATGTACACTCCATATGTCCGCATATCAGTTGTTTTCTCCACAGTACAAGTTACTTTTCACTATAGCACTGATGGTCTAATACATTTACTTTCAGTTTAAACAAGTGCATTAAGTTCTTGCTTATTCCCTTACTTATTTCTACTTATTCCCTTACTATAAGTTTTATGAAGGCATGGAATTCTCTCTGATATATTCCAGTCACCTGAGCTGATGCCTATTATACAATACGTAGTCACTCAATGTAAGGTGCATGAATACAAACATTTACTCTGCTAAGTAATTACCCAGTCTGAGATTTGTTTGTTTGTTTTTCTGAATTTTATGTAAGACAGAAAGAGCTGCCATATATTTCTAGTCACTCTAATGGAAGATGAAGAGAAATTATGATACTGTCAGGAATGAAATAATTAACCCTGCCATTTGGGATGTTAAAGTGTGTTTATGGAATGTCCTCCCAAAGTTAAGTTCAAAAGCTCCTACCTCACTCAACAGTGCTATTTGGAGGTGATAGAAACTCTAGGAGGCAGACCAAACTGAAAGAAATGTGTCACTGAAATAGTGACTCTGATGGATTTATTCTGTCCCCTGTCCCCCTGCCCCTTCACGGCCATCTGGAGGTGAGAAATTTACCTTGTTACCTGTTTCTACCACAGTGATCTGGCAATGTCGACCTAAAATAAATCTTTGTTCTGTTCAGTTTTGCTTTAATTTTTATCTCAGGCCTTCTAGTCTCATCAAATAGAATGATAATACATGTGATTAACTTCTATTTCCAACCCTCAAGGGTCATTTTTTGGTCATGAAACCTTTTAACTCATAGTAATAGATGAACAAAGTATAAAATATTTAGTGGAAAGAGTGTTACACAAATTTGTTATATTCCCCAAGTCCAAAACTATGCAAATCAATGAAAATAAGTAAAATTAGCTCCTGTTTCTCTTTTAATTTGGGTACTTAAATTTGTAGGATGAAGTAAGTGAACTAATTAAGGCCCAAAAGTGAATTTCAGGGAAGATTCTTAGTATTATAAGAACACCTTGGACAATACATATTAGAAGTGTAGCTGGAGTAAAACCCACAGAGTAAGGCTGAGCTTTGTGGCCCAGCTATGAACTACTACGGGTGATGGATCATTTACTAAGGTCAATTTGTACTGCGGTTAATCCTCATCTGACAAATCACCCACCGACCGCAGTTATAATTCTTGCAGATCGAGAGCCTCCAAGCATGTGTGGGCATTCTCAAGTAAATCAAATTCAAAATACTGATTTGAATAAAATGGGTAATCTATCTTTTCATAAATATACTCAGTCTATGGCCTAACAACGAATATCCCTTTTAAAACATTATTTTTTCTGATACCGTTACAGTCGGAGAGATCGGGGTGTACACAGCCAGGTGACGTTCTAATAGAAGACTAGTCAGAAGGAAATGGTGTCAAATCTCTCATCTTTACTAGGTTAACTAAATACTGAATCTGAGCAGTGTTCATAGAGAAGCTCTTTTAGAGTACTCTGCTGCAATTTCATTCAATTTTCTTTGCAGCAGAAATAGTTGACTCTAAATGTGAACAGAGTGTGCATAAAAGCATATTATATATGTACACATATGTGTTTATAATATACAATACATATATTGTCATATACATATAATTAATGGCATATATACATGTTTCCATATATGTATGAATATAATATATACTCTAGTTTTATATGTAATATATACTCTAGTTCTCTCTATATATGTAATATACATTCTAGTTATATTATATATATTCTAGATATAATATATATTCTAGTTATGTAATATATATATTATATATACTAGTAATTGGACTTCAGGGATCTTAAATGTTTCCAATTATAACATTCATATAGCATCCACACATTTTATGAAAATTGCAGATTGTTGAGGTTATAGATCTAGCACATTTGACAGAAACTAATTAGAATACACTTCAAAGATATTAAAACACTGATTAAAAAATGATAGACCAGTGATTTTGACCCAAATACATGTACCATTTTACCCAAATTAATATTTAAAGTTCCTTTTAAGTGGACTGTCAGAATGAAAATAATTACTTATATCCTAGAATTCAATTATTTTTTCGTCTGTCCATTTTAAGGACAGTCTAATTATTTAAATTAGGACCGCATATCAACAGTGTCAGTGCCTAAAATCTGTAGGATTCCACCCCTAGCTTTTCCAATGCTTCTACTTCACCTCCTCTGGAACTGCTCGAATATTAACAAAGCCCTTTCTGAAGACGATGAACACGCGACGGGCTCCGCAGCGCAGAGCGGATGTTGCACAGTCAAACGCAGTGTCCCCAGCTCCGAGTACAATCACGGCTCCCCTCACGGATGGCAATGGAGAGTGACAGGCGCACATTCCTGAACGATGAAAGGAAAACCCCATTTTCAAGTAGAGAAACCATTTCTGCATGACAGCTCAAAAGATACTTGTACTCAAAGCACTGTAAAATTGCATCTTGCCGTTTTCCAGGGTGGAGTGTCACTATCAAATTATTCTGCTTCGTTGAAAGACAGTTTTATTCCCATTTAAAAAATATGCTCATATATGTAATTTTATATTCAGTACCCTTATCTTCCTTTTTTCCCTTTCGATATGGACTGCTGTAACACTTTAAGAAATTTTTTAGTCATGATAAACAGAAGGAATCAACTAAATGTCTATCAAAGGCATGATATATATTTTTAGATTTACATAATTAAATGACTATACTTCAGTGAAACAAAGCAATCCTTATACCATCAGCCCATAATTTATAACATTTTGTTAAAATACGTCACATCATTTCTAGCATAACTCTACTATATATTTTATATTTAGTAAATTTGTAAAATTATGATGTTGACTAAATGTCATATTTATAACTCGGGAGTATTGTTAACAATGGCTACAATATAGCTTTCTCTATTGAATTTCTCTGCTCATTCTGTGAAACTAGAATATCTATCTTTTTTCTTAAAACTGTTCGATTTAATTAATGCCATGCTTGTGTATGTGCAGACATTCACATGCCACGGTGTACATGGGATGGAAGAGAACGTCTTCCGGCTGAAATACCTCTCCTGCCACAGAGTGGGATCCAAGGATGGATGAGTGTCTCAGGCCTGCATACAAGAGCCTCCACTTGCTAAGCTATGCCATCAGCCAAGAAAACAGGACTTGCTAAGTGTGTATTTCTCAGAGTGTGCATAGGAAGAGCTGGTATCCTTATCAGGATCCTTGGAGGAGAAAGAAATTCAGATTGTGTTCTATACCGGACAGTACACTATTATCAGTACTGTATTATAAACTGCTGATAAGATAAATTACTATAATTTTTGAAATGCCACCCCAGATGATGACTAGACCTATAATTTCAATAAATACAATAATTTTGTTTAGATGATTTTCTTTTGGGGATTAGACAATTGACATTCTGTGATATCAAACACGAACTTGGTGCACCATGATCTTCCTGTGGAAAACCCGACAAGCTTCTAGCATTGAGGGCTTGAGAAACGGATATGGGAGACAACCTTCCCTATCACTGCCTTTCAAATCACTTAATACTTGTCTGTTTAAATTTTTCAAGGAAAGGGAAGCATTCATTTTTTATCATGTCTATACATAATTAGGCATAGGAACAGCGATGTCTCAGTCTCCTTCAGAAATAAATGTTTAAAAGGTTTAGACCATCTAGTTAAAGAAAAATACTACAGCTTCTTTATCATGAAGACAAGGGCACTAATGGAGCCAAAGCTTGGCATAGTCTTCCCTTCAGGTTGTTCGTCTTGGGGTACATGAAATAATAGTGTGCATATCAAAGTGTCTTCCTTTAACTGCTTAGAATTACTGCTCCAGAAGAGTCCTTGATCTTCCCGCCTCTGCAGACAAACATCATTTCAGACGTGCGAACACTCATCCCTCTTTAAAATAGCACCCAAACTAGAAATCGTGTCCTTATTGCAAGAATTTATTCCAGTGGAGCACACACACACATGCACGCATGCACACGTTCATGCACACACACACGCACACATGCACACACACATGCTCTCACACACGCACACACACACAGACACATTCAAGCACACGCACATGCTCACGCACGCGCGCGCGCGCGCACACACACACACACACACACACTTATTACTGCAAATATTTGTATCAGTTTTTTAATGTTTTTACCTTAGTGATGTTTATTCAAGGATCCAGATAAGATAGGAATAATGTCTTTTTGACTTTGAATTTAACATAAATTTATAACGTGTGGGGCAACACAGAAAACATTGAGACAGAAAACAATAGATTTTACCTGGTTTACTACCTTTGGCGACAAGTGGCAAAAAGTCTTTGGATGTGTAAAATCCCTGGACTTGTGTCAAGCCTTGGAAAATATGGTCCTTTTTGGGTTCTGGCAAACCTATTTAACAAAATTTAAAAAATATCATTAGCAATCACTTTACTGAATGGTCATTAAAATTAGGAAATTAGTGACAATCTTTAAAATGCTGTGGTTCTTATTGGAAACATTATCTGTAAACACACCAGAAAAGAAATGTAGATCAAACAGTCGTACTGGCTGATTTTATGCCAACTTGACACAAGAAATAGTCATCAGGAGAGAGCGTCCATTTAGATAATGTTTCCACAGGATCAGACTGTAGGCAAGCCTATAGGGCAATTTATTAATTAGTGACTGATGGAAGGGGCCAAGTCTATTCTATTATGAGTATTAGCATACCTGTGCTGGTCGACATATATATATATATATATATATATATATATATATATATATATATATATATATAGAGAGAGAGAGAGAGAGAGAGAGAGAGAGAGAGCTGAGCAATCCATAAGGAGCAAACAAGTAAGTAGCAGCCCTCCACGACCTCTGCATCAGTTCTTACCCTTCTGTTTGCTCTCCTGCCTGACTTCCTGTCCTGACTTCCTTCAATGATAGACTACTCTTTGGAAGTATAAGCCAAAACCTTTCCTCCCCAAGTTGCTTTATGTCATGGTGCTTCATCACAGCAAAGAGTAACCCTAAGTATCAATGATCTCACAGATCTCATATTCGTTTTATATGAAATTAAATATATATCACAAACTTCATATTGTATGTATATGCATATGCAGAGAGAAATATATTACATAACAATATACAAATCATAATATGCACTGGTACAGTAACAATGGGGAGATTAAACTCTTCTTTATGCTCTAAGGAGAGATGTTTAAGAGGACACAGAGTGCCGAGTGGCAGAAACCTTTAAGAAAACTAAGAGCAAACAAACAAAAAACCATGGGCACATATTTAAGTAATGGACAAGAAAGTTTATTCTAGGGAAAGTGGACATTAATATATCCCAAAGAATAGATGCACTTTACAACAAAAGTTCAGCTTCTCATCAGTGTCAAACTAAGTGTATTAAAGCATGAATGATGGAGGTCGATGAGATGGCTCAGCGAGTAAAGGTGTCTATTGGCCAAACTGCCAGACCTGAGGTTTGAATCCATGTGAAGAAGAGACAATAGATGCTACAAAATTTTCTTCTGACCTCCTGATGCTTGCCATACACACCCACAACACACACACACAGGCACACGCACATGCATACACAGAGGCATAGTAATAGGAATAATAAAAGATTGGTGGATAAACAGAAAACCTTTAAGAAAGTAATAAAAAATATTCATTCCATGCCTGGATAATACATATATAATTCTTAGTATATATTAGTCTTAAATATTAATAAACACTAAATAAACTGCTAAGTCTAGGCAAATTTACTGGTTTGTGTATGATTTCGGAACTGACAAGTTGGAATTGGATATGATAATATTTTTTATTCATCCATTCATTCATCATTGTTCACTTGGATCAAGACATAGGCAAAGACAATCGGGTTTCTTATTCTTTCATTTAAATCTGCATGTGGCACTATGATGGATTTGTCATTTACTGGGTCAGAGTTTTCCTATAAATGTTTCAGAGGGAATTGGCAAGATGTTCTGAGTTATGAATGTTGGCTTAAGAAGATGAAAAATGAGTCAGTAACTAGACAGACTCAGGATGATTAAATTATCCCCGCACCCTACATAGCTCAGGTCACATACTGAGTCTCATGAGTCACAAAGACCTTGTCTCTAGTCCAGGTAACTTATGTCTCAATGTGATAACCTTAATGTTCTGGTCATGGTACCATGGAAGATTGGTGCCTATGTGTTATGGTGTGACCAGCAGCAGGGCTTGGTCACTGAACAGATTTTGAAGCAAGTCCCATTTCACCCACTTCATAGCTCTGTGATTTTTGTGCAAGATCCTATAGTCATTTGCTTTATATGTTATCTTTACTGAATCAGCTATTCACTAAAACAGTAGCCTATGTGTTAATGTGGATGCCTTTCTAAAATGCTGTTTAAAACTATAGCTGTATGACTTGAATTAAAGACTGCCTTATTAATGTGAGCTGGCCTTATCCGATAAGTCAAAGGCCTTAAGAAGAAAACTATATTTTCCTTGAGAAAAGAAAAGTTTTTTTCTGTACTGAACCTCAGGGCTCCAGCTCATCTAGAACAGTGCAGTGGTGGCATGGACAAAACCTTGGTCTCCATTACAGCCCTGCACACCTGGTTAGTGTGGTAGAGCGTGCCTGTAATCCCAACAGTGGGGAAGAGGATCAGGATCTCAAGCTCAGTTTATGGCCTACATTGTGAGTTGTTCCAGTGTGGACTCAATGCTACTTCCAAGTCCATAGCCAGTCTAGCTTATGTGAGGCTTACTCTTCCCCTACCCCTGCCCCCCATCATTATTTCTCTCCCTTTCCCTGCCCTCCTCCTTGCCTGCCCCCAGGGTGTGTGTGTGTGTGTGTGTGTGTGTGTGTGTGTGTGTGTGTGTGTGTGTGTATTTAAACACCATTTTCTTTCTACCTGAGAGATCTCTTTTGGCTTATTGTAGATTTCTGAGTTTTCTTTCGAAGTTACAGTGACTACCGTTAATACATTTCTCTCTTTTTCATTCTGTCTCTGTCTTTTTCTTTGTCTCTGTTTCTGTCTCTCTGTCTCTCTGTCTCTCTCTGTCTCTCTGTCTCTCTGTCTCTCTCTGTCTCTCTGTCTCTGTCTCTCTCTCTGTCTCTCTCTCTCTCTCTCTCTCTCTCCTCTCTCCCTCTCCCTCCCTCCCTCCCTCTCTCCTTCTCTTCCTCTCTTCCTCTTGTGCATGCATATACACATGCACCTACTGACTTGGTTGTCCCAGAGACCTCTGACTTCAAGCCCCTCAGTCTCTCTGATAATCACCATATCTATAAAGTCGGTAAAAATGGCACCGTTCCCATGAATGAGAAATTGAAAGATCATCCACTCCGGTGTGCATTCCTATGTCACTGAGACCTGGGGCATAATGAATGTTCAATGAGCCTTTGCTGTAAGATCGGCTTATTTATCCTATAGTTTATAAATTCTTTCAAACTTCACATCTTCTAGTGAGGAAAGAATAAAGTTTAAATCATAGTAAAGTATTAAATCTTAGTGAATTTAAGTAAAGTTCTACGAGGAAAGAAAAATGAGGCAACCTTAAGTGAAATATGAAAGTTGCAAATCCCCATCTATCAAAAGACGCCTTCCCTGAGAGTCGATGGCATATTAATAAATAAGGCTTGTATCTTACATGAGGATGATTTCAACATGACACAGAAATGACTTTTTAATTCAACTTTCAGTAGGAAGATGAGAGTTTATGAATAAAAAGGGATGGGCAATGATTCGAAAAACAAAACATTTCCAGTCTGCCCATTAATGGGTGTGCCTAACAAAGACTTCAGGGCTAGTCAGTGCTTTTTAGGGAAGTTTTCAGAGGATTGGTTATTGCTGCTTTATTACACAAACCAACATCTCCTTAAGAAGTATAGGAAAATAGTAATTCCCAGTGCCTCTCAATAAGAAAGTAAATTCTGCTTATACAGAAAATTTTATTCAATATTTATTGATGATAAGCATTGCAATAATTGCCTGGTAGGTAGGATATGTGTATAATGAATTCATTTAAAATATCTAAATAAGAGGCACATATGGTGTTATTCCCGTACACATTTTAGAAAGGGGGAAATTGAGCCACAGATGAACAGAATAGCTATGTTTAAAGTCACAGGACAAGTTTCTTTCTGTGTCTTTGTCACCGTCTGTTTCTCTGTGTGGTCTGTCTGTGTGACTGGGTATTTCTATGTGTATATACATGTGTACAGGTGCTCATGTATGGCAAGGCCAGGGTTGATGTCAAATGTCATCCGCTAGTTCTTTCCACCTAAATAAGTTTTTGAGACAATGTCTATGAGTTATCCCGGATGTCATCAACTTGCCTAGACTGAGTGGGCAACAATCCCTAGAGATGGCCGTGCCTCTGCTTCCCACTTGCTGGTATTTACCGGTGCACACCAGCCCCCGAGCCTTGGCTCTTTGCAAGGGTGTTGGATTCTGAATGGGGATGCTCTCGCTTGCCCAGCAAGCACTTAATTGACCGTGCCTCTCCCCAGCTTTTGAAAGGGCTGTCTCTTCCATGTGTAAAGTTATAATTGGAACTAGATATAATCCATGCAGATTAATCAGTCGTATTCTAGGGAAGCAATGCAAGTGCACATATTCCGTTTCCCTGTCAAACTATGGTATGTTCAAACCGCATGCTACACAGAGGAGATCTATGACCAGTCTCTATTCATTTGGTTGAGAAAATGCTGTCTGCTTCTCTGGACTGCCTTTTTGTTTTGTGATTATTTTCTCTAGCAAACTTCCTTTCTGAAGTATTTTCCTTTTTAAGTGTGTCTCTCTTGGGCATCTGCTGGTGATTTTTCAATATTTGATATTCTTTGAAAAAAAATGTATCCTTGCTTTGTTTCCAAATCCCTTCCCTCTGGAACAACTACAGAATAAATAACAGCGCTCACATAGGAACTATGCTCCTCAGACTCATATGAAGTTTGGAACTTCCATTAACATGAAGATCCTAAATATTCTGTAACATATTATCATCCTATAAGTAATAAAGGAAGATTCAGTTATGCGCTTTTATCTTTATACTTGTAATGGGCTGTGCTTGAGAATCACAGATATTCAATGACATTTGCTTGAGTAGCTCATTGGGTCACTTCTCTGTGTTAATATAATTGAACAAGAATTTTGTAAGATATGTTCACTTAAAGGTGGGGAGAGAGCTGAGCACAGTGAGAAAGATAACCAACCACCAGGTAAGTGTGCTTTGTAGAATGGCTCGCAATCCTCACTGAAGAGAATATAGCAGGGAAGATGAGGATGGGTCCTGAGTACAAGCCTGCAGCTTACAGAGAGGGGTGATACTCGAGATAATGGCGTTCTCAACAGGTACACAGGATGTTGTTATGTCACACATCTTTAGCATCCAGACTTTACTAAACAAAACACTAAAGGCATGTTACCGTCCTCAGGTTGACACAAGATACAGTTGATGGCAGATGTCCTCAGTTAACCTGGAGTAAATAGGCAGGTATGACCTACAGTGTGGGTGCTAGAAACCACACCCAGGTCTTCTACAGAGAATCTGGTACTCTTAACCAGTAAGGCTTCTCTCCAGCTCATGGAATTGTTTTGAAATTATACATACATACATACATATATATATATATATATATATATATAAATTCTTTTACTCAATTTTTCCATTACCCATTATCTAGCTGATGTCTTTAAATAGATTGTCTGCCTGTTATTGTCTTGTGGTTTCTTCTGAGTCACACTTCCATCTCAGAGAATATAGTATGGGTGCTGTAGATGCGGGTGTGTGAGTGAGTGTGTGTGTGTCTGTGTGTCTGTGTGTCTGTGTGTGTAGTTCAGACTCACATATGTTAGGCCCTGTGAATAAGGAGCCAAAAAGAGGAAGAGTGAGTTTCACTATCCTAATCCTAAACTAACGGAATGTGCTGATTTAAGGAGATTAAAATATCCAAAGAATAAGCTCTATTCTATACAATACTATACTGTACTGTACTGTACTGTACTATACTATACATACTATACTATACTATACTATTCTATACAACACTATACTATACTATACTATACTATACTATACTATACTATACTATACTATACTATACAATACTATATTGTTGTGTGGCTGGTCCCTCAGGGGGAAGGCATGCTGCAGAATGGGCCCACAGAGGCACCTCCTTCTCCCACACCTGACTGCACATTCCCAAACATATCTCTGGTCTCTTTATTTTTATAAAACGCAATGAGAATAGTATTAGAATCGCAAAGAGCCATAGCCTAAGTGGCTGTACTCCAGCCTCCTCATTTCTGTTTTCTAGACAAACTTCAGTAAGTTGCCTAACTCAGTGGTTCTTGAATTCTTTCATTTTAAAATGAGTAAAATCTGACATATTATAAAGATGTTGTAAAAGATCTATTCAGGATTATTTTTTCATGTGTATGAGGGTTTTACTTGCATGTATGTATGTGTATCCTGTAATGTGCCCTTACAGAGGCAGTGGGATCCTCTGGGTCTGGAGTTAACAGGTAAGTGTGAGGTACCATGAGTGTGCTAGGAACTACACCCAGGCCCTCTGCAAGAGAATCTAGTGCCTTAAACCTTACAGAGCCCCCCTCCAGCTCCTAGAATTGTTTTGAAAATTAAATAGAAAATTACATGAGTGTATTCTGGTAAATCTAAGAAAACATTCATGTCTGAGTCATTTTTTGCTATCATATGTAAAATATGAAACCATACAAATGGGAGATCTAAATAGTAACAAAAATTCTGGAAAATGTTTTCAAAGACATTCTGTTACTCTTAAGTATTTAAATTGTTATGTAAAACATGCAAACAAAAGCATAAAATCATGATAACCGTGTGTGTATATGTACTACATCAAAAGAATGACAACAACAACAACAACAACAACAACAACAACAACAAAACATTTTCTATATGAGGACCCAGCTGTTGCAATTATCACAAGGAAATCAAATGATCCCTTTAAGGCCAAATGCATTCTGCAATGCCATGAACAATTACAATGTCTTTCATCTGCCATTTAAAGTTCACTTTTATGAGTCAAAGGACTTACATCTTGCTTCCAAGGGACAATGGTGCCATATGGGATCATTCTAGGATCCATATATTGATTAGAAAGAGAACAGATCAATGAAACCCTATTGTGATTCTTTTCTCAATAAAAGCCCCAGCCTTCTTCCTGACACCCCACTGTAAATATGGTTAGTTTTGAGTGTTCGGGCTGTATCCAGAAAGAATGGAGCAATTCAATATAACGCCTATGAAATTAGATCACCATGGATCACAATAATATTCATTTCATTGATTTTTCAAATCCCCATTTAACATCTGCTTCCTGGAACTGCCTTCTGGGCTCCCTCAATACGAACACACACATTACTTGTGTGTGTGTCATACAACTAGTTAGAGTGTAACAGGATAGGACTCATAAAAATGTTATAAATGGAACTAGCACTTCAAACAATAATTTCCCATAATATATTGACATTTCTGTACTAAATCATATAACCAAGCCAGCGTCATGTTGTACTGAGCTTTGCCTATTCTCAAAAATCTGAAGATAATGAAATAAGGTAATGTATTCAATTAATGAAACAAAATGTACTTTTAAAAGAAATATTGGATATGAATATCCAATAACCAAAGTTGATAATTACATAAAGCAAAAATATATTTAGATACGTCTTCATACCATATAGAGAAAACATGAATACATTCTCTCATAACACTCTGGTCAGAATAGATATATATATATTTTTTTCTTAATGATCAGATTATATATATATATATATATATATAATTTGTCCAGATCAGAAAAAAAGTCCCACAAACATAGTAAAAAAGTAATATATTGATAAGTATGAATATATAGGATAAAATGGAATATTAGTAACTTTATTGACAAATAACTCCCTAACTTATTTATTCGGATTTCCTCTCTTGCTTTATCTGTCTGACAGGATACCACAAACTCCCTGGAAAAAACACAAAGGTTTTTTTTTTTTTTTCATACTTTTGTAGTGCTCTAATTTTCTGAAAATTAGCTGTTATTTTAATAATTAAAATTTAATTTTAACATAATGCAGGGCCTAATTAAAATTCCTTTTCTAAAATGCATGCATTAATATAACATATTTCTATCACAAAATTGTATATTCTCTTCTGACTTTTGGTATTTTGTATTAAAATATGTTTGTCTCCTGGGCTTTTTCTCTCCTCCTCTTCCTCTTTCCTTCCATCATTTCTTTGCATTGATTTGTCTTCTCCTTTGGCATTTGCTATAAACAATTTCCTTAAAGTTCATTCTTCACATTGTCAACTAAGGGTAAGAGAAACTCAAGCAACACGCCTCAGGCATTTTTCTTAATGATGGGAGTTCTTAGATGGTTTTAGGAAATTGCTATTTAGGGTTGTGTAAGTAGACTATATCCCAAAGTAAAGAAATCATTAATAATAAAATACTAAAAAGGAGCAGTTATATTACGAAATAAATCCACCAGCCTTACAAAGAAAACAAATTTGCAATCGCCACCTGCTGTGGAGATGAGGCAGTCATCTCTGCAATAGGAAATAAAAGGGACGAGAAGAGAAAAATACAAAAGCACAGACATTAAAAAAGTAATTAAAACACTTATCTCCATCGACATACATAACGAAATAACCCTCAGCCAACCACCTAAAAACATATTCTATTGAACTGCACAGCAGGCAACCACATTAAAGCTGCCACCATAAACACACATTCTGCAGAGGAAGAGGACCCTTTAAAAATGTAATCTCAGAAGTGTCACTGATGTGTTAATCACCAGTAAATGTACCACACGTCCATTGTATTGGGTTAGTTACTTTCTCAAAGGTATGTTTAAAAATTGTACTTTCTAATTTTATTCAAATAAATTCTTTAATATAGGCTCTAATAACACCTTTATTTGTAACCATTCTAATGTGTTCTGTGATAATATTGTGAGAATTTAGCTTTCCCTATGTGGAAAAACTTCATGTCTTAATCCTTAAAGGAATATGAATCTAGGTTAAAGCTCTTTAATGCTTCCCTCTAAAGCCAACTGTGTTCTGGTACAGTGGTAAACTGAGGCAAGGCACACTGCAGTAGTTGACGGCCTGGTGTTCAGTCAATTATTTGCTTTTTTCGGTGCTTTTATTTCAGAGGAAGTGTCTTAAGTGTTCCCATGTCAGTCCAGAGTACACGACGTAGGTAAGGACAGGTGACCATCTTGTCCTTACTCTCTGGGTACTGGGTTACAGATATGTACTACTGGGTTCTGATGCAGAAAACATGCTTCATAGATGGAAATATTCTCGATGGATGTATTTGATCAACAGACCTAGAAACACATGGCTGACCTTCTCAAGCATGATCCATCTGCGTAATAGTTAGATTGCATAGACGCGTAATTATTAATGTTGCCTGAATTTTCATAGAATATAAGACTGTTTGCATTGTTCGTGTGAGAGAGGGGTGGAAGGAGAGAGAGAGAGAGAGAGAGAGAGAGAGAGAGAGAGAGAGAGAGAGAGAGAGAGAACAGAGAACAGAGAACAGAGACAGAGAGGGAGAGAAAAGTCGGTGCCCCTCAGTGCACTCCATACAGAGCCTCTAGTTTAAATAGTATAGACTTGTGACACTCTCAGGTCCAAGCTTGTATTTGCTCCAAGACTCTCTACCAAATCCATTCCAAGGTCACAGAAGTGGCCTTGAACATCCATGTGATGGCTTTACTCACACCTGACAATCTCAGTACACCATCAGTGAATACCACTTCCTGCAAGAACTTTTAAGTCAGGCCTGGGTAACAGGAGACAGTATATTGTGTTTTGAGTATTAGACATAACTGTATTCATAACATTACTTCAGCAAATACTAGCTGTATAATGTTGCATAATCACAGCTATTTAAACTTTAAGTCTCAATTTCCTTCTCTCTAAGACCTGCTTTACGAGGAGATTAATTGATATAATGTATCTCAATATCACAGAAGCAAAGCACAGAGACTTATATAGAGAAATGTTAATACATGAGCTGACTTATACATTTTAACTTTAAAAAGTTCTTATAATTTTCAGAATTATATTCTTGATATTTTCTCTGAAATGCAGTAAAAAATTTCATATAAAGCACCAAAACAAGAACCATAGCTACTGACCAAATTGAAATTTCCAAAAATATTGGTATTCTACATCACAAAATTAGTGGGCTACCTACCTGGTATTTATCTGTGTTACATTAAAGAACATTAAATTGAAAATGACACAATATACAATGGTTTTAAATATCGGTTATAATATTCTTAGAAGTTTGAAATCTTAGGTGTTTAATTTATTTAACCACTTATGGGATGGAGAGATGGCTCAGTGGTTAAGAGCTCTGTCTGCTCTTCTAGAGGTCCTGAGCTCAATTCCCAGCAACCACATGGTGGCTCACAACCGTCTGTAATGAGATCTGTTGCCCTCTTCTAACCTTCAGGCATACATGCAGGCAGAACACTGTATACATAATAAGTAAGTAAATCTTAAAAAATAAAACCAACAAACAAAAACAATGACTTCATGAAATTTTCAGGCAAATGGATGGAACTAGAAAATACATCCTGAGTAAGGTAACCTAAACACAAAAGAGCACACATAGTATGTACTCACTGATAAGTGGATAATAGCCCAAATGCTCGGAATATCCATGATGCAACCCACAGACTATATGGAGCTTAGGAGGAAGCATCTTACCAGAGTATGGATGCTACAGTTCAGCCTTAAGAGGGGAACAAGGATGTTTATGGGAGATGGAGGGAGGGGGGACCTGAGAGGGAGAGAGGAGGGTTGGAAATAAGGGAGGCAGTATCAGGTACTGGAGGGGACAGGAGAGAGGTACAGAGGGTCAGAAAATCGAACAAAAATATGTAGCAGTGAGAGATGAGGAACTGGGGTTAGCCACTAGACAGTCCTAGATACCAAGGAAGCAAGAGGGTCATAGGACCCAACAGGGATGGCGTTAGCTGAAATGCACAGTGAAGGAGCGATAGGCCCTGTAGAGACCATTACCAGTAGAAAGGCATGACCTCTAGTGGAGGGATGGGACCACCTACCCATCTCAAAGTTTTTAACCCAGACATGTTCCTGTCTAAAGGAAAGACAGGGACAAAAAAAAATGGAGCAGAGACTGAAGGAGGGGCAATCCAGGACCCCCTACCTGGGAATCCATCCTGTCTACAGACACCAAACCCAACATTGTTGCGGTGATGAAGAGGTGCTTGCTGACAGGAACTTGGGCGGGCTGTTCCTTGTTGCGGCTGTTTCTTTCGAGGTTCTTCCAGCACCTGACCAATGCAGATGTGGATGCTTGGAGCCAACCACCAGACAGAGCTCAGGGACCCTGGTGGGGGAGCTGGTGGAAGGACTGGAGGAGCAAAGGGGGATGGCAACCCCATAGGAAGAACAATGTCAGCTGGCAGGACCACCCAGTGCTCCCGGGGACTAGACAACCAGCCAAGGGGGATACAGGGAGGGATCCAAGGCTCCAGATACATGAGTAGCAGAGGATGGCCTTGTTGGACATCAATGGGAGGGGAAGCCATTGGTTCTGTGGAGGTTTAATGACCCGGTATAGGGGGAAGCTGGAGCAATGGGGTGGGAGAGGGTGGATGGGTGTGGGTGCACCCTCATAGCGGGGAGAGAGCAGATGTATGATGGAGGAAATGGGAGATCATTCGAGATGTAAACGAATGGAATGATTAATAATAATAATTAATAATAATAATAAATGTGGAAAGCGGAACATAGATATTGAAGAAATTTGTCCTCCAGGTAAATACCTAAGTCAACATATGGGTATGAAGCTCATGAGGAAAATGCAGTCAGGATAAACAGGATAAACGGAGTAAGAAATTATCAACAAGGGTTGGTCCTTGAAGCCAGAGATGTTAGCTATGTCACCAGGAGGAGTGAAACAGGAAACAAGAGGGAAGGGGCTAAAAGTCAGAGCCCATGAGAGCCATCTTCAGCTTTAAGAGTGGTGGAAGCCACAGAGATAAGACAGATACCAGCAAAAAATGGTAGTGGAGGATGGTACCAGAGGACTTGAGCAGTGGGAGGTGCTAATGTAAACATTCTTGACTATAGAACAGAGTTAGACATAAAAAGGAAGGATCGTAGAATGTATAGCTCTGGACACTATAAAGTAGGAAAAATAGGTGTCTCAAAGAAATAATTTTTAATGATGGCTTATGGAAAACTATTTATTTATTTATTTATTTACTTATTTATTTATTTATGTATTTATTTGGGTTAGCACAAGAATGCTGATTTAATTTTAGTAATACTCTATCCAGAGGAGGACTTTTGAGAGAGATTAATAACCAGAGCAAAAACAACAAAGCACGGTTCTACAGTCAGCTTAGCTTTCTCTATCAGTGGGGTGTGTATACAAGGGTTACAGCCCTACGGTGCATGACACATTTTTAAAATTATATCTGTTCTAAGTATACATATATGCTCTGTCCTTCCCTAAACTACACACATTATTAATAATTATGTAAGTTTTTAAATATAAATGATTGATAACTGTAATAAAATATCAAATACTATATACTAGCATTTCATATTATATCAGACATGTCTATAATTTAATTAGAAGGAGTGTTATGTCAGTTTGACTAATACTTGACTGGAAGCAACTGGCAGAGCTTCTCTTATACCCATGAAAGGAAGTATCAAAATGAGAGTTCTGTCAGGGAAGTTCTGCCGTTCTTCCACTGGCCTGGGGATCCTCAGGAAGTCCTATTTTCAGGTAGTTCTTCTCGCTATTTGTAACAGGGTCTTTGAAAGCGAAGCCAGTAAGGACTCCTGATAGGAGAAACATAGCCGAGATGACTGCACTTGAATTTGTTGCTGAAACCCCATCTGTTAGCCTGTGTCTTATTTCCTGTTCTACTGCTGTGAAGGCACACCGCGACCCAGGCAACGCCTATAAAGAAAGCATTTGATTGGTGGCTTGCTTAAAGTTTTAGAGGATAATACATTATCAGTATGATAGGCATCATGGTGGCATGCAAGGAAGCACGGGGCTGAGAACTTACATCCTGATTCACAGGCAGAGAGAGAGAGAGAGAGAGAGAGAGAGAGAGAGAGAGAGAGAGAGAGAGAGAGAGAGAACTTACAACGGGCTTTTGAAATCTCAAAGTCAACCTTGACTGACTCACCTCCCCCAACAAGATACACTCTCACTCCTATGAGCTTATGGGGACCATTCTTATTCAAATTTTCACACTGTGTGATGTGTAGCACATTAGCCTCCTTCTCGGAGTGTCAGACTCCTCAGGTGTCAAATAAAACTTTGAGTGTTCACGCCTAAGCTTCTTGATGGTGCTGAATTATAAACATTTAGGAAGACTGGAGAATTTTAATTTCTTTTTCTCCTGCGCTCAGTACAGAAACAAAACTTACAATGGATGGTGACCAGAGAAACCCGAGAAACAAAATTATGATTCTGTGTTACTCCTTTAAATAAGTTAGCTTCTCTTGTGAGCTATATAAAACTCACACATTCACAAATTGAATTAGACTCAAGTGTACCTAAACCACTCTAGACCATAATATAACACATAATTAGACATTGTCAATACAATTCTCACATTTTTTAATATCAGTATAAAGTAACAGTTTATATCCTGAACACTTTTGGTTTAATAAACTGAGTAATTAATGCTTTGACACATTTTTGGTCAGTCTTTGAATAGTCTTTGATTTGTGTTCTGACCTATTATCTGTGTCTTCTGGTGTTCACTGAAGCTTTGTTGCTATGTTTATGAATTTTTTATTGTTGGATATTTCTTTTAATTCCTATGGGAAGAATTGGGATAAAAAACAATTCACATAGTAGAATCATCTAAACATTCTTGTGTGCAGCTCTTTGTATTGTATGATATGTGTTATTGAATATAACATATGGAAACACACAAGCATATATATTTAAAGGAAAAAATAAAGAAAATCTGCCTCCTATTTTTACTAGAAAAGTACCTTATATACGTGCCTAAACGTGTACAAGCTCACTGATAATGAACACTTTAATAACTTATTTTAAAAAATCACTCTGTTACGTAGGAATATTTTCAGTATATTGATCAGTAAGTTGTGTATCTTCTTTCCCATTTACAAACGAGAAAGTGAGGCTCAGAGAAGTAAAGCGTGCCTTCAAATATTTCATAGTAAGTAGAAAAACTAGACATAAATCAGCTCAAATTCCTCAACTCCATGCTTCCCCCTCAATTCCGTAAAATGGATGTCAGAGGGGCAGGAAACATTGCTCAGGAGAATGCTTGCTGCTTTTGCAGAGGGTCCAGAACCCACCAAGTGACATTCACAACCAACTGTCCTTCCAGTTCCAAGGTGATAGATCTGCATGGATACATGGATGCTTACATGTGTGCTTGTGTGTGTGTGTGTGTGTGTGTGTGTGTGTGTGTGTGTGTGCATGTATGCATCAATATAATACACGGTTTTATAATTAGGAAGCAGATAAAAGATATTTATCCTAGCCTAACAATTTGCCATACAATTAGGCATTCAACAGTTTTATTCACAATAAAGAGAACAGACGGGACTGGTTAGTAGGTAATTATTCTCCTACCGTCTTCCCTGTTCTGTATTGCCGGATGATTTTGAGTAAACCATGCTTCCTTGTATTTAAATGATGTCTTACAAAGAGTGTGCTATGCCTGACTCATTTGTTTAAAGTGCGGATCTACCATGACAAACCTATCATCAATTCATTTTGAGGAAAGGGTAATAATTAAAGTGTTATTCTCATTCTTTTACTGCAAGTCATTTGACCTGTGTTAAATCAAGTGTCAAATGTTCATTCATTATTTCTACCCGAAAAATTCTGCCAGCTCAAAAAAAGTATATATCTTCATTTGTCAAAGAGAAACTATACCTGTCCCGGTTGCTATAAGGATTCATAGTTCTTTATTTCTTAAATGCAGCAAAATATTTTCAAGCCACACAACATCCCTTCAGGCTCAGATGGCCCCTGGAATCAATAATACGTGTAACTTGTTAAGGAGAACAGAGGACAAGCATGGTCTCGTTAACCACACTGAACAGTGAGAGAACTGGAGACTCCCTTGTGTGGCCTGTGATCAATTTTAATCACCTGACTAGGAATGAAAGAATGCAGGCCACTGATTCTGGATTCATCTTGAAAGAAAGAAAAGATATAGATTTGCATATGTGTAGCTGAAATCAAAGAATCAAGTCAACTGATATTCCGGGAGAGAATACATCTAAATGATCAGTTCCTATAATTTCCTGTCCATATTTCCAGGACCTCTCCTGAAAGAACCAACACTGAAAAAGCATGCAGAAAGATGTCTTTGTGTAAATATGATTAACAGACTACAGACCTATAATTGTATATTTTGTTGCTGCTTAGTTTCAAGTGGAAGCAGGTTTTCTAGCCCAATTTTACACAATTTTTATGTTTTACAGTTGCAAATATACTAGCAATTGTATATTTAATCTCTTCAGGTGAAATTATTAATGTTTAATCAATGACAAATGCAACATTTAGAATATCATGAGCAGTTGGTTCCAAAGTGCAAATATTCAGATCCACAAGTATATTTGGAGTATATGAGAACACAAAGTGTCTCTAATATTAGAAATAGAATATTTCGTGATCTACATATGTTATGCATATAAACATAGACACACATGTCTATATAGATTCGTATATATACATTTCATAATTCACCTACATATAAGTGCACATATACCTCCATTTTCTATAGGTATCTAAAGTAAAATATTGCACTGGTTTCAGAAGAGAGATTTTACCAGGGTGGATTTTATAAAGACAATCAAGGTAGTTGCAACTTGACACTTACACAGTCATGCTTAGAATTTCTCAATGTATCAGCAAAAGTTTTACTTCCACAAATCACCATCATGAACACAGCAAATTCTATGTATTCCCATACATTATGTATTTGTGGGTATGGGCAGGTATCCCAGGGTCAGAAGCTATGTCTTTTCTCCAAGCCTACTTCTTACAGTGGTGGGGTCTTAAGGGACTTCACTAAACACCTTTTAACCAGAGGTCCTTCTTCTTTAAGATAATACGTTCTTCAATAGCACTGGGATTACTAGGGATTTGTAACTAGACAGAAAATGAGGGTAAATCCAGACCGTTTGAAGTGCTCAACTGCTCACTTGTGAAATGTTAGCTACATGACAATATATTCTGTCTCACTCATTCATTGCTTCATAAACATCGGTTAAGTGCTCTGGATGCCACAGGACTGCTTTCGGAAATAAAGATGGGCCAAAGACTCCTTAGAATTTGACCTTCTAAATTGTTTAACTTCTTCTGGGAACCAGCCTCTGACTTTGCAACCAGAATACCAATATTTATCTTGGAGAACAGCTATGAGAAGCAGATGTAATTAATTATGTAAAATTCCCTTCATAGCTCCAGCTACATAAAAGGGATGGTCAACATGTGTTCACCAAATAAAGGAATAAAAATACTGACAGAATAAATGGATGCATCGATACATGGAAAGAAGAATTGTTAGAAGAATACATAAGATTTCTATGACAAAGAGAAAATGAATGAACTGTGTAAGTAACAGTGTCGAGCTGACACTGACATGTAAATGTATATAGTGAGATAATACAACTTAGCAGTGCCTGCCATCAAGCTTGAGGGCCAAGTTCAAATTCCACGGCCTGCATGGTAGAGGGAACCAATTCCTAAAAGCTGTCCTCTGATTTTTACCTTCCTACCAACAGAGTTAAACCCCAACCCCACTCGACTTCTGCCCCTAGAGTCATGAAGCTAAAGAAGTAAAAAACAAAACAAACAGAAACCCAAAGGATACAGGAAGTCCGTAAAATGATCATATAATCTAGGCTCCACCCTCCAAGCCCCAAAACATATAGACAGTAAGGACTACTGAGAGACCCTTGTAGACACTGAGATGTTAGGAAGAGGGTCAATTCTAAGCTGTCTGAAAATGCAAAGACAAATTGAGCTACCTTAGAGGACTAACAGATAAGTAGTAGAGACCAGTCAAACTTCCAGAAAGAGGGTCAGAACCAACTATTCTGCTTCAAAAACAAAACAAAACAAAACAAAACAACAACAACAACAAAAAACAAAAACAAAAACAAAAACTATACACTCAGTTTAGCTACCTGGAATTTGTGTACTGCATTTCTGGTTTCCAACTTTGATGTCACCCATGATGGGGGGACTTTTGTTGATTCAGCAGCCTAGGGTCATATCTCCTTCAAATAAAGAGTCCCCTCATCCATACTTCTGCAAGAAACCCCAAATAATTCATTCATTTACCAACTTTGAGTTTTATACTATCCTGCCTTTGTTCATCCATTGCTTTCTTATGTGGAATGTGATATTTGATGACGTCTCCCAGGAATCGTGTCACACAACACCAATTCCTGGCTCAAATCTGAAAAATAATGAACTAATATTCTTAGGCCAATAGAGAAGAACGTACTTATTTTATCTGGTTTTGAATTGATTGGTATAAAAATTGGTGAAAAGAAGAAGATAGTAAGTTGGGTTCGCTCTGAAAATTTTACTTTAGAAACAGTGACAGTTTCAGACAAGAGAAATAAATTAGTAATTGAATCTATTTCTATATGTGAATTTTAGTATTTAAAAATCTTTTGTTTCCCAGTGACTGTTAATTAGATAGCTAAACAATATCTATTTGAAAGTTAGTTTTCTCTGGCCCAGTGTGCCAGTCTAGTCCAATCCAGTTCTACCCACACATAAAACCAATTAGTTTAATGAGCTCTTGTGCCTAGGATAATGATATCAGGGATTCCTCTTTTTTTTTCATAGGCAACTCCACGCTAATTGCTAATTTCAGTGATAAAATGGAAAAGAAACAAAGAAAGCGCCTGCATCGTAAGTGGTAAAGAAATTCAGGAACATCAGGCACAACCAAGTAGTTACTAGGCAGATGAATCTGACGACAATGTGGTTAAACAGAACAATACAGCAAGAAGTAAGCAGAAAAGATCAGGTAAGAATTCATACCCCAGGGCTGTCAAGGCAGGAGAGAGGATGACAGAGAGGAGGATTCAGCAAAGCAAAGAGGCACAGTGTGTGGTCCAACAGGGAACCTTCATGAAAACAAAATTAGATCTAGACATTTTAAATATTTTAGTATCACAATGAATGCTATCTGACAGAACATTTTGATAATTTTATGCATTCAACTGCATATGAATGTACCTGATCAAATCAAGTGTTAACTAAGAACAGATTAGTTTCTTTGGAAAAAAATATATATGTATATTTGTTTTATGAAGATTTATTATTAATAAAAACAATGTAACTTTATCACAAAATAAACCAATAACTGCTTACTATGTTACTAGAGTCTCCTTCAACTGTTCAAAACCATTTACACAGAGAGGTTCTATAAAGGATATACTTCTATGTTCTTTTCAGAAATGATTTTTAGTCATTTTTCTACAACCTTCTTTTAAATTAGTCTTTGCTGTCCAACACAGTTTAATAAATAAACTAGGTTTAGTGCCTGTGGGGTGTCTGGTTGGTTGATATTGTTGTTCTTCCTACGGGGTTGCAAACCCCTTCAGCTCCTTCAGTCCTTTCTCTAACTCCCCCATTGGGGTTCTCCTGCTCAATCCAATGGTTGGTGTGAGCATCTGCCTCATATTTGTCAGACTCTGGCAGAGCTTCTCAGGAGACAGCTATATCAGGCTCCTGTATGGTCCCGGGAAGGCTCGGTGCCCCAGTGTATGGAAATGCCAAGATGTTGAGGTGTGAGTGGGTTGGAGGGGGTGAGCACCCTCATAGAAGCAAGGGAAGGGGGGATGGGATAGGGGTTTCCAGAGGGGAAACCTGGAAAGGAAGGGGATAACATTTGAAATGTAAAGAAATAAAATATCCAATAAAAATAAATAAATAAACGAATTAGGGGTAAGCCTCTCAGCATTCCAGCTTAAGTTTTAACCAATTAAGTGATTTTCCATCAACTTCTTTATAGACTACATACATCTT
The DNA here is from genome assembly GCF_011064425.1 of Rattus rattus. NCBI lineage: Eukaryota > Metazoa > Chordata > Mammalia > Rodentia > Muridae > Rattus > Rattus rattus. The sequence continues at coordinate 40,895,900 of NC_046156.1, forward strand.
GATTGGTCTTTTAAAATGAGTTTTCCCTTTGATTGAGAGTAGATTCTTTTCTTACATAATGGGTTTTTATTATGGGTTTCCCTCCCTCTACTCCTTACAGGCCGTCCCTCCCCATCTCCCCTCTATTCTCATACAGATCCACTCTCATTCTGTCTTTCTTAATTGATGACTGTTTCTCCTATATTCTTTTAAAAGTAAACATGAGTCTGAGAGGACAGCAAGTATTGTCTATATCATCATGTCTACCGAGTAGGGTGGGTTGTGATGCGTTAAGAATACCTAGAATATGCAAAGACACAAAAAAATCGTCATCTCTAAGAAATCTCTCTTCTCTTCAAAACACTTTTTTAAAAATCTAAGAAAACTGAGGGTTCTTTTTGATACTTCCAGACAAACATTAGTAAAAATCTCCATAGCATCATCGTTGATGCAGGGTTTCGCTTTAGTGGATAAGGATAGAGGAGGCATAAATGCTCATCCGTAATATGTATTATAAGCCCAAATACTGAGTTTATATCCAATCTTCATAGACTCCCTGCATTTATACTAAGTGGTATTAAAAGGAGATAGGGTTTAAAAGACTTACTTAATATTGTGATACTCGATTTTAAGTTCATCATATAAATGTAAGACGGTATTATCTCTGTGGCGTTTCATTCATTTCATGATTGAAAATAAGAAGAAGTACCTGATCAATAGAAAGGAAATCAAGATGCTTGTCCCTGCTAGGCTGTTATAACAAGGATTAATCTCAGGAGGATATCTGCATACAGATCACAGTGGCTTTTAATCCTCTTACCTTCTTTGGTTGAAGAAAACACTTGCTATTAGCACTAAAGTAAAAAAAAAAGTAATACTTCTCATATGGTTAACCACTCAAATCAAGGGGTTAAAGGTAAAATAATCCTTTAAGGATGTAAATGCTCCCTCCCATGTGTCTGGAAAATAGCTCCAGTGTTTCCATTTAAAATTATTAACACATAGAAACTTTATTATCTCTGCAGTTCATATGCCCCTCAATAAAAAGATCATGGTTGGAAACAATTAAGGAAGGTAACATCTTCATTAAAAATGTAATGCATATGTCATTTATTAAGTAGCAAACACTGCCCTTTATTTAGTCTTTAATTTTATCTATAATGATTATATATAAAATGACAACAGCTGGAGAAAGAGCTTGGTCAGTAGTGTAATTGCCTAGCATGCATGAGGCCCTGGGTTCAGTCATTAGCTCTACATAAAGTGGGCACTGAGTCATATACCTGTAATTCTAGAACTTGGGAGATAGAGGGAGGAAGATTAGAAATTTCAGGTCACTCTCAGCCACACAGGGAGTTTGAAGAGAGTTTGTGAATCAAAAGACCCTGTCTCAAAACAACAGCAACTACAATAGCAGCAGAAACAAAAAAGCAAGACGAATTACCACACGTCCTTTGGTTCTTTTTTCCACCTGGCAAGCTTTGCCCTGTCCAATGGGCTGAAAAGATCTTGGTTCACCTTGATTCTCTAGTGAATATATTCTACTCTGAAATACTGAGATGATCCAATTAAGGGTTTCAGATATACTACAGATAGTTTTGTAGTATTTAGAGGGAACATTATGTGTTAGATTTTTATTGCTACCCTAAAATATTGAAGTAACATAGTTGGGACCAATGATGTTAGTGTCCAACATCAATGAACTTTAACCTCAAAACTGCTTTCCTTCTTGCCTAAGGAAAATATTTTAAGTCTTGATCAAACAAGGGGAAAACTTCCTTGTTCTATGTTCTCATAAAAATAAAACCAACCATCATCATTCTGAAAATTATTTATGAAATGTAGATGTGGCACTAAAATTCTTTGATTGTTTTATCATTCTTCATTATTTATTAATACGGAACTCAACGCATATTTCAAAAAGTTGTCAGATGATTTCATACTAACAATAACATTTATATGTTACATTGAAAAAAATGTAAAGACATATGCTAACCATTTAACTTACCATTGCAAAATAAGTTATGGAATTTGTGAAAACTGGACTGTTTCTCTGGATATTAGAAGTCAATGGAATACTATTCAGCTATCAAAAACTATGACTGCATGAGTTTCTTAGGCAAATGGATGGAACTAGAAAACATCATATTGAGTGAGGTAACGCAGTCACAAAAGAACACACATGGTATGTCCTCACTGATAAATGGATATTAGCCCAAAAGCTTGGAATACCGAATATACAATTCACAGACGATATGAAGCTCAAGAAGAAAGAAGACCAAAATGTGGATGCTTCATTCTTTCTTAGAAGGGGAACAAAATTCACATGAGGAAATACAGGGACAAAGAGTAGAGCCGAGACTGAAGGAAAGGCCATCCAGAGACTGCCCCACCTGGGGATCCATCCCATATGCAGCCACCACACCCAGTCTCTACTGCTGGTGCCAAGAAGTGCTTGCTGACAGGAGCCAGATATGGATGTCTCCTGAGAGGTTCTGCCAGAGCCTGACAAATACAGAGGCAGATGCTCCCAGTCAACTATTGGACAGAGTCCCCAATTGAGGAGTTCTAGAAAGGACTGAGGTAACTGAGGGGGTTTGCAACCCCATATCAAAAACTAGAACCCCCAGATCTCCTAGGAATTAAACCACCAACCAAAGAGTACACATGGAGTGAACCATGGCTCCAGCCACATATGTAGCAGAAGATGGCCCTTGTCAGGCATCAATGGGAGGAGAGGCCATTGGTCCTGGGAAGGATCTATGATGCTCCAGTGTAGGGGAATGCAGCCAGGGCAGTGACGCAGGAGGGAGTGTGTGGGTAGATGGGGGAGCAATCTCATGGAGGTAGAGGGTGGGGTGATTGGATGTGGGAAACCGGAAAAGGGGATAACATTTGAAATGTAAATAAAGAAAATATCCACTAAACAGGCAAAGAAAGAAGTATTTTTCTGGATATTAGAAGAATAAGATCAAGGCACCATTCTCTTTGGTGTCTAATGAAGTGTCCTCAGATTGTAAAAGGGACAACCAGGCTTTCCTGAGCATATTTTATAAAGGCACTAGCACCATATACTTCTATGTTGCTTTCAAGATGTAGTCACCTCGGACAAGACCTGCCTAGAAACACTACAGTAGGGAAAGGGTTTCATCAGAGAAACACAGGCATAGACATCATTTTCAAACTAGGCTTGCTTCAGGATATTTTAACAGGTGGACCTATTAGCTTAGTGGAAGTGCTTGTGTACACCAGAGGCAATGTACTGGTTTCATATTCAGCACTTGGGATCCAACAAATACTTTATTTACAGATGAATACATAGAAAAGCATGAGTAGGTAAAAGAAGAGAGAGGTGATTCTGGAAGAATTAATTCAGCACCCATGTTACTATAGAATTAAGTAATAATAATATTCATTCTGGATTTTTATTAGATTAACGGTTATATAATGGATTTTATATTCCCTCGCATTTATAAGGCAGTGGGTTTTTTCCCACTGTAAGTCAGAGAACGTGCAATCTAAGAACAATACTCATAAAACCAGTGATAGGTAGAGATAAGACACACTTTATGCATAAATATCTCAGAGGTGACTGGGCTTCTACAGAACTGCAGCTCGTTATTGTCAGTGCTAAGGCAGGGTCCGGTTGCTGAATTCTCAGTCACACTTCATGTTCATTAACAGTGGAAGAATCACGACTGCTCATCAAAATCAATTGAGTGTCTGTCCACCTTCCTTCACCCACACAAATATGCTTCCAATATGTATTTTAACCACTTCTAAGTATGAATACACAGGACTATCTAATGTCATTAGTTGAAGAGGTTTTTGATAGTATGAACCCTACTTTCTCAGAATTAAGATATCAGGTCCAAAATTCTAAGTGTCCTTACCTATTCTCATCTGCCTAAGAGCAAACATAACACCTTTAATTAAAAAAAGTACATTGTATCCATAATCACAATTGTCTCTCATTTGTGCTTTAATTAATTAAAAACCTACAGACACTACCATGTGCTTCATGTTTTACTCTTATGATGGTTCGGCTGTTACAAGTATTACAGAAAATCCAAGTTTGGTTTCTAGCATCGCCCACAGTTCAGAAAGACTGGTGACTCGACTTCCAGGAACCTGACATCCGCCTCTGTCCTCCCAAGGTGCCAGACAAGCACATAGTACACACATACATTCAGGCAAACATACATACACATAATAAATATTTTTAAAGACCACTTCAGACTGCTATATCTCTACAATATTTATTGTCTAAATATCCTGTTCCCTATGCTGAAAATTACTATGCACATAAGCACCAACAGGCTCCTTATAGACTCAGGCCACAATGATCAATAGTATATTATTCTATTTTATGTGAATTCTTAAAGGCAAGGTACTTTTTAATTTTTCACTAGATTCTTTTATTAAAAGTTTTAATTAGTGTGTGTGTAGGTGTGGTGTGTGTGTATGTGTTTGGATGTTTGTGCATATCTCTCTCTCTGTCTGTCTCTCTCTGTCTCTCTCTCTGTCTGTCTCTCTCTGTCTCTCTCTCTGTCTCTCTCTCTGTCTGTCTCTCTCTGTCTCTCTCTCTCTGTCTCTCTCTCTCTGTCTCTCTCTGTCTGTCTGTCTCTCTCTCTCTCTTTCTCTGTCTCTGTCACTCTGTCTCTCTCTCTCTCTGTGGTGTGTGTGTGTGTGTGTGTGTGTGCGCGCGCGCGCATACACACATGTATGATGCTATGCATAAGGACATTATAGGAAATCTTTCAAGAGCCCAAGAGCCAGTTACTTCCTCCCACCATGCACCCCTGTAGATTCATCTCAAGTCATGAGGCTTGGCTGCCAGGGCCTTTGCCTGCTGAGCTAGCTCACCTGTCCTCTCTCCATATTATTTTCACCCATTCAATTTTAAACATTTAGTAAATGCTAGGTAAATGGAGAAATGGTAAGTTCATCTTTTAAATTTTCATTTACTTACATATGTTTTTCATAAAACATTCATGTAAACATACAATCTTATTCTTTTTAAAATCCAAGTCTTCAAAAATAATTTTAGATTGAAATGGAAAATTATTGTAAATGCAGGAAAAATTTCATATTCAAAACCCTATCTTTTTGAGGCATTTGGAGAACAGAGAAACAATACAGAAGGATAGATCCTTGCATAGTGTCAATTAATTATTCATGAAACCCACTTGGATATTATACTCAAACCAAGATTCCAGGCATGCTGGTGTTATAAATCTTAGATTCACAAATATTAATAACCAGCTCAGCCTGCATATCAGTTCAAATTACTTAAATGCTCAGGCAATTGTGATAACACAAAGAATGAAACTTCATTCTTAGATAAAAGAAAAATGTCTCACCCGTGTGTGAGTTGACTTGAATAATTTTCTTTTTCTGAGTGTTAGTGATATGTGGACACACACACATGTGTGTATATGTTTCTTTACGTATATTTATATCATATATATATATATATATATAATACCACAAAGACACACATTCCCTCCCACACATACTCCCACCTCACACACACCCATACACATCACATGTACAAGCCACATATTCACATATACCACATACACAATACATACACATACACATATCACCCACGCAGCTATACACAGACACATACATACATAGATATAAACACTAAAACCACATATACACATAATGCAGCTTCAGTTTAGTATATTAGAAGCTTGTTTTAAAATTGTGTCTTTGAAATTATTTCCTTCCTTCCTTCCTTCCTTCCTTTTCTCCCTCTATTCTTTCTTCCTTTTCCTTGTTCTCCTTCATGATCCAATGACCTAACTATTCGAATTAAATTTAACCATGTGTGAAAAAATACATAATGCACATATTTAGAAGGCTCAAAATCTCCTCCTCAGAGACATAAAACTATGATTCAACAGAAATTTTGAAGATGTCTACAAAGGAGCAGTGAAGTAACCTATGGCAGAAAGGAGCTATTTTAAAAACTACACAGCTATGAAACAATAAAGAATGGTGGCTGTGTGACATCAGGCAGCTTGTCTTAGTCACATTTGTAGGTTAGTATTTAGTACATGATGGAGAAAGTACTTAGAAGATATAAATGGAATTATAGAAGTAAAAAGTACAAACACAATTTTTAGCAAACAGACTCACCAGCCGCCACAGGTGGCAGAAGAAAATGCTAGCAAAATTCAAGACAGAGGAATGAAAGTTGTTGAATCTAAACTGAAATAAAAACGAAAAGGAAATGCAGAGACTTGAGCGACAGCACGCCAAAAGTCTCTGGGAGTAAATTTAAGTGTTTGTGTAACAACAACAAAATCACAAAGTATTATTTATCTAGCCATGTCTGAGGCTTGAATGTGAGGTCTGTTGTATGTCGAAGTGAGTTCCTTCAATAAGCTATTTCTTATGACCCTTTTGCCATGAGTACAAGTTCACTCGTGGCAGTTATTTGGTGGATTCACAAGGCCATCTGTCCCAGGGGAGAAAAATCATTTGTATATGAGACTGTCTGCTACAAGTGTGTGGATACCTGTGCATGCAAAGGCACATGGGGTAGTTACAGGATTTGAAGCTACCTGATGAGAGCGCTACAGGCTGATCTTGAGTCCTCTGGAAGGGTGACAAACCCTCTTGATCACCCAGACCTCTTTCCAGCTCCATCGAAGTAAAATGGACTCCTGGTCATTTAGGAAACACCAAGGCAGAGGACTAGACCAGCGTAAAGGTGAAACATCTCCCATGAGCCTATAGGAGCTACCGAGCACACGCACAGAGTTTCTGTCTGGGCTAGAGGGAAGTATGTCGTCAGGCATCCGGTAGGAGCGCGTAGACAGAAAATAGAATAATTAATCTTTGATTTGCTGCACCATGTAGGGACACTTGAGAAACAATGAAACCCACACTCCGTCCAGATCCAGGAGGTCAGTGCAGGAAGCCCATCTTCCGGTGATAAACAACACGGTCCAGTGTGAAATGCCCTGTAACGTCATTGGTTTTCACCTCGAAAGGGAAAATTCTTATGAACAGAAGGCAAAACCTGAAGCTGTCTTCATGTGTAAGACACAGTTTGCCATTTAGATGCACAAAATCCACCCTCTACAGATGTGATAACCGTGTTTACATTACTAAAGTTATGTAGACAAAGTGGCCTGGCCCGGGAGACCTCATGATGCTGTCATCCAGATGGTAAAAGGACTTTGCCCAACCTTATTTTATGTTTCATTTGACTGATAGGAAAAGTAAACCCATTGCCTCAGTGCCATTGTAGATCAATGTTCTTAAAGTTTCCATGACAACCAGCCTGCTCTAGTTCCAGTACACCTTGGAAAAAATATATTTAAGAAAACAATGTAAAAATAAATTACTAGAACATGAAATGAAACAGAAGGGCAGGCTTGGAAACACAGGCCTTGATGTTTTATTATTTGCTTCATTAGACATGTAACTGTTTCAATATTCATAGGTATCTAAACACTCTAGCATGTGGACTCATCTATACTAGAGTTCTAAAATAGTTTTCTTTTTAGTTTATATTGTTATAGTCATGGGCATTCATTGTAAACTGTACTCTTTTCTGTAAATACATTTTCATAACAGTATTAATGTGTATGTTGATTAAATCGTTTTCTGTAATCCCGTGCACACCTCTTTCCCCATACCTGCCCCCCGCCCCCGTTATCTTTGTTTCCTTAAACAGTTTCATTTCAACGTTCACTCAATACAGGATTTTAGAGATCTACACAATGTCCAAGAATTACCAAAGTAACAAAGCACGTACTGTCTGTCTTTCGGAGATTAACAAGCCAATTAAGATGGTTATTTCCAGATGCATTCATTTTTCTCAAACAAGTTTTATTCCTCATGTAAGAATAAAGTGGGTACATACTTTTAAAGACAAGTGACAACCTGCTCAGTGTCTGGAGCCAGTCTCTAGCTGTACTATGACATACATTTCTGTGAGGCAATGTGGGAAGCCACACATGAACAATGAGTGTAAGACTTGAATTCAGGTGAGCGGGCAATGCACACCACTCTGTCCAGCAGTTACCCTGTAATGCGAACATCAGGTTCCTTCTCAGAGTCAGAATCAAAGCTTTGGTCATGGCATCAGCTCATATCTTGGGTAGTGCATAGAGAAGGAACAGTTAGGATCTGCAAACCACAGAGGGTGTAGCTTCCTGTCAGTACTGAGAAAACTAACCCTAGTGAGGGTGATTTTGTCTCCAGTATTGGTCATTATCTTTGCTACTATGTGATATTTGATAGGCTAGATGGCAACTGGTAATTAATATTTCACACTGCTGAGCTGTTATCAAGATGATAGAGCTTGTTGCCTTTTTTATTATTTTATTTCACTTTCACAATCTGATATTGCATAGAAATGGGATTAATTGTTTGGCTTAAAGTCAATTGACAGTCACAATTTTTTCACCTATGGGAAAAGTTAGAGATGCTCTTACAACTCTACTCTTGCTTTAATTAATTAATATGAAATTATTTTCAAGTATCATATTTATTTCATGCAGGGGACTTCTCATTTATGACCACAAGGAAATGCTAATTGACAAACAAAAGAGAGCTGTCTGATTCAAGTTTCTGTAGCACTTTACAACAAGAAACGGAGGTGAAGTTACTTCCAACAAAACTGGACTACTTACTAGATTACTTAGGATGGTAGTTCTGAAAGGACAATTTATGCAAAGCTTCTGTAAGGCAAAGGACACTGTGGTTAGGACAAAACAGCAACCAACAGATTGGGAAAAGATCTTTACCAATCCTACAACAGATAGAGGCCTTATATCCAAAATATACAAAGAACTCAAGAAGTTAGACCGCAGGGAGTCAAATAACCCTATTAAAAAATGGGGTTCAGAACTAAACAAAGAATTCACAGCTGAGGAAATCCAAATGGCTGAGAAACACCTAAAGAAATGTTCAACATCTTTAGGGAAATGCAAATCAAAACAACCCTGAGATTTCACCTCACACCAATGAGAATGGCTAAGATCAAAAACTCAGGTGAAAACAAATGCTGTCGAGGATGTGGAGAAAGAGGAACATTCCTCCATTGTTGGTGGAATTGCAGACTGGTACAACCATTCTGGAAATCAGTCTGGAGGTTCCTCAGAAAATTGGACATTGAACTACCTGAGGATCCAGCTATACCTCTCTTGGGCATATACCCACAAGGTGCCCCAACATATAAAAAAGACACATGCTCCACTATGTTCATAGCAGCCTTATTTATAATAGCCAGAAGCTGGAAAGAACCCAGCTGCCCTTCAACAGAGGAATGGATACAGAAAATGTGGTACATCTACACAATGGAATATTACTCAGCTATCAAAAACAATGCCTTTATGAAATTCATAGGCAAATGGTCGGAACTGGAAAATATCATCCTGAGTGAGGTAACCCAATCACAGAAAAACACACATGGTATGCACTCATTGAAAAGTGGCTATTAGCCCAAATGCTTGAATTACCCTAGATGCATAGAACACATGAAACTCAAGACAGATGATCAAAATGTGAATGCTTCACTCCTTCTTTAAAAGGGGAACAAGAATACCCTTGGCAGGGAATAGAGAAGCAAAGATTAAAACAGAGACAGAAGGAACACCCATTCAAAGCCTGCCCCACATGTGGCCCATACATATACAGCCACCCAATTAGACAAGATGGATGAAGCAAAGAAGTGCAGGCCGACAGGAGACGGATGTAGATCTCTCCTGAGAGACACAGCCAGAATACAGCAAATACAGAGGTGAATGCCAGCAGCAAACCACTGAACTGAGAATAGGACCCCCGTTGAAGGAATCAGAGAAAGAACTGGAAGAGCTTGAAGGGGCTCGAGACCCCTTATGAACAACAATGCCAAGCAACTAGAGCTTCCAGGGACTAAGCCACTACCTAAAGACTATATATGGACTGACCCTGGACTCTGACCTCATAGGTAGCAATGAATATCCTAGTAAGTGCACCAGTGGAAGGGGAAGCCCTGGGTCCTGCTAAGACTGAACCCCCAGTGAACATGATTGTTGGGGGGAGGGCAGCAATGGGGGGAGGGTAGGGAGGGGAACACCCATAAAGAAGGGGAGGGGGAGGGATTAGGGGGATGTTTGCCCAGAAACTGGGAAAGGGAATAACACTCGAAATGTAAATAAGAAATACTCAAGTTAATAATAATAATAATAATAATAATAATAATAATAATAAAAAAGGACAATTTACTTTTCATTTTAATCAGTGAAAAGGATGGTAAGGAAAACTTACCATCTTTAGGTTAGTTTTGGAAACCTAACCAGTAGCTACCACAGAGTAGCCGCATTTCTTTTACATTTGGTTTTGGTTTTGGGAAAGGGAATATTCCAGGATAGGGAATAACATTTGAAATGTAAATTAAAAAAATCCGATAAAAAAGAAAAGAAAAGAAGTACATTAAAATCTGTCTTTTTTTGTCGGAAAAAAGTTTTGGTTTTTTCATTATTTCTCTTTCTTGTTTCCATGTATTTGTGTTTGAACTTTCTAATTACAATTAGTTTCTAGGAAATCTGAAAGGAACTTTATTAAATGCATATTTTTAATAGGACAACATTATTTTCTGGGCTTCGCATCTTGAAATGTTGCCAGTGGCATTTATGTGTATATTGTTTGACAGCTTTTTCTCATGTTGAAAATAGATTTACGGAATTTAAATCAAGTTCAAACATCTGTGATTGCCATGAGTGATTCTAAGTACAAAAAAAAAAAAAAAAAAGGAAAGGTCTAAGAAACCTACAAAACCTGTTTTTAGGCATTCTTTTAATTTTGAAGCTTCACCACATCTCCTGGACTAAGTGTAAAAAGCAGAGGAACCTCAGAATTATCACCCTGGATCGCACTCAGCCTCAGTCCCTATTCCAAGTGACAGTGACACACAGGATGCCAATCTCAAATTTCTACACAGATCGCCTGAATGTGGACACATTTGTCATAAGGAGAGCCTCACATGTTCTTGAGGATCATTTGTCTTCTTAAATTAGGTAAACTTGGTTTTCAAAAATGTGCAGCCTTTGAATGTCAAGTGGCTTATAACTTTAGAAATCCTAACTTTTCTGTTGTAGTGTTCATTATTTAATCAAACTATTAGCATATATTCTTTCTTCCCTCAGTGTGTTGACATGGAGAAATACCATTTTCTATTGAAAATCAATCTCTCTCTCTCTCTCTCTCTCTCTCTCTCTCTCTCTCTCCCCACCCCCAGTGTGTGTGTGTGTGTGTGTGTGTGTGTGTGTGTGTGTGTGTGTGTGTGCTGCTTGTTTTTGAGTAGGTGCAGACGTACAAGTGTGCACAGGTGTGCCAAGGCCAGAGTACACACTGGGTGTTTCCTTTGATTGACTTCCACATTACTTTTTTGAGACATCATCTCTCCTTTCACTAAATCTAGACCCTACTGGTTTAAAACTGCTAGCAATCTGGCTAGCAGACTCCAGAGATCTCCCTGTTTCCTTTTTACAGCATTAAGAGTACAGGAGAGAGTCACATGGAACCTCTGGGAGAGCAGCGGGTGCTTTTATACTACAGCCCATAGCTTTACGTTTTTACAGTCAGCTTCTAGTTGTAAATGCAAGACAGCTTTTGCCCACAATTGGATAACCAGATGATACTGACATTCAGTAAACCCAGTTGCTATATTTTAGATCTCGAGTCTCCTTGAGAGACTTCCAGCCTGTGGGACTAAGAGGTGGAGCCTAGGATATTAGATCAATGTGGGTTTATCCTTCAAGGAGATATTAGGATTTAGTCTGATTTCTCTACTTCCCAGCTTCTATGGGGTGATTGGTTTTGCTCCATCACACTTAATGGACAGCCTAACCGCCATGTTGAAAACAAGGTAGCCAAATGACCACGATTGAAACTTGGTAAATATGTGACAAAACAAACATGTTTCCTTTTCTACAATGATTTTTCTCAGGAATTTGTCATAGCAATGAAAACTGACCAGCACAGTAGTTTTCAGTTGGTAGAATGAGAAAATACTCAAGCAGATTGGATTTGTGTGATTACCCTGATTTCAAGGAGGTGCAGAACAAGCCTCCCCTAAGTATGCCCTACTCATAGTGGGAAAGAAAGAACAGCTACTTTCAGATTAAGAATCATAATACAGTCTACTGTAGCCTGGTGACTGAAGTTAACATGAGTCATAACAAGGCAAGTTTAGAGCATTTATGAAATGTCATGCTAAGAACAATTTTAAAAACCAGCTATGAAATCTTCTAGACTGTCAAGGTCATCTAAAATAAGCAAAATCTGAGATGATATAACAGCCAAGGAGAGAACAAAAATATAGTTGCACAATGGGACTTGGGTCCACACATATCAAAAAATAGCAGCAAAAAAATTGGCACAGGTAATATAAGTAAAATACCAACTTTATGTTGGTAACAAAGCATTAATGTCAATGTATCGATTATACAACACATAATATATTAATAGGAGATGATAGGAAAAGAGGGACCCAGAAAAAAACACCAGTTGGTAGTTGATAGTATCTTTCTAGTAATTATATACATCTAAAATATTCTAATATTTAAAGAAGCTTACTTAACAAATACAGTGAAGAAGAGGTTAAATACCATTAATTTTGTTGAGAGGGTATGGAATACTGGCTAAATTTTAAATGCTAAATTATGCATTTCATGGTGTGGCCCAAATTATGAGTGGCAAACAGGATGCAGAGGCGTAGTAGACAGGGCCCTGAGAAACAAGCAGTATTTTCAGAGAATCTCAAAAGAAATATGATTTTTTCATAAGTGACGTTGGGAGGAAAGATGAAAATGTGAACCTCAAATGTGGGCGAAATGCAAGATTGAAAGTAAAGCCCAGTTTCCAAGAGACTGTGATGACGGGCCATTTGAGTTCTCCGAAAACTAGACTTGAGTGCCGTTAGTCCAAGAGCATGAGCGAGACCAGTGATTCGGGAAACAAATGAACACTGTTAAAGGACAAGAGCTAAGACAGCAAGGCAGCTAAAGCAGTAGATGCAATTAAAGGGATATCCCAGAGGACCAGGCAATGTGAGGCAACATGGGATGCCAAAGTGAGATCCTTGCTGATTTTTGCTCTGAGAGGAGAAAGTACGTGGTCTCGTTTAGAGCACTAGAGTAACCTGATAGACATGGGCTATTTTAAATGATGAAAGGTGTTTTCTAATTTACAGCACACATAGTTGGCTACAGAGTGAACAGGAAATATAATTGCCACATTGGTGTTCAGTTGTGCAAAGGGTCTAATAGTCAGTACTTTCTAAGAGAAACATTTCATGGGCTTTGGATGAAAATCATTATTACTGAGAGCTACTATGAAAGATAATTCTAGGCAGATGGGCTTAATGAGCCTGCTTTTCTGTGGCTAACAGAGTCATTGAGGACGCGTTGTCTATGAGGGAAAGCTTGGTTTTGGTCTTGTTGTGACTATTGGGAAACCTAAGATCATGATCCCAGTGTGTGCTTGTCTTCTGAGAGACGTCTCACAGTCTCTCACAGTGCAGCTGGAGAACCAAAAAGTGAGTTCAGGCAAGGAAAGAAACAATTCCCTTTGCACTCAGAAGAACCCTCTGAAAAATCGTCAATCCATTCATAAATGCTGTGCCCTCACAACCAAACATTTAAATGCCTTGCCTCTTTAATACTTCTAAAGTTATTGCAAAAATTTTAACAAATGGTGGCTAGAGATAGGGGTCGGCAGGAAGAAGCATATGGTTCTTACTAAAACCCCACATTCGGTTACCAGCGTCTGCCCACAAGGTAGCTTACAACCGTGGAACTCAATTCAAAGGGATCCAATGCCCTCCATGCTATCCATGGGCTCTTGTACGTATGTGGCACTCCTAAATGTCATGAAGACACACAGCTATATATAAAATAATCAATCTTTAAACTTCAATTTAAAGAAGCCAATTTAGTGAACCATAAAGAGGTACATTCAAAATCCTGACAACACATAAATAAAATGATTAAAAAAAAAAAAAAAAAAAGAAACCCTCTGGAGACATTGTGTAAAAACCACTGTTTGTGTGCACCTGGATTAGAGCAGAGGTTTGCAGGTTGAGGTGCTAACACTAACCTTCAGTACCTTAGAGCTAACTACAGTGTCTATATTTCAGAAACAATCCTTAAGAACTCATACAGTGGAAGGGAAGCCCTTGGTCCTGCCAAGACTGAACCCCAGGGGGTGGGATTGTGGGGGGGAGGGCAGTATGGGGGGGAGGATGGGGAGGGGAACACCCATAGAGAAGGGGAGGGGGAGGGGTTAGGGGGATGTTGTCCCAGAAACCCGGAAGGGGAATAACAATCGAAATGTAAATAAGAAATACTCAAGTTAATAAAGATGGGGAAAAAAAAGAACTCATACAAATTAAAGCATTGAAGAGAGAGTCCACTGTTACTGGTACCCTGAAAGGAAGTAGAAATGAAGACAGATATATACAGAGGGTAGACAGTATGAGCCAACAGGGTAGAGGACCACCTGCAGGTAAAATGACAGGTCTAAATACATACAAAGACATTCACACACACTCACACAAGCACATTCATACAGACACACTCACACACAAGCATGCACATATATGCACACTCACATAAATACACACTTGCACACATTCATGCACACACCCTCACACATAACACACACATTCATACATATATATATACACACACACACACACACACACACACACACACACACACACACTCATCCGATCTCAGCATTTCAGCTACTAGAATTGTAGAAAAAATTGTCTTGTTTCATGCTCCCAACGTGTGGTGTTTTGTTACCACAGTCTTGGCAAAAATAAGTTATTAATAAAATAATAATTGTCTGTTTTGAATTTTTCAGCCTCACATGTTCATTGTGACAAGTCTTCTTCTGACAGAGAGAATGGAGGAGGGAGTTCTTGTGGGCTGTGCAGATGACGAATCCTTCCACACAAACAAAGCATTGTCTATTTGAGTCACCCCGAGGATCCATGATAAAAAAGCTTGTTATCATGACTCCCGTATCTACCCAAGAGAGAACAGTAGGTCAGAGGCCTTACTCTTTTACTGACCCATCTATTTGTGGTATGGAAAAAAATCGCTATAGGAATACATAAGTATTATTAGAATTCATAAACCAAGTTTGGAGTCTTTTGCGTTTTATCTGTTCATCGTAATGAGCTTGGAAGTGAATATTTACCAGGGATACAGCTACTCACGTCACATGGCAGTAAAAGAAGCAAGCAATGAGTTTCTAGCTCTACTAAATAAAAACTTGGTCTAACTGAAGTGCATACTCTGCCTCAGATTTCTGCTTTCATTGCTTCTGAACCAGATGCATATATTTCCCGGAATAAGTAGCAGTCTTCTAACACATTGTGAAATTGGGATCAGTCATTATTTATAGTCTTTCCTCAGGTGAGAGCAATCAAGTCTTAGCATGCCTTTCTCGTGTGCCGAAGTGACAATTGTCAAAATGAAGACACGGAAAGGAAGAGAGTTAGGGTGGGGCTTTCATTCCTGAAATATATATCATGTGTCACCTATTTTCTGGGTGACTTACGTTCAATTCTCAAGACATCTTAATGGGATACATAGGCCTACTTAGTTTGTTTAAAGCGAATACAGCTTTGAAACAGACAGAGAGGGAGTGGTCTGGGAGAGGAAGGGAAGTGAGGAGGAATGAGGAACAGAGGAAGGAGGAACTATAGTCAGTATATTTCTAAGGCATTTTAGTCTCCTCAAGCAGCTTTAACAAAATAGAACAGGCTGAGGGCCTAGTGCATAACAAAAGGTTATTTCTCAGTTCAAGGGGTTACAACTGGGAAGGGAGGTGCAGCCAGCACACTCCAATTCCAATGGGGCCCTTGTGCTGTTTACCTGTAAATCCTCATCCTCCTGCATCTTCATTCATAGAAAACAGGCTCAGAAAGTTCCACAGGGTTTCTACTTCAGGAACACTGGCCTGCTCTTAAGACCTTTCAACTCAGAGCCATTGGGTCCTCCCCAAGCTCCCATTTTCTAATGTCCCTGCATTGGGATTTCTGTCTATGCACTGGATAAACACATTCACTCTAGAGAACAGGGAAGTTATGGACTATGCCTCAAAATCAGTTTTGCTATAAATTTCATGGGCTTCACCTTAGAAGACACTGAATTTCAGGATCAGCGATGACAATGTTGGATATGCAATAAGTTCTAAAGAACGGAACTTACATTCCTATCCAGCTGCATGCTGGTTAGTCCTCTGCACTTTACAGTGCACTCACGAGGCGGCCATCGGGCGTACCTCAGCTCCCTGACGTGTTTGTCCCTGGTCGCTTTTCTGTTCTACACTTCCCCAAGGTTCCCTAAGGACCGGAACATGAGTATTCCTTTGCTCCATTGATGCAACACTATCTAAGCCATTTATGGAATATGCTGTCATAACCTCCCAGCTTGGTGACTGCCACAATCCCCACCTCACTTTTGACAGCAAATATTGGGCGAAAGGTCAGATCTCCTTAGCCTGGGACATTGCATCTGCAGATATTTTTATCAGCTGAAATGACCTCAGGGGATTGAATACTATACAATATTCAACAGATCACTATGTGAGGTGAGGCCCCTGAAAACATCAGATAATATGATATTATATATAAATATCATATGAAATACACAAAAAATCATGTTATAGTTATAACACTATTGGGTCCAGAAGGCAAAAGTCATAAAAAGTCTTTTTAGAGAGATGTTAAAAACTTTTGAAGCTATCAAAAAAAAAAAAAAAAAAAAACCAAAAAAAAAAACAATTTGCAAGCTGTATTATAAGTGTCTAGGAGGAAGAAGACAGGTACCTGGGCTGTGACAATGACAATAAAACTGCAAACACAGGTTCCCATTTTAGAGATATTTAAGCATAATTCTGGATATGTTAATTGCGTAGATACTGAAAGGGAGGAGGAACATCTTTGGAATCTGGGTCATGGTCATGGGCCACATCCCTAAGTCTCTTACCCATCCTTTTACCCAGATGCTACAATAGGCTCTTCTACTCTCTGGTTGAGAGAAACATATTTGTAACCTTTGCCCTACTCTCTGTATGTTCTTGTGACTCCTACCTCCATGTGAGTACTTCAGCTTACTACCTACATTATTCATCACTCCCACAGGCCTTGATTTTATCATTACCACAACTTCGTTCAATACACTTTACACCTCCAGATACCACCCACTACACACAGTGACTCTCTTACCACCTTTGTGAAGGTGAAAATATTCCCAGACCTGAACAATAAAACTACCATTGGTAAATTCCATAGAAACAAGGGGTGATGTCTTTGGCATCCTATATTTTGCCTGTTTTAGAATTTGCAGTAGAGCATACCACAATAACCTGAAACAATTTTTTAGAATAACAGTTAATTATAGGAAATTCAGAATCACTTAGCATCATTGCTAATGAAGATAACAATATTACTTTTTCAATTTTTTATGAGAAGAGACATAACACTGATTATGAAATGGAACCCAAGTCCCATTTACCTTTACAAAAGGGGCTGTATGTTACAGACACACATAGGCAAAAATAGGTAGAAGTACAAGAACTTCAGAAACATAAGTGCATCATCCATCATATTTTTTTAAAGCTCTAATGAATTTTGGTGTTAGGTTATGTGGTTTCCTGCCATGTGTATTATCGGGGAGAAGCCAGGAGGCTCTGTGTTCATGGTAGCTTGTGCATACAGGGCCACGCAGAATTAGGAAAGCTGTCCTGGTTTTGAACTTCCATACTTAGTTTGAGGAAGCTACATTTTATCAAAAGGAAGAAAGCTGTCATACCTGGCACTCTCATGCAATTCAGATGCACAAATGACCCTCCCAAGGTAGGCTGTTTCTCAAAAACCCCACCTTCCATTCAAGACAAAACTATAAATAAAATATTACAAGCATTCCCTCCTGTATCGATATATGCAGCAAACTTACCGAGTTTGAGAAATTAGAAATTAGACAACAATGTAGTCACATAAATCATTTTATGACTATCTGTAAAATAGAGACAGCAAAAGGTGACACCCCTGGGACAATGAGGAGGAAAGTAAACAAAATAGTTATGCCAAACGTGACTGAAATGTAACATTCTTACAGTTAAGAATTTTGATAATTTAGCATAAAATTTTCTGTATAAGACTTGGATCACCTTCCATTCACCCCTAGATTTATACTTTCATTTGCTGTTTCTTTTGCTTTCTTAGTTCCTTTAAATATTATTTCTGCCTATATCTTAGTGTCTAAATTACCATTGTTCTGTTTTTGATTTCCCAATCATCCTATTTCTAGATCCCTCCAACCCAGTCTTAGGAGGCTCACCCGTTCCTCTGCATTAGTTCCTGTGCTGTCTCTCCTGGAGCTCAGAGCTCACAAGGACCCAGACCTCTTGCCTCTCCAGGACCTCAGTGCCTAATGTTTTGTCAGCTTCAAGCTGTTTTGGAGAGAAGTGTTGGCTTGTTTCTCAGCTGCAACACTGACTTAGCGAGTCTTTCTACAAAACTTGTAAATAATTCATTTCGGGTCAAATTTTTGCCACTGGAAACTTTTGCCAGTTAATAACAAGTTTCTTCATCTCCGGTAAGAAAGTGTGTTTCAGTGGTAGTAGTGGTTGGCAACTCATCAATAAAAGATTATTTCTGTAATCAGAAGGGGACGTCATGTACTTTGGTTCAACTCTAATTTTGATACTATTTCTGATGAGGAGTAAGGAATTATCGGGGCTATACAGCTTCTCAGTGTTTACATAGCCTGTCAATGGGAAGTCTTAGGAGAAGGCTACAAGAGATAAGCCAAACCTCAATGGGACACCAATACTCCTGTTCCCTCCATTTGTTCCATTCCAGGTCTTATAATAACTTAAATAATTGAAGACCAAAAGGTGAAACAACCACAAAAATATCCTCGTGCCACGAGTTTCTCATACAGTCACAATTCTAGCTAGCTTATCTGGTTACCCTATCACTTCAAACTTAGGCTGTCTGAGCAGCTGCTGGGATGGTTGGCGATGAGGAGTTTTGAGTGTTGGGTCATCCTAACCCCCAAAGAATAATGGCTCCAAGGCAACAAAAGGGCTTAGACTCTCTTCTGACAGACAAAATTGAAAGCCCGGCTAGTCAGGATCAAAGTGGACAGAAGGGTAGTTTATTTTCTCTTGTCAATCTCGGGAAACGTTATTTGTTGTTGGCATTTCAACAAGCAAGATTTATTACAGGTGAAATGTTAATCTAGGGCCTTCTCTCCACCTTTGCTCAGGTCGGTAGGCACCCAAAGTGGTCATTCTGGAACGCGGCATTTTGTAATCACCTGGGCTTCTGTGAAACCAATGTGGGAAGTGATTGATGGGCACATAGGAGAAGACAGCAAGTGCACAAGGAGACACAGACTTTCCAAAATGTTCTAAAGAGGAACGTTCCACTGGTAATTGGGAGAAGGCAATCTCATATATACAAATAGACATGAATTAATAATGTTTCTATGTTTTATTCAGGAAAAGGTGCTAGAATCACTTCACTAACATGTGTGAAGAATTGAAAATACAGTCTTTGTATTTAGTAATTTGGACAATTGTTTTTTTTTTTCTTTCTTTGAAGTTAGGGGACTGAAAAGCAAGCTTCCTCACACCATGGGGGGTAGGAAGAAAAGAGTCAGAAGGATTATAACATTAAAAAGATGCAAAATAAGAATATTAGAGTATTTTATGGATAAGACATTTCTAGTTTTTTTCCAAGTGATTTTTAAAGACTCCTTTGAAATTGAGATTTGAATTATACATAAATGTAGCCAGAGGGCTGGACGTCGAAAATTCCACACCACAGTTCGATTGTAATCTAAAAGTGATACCAAGAATGCATAAGCTCAGCCCATGTAACTTCTACAGTAAAAATAACTAATATCACAGGGAGAGTAATGAAAAGAGTCAGCAATGCTTCCCCCCAGCATATCAAGCAGGTTTTCATAAGGAAGCTGTGGTCATCAATCACTACCTCATTACGAGCCCGTCATCTGGGCTTAAGCTAAATGTATTCTGGCTGGCTGCCATACTAAATGTTCAATGAAACATCCTTAAGGCTCTCTACAAGTTCAGCTGAAGTCGCACATGCTATACATCAAAGAGGAACATTAGTGTTATCATCGCTTAATAAATAGTCCCATTCTGGCAATGTAATCCCATGTTCTAGAGCAATCTACCATCCCCAGTCCTATACTGCTAAAATAAACAATCGTTCTGTCTCCTGTGAGGTTTATTTAATGATAAATTCATTTAGGGATAATTAGTCATGCTGCTTGCTGATCCTCCAGATATATATCTGAACTTGCTCGAAACCCAAGCATGGATGAGCTCTACCAAATATTTTAAGGCATACACCATGTTAAAAGCCTATCTTGGACTATTAGTCACAATGCGACATTGCTGGTGACCATTATTGTTTACATTCTCACTGGAGAAGTTTTAAGACAAACAGTGGTCCACATTTTACTATCTCGTTTTTACACATTCGAGTATTACAGGTATGTGAGATGCAAGTTTTATTAAAATACCTGTTTGATGCTTTGGGCAAAATTACAGAATCCAGAGGGTTTTTTTTTTTTAACTGTACTTAGAGAGATGGTATCACTTTCATATTATAATCTATAACATTAGGTTTTTGCATGGGAGAGTTGGCTGTTTTTAAGGCAAAAATAGTCAAAATTGTTTCAGAACGTTGAATGTTTGTGCAATTGCTAATTAATCTCAGATGATCTTCAAAAGCCTAAGGATACAAATAGCATATATGCTGCTAAGAAAACCAATCCTGACATATATCCAATATGAAAAAATAATTCTAACACAGAATTCGAATTCCTTTAAATTTGTACAATTCACACAGCCCTCTTTGGTTTTCTTACTAATTACAAAGTTTTGATTTGGATTCTTCAGAACACGCACGCGTGTGTGTGTGTGTGTGTGTGTGTGTGTGTGTGTGTGTGTGTGTGTGTGTGTGAATGAAGCTACCACCTAACTGGCTGGAATGTGGGTTGGAGAGGCTAAGAGACAAAGGGAAGGGCTACCTCATTATTATTCAAACCAAGATGTCTGCCTACTTAAGACAGGGTCTGCTATACCCAGATACACTTTTAGCATATAAGAACGGAAACTTTTCCTCCAACCTGTAAGCTTCTGTCCTTGGGACCAATGAACTACACTAGTATAAGACAAACAAGACAAAAGGAATATTAATATTTGCATGAAGATGAGTGCATATAACAAGCAAGTGAAAAAAAAAAAAAAAACTCAAGCAGTTAGGCAGGTGTTCAAGACCGCCCTTCACCACAAGAGGAAATGGCTAGACAATGACTGTATGTGGACCTTTTAAGAAAGTTTGTTGATCAGACTTTATTTTGGCGCTTACTTTATCACTAGTGTGGAGTCCTTCTGTGTTGAGGTTTGATCTGTTGCTATGAATTGTAATGCTAAGTGCAAGCCACCAAGACCAGGTTGCTCTAGAAAGGAGAGAGTCCACAGGTAGACCCAAGTGATGCTATGTGACTTTACCCAAAAGTTATTTCTGATTGGTGAATAAAGATGTCAACAGGTAATAACTGGGAAGAAGAGACATAGGTGGCATTTAGAGTTCCTGGGCTTGGAGTAGGAGGAAAACCAATAGGTAGAGAGAGAAGAAGGGGATGGAGGAGAAGCTGCCATGGGGTGAGAATCTTAAAATAATGGCCATGTGGGTTGGCTATTTGGAATTAAAGGAAACCCAGACAAAACATGACAAATTATATAATGGAATTTGCCTAGAAAATATATATTTAATAGCACAGAAGATAGATATCTGGAAGCTTGTTATGAATATAAAGGTTGTATATGTCCTTTATCTGGGAACTAAATGGTCAAAAGCGGGGCAGAAACCCCAGGTTGAAATTAAATATGTTGACATTCCTCTACTGCGAGAGGATGAAGAATGTGCCATTTTGAATTTACATGGATTAGATGAGGAAGAAGAACCTTCAGCTCAAAAAAAAAAATCTTTGGACCAGGTTTGTTTCGAGGAGGTAGAGTCAGAGTCCATTAAAACCCTGACTCAGGACTACAGAAAGAGAGGGACAAGTTTTATGAAACATAACAATAGACAAGGAGAAGGCCACAGAGGTGGAGACAGATACAAATGTGAAAAGCAGCTCATAGTTTTAAAGTCTTACTTAAACTTCATCTGAGAGGCAAGAGACACCTTTCACATGGTTGATAAGGGTAATCCAAGTGACTCTCAAACAATACAGAATAGAGATGTAGCCCAGGGTTGGCCCTCAAGAGGAAGGAGCCCCATTGCTGAAGACCCCAAACGGAACATTTAGGACACAAGCATCGGATGATTCAAACTGATCTGACCTGAAAGCCTCTTTCCTGAGGTCTAGTTTCAACTGTACCAGAAAATCCTGTGCAAGCTGCCAAGGGAGAAAAGCAATTAAACAGTCATACCCAGCTGCAACACCTATGAACCATGACAAGGAACAGCGCAGCAAGCTATCGTAAAGGTGTAATAAGTTGCCCTCACATGTCAGTGGCGACCCACAGCTGTCTAATTGGACTTAAGGCCTACTCACCAGGAGAAAAACCATACCTGGTACTGAAAACCTAGCCACCCTCCCAGAGCCAGTGAGGTCATGAATCTTAGGAAAGCATCTATCGCCACTTTGCTAGACCAGCACAATTCTTTACAACACTCTATATGTGATCTGTATACCGACAGTAAGTGTAGTCACCACTCCTCACCTCATTAAGGAAGCCGCTATTTACAGGGAATGGAGACTATCACAAAAAAACAATTCAGGACACATTGAAGAGACCAATGGATTGTGGGGAACCCGGGCACCCATAGATAAACCCCCAGCCCAGCTCCAGTTTCTATAACTCAAGGAACATCATGAAAGGCAGGAAGAATTATTTGTAAGAGCCCGATATCAGATAATCTGTGGTGAAATAGTTTCTACTAGAAATTGCTGCAAAAAGGAGAATGGAACAGTAGCAATGTAGTGAGCATATTAACATCGAAGCGGAATTTTTGCAGGGTCCCATAACTACACAGAGAGCTACAGGCAACCCAATAACTGCTGGGAAGGGAAATGAGATTACCAGGAACAATTCCATTTTATTGGTTGTTCAATGCAAACAAAAGTCAACAATAACGGTCTCAGTAGGTTCTATTCATATGTCTGTATAATCTCTCTCTCTCTCTCTCTCTCTCTCTCTCTCTCTCTCTCTCTCTCTCTCTCCCTCCCTCCCTCTCTCCCCCCCCTCTCTCTCACACACACACACACACACATACACTGACCCCGTATACAAACAAACACATACACACACATACACACACACACACACACACACACACACACACACACCCCAATAATAATCAGAAAAAAAGAAATCAACTTGAAAGTGGGTGGAGTATTCATAGGAGGCATTCGAGGGAGGGATGAGTAGTGCATTTCTCTTTCAATTAAAGCATTTTAAATAAAACTTTTTAAGAGAAAAATAATAATAAGAGGTAAATTGCTGTATGGCAAAAAAAAAATCAGCCCAATAAAACAGGCTTTGGTCACAAGGATAAGAAAAAAATAAAACTACATCAGTCTTTGAATCATTCACTCACAAAAAGTAATTCAATTTCAGAACACTGGCAGAAACTTTAAAAACAGTATGTCATAGTCAAACTGGAAAATGACACAGTGAGTGTTTTTTCTCCAAAGCCACCACAACAACTTATGACACAAGAAGAGAGAAACTAGATAAAAAAACATAATTGCTGTAAAATAATAGCAACTAAGATATAACCATTGAGATAAAAAGAAAGAACAGGAGGCAAGTCACGCCCTGAAGATGTCGAAGTAATAATTACTCATGAGATCAACAAATTCATCTGTGAGACAGAAGAAAATGCCACAAACCAGGAGGCGCAAAATGTGAAAGATGCTAATAGATGTCTCCGAAGGTTCAAAGAATAAAAAGGAAGGATGGAGGCAGGAGGACTCCTCTCAGTGTTTGACACTCGTGGCCACAGTAGGCACAGTGTTTCCACAGAGAGTAGAGAATGGTGTCAGAACAAAGCCTATTCATGTCTGCATCTAGTACAGCTGACAATACCAGGATTTTTAGGGACAAAGAAGAGCCCCTTAGGACCCAAACTAATCTCATCCATCTAGATGCAACTGCTTGAAATTCCTTTAACTGGAACCAAAGCCCTTCAATCTATAGCTAGAGATAAAAGGCTTAAAATGTAAATACCCGGGGAGGAGGGATGTGCTCATCCCATGCTCTGTTTTACTTAGACAGGGTGTTCAAAACATGGAGGAGGCAGAAAGCACCAGAGACAGTGGGGAGGATTTCGTGCCTCCAAGGAGAAAAGCTGTGCCAGTTCTGCCTCAGGCCTGGCTACTTGGAAGGCTGTTTGCAGACATCAGTAGGATTCTCAGAAGTTTCTGCTCTTTCTGTTGGTTTTACCTTGTGGGGTGGGATTTTAATAGCCCTCCCCATCTCTCCCTGGACTTCCTGTCTCCAAAGGACAAAACCTGCTTCCAGGTACCATGTAGAGAATAAGTCCTTTCTTCAGTGACCCATCTAAATATGACATATCTTCCTGCCAAGAGCTAGGGTTTGTGAGTGCAGTTGTTAGGATGGGTAAGGAAAGTACTTATTTCTTGAGGTTTTCCTCCATGGGAAAATGTGTATACAGCATAACTGGCAGAGGGAATGGATTTGCTTACAAATTTGACTTAAAATAATTCTTTAGCTAGGAAATATATGGATATGAATGGTAAACCCTTAGCCTGGACTTCCTTAGGATAGTGGTTGTGTATGATGTGTATGAAATAGCTTTGACACCTACACTGTACATGGATATTACAAAATCATTGTCAAGTGATCTCAAGGGATTGGTGCTTTATTGTTACTTCACAACACCATGCTCAAGCTAAATTAAAATCTCATTTTTCGAGGTTGGGGATTTAGCTCAGTGGTAGAGCGCTTGCCTAGGAAGCGCAAGGCCCTGGGTTCGGTCCCCAGCTCCGAAAAAAAAAAAAGAACCAAAAAAAAAATCTCATTTTTCTAGGAAACTCTTTTTGCCAATAAGTGTGTCAAAAACAAAACGGCAAGTCTGGGCCATTGGACACCACTTATCCCTTACTTCCGTAGTCACATACTGTTGAACATTAGTGGTTACTAAGTCAATGATCAAGGTGAATACGTCAACATCTGGTTACATATATAATCTTTCCATAGAGTAATAGTATTGACACAAAAGTATTAACATGAAAGTACTCACAGCACCCAGCCAAGTCATGTGATTGACCTCTCTGGTACCTTCTCACAATCTGCTACCCAATTATAGCAGCCACCTGTTCTCCACAGCTCAAAGTCTGCACTCATTAGTCCTGGCATTGTTTAGGTACAGGGGGGTAAGTCAAAGATGCCTACTATTATGCAATCTTGAGCACCTCAATGGACCTTTCCAAATTCATGTTCTTTGGGACAAAGACAGGGCTTCCATACCTCTCAGAGTTCTTGTAATTTAGGATTGATTTATTTATAATTCTTGGTACCTGGGACTTCTACCAATTATTTCACAGGAAAGAGAATATGGATGAATGAATATGAACGAAATACAAACTCCAGTTTTAATTATCATTATTAAAACTAATTACAGAGGACAAATTCTGTTTCTTATTCTTGTTTTCCACAACCCTTAACTAAATCATGTCTGTGCAAATGCTGATTTTAACACTCAAAAGCTTTCAGTGGTCCCAAGTACAGTCTGAATCCTCCCATTTCTATAACTACTGGAAAATTTTATCATTGTTATCTTAAACACCAGGAATGAAAACTCCACTCAGAGAAGGCATTGTTAGTCAGGGCAATGCCTTGACAACCTGTTCATGGTCATTAAGAAATCCCTTAAGCATAGATGGCACCCTTAGTAAACTCCAAAATGCCAGCACTACAATTTCACACTGCAGGAAGCTACTTAGAACTCCAGAGTTGGGGAAAGATTATATGGGCTTGAAGATGCTTCATTCGATCCATGCAGGAAGAAACCTTGTAGAAAGAATTAAGTTTCTTTAATTCTGCCAAAATGCAGAAAGTTCTGAACGTGTCTTAAACTCTTTCTTTGTGTTGTCTTCCACTCTAATGGAGCAGTAACTGTTCTGAAGAAGCATTTTCTGACTTTTCTGAAGATGCTGACTTTAACTTCTAGGGAACGGGTCATTTTCTTTTCTTACTAAATAATAAAATCTGAGTGTACTCACTTGCCTTGGCTGGATTTTGCTTTTCTCTTGCACTGCAAAGCACACTAATTTTTCCTGCTGATTTATCTTTGGATATTACGTTTTGCACACACACTAAAGCACCAATTGTGTGAGCAAAGGGAATATAAACAACATTTTTGTGAGTGTCAGAGAGTGGGTTGCGGAGGGGGACCAGAGGGCTAAAATCTGCCTAAGTCATTTTACCTTGTTTCTAGATGAAGATCATCAATGTGTCAAGGCACGGAAAAGAGGAGGAAAGAGTAGCTGGTGGGAAATGAATGGGGAGTGGCTCCATGAAGAATGCTAAACACTTTTGTGATAGCTAGAAGATTCTGAAAGACAGATGATGCCTTGCTTGTTATAAATGGACATTTAGGTGAAGAAGCCAAGCAAATGGACAACAGATGGAAAATATTATCATAATTAATCATTAGGAAAATAAACCTAAAGCCAACTGTGGGATATTATTTTGCTGTAGTTACAGTGACTACTACCACGAAGACGAAGAATGAACAGTTAAGTTTGCTCAACAGCAAAGGTACGTGCTGCCAAGCCAGATGACAAAGTTAGATCCTAGAACCCACATGGTGGGAGTTCTCACAGGCAGTTTTCTGACCTCCACATACATGTTCTAACATACACATGGATGTGTGTGCCCCAACCCCTAAACAAAAATAAGTATGACACATAACAAGCTTTGGAAAGGATATGAAGAAGAGAAAAGCCTCTTATACTGTTGATAGGGACATAAATGAATATAGTCAGTGTGGAGAACAGTGTGGTAGCATTGAAAAGGTAAAGTGTAGAGCGCCCATAATTGCCACCAATGTCAGAAATTCATGTGTATCCGAGGATGTGAAATCAGTGCGGTAAAGGGGCATCTACACTGCTGTGTCTACTCAAGTGCTATTCACAACAGGCCAGGGATGGAAACAAGCTAAATGTCCAATCAGTGAATGAACAAACGGTAGGTGGCCCATTCATACCAGGGTAACTTATCCGCTATTTAAAACTGATATTGCTGACATTTGCACCCACAAGTGGACATAGTTTTTAATGAAATCAAACAAGATTAAAAACTAGACAGTTTGCCATGATCTCATTTACATGTTAAAGTGAAACAAGGTAAGTTCTCATGAAAGTTAAGCGTAGAATGGTACCTATCAGAAGCTGAGTAGAGAAGAGCTGGGAGGAAGGATTAGAGAAGTTCAGTTAGTAGATATTCTAATTGGGTCCATACAAAAACTCAGTTCCGGAATTCACTGTGTGATGAATGAAGTAAGCAATAAATTATTGTATAGATCGAAAACTTCTGGAAGAAAGTATTTCTTAGCCATCTGGGCCCAGCTCCCAAATGCTAGAGTTATAGGTATTCATTAATATGTCTGATTTATGAGGTGAGGATATTGAATCAAAGACCTGGTGCCTGCAAGGTAAACACTTTAGTAACTGAACTACATCAAGACAATATATATTTTTGGTAATTAAAGTGCACATTTGCCTCCAGAAAACAGCTCTCGATGAGGCCATCTTATCATTAGGGAAATGGGGCAAAGGTTGTTTACAAGTGATGCGTGAGACAGCAATTACATGGATTTTGTATTTGGATGGACCCTTATCTTCTAATTCACTGATCATTTGATTTAAAATTCTTAAATTTTAATCTAGGTTTCCCACTTAAAAATTGAAATGAGTCTGTACACTTACGGGTGATACAATGATTTATAGCTATAATATGTGACTGAAATGCATATATATGGAGAAGAAATCGCAAGCCTGGTGAATCCCGGAAAGGTGGAGATAAGAATCAGTCACATTTACTGAAAGATGAAAGACCGAATGCTAATGCTCATTTACGTGATGTGTCCTATCAAATCATCAGTGATTTCAGCAAACACAGATAGTGAATTTATGAAGAGTTATAAAGCAAGACTCTTGGATTCTCACTGGACGAGTGTATTTAAGTCATATAATTGGTAAGTAAACAAAGAAATACAGTTTCCAGCTATGACATTGATTCCAATTATCCCATTGTTAATTTACAACAACCTAGTGGAAGCTTAAGGTCTATTTTTAAAAATGTGAGCGAACTGGCTCTTCAGAGGCATGTATCAGCAGACGGTGCATGACATTCCCGTTCAAGGCAACTCGGCTTCTGAGTGACGTTGATAAGGTCAACAGTCTGTGGCTGCCAGCCGTTATTCTACTCGACTTAATTGAAACTCCGGGATAGAAGTTCTTTTAATCATATCACAGAGAAGAATTTAACCATCAAAACAAAAGTAGCCACATGCCAATCAGTCCTCAGAAAATCACCTGTCTACTCTGCATGCATGCATAAGTGAAAAACATCAAAATATTTTAGAATATAGGAATGAAATCCAGCTGTATAGTGACTGGCATAATTCAGAGCATAAGTTCTTAGGTTCATTTTCAAGAAAAACTCCAAAGTAGGAAGAAAAAAATATTTTATGGTTTTCCTTACTGGTTTAAGTTTTTTTTTGAATATTGCATCCAGGCTCTTGCAGAAATATTTAATCTTAATACTTATTTTCTCTTAAACAGTTTAATAATCTAACAGTTCTAACATCTGTGTGACTGCACTATGAGCTCAGTAGCCAGAGATTTTCTTTGGTAGATGTTTAACAACAACAACAACAACAACAACAAAAATAGGGTAGCTCTCCAGTTCAGAGTAACTACCACCACTGCCCCTTATATTACTCTGTTAAGGAAAATTTCTCAAAACAGCTGGGAAACATCACACAGAATCATACCCAAACCTCTTGCTTGAGGCAACAGGATCAGAAACTAACAATTTTCCTGTATCCTTGTCTTCTGTGACTTTCGGTGGTAGATCTTCTACCTGAAAACTTTTCTGAATTCAGGCATTACCCTTCCTCTTCTGTCTTCGAAGTGACACTAGGCTCCCTACCTTTATTAGGTGGAGGTCCAAGTGCCTGGGTGGTTCAGAGATGCCATGGGAGAGACCTAGATGGAGGTTGGCAATGGGTCCACATCCAGTGGTCACACCTTTGGATACAGCTGTTTCAATGCATGATATAAGCTTGGTGTGGATGCTGATCCCTGAATCAACCAGTAGATATAGCATAGCAGCATATTGTCAATGGTAGTGATGGTAATGAATTCAGAAGAGCCCTACAATCCTACAGCCCTATAGGCCTTCAACTCTACAGTCCTACAGCCCTACAGCTCTACTGCCCTACTGCCTTACAGCTCTACTGCTCTACATCCCTATAACCTATAGCCCTACAGTCCTACTGCCCTACAGCCTTACAGCCTATAGCCCTATAGCTCTACCGCCCTACTGCCCTATAGCCTATAGCCCTATTGCCCTACAGTCCTATACCCCTAGTGCCCTATAGTCCTACTGCCCTACATCCTTATAGCCTATAGCCCTATAGGTCTACCGCCCTACTGCCCTATAGCCTATAGCCCTATTGCCCTACAGTCCTATAGCCCTAGTGCCCTACAGTCCTACTGCCCTACATCCTTATAGCCTATATCCCTACAGCTACACCACCCTCCAGCCTTATAGCCTATAGCCCTACAGCCCAACAACCTACAACCCTACAGTACTACTGCCCTACAGCCCTACAGCCCTACAGCCCTACAGCCCTACAGCCCTACAGCCCTACAGCCTAAAGATATACAGGTTTGAGCACACTATTTGTATACATATACAATAATAACAAGGCTAAGTAGAGAGATAATGGTGGGCATGAAGATGAGACAGAGACAGATCATGTATGTTCAATCTTTATTACCAAGTGAAGAGGTAGGGAAGGTGGCTTCTAATCCCCGTATTTCCTTATTCCTGTATAGCAATCTCCCACTGTTAACACAGGCTATGTTTTTCTAAAGCTAGTCACAGTGACTTCTGGTAGAACATTCAGCTACTCAGATGCAGTAACCTCACAGGTATGCATGCATGCGCACATGCAGGCAGGCACATACACACATTGCTCGCCTAGGGTTATCATAAAGAAACTTGAATTAGAAAATGTCAAGCTTCTCTGTCTAGGGAAAAATAAGAAATTTACTAAAATTAGCACCAAAAGATCATGGTTAAAATGCTTCTAGGAGCCCTGGATTGCAAAACAATCTTAGAGTACATGGACAGGGCTCGGGGTTTTATCAATAGCACGGCAAAATGAGCAAGCAACTGAAGCTGTTGTTCAGCTTGGTTGTAGATGTCTATGATCTCAGTATCCAGGATGGAATAGCTGAGAAGAGAGGATCAACTTGAGCCCAGTTATGCAAGGCTACCTATAGAGCAAAGAGGAACTTTATCTCTGCTTTCCTTTAGAAACCAGTGACTTTTCTCCTACTCTCTCTCTCTCTCTCTCTCTCTCTCTCTCTCTCTCTCTCTCTCTCTCTCTCTCTGACTTGTGTATGTAAGTGTGAAGTGTGCATGCTATTATGTGGATATTGAGGTCAGAAGAAGACGTCTAGTATTGCTCTTTGCCTTCTGCCTATTGGGGGCAGGATCTGTAATTCATGACATCCTATGCCAGGCTAATTGACCAATAAGTTTCTGGGGGTGGGGGTGTCCTGTGTCCTCTTCTCATCTTGACACAGGCACAATGGAACTTCAGATACCCAATGCTACATCAAACTTTAAATTGGTTCTGGGGATATGAGCTTCTATGTTCACGCTTTCCAAGGTATATTCCTATAGTTTGAAGATGAGGTATATAAACAGATGCATTGCAAAAGGACTCCCTTCGCCATTGTCTTTTGTCTTTTCTACTTCAGATCTTTATTTTCTAGTTTTTGCAAAATATCCTTTATACATGAGTTTTATACATATATAACTAATTATTCATATTTCTCTCCCTTCTTTTAACAAAATGTTTTATATATGTTTTGCAGCACTTTTACATTACTAATCTACACTAATATTTTTCTTCACTAAATCTTTTCAATACATTTAAATCTTTTTAGTACTGTACTGCATAAATGTTCTAGAATAAATTAGCTATTAAACTGTTCTTCCTCATGAATATTTAGGTGTTTACTTTGCTAACATAAATAAAACTAGGCAAGCATATGTCTCCACGGATAAAGGTGCTGCAGCCAAGGCTCAAGGCCTGACTTTCATTTGTTAAGACCCACATGGTGGAAGGAAAGAACTGTTTCCTTGAAAGCAGTCGTCTGACCTCCCCATGTCTGTCAGGGGACATGTGTGCCTGAGTGTGGGGTATACTATCATTCAAATAAGTAAATGTAATTAAAATATTTTATGTAATAAATTTATACTCATGCCTTTTGACATATGTAAAACAATTTTCTGCAAGTGGAACTTGCACTTCACCTAAGTATCCTATAAGACTACCTGCTTCCTCACAGTCTTGTCAAAGGTTTGTCAGTATGACAGATACTGTGGTACCTCAGAAGAATATTAATTTGCATTTCTCTTACAATGTGTGAAGTTTAGCATCTTTCCAACTGCTTAAAGGTCATTTTTATTTCCTTTTCTGTGAAATATGCTATTTTACATTGGTCCCTGAATTCAACTTTACCGCAGAGGACATTCCCACTCTATCAATGTCACAGAATGAATAATCCATCTTTTCATGCTAACTTGGATGCTCCCTTTTTTATATGGATTGACAGAGTTTAAGTGTTTGTGTCTATTTCTGATTTTCCTAATCTGTCCCTTTGATCTGTCTTCATGCTCTGATATCGTACCATGTTAATTGGTGAGGCTTACTGACATGTTAGCCTCATCCCCATTATGATTTAACTTCTGCTCTTCACTTGTCTTACGTCGCCTACTGGCTTATTATTTGCATATATAAAAGCTACTGACCTCTGTACATTGATTTGAACCCTAAGCTTCCTGAGCTCATTTTCTGCTTCTAGAATATTATCAGTTGATTGTCTTCGATTGTTATGCCTCAAATAATATATATGTTTTCTCAAACAATGTAATCTTTTCTAATTACTTTATTTCTCCTAAGTGCCTTAGTACATGTAAATTTTCTTTAAAAGAATCGTAATAATAGACACATTTATCTTAATTCTGAACTACTGTCAATAAGGGAATTTTTTTAAATTTTGCACTACGTTAGATATGGTCTAGAACATACATATTGTGTATTAATATATCCTTTTCATATGATAGAAATTTACCATATTATTTATCAATATCCATGGAGATTATCATGTTAATGTTTATTCACATGGCATTCCAGGAGCTTTCCCAATAATGTAATGGAAATTGCTCTTTTTCTTCTTCTGAAGATCATACTTTAAATAAGTTGGTGCTGACTAAACTTTAGATGTTTGCACTGATAACTGCAGATGAGATTCATATCATTGATGTCTAGGTTTTTTGATACAGTTGCTGTCTAGGGTTATTTGCCATTAGGGACAGGGTTGAATAATCATTGCAGGGACATGGACACTACTGTGGAGCACTGGAGTTCACTTTCATTGTGCAGCTGACACGGCATTAGCACACTCCAATATTTATTTATTTATTTATTTATTTTTATTGGGTATTTTATTTATTTACATTTCAAATGTTATCCCCTTTCCCGGTTCCCCCTCTGGAAACCCCAATCCCATCCCTCCTACCCCGTTTTGATAAGGGTGCTCCCCCATGCACCCACCCATTCCCTCCTGCCTCCCCGCCCTGGCATTCCACTATACGAGCCTTCACAGGCCCAAGGCCCTCTCCTCCCATTGGTCCCATCAAGGCCATCCTCTGCTACATATGCAGCTGGAGCCATGGGTTCCTCCATGTGTACTCTTTGGTTGGTGGTTTAGTCCCTGGGAGCCCTCTATTTTTCTATGACATCTGCCTTTGCTTTATTTATTTTCTCTTAAGACACAGTGAGGATGTTACTCAGTTCAATGCTGTTTTTATATTGTGCTGCTTACATGTTTTAAAACCCAGGTTACTTCTTTTTAAATTTTAAACACATATCCATTTATATATTTATGATATAATAAAATACTCCTCATTGGCTAATTTTTAGGTAGAACCAAAAATTCCTATTATTAAGAAGTGATAACAGCAGTCACTGCCCTCTTCCACTGGTATCTTGTTAACTAGTGTTTGCATAGTGTCTACTGCCTTGTTAGATGTGCTCCCATTAATATTCAAGGACAATATCCACTATAAATGATGACCAACCTATTGAAAATAAACAACCAGTTTCTTCGGTTCACGTTGAGGTCTAATACTCCTTCGTTCCCACTATTTTTATCTTATTACCATTGTCAGGGCATATATCATCTACATCGCCATGTCACCAATATCCTTCTTGTTTATTTCATCCTTAACTTTTTGATTATATATGTTTGGTGCACATCAATGCACATTCCCAATTTCTAGAATATTCTGCCTGACAGAATTCTGATTTTCAAGTGTTTCAAGAATATCTTGAAAATATCTTTCCTAGGAACTGTAACTTAGCTTGGCTAAATAAAAACAAAACACCACAAAATAAAAATAAAATAAATTAAAAAAAAAACAATTCTTTTCTGTTGTAGACATAGTTTCTGTTCTGTCCTATAATGGTCTTAGAAGAAACATAAAGAAAGTTTAAGACTTTTTAATAAATATATGTGATCAAGCCAGGATACAATTCAATAAAAATGCACAGCTCTAGCATATGTGCAAGGCTTCCTCAGGAAAATTTTGGTTTTGGTGATTTGTTCTTTCATTTAAAACATATAGGGTTCACTGAGTTTATTCCATTCCATTGGGCTTGTGGCTTTCCAGCCAGGAGACTTCAGTGAAGTACATTAGGGATGAGAATATTCTTTCTTTCTTTCTTTCTTTCTTTCTTTCTTTCTTTCTTTCTTTCTTTCTTTCTTTCTTTCTTACTTTCTTTCTTTCTTTCTTTCTTCCTTTCTTTCTTACTCCTTTTTTTTTTGTAAAATTATTTATTTTATTCTTTAATCCTTTTTTACAGTCCAGACTTCATCCCCTGCCTGGTCTGCCCTTCAACTGCTCCCTATACCATACCTCTCCATCCTATACCTCTGTATCCCATACCCCCCACCCCCAGTCTCCAAGAGGATGTTTCCACTCTCCCACTCCCAACCCACCAGGCCTCCCCACTCCCTGGAGCCTCAAATCTCTCGAAGGTTAGGTGCGTCTTCTCTCACTGAGGCAGACCAGGCAGTTCTCTGCTTTATATGTTTCAGGGGCCTCGGACCACCGGGATCTATGCTGCCTGGTTGGTGGCTCCGTGTCTGAGAGATCTCTGGGGTCCAGGTTGGTTGAGACTGCTGCTCTTCCTATGGGGTTGCCATCCTCCTTAGCTTTTCCGTCTCTTCCCCAATTCACACACAGCGGTCCCCAGCTTCTGTTCATTGGTTGGATGGCTTAATGGTTAAGAGTACTGGCTGCTCTTCCAGAGGTCCTGAGTTCAATTCCCAGCAACAACATGGTGGCTCACAACTATCTGTAATGGGATCCAATGTCCTCTTCTTATGTGTCTGAATATAGCTACAGTGTACTCAAATGCAGTAGATAAATACATCTTTAGAAATAAAAAGAATGTTTCTGCTGGCTATCAATCTTTATAATCTTTAAATTTACATGTATCCATTTATTTCACTTTTATCTTCTTCAACTCTGTTAGCTGTTAGTATTCTTTTTTAATTCGTAATAATATTTAGGCTTCCATTTTCATTACATTTGTTTCAATATACATTCTTCTGGTTCTCAGTCAAATCACTCTCCATCCACTGCTCCCCTGTCCTTGCTATGGAAACAGGACTGTTTTTCACACATTCTCATTTGTGATCCTGTATCTATTATTCCACTTTTAGATGAATGCACATAAATTTGCCCATTTTTAATATATTTTAATGCAATAGTGTACTGGAGAAAATATCTGATTCTGGCAGGGTAGAAGACAGTTTCAGTTTAACTACCTCCCACCACAGCCTCTTGGATACTGCAATACAGACATAGGTAACATCCAATAATTCAATAATATATTCAGCCAGATTGTGAATGACTGACATTAGTTTAGCATTAAGCTGCCTTTTTTCACACATTCCCATACACACACACACACACACACACACACATACACACACACACACAAGCACACACACACACACACATACACACTTTTTTATATATATATATATATACATATATATATACATAAGAGAGGGGGAGGGGGGAGAAATGCTATGGCAATACATAGCATTTGAAGATGTACATTTCTACATCATCAAATGAGATTACCCTGTTTAGACTGATTATTTACGGAATGCCCTTGCAGTCTTGTTATAACAATACAGAAGATTGTCCTCTAAGACAGTGCTATAATGACATAGTGCTGTTGGTAAATATGGCTTCTGTAATATTCCTTGAATATTTAAATTTACTATGATTTTCTGAATAAAATCATTTTCGGGAAAATTTTAAACATATGACACCACCACACCTCTCTCTCTCTCTCTCTCTCTCTCTCTCTCTCTCTCTCTCTCTCTCCACACACACACACACACACACTCCACCAACACCACCGTCATGATAATTTTGCTGCTCCATATCTGTACTGGAAAATCAATGGGTTCCATACCTAAAGAACTTCTAAAATTCTTAGGAATTCTTAATTCTTGTCTTCAGTTTCTTCTCCAAAATTTTGTTTTTTGATTTCAGTATTTCCCTACAGTTCTTAAATCACTTTGCAATATGAAAGTTATTTCCTGATTTTACTATATTTTTAAAAAAATTAAAATGTATTTTTAATAGAAAATATAAATACTTCATGTGTTTCTGTAAACAGAGAAAATTCATATATAAACATCATTTAAATGTTCATTTAAATATGAGCATCAGGTTAAATATTTTATTGTTAAAAATGAATTAGGAGTAAGCCTTTTCATCCTGAACTTTTCCTATTGAAAGTGGATGATAAATCCTCTGGGGCTCAAGTACTATGTAGTAAAGATACGAAGAAATGAGTCTAAAACGAGTAAAAATAGAACACAAATAATAGCAAAAACTTTGACAGTATACAGTTTTTATTCTAATATATGTGTACACATACGGACATTCTTCAAGAAAGCAAGTAAGTTCAAATCCAAGGCTTGTTAACGAGTAAATATAAATTATGACTTAATTCAACTGTTGTATACATTTGTATAATTACTGAGAACTAACTGAATACTATTCCAAACCAAGTAGACTTGTTATCAAACTGTAGTACAACTGCATTGTTCCTTTGCATAATTATAAACACTCGAATAATACAGTCACAGTAAATTACTGTATATCTAAAATATTTCTTAATTACATTAAAATCATTAAACTGTCAAGTCTGTATCTCTCTCTTTTCTCTCTCTCTCTCTCTCTCTCTCTCACACACACACACACACACACACACACACACACACACACAAAATATTTCCAACAGGGAGTTACTAAAACGAAAAGTGCTTTGACCTCTGAATCTCCTCTATACTTCTCCAAGTGGTACATCTGATTTGCCAATTACTGATGATTCCACTCTGCCCTTTCTCTCTCATCCATCTTCTCATCTCCATCCCTGCTGTTACTACCAAATCAGATTTTCATTATCTCTCACCTTGAAAGCAGCCTTACAGAAGCACAGAAAGTTACTGTTCAAAGGCATCTTGCAATTCATAACTAGGTATGAGATGCATGACAGGCATGGATATAAGTGCAGGTTTTCACAGGTAATGGGTCAGGGCTATCGGTATTATGTTGGTGTGGTAAACTAAAATAATATCCTGTCTACCAGCCTACAGTATATAGATAGTATGATTATCATTGGAGAGGTTGGGAGGGCATGAATTGGAAATGATGAGCTTCAATTTGGACTCAACCAAAGAGCAGGACCCCTGGTTTGAGATGCCAGGACTGTACTAATAGGTTTAGGGTCAGAATCAATGTTCTAGGCATTGCAGACACATGGATTTAAACAACAATAAAAAGATAATGGTTCCTTAAACTCCATTAATATAGCAGGACCTTGGAAGCTGAGACTGACAGATATTTTATTTATGCATTATCTGAACAGGTACCATGTTACATGTTGGATAGACATTAAGGTGCTTAGGGAATAACATTTCATTTTCTGTTACATGATTTGGGTTATAATATGCTTTTCAGATTGGATAGATGGCTCAGTAAGGAAGCATATCAGCATAAGGACTTTAGTTTAATGACCAAACCCACATTAAAAAGTTCAAGCATGATGGCATATGTCTGTAATCACAGGATTGGGAGGTGGGGATAGGCCAATCTCTGGGGCTCACTGGCCAGGCATCCTAGACAACTTGGCAAGTTCCAGACCAGTGAATGATTTTGTCTCCAAAATCATGGCTGATAGCTTCTGGGGAACTATACCTGAGGCTATAATGTGGCCGAAATATACATATGTACATATGTATATGTTCAAACACACACAGATAAACACATATATGCCCATACAAATAAATATTTTAATAGTGAAAGAAAGCATATTATGCAGAATACTTCAGAGAATTGAACAGAAATGATACCAGAACTAAGAGTGACGTGAATTTCTATCATAAAGCCCCATAGATTTATTCGGCATTGAGAACAATGAAAGTATGATAAAAATTGCTAGCACATTAAGCATTTATGTCAGGCACTGCTACAGCTTTTTCTTTGTGTCAAATCACTTAACCCTCCCAATGATCCTATGAGGAAAACCGAATTTTTATTCAGACTGAAAATTAAGACGTTGGAAACAGGGTTATTAAGTAACTCACTGACAACGATGGCTTTAAACATAGATGAAGGTTCCAACATTTTCAATCAAGCCACTGTAATTCAAGAATGTCGATAGCTATGAATGAACACATGACCTCCTTGCTCAGCTTACCTCAGATGAGACTGTTTCATTTCCTAATGTTGGGTGATATTACAATAGAGAAAATCACATAGAAACTTATCTGCAGTTCCCGTAGACTCTATAAACGCGAGTCTTCACATATTACGCTGTTGGCCAAGACGAATTGAGGAATTTTTTGCATTTCTCTGAGATGACTTGGTTCTCCCTCCTTGCATGTCAGTCCATTATTCTCCCCGTGAATCTAGAATGGCCTTGCTAGTTGTTGTGACAATTACAATGGATGAGGCAAGAATAGCAATGTGACCACTGAGCATTGGGATCAAGAGAGCTTGAAAAGCAAACGTTGTCTTTAGAATCAATCTTCAGGTGAGCAAGCTTTACCTACCCTACAGAAGGGTGAGATGCCATTCACACACACTGAGAAACATGGCTAAGGAATTCTAAGACACCTCCTGTCCCCCACCAAATATGGAATGATTCAAAGATTAAGACCAATGGGTGCCACAGGTAGCAGAACATCCGAACTCAGCAGAAACTAAGAGCCATGGACAGAGTTGTCACACAATTGATGGCTTCAACCCGCGAGCTTGTTAAAGAGCAACTATCATATTTTAAAATACAATGTTCCTTTCTGGGTCTTCAATTCTGTTCCATTGGTCTATCTGTCTGTCTCTGTACAAATACCATGCAGTTTTTATCACTATTGCTCTGTAATACTGCTTGAGTTCAGGGATAGTGATTCCCCCTGAAATCCTTTTATTGTTGAGGATAGTTTTAGCTATCCTGGGTTTTTTGTTATTCCAGATGAATTTGCAAATTGTTCTGTCTAACTCTCTGAACAATTGGATTGGTATTTTGATGGGAATTGCATTGAATCTGTAGATCGCTTTTGGTAAAATGGCCATTTTTACTATATTAATCCTGCCAATCCATGAGCATGGGAGATCTTTCCATCTTCTGAGGTCTTCTTCAATTTCTTTCTTCAGTGTCTTGAAGTTCTTATTGTACAAATCTTTTACTTGCTTGGTTAAAGTCACACCGAGGTATTTTATATTATTTGGGTCTATTATGAAGGGTGTCGTTTCCCTAATTTCTTTCTCCACTTGTTTCTCTTTTGTGTAGAGGAAGGCTACTGATTTATTTGAGTTAATTTTATACCCAGCCACTTTGCTGACTGTTTATCAGCTTTAGTAGTTCTCTGGTGGAACTTTTGGGATCACTTAAATATACTATCATATCATCCCAGAAATGAACCCACACACCTAGGGGCACTTGATTTTTGACAAAAGAGCCAAAACCATCAAATGGAAAAAAGATAGCATTTTCAGCAAATGGAGCTGGTTCAACTGGAGGTCAACATGTAGAAGAATGCAGATCAATCCATGCTTATCACCCTGTACAAAGCTTAAGTCCAAGTGGATCAAGGACCTCCACATCAAACCAGACACACTCAAACTAATAGAAGAAAAACTAGGGAAGCATCTGGAACACATGGGCACTGGAAAAAATTTCCTGAACAAAACACCAATGGCTTATGCTCTAAGATCAAGAATCGACAAATGGGATCTCATAAAACTGCAAAGCTTCTGTAAGGCAAAGGACACTGTGGATAGGACAAAACGGCAACCAACAGATTGGGAAAAGATCTTTACCAATCCTACAACAGATAGAGGCCTTATATCCAAAATATACAAAGAACTCAAGAAGTTAGACCACGGGAGACAAATAACCCTATTAAAAATGGGGTTCAGAGCTAAACAAAAGAATTCACAGCTGAGGAATGCGAATGGCTGAGAAACACCCTAAAGAAATGTTCAACATCTTTAGTCATAAGGGAAATGCAAATCAAAACAATCCTGAGATTTCACCTCACACCAGTGAGAATGGCTAAATCAAAACTCAGGTGACAGCAGATGCTGGCGAGGATGCTTGAGAAAGAGGAACACTCCTCCATTGTTGGTGGGGTTGCAGACTGGTACAACCATTCTGGAAATCAGTCTGGAGGTTCCTCAGAAAATTGGACATTGAACTGCCTGAGGATCCAGCTATACCTCTCTTGGGCATATACCCAAAAGATGCCCCAACATATAAAAAAAGACACGTTGCTCCACTATGTTCATCGCAGCCTTATTTATAATAGCCAAAGCTGGAAAGAACCCAGATGCCCTTCAACAGAGGAATGGATACAGAAAATGTGGTACATCTACACAATGGAATATTACTCAGCTATCAAAAACAATGACTTTATGAAATTAGAGGCAAATGGTCGAACTGGAAAATATCATCCTGAGTGAGGTAACCCAATCACTGAAAAAAACACATGGTATGCACTCATTGATAAGTGGCTATTAGCCCAAATGCTTGAATTACCCTAGATGCCTAGAACAAATGAAACTCAAGACGGATGATCAAAATGTGAATGCTTCACCCCTTCTTTAAAAGGGGAACAAGAATACCCTTGGCAGGGAATAGAGATGCAAAGATTAAAACAGAAGACATTAAGACACAGAAGGAGCACCCATTCAGAGCCTGCCCCACATGTGGCCCATGCATAAACAGCCACCCAATTAGACAAGATGGATGAAGCAAAGAAGTGCAGGCCGACAGGAGCCGGATGTCGATCTCTCCCGAGAGACACAGCCAGAATACAGAAAACTCAGAGGCGTATGCCAGCAGCAAACCACTGAACTGAGAATAGGACCCCCATCGAAGGAATCAGAGAAAGAACTGGAAGAGCTTGAGGGGGCTCGAGACCCCATATGTACAACAATGCCAAGCAACCCAGGGCTTCCAGGACTAAGCCACTACCTAAAGACTATACATGGACTGACCCTGGACTCTGACCTCATAGGTAGCAATGAATATCCTAGTAAGAGCACCAGTGGAAGGGGAAGCCCTGGGTCCTAAGACTGAACCCCAGTGAACTAGATTGTTGGGAGAGGGCGGCAAGGGGGGAGGATAGGAGGGGAACACCCATAAAGGAGGGGAGGGGGAAGGGGGATGTTTGCCTGGAAACCGGGAAAGGGAATAACACTCGAAATGTATATTAGAAATACTTAAGTTAATAAAAAAAAATATAATGTTCCCTTAGTAAACTGTTTTCCTAACTGCCCATCTCAGATCTCTGTCACTTTCTAGGTGATGTAGATTTCCTTGATATTTTGACTTATAAGTCACTATCACATCACCTCATATTGATTATTCTACATACTTCAATATTTTTAGTAAGACTCTATACTCTGTCTCTGTTTCTGTCTCTCTGCCTTTCTGTCTGTCTCTCATTCTCTGTGTCTGTCTCTGCCTCCCCCTTTTTATATTCTCTTTCTTTCCATCTCTCTCTTGATCTATCTCCCCCTTTGTCCTATCCTTTTGATCGATGTGGTTTTAATCATTGTAGTATCTGGATTAACATCTAACACACTTTAATTCATACTCCTATTTTGACAAAGCAGTTTTATTTGAGCTTTTAATGTGGGTGATGTGGGAGCTTTAATATACTTATATTTCATATTCACTGTCTAGAACATTCCATAAACCACTTCCTTTAAAGGCAAACAGGGGTCCTTTCAAGGGGAGCACTTCTTTCTCTCTTCATTATCAACTGGCACAAAGCATGGCTCTGGTTTTCCTCTCCTACCTTAAAAGTTTCTTCCCTACGAATTATGACTGAAGCTATAAGTTGTCAAACTTAAGCCATTTAAAAATATTAATCAATACTGACAGACAACTGGATATATCAGTTTCCAAATGATATTCACAGTCCATGTTTAAATAATGGTCCCAGCTACAGATTTAAAAGTACAAAGATGAGGGAAAAATAATTTTAAGTTGAAATTCATTGGAATTCAAGTTTCCTTGTTTTTAATCAATGTACAAAATAATGACTTGGAATTTTCCTATAACAATTTGGTCCAAAACCACATTCAGTAGGAGAGGAACCTTGTGCTCCTGGCACACGTGAGCCATAGTTTCAAAGACCCAACTGGAGAGAAGTGCCCTATACTTATTCTAGTTTCTCATTAAATCACTTGTTATTATGCCCTGATCTTAATTCTGTTTTACATGTGTAATATATATGAAAGTAGGAAGAACACAGCTCTGCATGTGCTGTGCTTGCATGTACATTATGTTAGGCTACATTAATATCTGACACCTGTGTGAGAAGTTTTTGGAAACTCTGAAATGTAGGTCTACGTCATGTTTGCCTACATATTCCACCTTAATTGGAAGTAATTTTGTCTTTAATTAATTGGAAGTATAATTATCTGCCTGGAGGTGCAATAGCTTCTCTAAAAGTCTATTTAATGAAGACATTTTGCTCCACAAGCAGTACTCAAGGTAAGTTCTATTTCCACTGAAAAACTGGGCTTATCTAGTAAGACAAAGGATAAAGGAAATATTCCTGACAGTTGGCTTGAAAATTTGAGAACAGCTGCAGAAATATTTGTGTGGTTCTGTTATTAAGTACATCTCCCTGTGCCCTTCTTGTTCTACTTATGAGGTATTTTTGTATGAATAAGTTGTTTAAAATACATTCTTTTGTTAATTTGAGTAATTCCGTGGTGAGATACAGCAGTTAAAGTTCACGTCTCCACAAACTGGAAGTAGTCTTATCACGCTATTTGCAGGGGAATTTAAATTTTGACATTGGTATGGAATTTAAATATCAAATAGAATCGTCTTACTGTTAAAC
This sequence comes from Rattus rattus, assembly GCF_011064425.1. Classification (NCBI taxonomy): domain Eukaryota; kingdom Metazoa; phylum Chordata; class Mammalia; order Rodentia; family Muridae; genus Rattus; species Rattus rattus. Next base: position 40,938,751 of record NC_046156.1, read on the forward strand.
AAACATTGTTAATTTGAAATAATCACCAATACAACATCAAACGAAGGGTAGGTGGGTAAGATGGCCCAACCTGTTAAGTCGGGTGGTCTGACTCTAAGACTCACTTGGTAGAAGGAGAATTTGACTCCAAGTTGTGTTCTGTTTTCAAGATACATGGAAAGGCCAGCGCGTACACACACACACACACACACACACACACACACACACACACACACACACACAAACACACACATATTAAATATATAAATACATTTTTAAAAACTGCGAGTCCAAGTTTCCAAAAATACCTCTTATTTTTGTTCCAGTCTTAGGGGAAAGAGAGAAAAGGAAAGAGAGAAAAGCTGTGATGTCAAGTCAGAAGAGATCTGTTGTCAAGAGTAGAACACAAGCTATGATATCCTGTGGGCTCTTACTAAGCCTCTCTTTGCTAATGGCTCTCCCAGAGCTTTCTATCTCCCCTTTCCATCCCTGAAGCTGAGAGTAACTTCTTTTAAAAAACTATTATTTATTTAGTTTTATTTAGATGAGGACACTGCAGCTGTCTTCAGACACACACCAGGGAAGTGCATCAGATTCCATTATAGATGGTGATTGTGAGCCATCACTTGGTTGCTGGGAATTGAGCTCAGGACCTCTGGAAGAGTCAGTTTTCTTAACTGCTGACTCATCTCTCCAGTTCCAGAGTGACTTCCTTAGAATGGATATATAATCATTAAACTTCCAAATCTAGTGAGCACCTCCTCCCTCCCCCACTTTGTCGCCAGGATCTCTCCAAACCCAGCTTCTAAGTCCCTTGAAAGGTAGCATCATGGCTCCTATATTTAAGCCTTTTTTTAAAAATCATTTTTTAATGTGTTTAAATTTATGGATTTAATGCACTTAATATCTGTCTACCATCAGCTTATCAGCATCATGAGGGTTTACAAGGACTATGACTATTCTCTTAAGTAGTCTAGTATCATATATGGCCTGTGGCCTGGCATAAAGCAGTTCCCAATACTGTCAGCTGAGTGAGTGCAATTGTGAATTTTATGCCTTTCTAAATGCTTAATTTATTCAACCATAGAACAAAACATTTAATGAGGATTTACTTATTCTCTGTCCTAAGTAGGCAATGGTTAAAAGGCATGCATAAAACTTATTCTAATTGAGTTTCTAATTTACAATTGCATAGGCAATTATATAGTTTCATAATTAAAAGATAACTCTTCTTTTATAGAATTTAGTTTGCTTATGATGGTGATTAATTTTCCTAATTGTTCTAAAGAGTGGCTTACTCATGGCTACAACACCCAACTTTGTAAAAGTGCCTTTTAGGGATAGTTAAATTAGCAGATACAGCTTAGAAACCAGAAAGAGAAGGGATTAGTAATCCCTATGGCATAATATTTCTATCAGCCAGCTCCAGCTTAATTTTATATTGTTTGTCATTTCTATTATAATCATCATTAGGATTCTGGTACACAGCAAGTATCTTAGGTATGACTATCTAGTATGTGTGATGTAAAAAATAATTACATTAACACCTAAGGTATAAATTCTACCCAAGCAACAGAAATAATCCACAGGATACTCACAAGCTTGAACAGTAATGCTACAAATACTATACTACTGTTACTAATTCAATTCTATATTTTTATCAAATTACCTTATTGCCTAACTTAAATGTGTTCTATCACAGAATAATGGATAATTGAACTACCAGGCCAAATGGTTGCAGGAAAAGCTTCACCTCTGAGTCTCTGATGATGAGTGTTCAATTAAGACCTCAAACCTTCTTTTTCTGCTCAGACAATGTTGTTTTAAGTAACTACAATGAATTCATCTTTATACATAAAACATATGTGCAGTTTTAATAGTGGTATATGACACAAAATTTGAACATTTAAGGAATGTTACAGCACATTAAGTTTAACCCTCATTTGTGTCTTGTATGATAGATGCAAGAATTCCAACTGAGGAGATTTTATGAACCAGCTAAATGATTTGTATTCAGAAGAGCATTAAAAGTCCCCATGACAAAGTGTACTTGAACAAAAATACCCTGCTTGTGACACATTCTGTACCAGTAATGTGTTTTCATTTTTCACATGTTGCATCTCATTTATTTTATTCAAGCACACATACTTAAATCGGCAAGATACCGCACGCTGCCGATACCTTGGAAATAATAAATCACTTTTTGCAGATGTTTTTTGCTGCTGCAAGGCTGCCGCTCATTAATCAAACATTATCAGTTTCTACGGGTGCCCAGTGTTCAACAGAAAAGACACTTCATTTCGAGTTCCGACTTTCACTCACTGGTTAGTCCCTGACCCCACAATACTTAATGCTAGCGATTCAGAAATATGAAACCTCCAGCAGTATAATGAATTATGCAGAAAAAATTATAAACGGTATCATATTTCCTGAATTCCTTATTGCTTTGTCCTAAGTGAAATCAAACTGGATTTTTAAAATGCCAAATAAATGTGGTCATAAGAGCCATCTAAACTTAGGTCCATAATGATAAATGTGTAAGGCGAGCCGATTCTGTGAATCTAGCCAAAACATCAGATTTCCAAAACACCTATTCAGAGATGGTGTGTATATATTTCTAAGTATATACACACATGTATGTGTATTAAATTTAGTGTAAGCTGTTAAAATCATTTCAAAGTACAATGCAAGGCCAGTTGTCTACCTGCTGTAAGTTTTAAGCGCACAAAAAAATGGAGCAAAGTTAGAATCAACTGTAAAATTTCTCCTTTTTTTCTTCTCTAAAGGAAGATTCTGTAAAGAATATTCTTGTACTATAAGGGGTCACAGATGACTGCATGGATTGTCAGTCACCAAGTCATCCTGTAAATATCTTTTAACACAATGAAAGACAACTGACAAAAACTGGACTTTTAAAACCATTGATATAGGCCCCTACACACACACTCACTCTCTCTCTCTCTCTCTCTCTCTCTCTCTCTCTCTCTCTCTCCCCACATATATATATGAGAAATATTTATTTTATATATGAAATATTTATTTTATATATATATATGAAATATTTATTTTTCTTATACAATAATAAAACAAAAAAGTCTCAGTTTGTTCATCGTTTTTTACCCACCACTCTAATCTTAGGAAAATGCTCATTCAGAATCGTCCCTGACAACGATGGAAAGAGACTGACAAGCAATTGAGCTCGCTTGAGTGCTTCATAAGTACTTTGTTCCATTGCTATGAATAAGTATCATTACTGAATATTTATTAAACCATCATCCCATTAAGTGACAGTACAGAAATCTATATATAGGATATAATATGTATATCTTCTTTACAATGGTTTAACAAAAAATCACCAATAGATGGATACTTTTGATGGTTGAATACCATTATGAGTACTGAATTTTCCTTCGCCATGCAACTGCTGTTGTAGTTATCAGAAGCAGATGTGTGTGGCTCAGTGTGTGTGTGTGTGTGTGTGTGTGTGTGTGTGTGTGTGTGTGTGTGTGATGTATATATGTGTGTCTAGTTGTCTGTGGATGTGTGAGAGACTTACAGTTAATAGAGTCAGCTGAAGTGCTTCCTGCCATCTGGCCTTGAGAATGGATATAATTTTTCATGGAGTTTTGTATATTTATTTGATAGTTTTTTTTGCCAAAAGTTCAGTTTTTTTCAAGGAAAACAAAACTTTCATAATACACCTAAATAGCTGGTTTTATTTATTTTTGACTTTTAATGAATGTATATTTATTACATAAAATGATGGGCATCTTTATGACTGTTTCACACATGTGATTAATGTGCCTGGTTCAAATTCATTTTCAAAGGATCTTATTCTTTTTCCCCCATCAATGGCCCAAATGGTATAACTTCTACTTTCTTGTCATGATAGACACAATACAAATATTACCTTAATCTACTAGATAGTATATTATATAATAGCATATAATTTAATAAACTATATCAATTATATAGTCATAATATGCCTCACAATTGTATGTATGTTATTTTAAATTGAGGCTACAGAGAAAGCAATATTTGCCTTTCTAGCTTAGCTTATTTCACCTAACATGATGACTTCCACTTCTACCCATTTCCTACAATTACATGATTGCATTCTTTCTATTTGTATACATTTCCATTGTAATTTGCTACTCTATTGTTTATCAAATAATTCATTGGCAGACTCTTAGTTTCATTTGAACATCCTTTGTAAATTAAAAATTATTCATGTTCTAACAGTCACTGGCATGTTAGATGAAAAAATGAACGCTTCTCAACCAATGCATCATGAGTGTCTAGAAAAACTGATATGCTCTGATTTTTCCTTTATAATGGTAGGAGAAAATTGACAAGTCAACATTGATAAGATATTCTAACCATATATATATATGTATATGTATGTATGTGTGTGTATATATATATACATACATATATATTTGCATATTGTGTCATATAATATGAGAGAAGTTGAAGGCCTAGTTGTCTCCTAAATTCTTTTCAGGGCCCATCTCCAAGTTACCTAACAATAAAATACATTTAGTTAATATTAGTACCAAGCAATCATTTAAAAGCAAATAAAAAACAAAACAAGAAAAAACAATAGATTTTGCTTTTGTGCTTCATGTGTACATTCAAACAATTTTGGAATGACTATGGGCGAAAGAATGTCATGGACAGAGCATCCATGACTCAAACATACATCCGTGGTCCAATGAAAATAATTAATTTCCTTCTTCACATAGCACTTGAGTCTTTCAGAAACCAAAACTTAAAAAACAAAATTAAGAAAAATACTTTGCTTGGCTTTCCCAGAATTCTATTTTTGTTAATGCTCTATTAAGAAATAAAATTAGTCACTATGCTTACTGTTCCTTTTATAAATTATTAATCATCTCTACATTTTGTAGTATACATTTGGTAATGATCTTGAATATTCACAGAAGTGAATATGAGAAAATTATTTAAAACCAATTATGGAAATCATCTCACTATATTTTCAAATGCTGATCAGATTATCATCCAAAGATATAAATACTGAGAAAGTATTGCTATATTTGGTTGAAAGTGGCGATTGTGACTTGCTTTCATAATAGCAATTTGTTTTATTTCATATACTCAGCCATTACTACAATATTGAAATCCCAAGTTCACTGATATATAAGAGAATTCGAATAGCTACATACTGAGGGCTCGTTTGTTTTCCAATGGTTTTATTAAAGTGCCTGACATAAAACAAGGATCAAAACCACAAGCTTTGCAACTAAATATTAATGAATTAATTTGCTTGGCCAGTTCAACAGTTCCAGTCAAATCACCTCTCACCTAGACTACATTGTAGCCTCGTGCCTCACTTCCACAAACCCAGTCTTACCACTCACCGCCCCCAAGAGCTTAGAACAGTTTGGTTGTTCTTCTTATTCAACAGTGGACAAGGTCAACTTGCAGAGCATGGCATGCAGTCCCTCCATCCTATGTCTCACAGAAATGTGCCGCCAACAATGTCAACTGGTAGTGAGCTATGGACCCCAGTTACATGGGTAGGATTTCCAACCCAGTGTCACTCCAGCTTCACCTTCTATGCCTTTCCCAGACCACCTTTCAGTTAATGAAAGAGAACACACTCTCTAAAAGGACTCTGGGAAGTTTTCCATAGTTTCTCTCAATATTGAAGGCCTTTCAGGAATATTGAACATCCATAGCATAGAGTCATCATTCTTCCAATATAAGGTCACAGAATAGGGATTGGGTCATTTTGAACCCAGGGAATCCTTGACCCTCAGTAAGTGGAGGGAAATATTTTCACCATCGTGGCAACTTTACCAACTAATATATAGGCCTTCTGGAAATTTGGAATAAAGATTTAAATGATCATCTTTATGGTAGTAAGTATAGTTTGTGAAAATGGTCTTGGCATGATGTCTTTAGTACATATTTACCACTGGAAATTCTTTGTTGTTCTAGATCAGTGGTCATCAACATAACTAGCGCTTCGGCCCTTTAATATAGTTCTTCATGTTGTGGTAACTCCCACTATAAAATCTTTTTGTTGCTACTTCTTAACTGTAATATTATTACTGTTGTGAATGATAAAGCAAATATCTCATATGCAGGATATCTGATGTACGACCCTGTAAAAGGGGTCATGACCCTCAAAGAGGTTGTGACCCACAGGTTGAGAACTGCTGATCAGGAGTTCCAGTTGGAAAGACCTGCCCACAATAGAGAATCATTTCCATAGAATGTAGGGTAAGCTTGCATTCTTCAGCATATGGCTAATTAAGTCTTTGGCAGAAATCAGAATTTAGTTTCTGATGGAAGTTCAGGCCTAGAGGCTTAGCTTAAAATTAATTACCTCATTCCTCAAAGAAGCAAATAAAATTTTCAACTTGCTTAATTTTTTAAGTTATGAAATGGCATGCAGATGCCCAAGATTATGTAAAATTATACACAGAAAAGAACTCAAGGCATTTTACACAAACACTAAATTATGCTGTTCTTTACTGCATGTTTTGTATAAGTGTGTGTGTATGTGCCTTAGCATATTTGACTGTGCATGTAGGTGCACACGAGTGTATCAGTGCATTTATGTGTGCCTGCGTATGAAGGAAAGAGGCTCACTTCAATTGTCCTTCCTAAAACAGGTCCACCTTGGTTGATGATACAGGGCTTTTCACTGGGATCTGAGGTTTACAAATTAGGGTAGGTTCATTGGCCAGGGAGACTCTGGGATCCCCCTCTCTGCTTCTTCACTGCTGGAGTTTTGTTTTTTGAGTTCTAGGTTTGAACTGTCCCAATGCTCCCGTGACAAGTACCTTACTGCCTGCACTTTGCTAAAAGTTCTATTAAATTCTGTATGCCTTTCCCAGTTCCCTTTTTCTTTCTTCCTAATTCCCATCTTCTCCATTTCTGCCTCATTACACAAAAGTACCGAATGTTCACATGGTCAACCGATTTTCAAATCAACTTAGTCTATAAAGATTTGATAACACAATGAGTGAGGATTAATTTGTCTTTAATTTTTAGACTTATAAAAGCCCCTGCAGCTTTTCGGATGGTAATGTACCCTAATGGTGCTGTGCCTGATGCTATCACTACAGTTAAGCAAAGACTAAGTTGTTCGTTCAGACTGATAATTTGTTAAAATGCTACTGTTCTTGTATTTTAGCAAATAATATGCTTGATATAATAATTTACTAAATGGGGCTATTTAATGGCCGGATGAAATTGAATACTTTTCAAGACAGCTAATCACATCCTAAGAATAGCTTAGCCAGAAGAAACTGGCTCAAACCAGCATTGTGGGTTGGTCTTATTTATATTCTTGGAACATCCGTCTAGTAAATAATCACAATTTTCATTGGAAGAAGGACTAATACTTTCATTTTAATTATAAAGACATTGGGGGGGGTTGTTTGTTTGTTTGTTTGGTTGGTTGGCTTATGCTATGCCAGAGAGCTAGGCAAGCCCTTGCAATGCTGTCCTACACATCCCTGTGAGTTAATTTTCATTAAACAATTAAACCGAAAATAGGAGTATCCATATTTCCTTTCTGTGTTTTAAAAAATTGTTTATTTTATTTTCTACTCTTAAAATGCAAAAAAAGGGATAAGGCCTATCCTACTTTTAAATGGGATCAAATATAAATATAATATTCCGGTCTATTGTTAATAAGTTTTGTGAAGATTTTCTCTCTACAAACATTCCATATAGTTTCAATCACTCTCTCTCTCTCCCCTATGCCCCCTCCTTGGCTCTCTCTGTCTCTGTCTCTCTCTCTCTCTCTCTCTCTCTCTCTCTCTCTCTCTCTCTCTCTCTCTCTCTCTGTGTGTGTGTGTGTGTGTGTGTGTGTGTGTGTGTGCTTCTATACACACTTTTATTTCCCCATATTAAACAGCAACTCACACTCTGGTTTTCTGTTATTTCTCCTAACCAAAATATATGTTCAGATTCCACTTTCAAAATATGCACAGGGAGAAATAATGAAAGCCTGTCACATCATACCCTCCCTTTAATCATTTATCACCTTTTATGTCCACCCTGACTGCTATGTGAAATACTGTGGGGTCTTGGGAAACACAGCTCTTGATTTCTAAAGAAGCACAATAGACTGAGATAAAGCTGCATGCCCATCCTGGGATGTTTCTTCAGTATTTAAACTGGCATAAAAAGGGAAGTTCTTGGGTTATTAGTGTATTCTGAACAAGCGCCAATAAGGACATATAGTTGTTATAGTTGTTATAGTTGTTGCAATGTATGCAAAGGTCTCAGACATTGATGAGTAATGTCAATTAGGCATGGTACAGTACAATAAATATCCAAATAGTTGACACATTTTTGTCACAATACCATCATCACAACAACAAAACAAAACCCTCTTGAATATAGTAAGTGTACTTCACAATAATTGAGCTATATTATTTTTCTCAAGTTGATCAAGTTATCAGCAGGCATTTTAATAGTATAACAGAGATTTCACAAGTTAGATTTAGAACCTTATATTTAAAAAGCCGTATTTCCAAAATATTCCTTTGTGACAGCAACAACCTGTTCTCCTAGCATTTGAGAGCCTGAGACAAGAGTGTTATCATGATTTAAAGCCACCTTGAGCTGTATGGAGAGTTCCAAGCCAATCCAGGCTACAAAGTGAAACTTTCTCAAAAACAAATGATTGAATAAACAAAATAATCATCAGTATGTGATAACCATAATTCTTTCTCTAAATTATAAATCTCCAAAACAAACTCATGTAGGACTTTAGTTTCTTTACCTTGTAATCATGAAGAGAGGATGAGAGAAGTTCTTTCCCCAAAAAGAACACACTCATTGGATGGAGACTACCAAATCATCAGCTTTGAAGTAATATATATAACTAACATTGTATAGACTGAACAGGTTATATATAGGATTACACACACACACACATACACACACACACACACACACACACTCTCACACATACTCACACACACATGCACACATATATAAATATACATATAACACATATATGCATGCAATAACAATTCTTACATAAGAAAGATGCCTTAAATGTAAAGGAGAGTGGGGGAGGAGCATAAGGAAGGGAAAGGGGTAAAGGTATTCTTTAACAGAGGAAAGGGCATGATGAAATGTTGTGAGTAAATTATAATCACAAAATTAATAAAGGGCTTTAAAAGAGACAGAAGAAAGATTCACACACACACACACACACACACACACACACACACACACAGAGAGAGAGAGAGAGAGAGAGAGATCATCAGTGGCCAGCAGTCTGTATTTAAATGTTCATTGTCCTCTTCCTTGAATGCACTGGACTGAATCTATAGACATATGCTCAGAATTCCCACCGGATCCACAGATCCCCTTAGCTTCCTATTATCCATAAGAACAGTACTTACTCAGAAAGCATATTTGATGAGAAAAGTGTCTATCATTTTCAACAGAAAGGTACATAGCTGTAACAGCAGATATAAGCATTTCAGGGAAGAAGATCTTTCTAAAGATACTAAATTTTTTGTCTTCTTTATTTCTTTCTATTTCGGGAGAGGTATTGTGTCATTTACTAATATTGTACATACTAAAAGTATTCTAAAAGTTACAATGTTGGGGAGAAAAAAAAATACAGTGTAAAAATACTTAAGAAATTTCAAATATGTTATGTTTATGTAACATGGCAACTAGAAACCTCAGATTAGTGTCCTGGTGCAAACCTCTCCTCTTTTATTCTACGAACCAATGAACCTTTAACAGTAGAGAACATATGATCAGTTATTCTGCACTCTGGAGGTTTATTTAAAGTATGATACCATTTTTTATGTTTACCAAAATGAAAAATGCCTATCTTCTGTAAAGACCATAGGGAATGTGACATTGCTATCACATTGTGTAAAATAAAATTTTCATTGAAGAGACCAACCACGTGAACAGTTTTAAAACATACTTTTAAAACATGTGTTAGCGTAATACTTTGCTAAACAGAAAAGGCATACATGTATAAACAAACTCCACAGAAGAAGTCCATAGAGGAAGAAAACCCCTGCAGATGTTGACTCTTCTTCCTTTTCCAGAACTGTATGAAAAAGTGACAAAACAGCAAATTCACATCTCATTTAGGTGATGGTTATGTTATAAAAAATATGCTACTTATCTTTTAGAATTGTTTTACTATACCTATGCCACTTATTTTTAAAGTTTTTTAAAGACATAAAGGTAGTATTTTTGAAGTAAAGTATTTTTTTTGCTAATTTATGCATTTGATACATACATATGAGGCCAAGACTTTTTACAGAATGTGTGTATCTTCATGTCTGACAAATGGCTGACAAACTCTTTAGGAATAAAAACCAACGTCAATTGCATTTAATGGTATAGACTCTGCTCACCACCTTACACTAAAATGTATGTTGTCATATTGTTGTTGTAAATGACAACTTGACTCTTTCTCTGTTGTTTTGTACAAGACCGTACTGACTGTAGGGATAGTGATTAAATACATACTGTAGATGCTGTGGTAAAAGAATGGATGCAGCAATTCAAAAGCAAACTAAAAACTGCATGATGAGTAGGTCTGGTTGATAGAATAACCTCTGACATAGAAGTCAAACATGCTCAAGGCCTTTGCTGTGGAGTTGTTAAGCAGGCATTTTTACCAGGCTTTGGTGGTCTCGCTCTAGCTAGGGTAAATATGAAAACCCAATACATAATTTCATCAAGTCCATGACTTCATGAAATTTCTACAAGATGACAAAATTGACTGCCATTTTTTCAACGTTAACATATACCTACTTCAGAAAAAAAGATAATGCATGTTATTGCTATCTCCCAATAGATACTTGGGTGAGATATTGACTAAATCTGATTAGATTTCAGACTTATTGGTTCAGGGATTTGGGGTCATTTGCTAGATCCTGTATCTACTGGCACCAGCTTCTTTTATCCACACTTCTCATCTGCTTTCCAGAACATATAAAGTAGCAGGAACTTATTGGATCATAATACCAATATGCCATGAGAATCCCAAATAAGAAGTCAGAAAGTATCTCGTAATGGTACCACCCTTGGCTTTGTAGGTAAACTATCATTCCTATCTATATAGTTGGTCAAAAGACATGATAAAAACATTCTCAACTTGTACCTAGTCTTTATTTACTCCTGTTATAATTTTATGACCATATATCATGTGTACATATGATTTACTATATATAAAGTATAAATATATTACATATTATTTATACAAATATATAGTACTTTTACCAGATTCTATTTTAATTTTTCTTGCCTAAATTGTTGTAATTGTCATAATATAAAATCTTTCAATATTCCTTTTTCAGTCTATTTCATAGTGTCATGAAATTTTTTTCTTCACAATGATTTATGAAAAATTAATAAATTAAATATAGAACTTCTCCCAGATTGGGCAAAGATTGCAAACATCTGTCTTTTTTATATATTGATATGGCTTAAATATGAAATGTGACAACTGGCTTATGGGTCCTGACTTGGTGGCGCTATCTGGGGTTGTTTTGAAGCCATAAAGAAGCAATGCCATGCCAGAGACGATGAGTTACTAGGCAATGGTCATGAGGGTTATAACCTAACTTCACTTTTAGTGTAGACTGTCTATGTTTTATAGTCTGTTGCACTGTAATATCTCATGCAGGAAGTTTCTGCCACCATAGATACATGCTAGGTGACATGACATCCTAATCATAATGAATCATCATACTCTTTCAAACTTTGATCAGAAATATAGTCTTATTTCTGTGAGGTGTTCAGTTGGAATAATGAGAACAATCAAGAAATTTAGAAAATTGGTAGAGCGACTGTTGCAGTAATCCTTAGTCCTTTGAAGGTGGAAAGTGGACGGAATGTGGAAGAGTTTGGAACTATGAGTGATGGAAATTTTACAACATCATGACCACAGTTGTATAACCATTCTCATGGGAGTAGTTAAGATAAGCATGCCGGGAGCAACATGTAAAGGTTGTGTTCATGAGATCTCATAAGAGGATAAAGAGAATAAGGGATGCTGTTAGGAACAGCTATAGGCTATTCATGTTGCATTAGGGCAATTTGTCCATATTTTGTGCCATAAAATTCTGAGTGAAGTTGAAAAGAATAATCAATTAATTCAACTAGCAGCAGAGATTTCAAGATACAATGGCACCCAGGCTGTGTCACTGAAACTGATCACTACATTTAGCCAGATTTACAGTGAACATAAAGAACGTGGAGTAAAAGATATTTAAAACTATGTAACTAGGGAAGAAAGGAGCATGAATCCCATTAAGCGAGTGAGAGTAAATATAAACAGTATGACTGTAATTGTTAAAGGTATATGAAAGAGAAATCATAAGGTTTTTATTAGGAACATGAGAAAAATACTTTGAAATGAAGACCCAGGCTATAGATGTCTCCAGTAAAACCATTTTAAAAAGCATTCATTCAAAAGGAGAACACACAAAAAGAGCCCTTATGTTGGTTGTGCTGATATAAAATCACTGCCTAGGAAGGTTCACTCTTCATATTCAAATATGAGGAGACCATGAAGCCATATACGTTCCTAGGGAGTTAGGTCACCTCTCAAGGAGATGATGAAATCTGAAATCATTTATGTTTTTCTTGGTTAAAATCTTAAAGAACGTAAGAACTCTAGGATCGTCAAGGCTAGAAATAAGGTTCAAGTAAGCTGTTGAAATTGTGCAATGTATGGCAGGCTCAGATTCTGTGCTTAACCTTTTGGGGGAGCTATTTGTGCAGCTGTAAAAATGAAGCGAAACTTGTAATGAACGCCTCAGGAGGTGCCAGAACACAGAAATAGGTCACCTACTGAGGAAAGCGGTAGTAGTTGTGGGGTGACATATGCTGTAAGAAGATGATCTTACATGGCTGTTCAATGGATACCAGAGGATATCACAGAGATCTCTGTGTGCTACACATAAGGATTGTTTGATCTATTATTTCCTTAATATATTTTCATTCTCTATTTTGCAATACTAATAATATGTTCTCCTGTGCAGAAGAAGTATGAGTGTGAATGTTTAAAGCAGTCACATAGATAAGAGATTGTCTTGAATCTCAGAGGAGTTTCTCGACTACTTACTGAACTGTGTGGTTATAAATAAGTCTTTTGGAACCTTGAAATCAGACTCCATGCAGTTTATATTATTACACAGTCATGAGCTTATGGGGTCAGGAGCAAATGTTAGTTGCACACGCACTAATGCTATTTGAGTCTATACACTTTACATATAACCTTTTGACTTTATGTCAGAGCTCTACGAACATCTAATCAACAGAAATAAGTATCATAAAATGAAAATAGTTTTAAGGTTATGTTGCCTTCATAATTTTTCCTCTTTTCTTATTTCACAATGAAACTCCTATTGCAGGGGAAAAACCTGCAATCTGAAATGCGAGTTCTATTTACCATCAAAAACCTAATATTTTTGTGCTTATACCACTATAGTCAAAAACTTTACATTTGAAGCAATCTCTAGACTAATATTTAGTATTTTCCAAGGTTTTCTGATCTTTTAATACAGCTCAAACTATTCTAAAAGAAATTCTGGTTGTATAGCTACCAAAACATATTAGATGGATTTTTTAAAAGAACCAAATGAAACTTTGACTCAAGATATCCTAGAGAATTCTAATAACCAAATATTCATACAGTCAATAGATAAAACCCAATCACATAAAAATTCTAATATTTTACTACTGCAATAATCCATTATTTTTATTTCTTATACTAACATAATATTCTATACAATTTTTTCTTAATGTCTCATGCATTCTTGTTTTTATTTCACTGTGTGCTTTGCAATACTTTGTAAGAAATAAAAAAGGAAAACTTGAGTCTAACAGAAAAGAAAAAAGAAAAAATACCTCAACCTTTAATTGAATGTATTTCAAGTAGGACAAAGCTATATTAAACTTACATATGTTTTGTATATGTGCTTCATTACCTATCATATTACATTATACCTAGGAATAGCACAGATTCTACTCACTTTCCTGTTTTGTTTACTTCTTATGCTTTATTCAAATGAGTCTAGCTCTTACTAAGTCAGTATCAACGTATTTCATGTATCAATACATTTCATACACACTTTAATAACCAAGATGTCCTTGTCTGGCTTAGATATTGGAATGATTAATAAGATTAAGAAAAAGCATAAGACATACTATCAAATAATTCAGATATCACATTCTTATGCACTAATGGTAAAAGGACCTGTCATCTAGACAGCCTTTATTATTTGGTGACTAAGATGAAAATTTCCTGTCCTAACTTTTCAACTAGGGTAGAGCTTACTGAGTCTCTTCTCTATCCATAAAAGAATATTGGATAGTCTGACATTGTTCAGGTCTCAAGGTACTGTCAATGCTCTTTGGCTGCTGATAGACTATATATGTTCCTGTGGATTGCCATGCACCTACAGGATGAACTGAATAGATTTTATGAGTATAAGAGAGAAGAGTGATGGGTTGATTTGATCCAAACACATTATAGTCACGTATCGAATTCTCAATGAACTAAAAGCTGAGTGAAGGAAGGGAAGGTAATTATTAGAATCTGTAAGAGAAAAGTAAGAATTGAAAGAAAAGTAAATGTAAAATGTTAAGAAGGCTTAATTAAGTCCTAACCTAGACTCAAACATCAGTATATGCATGTGTGCATATTTCTAATGTGTGTGTGTGTGTGTGTCTGTGAATAAAGTTATACAAACCAGAAATTTTATTTCTTTTGTGATTTTAATTTATGTATGTGTTTTTATTTTTTGAATGTGGAATCAAGTTTGGATATATTTACTAAAAATTTACTTTAAAAATAATACATTAAATCCTATGGCATGCTTTAAAAGAAATACATGAATAACATCACTTAACAACCTGTTTTGGAAACACTTTTCATATAAGCTACTTGCTAAAATCATAGGCAATATATGAGAAGCCTGGATTTCTTAAATCAACACTAAAACATGGTCATCCTGTTTGGTTGTTTTTAAAGTAATAATGGTAAAAAGGCAGTGATGAACTTGTATCTGCTTCCAACAGAGGCCTTCTATTTGTTTCTTGAATAATAATCTGTGCAGATATACACAGTCTTAAAACAATTTAGGTGAAGTAGATTCAGGCAAGAATTTGTCATCAAAGTACATTTGGTGACATAAAAGTTAATCTGTCTCATATTCAACATAAATTTATCCTTTAAGTGGTATTCTTAACAGTGTAAAAGTGCGATCAACCAATGTTTCAAAGTAATTCATTGATGCTTAGCCTACTGACCACCCTGCCTCCATCAATATTTTAAGTTTAGTTTCACTAAGGCTCAAATAGCACTATTTGTATCTATTCTACATTTGCCTTTATACTTCAAAAACAGATTTTCTATTTATATATATGATGCACAAACATGAAATACTTGCTGTCATTGCATTTCATTGAATATTGTTATAAAGAGTTAGAAATATGGGAGCAATATAACATCTGTTTCTTAATATTACTCTATAGCACTGTCCTTCCCTTACTGATCCTCTCACTGAATTAATTTAGCCCTCTCTCTTCATAGCTGTGACTTATAATCCAATTAAAGTCTTCATCTAATCACAAAAGACACATATCAATTAATCTTTATGGGAGATAAGTTTATTTTCTTATATAACCTGACAATTATAGACTCAGTGCCTCATCTTGGAGAAGGTTTCTGAGAGAAGGGGTGCCTGGGAACAGTAAAAGGAATAGTTGGAAGTCAAATCTTGGGTTACAAGCTGATAGCCTATATTTTCCTCAAGATAGCTTTCTAGATTGTATCTCAGTAATCTGCTCCAGTCAGTGTTCTCTTGATAGTCTAAAAACTTTCTGGATAGTTATCTCTTACAGATAAAAAGCCCAATTTTTATTTACATCAATTCACTCATTACCCAAGATTCTGTTTTGATTATCCCATGAATCATCATTCCATGGTTACAGACCCAAGGGTTCTTGGTCTTGGTTCTTGATTCTTAGAAAGACACAGAAAGCACAAACAAAGACAACAAGACAGCTGGATGGGGCCCAGTAATTACCATTCCTGCCATGCGTGAGCCTGAACCTCAACTCCCTCTGTCCCATGGTGAACCTGAACTCAGGAATCCAACAACCCTTGTATCTGCCTGCCCCTGCAGCTTTCTGACAAGCTGGCCCATAATGCAGTTGCCACTGCTTTTCTGGGTTTGCGAAGTCCTTCATATAATTCATATTGTATCCTTATATTTTGCATAATTGAGAAATTATATATTTTATGAACTCATGTTTTCAGCATTCTTTCCCACAACCTGATGGTCACAGCATTTAACCACTTTGCTGTCTCTTTACACCAACACCTCTGAGATTCCTGCTGTCTCTGATTACCATGGAGTCATTAACCCTGCTAAAGGGGACATTCCTCAAAAGAGGACATACAATATGTACTTTAGTATACAAAGAAGCCTCATGCCCACAGCAACCATCAACACTAATGGAGGCCCATGCCCCGCTGCCTCTGTTCCAGGTACGGGAACCCTGTCATTCCACCTATGCCATGGCCAAGCAGGATTCAGCAACTAAATAACTATAGAAATATATATATACTATATAAAGTTATATATATATATATATACATATATATGGTTATACATATATTTATATTATATCACAGACACACACATAAAGTTATATAATTTTATATATAGTTATATATACATGTATATCACATGCACACACACATATACATCATATTGCTGAAACTTTCTGTAAGTAATACACATAATGTAACACAAAATAAATATAATTTATACTATCCCATACTAATTAGGATGGTACTATCAAACATTCTAAAAGTGCCGAAAATTATGTCCTAACACCACGGAAACTAAACAGAGAATCTTGGTGGCCAATTACATATTTGAAGATATCTATTTAAATAAATAAATGTGGGGACCTGAGGAAACAATTATATACCCATGTCCACAGAAACTTTATTTATATCCTCCCAATTGTGTAATAGTGGAGTGGCTACAGTGAATGAGTAAATGAATGGGTAACAGGTAAATTATCAAGGAGATTCTGGTACAGAGTTTTGAGGACAGTGTGTAAATTGCCCTCAGACACTTCATATTTATAAGGTATCCAGATGAGTTAAAAGAATAGGTAGTTAAAATTTTGCACTGTAGAAATATTTTTGAGAATGGACAGAAGTCACTGTAGCATGCTACAATGATGTTATAAATGTGACTAAGGTGACTCAATTAAATGTTTTTATCTCTTGTACAAATAGTATTTTTACTTTATTCTCTGAGAATTTCACATATGTGTATTATATTATTATTATTATCATCATTATTGTTGTTGCTGCTGCTGTTGTTGCATTCACCTCCAGTGTGATGGTTTGTATATGCTTGGCCCAGGGAGTGGCACTCTTAGGAGGTGTGGCCTTGTTGCAGTAGGCATGTCACTGTGGGCATGGGCTTAAGACCCTCATTCTAGCTCCCTGGAAGTCAGTCTTCCACTAGCAGCCTTCAGATGAAGATGTAAAACTCTCAGATCCTCCTGTACCATGCCTGCCTGGATTCTACCATGCTCCCACCTTTAGGAAAATGGACTGAAACTCTGAACCTGCAAGCCAGCTCCAATTAAATGTTATCCTTATAAGAGTTGCCTTGGTCATGGTATCTGTTCACAGCAGTAAAACCCTAACTAAGACACCCAGTCATTTTGTCACTCCTAATCCTTCAAGTTCCTGCCTCTCAACTTCAAGAACTATTTTTTTTTTATAATACACCACTGCATCCAGTCAGTGCAGCTCCTCTGAGAAGGGTCACGGAGATCTACCAGTGACCAAAGTTCTCAGTAAAACTGACTTTCCTCCCCTAGCAGCCATCAATAGCCAATAGTTCTTCAGTTAGGGTTGGGCCACATGAACCCATCCCTACTTGTAAGTTGACTAGCTTGAACTTGTGTGAATACACTGCCTTATCACGTCCAGAAGGTTTTATGCTAAGTTTAGTTCATTTAATTTTTGTTGCCTATTTTGAGAGAATGTCTAGTGTGTGTGTGTGTGTGTGTGTGTGTGTGTGTGTGTGTGTGTGTGTGCCTGTTTATGGATTGGAACTCTTTGTGACCTATGTTGACTCTACACTTGCCTGCCTCCCCCTCCCAAATGCAGGGACTACAGGCATTGGACAACATTTCAGAGTATTCCAAATTCTAATGGATTAATGTAAAGTTTCTTGTTAAAGACAGACCACAGTTGAACTTGTAAACAGCATTAAATAAGCTATTTTAAGATCTACACACACACACACACACACACACACACACACACACACACACACACAGAGAGAGAGAGAGAGAGAGAGAGAGAGAGAGAGAGAGAGAATATGGAGAAATGTCAAACATCAATTACACTGTGAAAGTTTAAATAGAACCTATATCCAGTAAAAAATATGCAGCAAATGTGTATACTATATTTACCCATGCAATACACTTATTTGAACTAAAGTCATTTTTATCATTTTTGTAAACATATTAATTGTTTTTGAAAATACATACCTTTGTACTGGTATGCATATGGGACAAGTTTCTAATCTATTAGGTTAAAAAAGACAAACTCAAACTTATTCATTTGAAATTTTAAAATTTAACAATGATTGATTTATCTATGAAATGCAGTTATTAAGAACTAAATGAAACTACTTTGTAAAGTTTTGTATAGAATAAAATCTAGACACACAAAGTAAGAACGTGAAGACCCAGTAAAGCAAACCCTCCTTCAACATGGCTTTAATCCTATAAATTGCTTAGACACTGCCATAATTTTGAATCACTACTCAAATATCAACACTGTGCTTTTCAAACGTAACTCCATGAATTGGAAGTTGGATCCACAATTTATCTCATTTACACAAGCAAAATGAACATCTGCTTAACTCCCTGTCATGGGAGTGTGGCTGGCTGCGGTGGGCAGGGTGTGAACAGGGCCTCTGATGTGTAGTGTAGGTCCCATCTGCACAGCAGGTGGCATTGCATGGGTAATCAGAGCGAGAAAAGGCACATCAGCACTCCTCGTCTATTTGCAGATAAGAAAGTAAATACACTCAAACTTTGTTTAAAATTTTTTTCTTAAGTGCTCATGGTATATATCTTAGAAGTATGTTTAGGGAATTATGATATAGCAGATTTATGTTAACGTGTGTTGCAGTACTGGGTTTCTGTGTACGAACTCATGTTAAAATTTACAGTATCATTAACTAATATGAGTGTAACTAATTGAAAATGAGTAAGAGGAGTAAACTGCGTTTTATCCGTTGAATTGAGAATACAATTATACCAGCCATTCCTTGGACAAGATCTGGAGTAAATTTAATTTAATATAAGTTTTAACTGTGGGATGTTAAAGTTGGTCGGCCGCTGCATTCAGCAAGACTCCAGCATAGACCTGACAGGGCAACCAGGTGAGGGAAAGGACAAACACTCATAAGCAGATGATCAATGATTGGACAGACTGACTCTCCAACAGAGAAATTATGACATCCCAGAAGCTCGGTGTATTCAAATTCTCTATACACACAGTCTTTATATAAGAGCAGTCTAAGGACATTGCTATCCCAAGGAAGAAAGCTACTGGGACTCTCTTTCTGTGCACACTATCATCATCCTGGAACCGAAGGCTTTGCCATCCATCTGAGCCTCCACTGGGAGAAGGCTTTGCCATTTTCTCATAGGTCTGAGGCTAGTGTCCCGGACCAGGTCATGACCATGTCAACAACACACTCATTCAGGGGATTTTTTATGCCCCATACAGTTTGTGACTTAGAAATCTCTATGCCAGGGCCATCTCTTAAGAGAGTGCCTTCCTTTAGAACATATAGTTGAAAGGCCCTTAAAATCAAGGATTCGTTTATATTATAAAAGTTATCAACAAATTTTTTTATTGAAGACAATGTGAAACGGAACATCATGTTCCTTCAACACACATCAGTCTCTTGCCAATTCTGGAATTTTCTGTCTCTCATTCTTCATTTTATTTCAGTGTTGCTCTTCATTTTCCCCAATTTTACATAGTAATAATTGGGAGACCCCATATGAACAGCAATGCCAACCAACCAGAGCTTCCAGGGACTAAGCCACTACCCAAAGACTATACATGGACTGACCCTGGATTCTGACCTCATAGGTAGCAATGAATATCCTAGTAAGGGCACCAGTGGAAGGGGAAGCCCTTGGTTCTGGCAAGACTGAACCCCCAGTGAACGTGGTTGTTGGGCGGAGGGCAGTAATGGGGGGAGGATGGGGAGGGGAAGCCCATAGAGAAGGGGAGGGGAAGGGGTTAGGGGGATGTTGGCTGGAAACCGGGAAAGGGAATAACATTTGAAATGTAAATAAGAAATACCCAATTTAATAAAGATGAAAAAAAACTAAAATCAGCATGACCATGTGATGTCTACTGAGGGGAGAGCTCTGTGGTGGCACAGTTCATAGCTTCAATCTGAAAAATTGCTGTTTAGCCATAGGCGTTCAGTGAAGTCTGGAATTCTTGACAGGCAACTGGACTGAATTGAAGGAAGTAGAGTACAAAGTTTCTGTGATGACGCACACTACCTCAGTGACTTCTGCTTTCCTTTGTTTACTTTGTCCCCCATCTATCATCAACATCTGGTTTGTAGAGGACACCTCAGGCCGAATAATTACTACATTTGCAAGAATAATGACAGCCTATCACAGACTCATTTCTTGTGTCCCATTGAAATCCATATATTTAAGCTGTAACACCCAAGTTTATATTGAGAATGTGGGCGTTTGGATTTAGATTCAGTTTAGGTCATCATAAATTTAGGGTCTCCGGCTTTGGGATTAACGTGTGTTTAGCGTAAAACAGGTTTTAATAAAGAGAACAAATAGAGGGACCAAGAAGAGGCTATGCAAGCTCACCAATCACCTGAGAGCTAGGAAGGGACCTCACCAGAACCCAAGCATTTTATCCCACGGTCTAAGACCTCCAGTCTTTAGAATGTAAGAACATATATGTGAGCTGTCTGCACCACCTAGTCTGACGTCTTTGGCCAGTGCAGCCCCAGCTGATAATGACTGTGCTCATAGTATATGCTCAGTAGGTTCCGCTCCGAGACCCAAATGGTAGTGTTCTCTTCAAAATGCAACCAGTAGCCTAATAAGTGGGAAAAATAAACATTTTGCTCACTTCAATGGTTCTCTAATCCTCTTATCAATGCCTTATTACAATAATTCATTAAGACACTGGCAAGACTAGGGGAAAATTAATTCTTCCATAATGAAAACAACATTTTCCCCTCTTTAGAAGGGATAAAGAAAATGTATCTTTATTTCATAAAACATACATGGAGAAGAGGATCAGATATCATCTGTCTCTAGTCCAAGAAATCTAAAAACGATTAAAAATATTAGAAAATGAAAAATATTTTTTACACTTTTCCATAACTTTCATTAAATAAAAGCCAAATAATTTATAGGCTTTTTTACAGGAAACATTTATTTTAATTAATTAATGACCAAATAAATATGTCCTTATCATGGACATTATTTAAAAATTTCTACTCATAAGAGAAGACATTATTTTAAAAATGATTTTCTTTTTAACTTGAATTTTTAAATTAATTTATTATATGTGGGGGACATATATGTATGGAGAGAATAGAAAAATTTCTGGGTATTTGTTCTTTTCTTTCACAATGTGGGACTCAGGATATCCCCTTCCCTATACCCACTTGGCAAATTCACTGGTGCTTAAAAAAAAAATCTACAAGTAAATAAATACAACTTTAAAATTTATCCCAAAATTGTCAAAGCAAATAACATAATAATGTAATTCTAGATGCTGTAAGACATAAATAAACCAATCACGTAAGAATTCCTCAGATGGCTAGATATAAAGCAAGGGGTGAGGTCTACAAATGTAGTTTTGGTGTTGGAAGGATGGGGAGAGGGAAAAAAAACAAAGAAGGGCAGAAAGAGAGCAGGGGAAAATGAATGGGTTTTAAGTGGTTAAATGTGAGTATCTCAAATCAGAGCAAGGAATTATAACATTCTTCTTAGGTCTTCCCGTTTCCTATGTTTTTTTTTCCCTAAAAATCTTTAGCTCCCAAAATACTTTTTGATACAGAGAACAAGAACATGAATACGTAAGGTATAAAGTATAACATTATTCACAAGTTTTAAGGAGATAATAGGTAAGTACATCTCACCTAATATTAAAAAAGGGATATCGAATTCCTTTCTATAAATGTAACGAAGTATGTCATTATGTATGAGCATGAGAAAACGTTTGCTCTGGTGGATCAGCATGAGTATCTCACGAAGGATGGGCTCCTTGACAGGAAAATTCTTGGAATATTGATATTAGCATCAAGAGAGAAATTGAAGAATTTTCTCAGTGAGGAAAAGTATATAGATAAAGTATTAGAAAATACTCCCTTGGAAAGATGGGTAGATATGGAGTGAAGGGTGAGGTCTACAAATGGTAACTTATAGCAAAAGGGGTATATTAAAAAGCTATATTAGCATGATGATGTCTGGCTCCCCTGAGTGTCATGGTGAGTGAGCATGTTTATGAGACAGTTACTACACAAATCATGGTGGCTTTAAACAGAGAAGATGCTCATCAGGTTGCTCGGGGTGTTTGGCACTGACAATCAAACTGTTTCCAGATTAATACCAACTGTCTGAAGCACAAGGAGACTTCACCACCCTCAAACAGGCTTACGTGGGGCCGGCAACAAAGCTGAGTACATGAGAGTACTTGAATCAAGCCTGGTGATTTACATTTCATTCTGATACTCATGATAGAAAAATAACTACTGATCCTCAGAAAACACGTCACGGCATGGCACACACGTAGAGTCATGACCACAAGAGGCATAAAGCTGCAATTTTAAAATTCAAAAAAATAACTTCCCCGGCTACCCCATGATATAGGCTAAAAAGTACGTAAGGTCTACTGATGTAAGTGTCTCTAAGGGAGCATTATGAAGACGTTCTCGGAGTCTCTATTCTTTTCCTCTATTTTCATAAGGTGACCAGTCCACCACCTGCTTTTGAAGATTAATATGTGCTTTCTATAGATATGTTAATATGATCAAAGAATAATTGCCCTACATCTCTTTTTATCCTCTCTGGGGCTTTTCATGAACTCATTAACAGATGATTTAATGAACTCTCAGCTGGAATTCCTTTTCCCTCATTTTCAAATCCTTAGGAGCATCTCACAATTATACGAGAGTATTTACAAGTGATACTAGATTAAATAATATTACAAATTTAAAAAAAAAGTAATATTCACAGCAACATATCCATGCCTCTTTTTGCTTACAATCAAGTCAGGTTTATTATTTTAAAAATGTATTCATAATTGTGGATATTGAGTAGATAACCGGTTTCTATCTGGGGGGCAGAAGTAGAGTGGGTGGTCTGAAAACTTTATTGCATCTTCCTCTAAATAAATAGAAAGCACACATGATTATCTACAATTTAGAAATTCCTGATTAAGAAACTAATTAAGAATAACTTTTGCAGAGAATAATTCTGACTGTAAGGAGGCACAGGAGAGTTAAGTAAAGGCCACAGCACAGCAAATTTAATACCACAGTTTCTCAATGGATTTTCTTAATTGTAATTATCTCTTCTTCGGCTGTTATAATATTTGGTAATCTTCACATTACAAAACATGCTTCTCTCTAGTAACTGAATGAAAAAACTGGTGGTAACGATGAAAAAAATGAAATTAAGCATGCAATCTAATTTTTCAGGAGTGTAAGGTTATCGTGTCCAACAGCCGTAAGTAGGATAACACAGTGCAGGCGAGTGTCTGTGGAAAGTGTTGGCTTTTTTTCTTGGGTCTGGAAAAGGCTTATAATTTAAAGTATGACATTTGCTTGCTTATTCTTGCTCTCCCTATAAAATTTATTTTTTTATGATTAGTGGCAACTTGTTGGTTGCTGTTAGAGTTTCCAGAGTTTCCTGTCGCCTTTCTGCTTTTCTTAAACTTAAGTTTTCCAGGATAAATGCTAATCACACCCACCTCCTAGGCCACATCAAGAGGTAAAAAACTGCATTATATTTTAGCTAGCATGCCATTAATGCTACAGCGGGAGGAGGTAATACTAGCTCTCTGAGTACCATTCTTCCTATTAATTCATTTCATTTTTACTGTAATACCAACCACATAAGAAGTGAAAATGGGCCATCATAGCTTTTATTTGTGCTGGAATGCATAAAATCCCCCAGGACTTTAAATATTCTAGTCTTTTATTTTGGTAAATTGTTAAAACAGTTTCAATAAAACTAAATACATAAGGAGCAATTAGAGAGCCCCTACTATGTCCTAGGTACTTTGGAGGATTTTTTTCATGTGTATGTGTAGTGATAGAAGTCATACCTAGGACCTCAAGCACAGCATACTCTATGCCACTGAACTACATGCCCAGTCCTCTAATCTCCTTTATCCAAGAGGAAACAGGAAGGTCTGAGGAAGCTGTAATGACAGCACAATCAGACCCTTTGACTTTGGCAAGGCCAGAGTAATGTTATGTTGACAATGTGGCCAAAGGGACCAGGTGGGAAGGTACCTGCTTAAAGGATCCAGAAGTATTAAGCAACGGGAGTGCAGCTAGCAACAAGGGAATCCAAGTCTTCTGGATAAATATACTAACAGACTGACCTCACATATCTGCCTGTGCATGCTATACCAGACTGACCACTGTGATGGCCACGGGGGATATCACTATGGCTTTCATGTAACCCTTTTTCTTTGCTGATATTACAAAAATGAAACTAACTTATCAGTTGCACTTAAAGTAGTATTGATTACATGAGGGTACCCCAGCCAATAATCCTTCATATATATATATATATATATATATATATATATATATATACACACACACACACACACACACACACACACACACACACACACACACACACACACACACACACACACACACACACACACATATATATATATATAATATAAGCTTTTATTTAGCATGACTACATATTATGAGGATCTAAGTGTGAACTATCAGAAGTGGATAACCATGAATATTAAAGGTGCAAAGAGAACATGTCTAGCTTGTCAGCCATCTAGAAACAGGTTTCCTATACCTGAACCTAGACAGTGCCACCTTCCAAATGCACATCATCCTCTTTGCAAGTCCAGCCCTACATACCGACTCCTCAACTTCTGTCATGTGGTAGTTCTATTTAAATCACTAGACATATTCCTAACTAAATATAAACTAAGCATACCATTAAATTGACATTCTGTTGTCATTTTAATTCTTAGCACTGGGCATGGGACACAGTTAGCATCTGCTCCTTACTTTATCCATACACCCCTTATTGGTAGGTATTGGAATGCTATGCTGGCAATGTGATCATTACCTCAGAATCTATGAAGGGTGCAACTATAGGTAACAAATTTTTTGCTATGTGCATACAATAAAAGGCATTTAATGTATAGTATATATAAGTAAATGCACTACTAAAATAAACACATATAAATTTTTTTCAAAAAAAACCAAAACAACAACAACCAAAAAAAAAAAACAGCCTCAAACATTTACAACAAAACATTGGGACTTTCAAAAATACTATTTTTTTAAATTCTCTTTTCTGATCTTTTAAAAAGAAAACAAAGCATAAAAGAACAATAGATCTAATATGTCATATTCATTTCAAAGAACAAAGAGAGCCATTCAAATTTTTGAAAAAGGAGTAGAGAAGAGGCTTTCTAATTCCCCTTGTGAGAATTGACAGCACACTGTGTGAGTACATTTTTTCAAGTAAAAATATTAAAACTTTAGAGATTTCAATTCCAAGTTGTCTCAATGACAACTCAGTCTAATGTGAATAAACCCAAGGCCTCATCCCACTTGTTAGAAGGTGCTTAATCTGGGGTTGGGGATTTAACTCAGTGGTAGAGCACTTGCCTAGGAAGCGCAAGCACAAGGCCCTGGGATCAGTCCCCAGCTCCGAAAAAAGAACCAAAAAAAAAAAAAAAAAAAAAAAAAGGTGCTTAATCACTCATGGGTAAGGCCTGTAACTCTTCGAGATCAATAATAATAAATGTAATGAGATGATTGTATCAGAGGATCCCATTAGCATTGAGAAGGGGTGCAGAATCTAAAAGTGATTTCCTCCATGCAATACATACTATATTTAAAATGAGCAATAATGAGAACATGCCTACATGAATTCAATGTCGTATTGAAGTATCCTCACACAGGTATATCTAATAAAATATTTTTCTGGATAAAGCAAGAAAGTAAGATAGTAGCTGTAAATACTAGAGAACTAGATGACATTTTCAAACTTTAAAGAAAGGCCATTCAGAGACTGCCCCACCTGGGGATCCATCCCATGTACAGACGCCAAACCCAGACACTGTTGCTGAAGCCAAGAAGTGCATGCTGACAGGAGCCTGATGTAGCTGTCTCCTGAGAGGCTCCGCCAGAGCCTGACAAATACAGAGGCAGGTGCTCTCAGCCAACCATTGGACTGAGCACTGGGACACCAATGGAGGAGTTAGAGAAAGGACTGAAGGAGCTGAAGGGGTTTGCCACCCCATAGGATGAACAGCAATAACAACCAACTAGTCACCACCCCATCCCACCCTTGCCCAGAGTTTCCAGGAACTAAAAAACCCAACAAAAAGTATATAGAGAGAGACCCATGGCTCCAGTTGTATATGTAGCAGAGGATGGCCTTGTCAAACATCAATGGGAGGAGAGACCCTTGGTCCTATAAATGCTCAATGCTGCAGTGTAGGGAAATGCCAGGGCAGTGAGGCTGCAGTGGATGGGTGGGTGAATGAGCACCCTCATAGAAACAGAGGGAGGGAGTATGGGATAGGGGGGATTTTGGAAGGGAAATCAGTAAAGGTGATAACATTTGAAATGTAAATATATAAAATGTCCAATAGAATAAATAAACAAACAGCAAAAAAAGGAGAGAAAGATGATTTCCAGTTTTTAATTAAGTTCTCAATTTAGCTAATATTGAAGCCTAAAGTCCTAAGGTTATTTCCTTTCCAGTTGCGTGAATGATGAGTCTCACATGTCCAACACCAAGGACAACACATATTGTGACAGAAGCCTGTGTACCTCTTTCCTTCCTGTCACTAGGATACTAGAATTCCATGTGCAGCTACAGTTTCATTTCCAATCATCCTCCGCCATAGGTGTGCTTTATGATTAGGTCGTAGTCAATGAGATAAAAGAAGTGGTCTGTACAATCTCTTTACCACACACGTAAAAGAAATGGTGCCATGTCGTCGCCCACAGAGAAAAGATAGAAGTGCCATATCAAACATGGTTTCACCTGTTCCGTGAAAGGTTTGGTGCACTGAACATCACTGCAATCCCTATTAAGTTTGCCAAAAACAACCAAACATATATCCCCAAATAACACAAAAGCCTGTTCTATCTCTTTTCAAACTCAGTGAGAAGAACAAGATAAAACAATCGAGTGAAGGCTAATTATGTTAGAGAAGCAAAGACAGTAAGGACATAAGGCTTTCCAAGTAACAGACAATTCTTTGGTCATAGGCCGTAAAGTCCCAAGAGACGAGGAACATCACTGCAGACTTCCCTAGGAGATACAGCTGCATGTCTCCTAGAGACAGAAGCCTTTATCCTGCCGGAGTAAAACTTCCTTGTTTATATTTCAGACAAAATACTGAAATTGAACCTAATTGCTTTTCTCATACCACCACACCAAAATGTCAAAGCATGCATTTTTCTGCATAGACATGAATGGGCTGCACATCATACATCACGCCAAAATGTCAAAGGATTCATTTTCAGCCTGAAAGTGTACAACATAAACATGAAAGTGCTACACATCATATGTATTGCATTCCTGCAGAGCCCTGATTTAAACATGCAGCTCCACAAAACAAACAAACAAACAAACAAAAAAACCACTAACAACATAAAAGAACTTAAGAGAAAGAAATCAAAGAAAAACCTGAAATGTCATCAATTCTTTCACATAGAAGGTATTTTATTCTGCTCAACTCATGAGATGTAATTAACCATTGGATTATTTCAATTTATTCTACTACTGGACTTCTTATGCTTTTAACTTGGAATTCTTTCAATGAACACTGTCCCTATTTCCTGTGTACAGACATTCTTCATTGAACAGCCCAAAGAGATGGGTGGGTGTTGGGAATTGGTTCTAATGCTTTGAATTAATTGGGGATCTTCCTGTCCAAACACTGAAGGTCCTTTCCCCCCATTGGTTTTTGATCATCAATAAAGAGCCAATGGCCAATGGGTGGGCAGAGAGGGAGGGGGGGAGGGGAGCAAAACTTATAGACTTGTGCCAGCTAGAAACTGAAGAAAAGGAAGAGAGTCAACTGCATTGACTCAGGGGAAAAGGTTGGGACTGGCCACTTCCCTGATTGGGCTGGGGTAATATGTTTGGGATCTCAGGAGTACTAGAAGGGAGAATTTTGCTTGTACAGGAAGGTTTAGGAGTGCCCAGGTTTGAGCTAATCACAACATGTCAAAAATTAACTGGTGTGTGCACTTGTGTGTGTGTGTGTGTGTGTGTGTGTGTGTGTGTGTGTGTGTGTGTGTGTGTCTGTATGTGTCCAGATTGCTCCTGGATGGGTGCGTGCTTGTGAACCACCAGGAGCCAAAGTGGTATAGTCCAATACCACTACAGATGGGTTTATTTGTTCTAGGATTTTCTACTAATAGTGAAAAATATATCTTTTACATCTTCTGTAGAACACTTAATGGAGAATTTTAGTGTTACTTAATTTTATCAAAAGACACAAATTCTTCTCTAAATCTTCCTTCTACTTATCATGGGCCAAGAATTTGTGAACATAAGAAGGCAAACAGCATCAGAAGTTCTTACAGATCCAATATTTATGGGATCATAAAATATACTTTACTGATATACATGCTATATCACAGTTCTCAGTAAAATTATGAAGTTGCAAAACAGATCTAAATCAAAATATCTTTGAAAGGAAAACATAGGAAGAATATCAGATATTTTCCCATTCCCATTACTAGTATATAGACTGGTAACTACAGTTAATGTAAATAATAGAAAATATTGAATGCAATGGCACTCACAAGTCCTGAAAGGAGGTTCAATACTACAGAAAAGATGGCAGATTGCCTGTGATTTTATGAAATTCTACATACAGAGCGTCCCTTGAATGTGGTACCAATGCTTCAGTTTTGTCATTCAAAGGAAAAATTTGGTGAGCAAAGAAGCATTAATAGTGAGTGGACTTTACAAACACAATGAATCCTCTATCTTTGGTCAAATGAGTACTACCTAGAGTGCAATCACTGAATCATATGAGGAAATTTGCCTCTGGGAAGACTTCATGCTCGGAGAGTCTAAGAAGATGGGCTGAAAGATGAAACTGATCAAAAAGAGTAACAATTTAATATGCTCAGTTTACAAGTCAGAATTTTTAAGAGTATAATATGGAATAAAAATCGAAATAAAACAACATAGCTTGACATAGGACTAAATTTAATTAGCTTTTTGTTTTTTATTTTTTTTCTGGTCTCTCATTAATAAGAAGTGGAAGGGAAATTGTTTGAAAAGTCAATATTTTACTTTCATTTACATTCAATGTTTACATTCAGGAGATATGTCCCAAAAGACTTAGGTACTTCATAAAATGAACATAGAATAATGCCTACTCTGCCTTACATTATTAGTCAATTGTAAGACAGATACAGCATCCAGCCAGATTCTGGACTATTACAGCATAGAGGTTATTCTACATCTTAGAGCCCACTCATGGGGCTTCCAATGTCAAGAAAGACTTTGAAGACACACATCTCTAGGCAAAACCTGTTCGCAATGCACACGAAGCAGAGTAACCAGACATGCAATGACAAAATACATGTGTATCAGGTCATTATGGTGTGCCCATCGTGGAAGAAGTGGTTCCCATTAAGGAAATGTCTAAAGGCAGTTATTCTAATAAATATTGTCAGAAAAAATACTAGAATTAAAATGAAAAGATATTTAGAAATAAGTACTCACCTATTCCAATAAAAGCAGCTTTGTAGCCATTTTCTTTTAAAGTACTAAGAGTCATTTCATCTGTGGAAAGGCTTTTACCACAAATTATCTGTAAGAAACAGCATTTTGAGTAACGATATTATATATCTATTGATTAATTAAAAGTAAATTACATAAAAATGAACAGAATGACTATAAAAGTTCTAGTGAACCAGTTTGTTTAATGAAATTAGAAATAATTAGGACACTAACATATTTTATTTATGGGATAAATGTAGACAAGTCAGTTTAATTAAAATCAAGCTAGTAAGAAAAAGAACTATGCTGTGATCCAGTTTTCAGTTCTTAGACCTATGCCCAAAGGATTCTATATTCTACCATGGACATATTTATGCATACTTGTGTATTGCTTCAATAGCAATTAAATAACAAGGAAATAGACTAAACCATGATGTCCATCTACAAACAACTGGATAATAAAAATGTGGTACATCTGCACAGTGGAATTTTATTCTGCCATCAAAAAAAGTAAAAACATAGGAAAATGATAGAAAAGCATATATACCTGGAAACTACTATTATTAAATGAGATAACCCAGACTCCAAAAGACAAATAAAGTATGCTTGTCTTTACCATTGGATCATAGCTCTATATAAATATAGAGCTGTGTGTGTGTGTGTGTATGTATATATATGTACACATATATAAATACATACATATACACACATATATACATAAATATGTGTCTATATCTATCTATATCTATATCTATATGGAGTGATTGAGTTTGGAAACAAACTAAGAAACTAGATATGATCTCATAACCATAAGAAGGTACAAGATTTTTTGTTCTACCTTTCTTTGTTTCTTTGTTTCTTTTATTTCATCTTTATTAACGGGTATTTCTTATTTACATTTCGATTGTTATTCCCTTTCCCAGTTTGCAGGCCAACATCTCCCTAATCCCTTCCCCTCCCCTACTCTATGGGTGTTCCCCTCCCTATCTTCCCCCCATTACCACCCTACCCCCCAACAGTCATGTTCACTGGGGGTTCAGTCTTGGCAGGACCAAGGGCTTCCCCTTCCACTGGTGCTCTTACTAGGCTATTCATTGCTACCTATGAGGTTGGAGCCCAGGGTCAGTCCATGTATAGTCTTTGAGTAGTGGCTTAGTTCCTGGAAGCTCTGGTTGGTTGGCATTGTTGTTCATATGGGGTCTCAAGGCCCTTCAAGCTCTTTCAGTTCTTTCTCTGATTCTTTCAACAGGGGTCCCATTCTCAGTTCAGTGGTTAAATGATGGCATTCACCTATGTATTTGCTGTATTCTGGCTGTGTCTCTCAGGAGAGATCTACATCCGGTTCCTGTCGGCCTGCACTTCTTTGCTTCATCCATCTTATCTAGTTTGGTGGCTGTATATCTATGGGCCACATATGGGGCAGGCTCTGTACAACCCTGAGATTTCACCTCACACCAGTGAGAATGGCTAAGATCGAAAACTCAGGTGACAGCAAATGCTGGCGAGGATGTGGAGAAAGAGGAACACTCCTCCATTGTTGGTGGGACTGCAGACTGGTCCAACCATTCTGGAAATCAGTCTGGAAGTTCCTCAGAAAATTGGACATTGAACTACCTGAGGACTCAGCTATACCTCTCTTGGGCATATACCCAAAAGATGCCCCAACATATAACAAAGACACATGCTCCACTATGTTCATAGCAGCCTTATTTATAATAGCCAGAAGCTGGAAAGAACCCAGATGCCCTTCAACAGAGGAATGGATACAGAAAATGTAGTACATATACACAATGGAATATTACTTAGCTATCAAAAACAATGACTTAATGAAATTCATAGGCAAATGGATGGATCTGGAAAATATCATCCTGAGTAAGGTAACCCAATCACAGAAAAAGCACACATGGTATGCACTCATTGATAAGTGGATATTAGCCCAAATGCTCAAATTACCCTAGGTGCACAGAACACATGAAAAATCAAGAAGGATGACCAAATGTGAATGCCTCACTCCTTCTTTAAAGGGAAACAAGAATACCCTTGGGACGGAATAGGGAGGCAAAGTTTAGAACAGAGGCAGAAGGAACACCCATTCAGAGCCTGTTTCTTTCTTTCTTTCTTTCTTTCTTTCTTTCTTTCTTTCTTTCTTTCTTTCTCTCTCTTTCTTTTTTGGGGAGAGAGTGGGAAGAGTAATAAAACAGATGTGACATAAAACTGGAGGGCCACAGCAAAGAGGTGGTAAGAATCTAACCACAATAAGTAGATATGGGAATGCCTTAAGGAACCCTATTACTTTGCATGCTAATTATAAAATGAAATTAAAAATGTAAACGGACGTTTGTACAAACTTCTCTCCTAGTATATGTTGAAAGTATATGTTTGGTGCCTGAGATAATATTAGAATAATAAGATAATAAGGGAAACCTAAGAGTCAAAAAGATTTAAAACATCAAATGAGAGAATTACACAGAAAATTATACTTTAAAATAATGTGTTTAGCATGCATATTGCAGTTCTGATAGTAAGGATTCATTCTAGCCATAGCCAAGAGTCTACTATATAGGAAATCCCAATAACATCTTTACAACGTGTAAGGTTTCCATAGGGGATATTGTTCATGCAATATGAAGAAATCAAAGGGAGAGCATAGTCACTTTGAGTACATGTTACAATATTTTGGTTGGTCTCAAAGATGATTCAGTAAAAATATTATTATTCTTATTTTTAGAGGGAAACTGAAGGGGTATGTAACATGTATGGAAGATAACTTTCAGAAGTCAGTTCTCTCCTTGACCATGAGGACCCAGAGGATAGAACTCTAATTGTCAGGTTCAATAGTGAGTGTCATTGACCACTGAGCATCCCTCTGACCCGTGAATCATTTTTTTCTGGTGGAAAACTGCTGAAAAAGAGAGACAACATGCTCCTAGGTCAAACTCTGCAGTATCCTGGCAAATAAATACTACAAAAATTACCCTGGTTCTCCATAAGGAATGAGGGCCATATACCCTGGCAAATGTGCACGAGGGAAATAGGGATAACCATGCATTTCAAGGGCTGTTTGGCACATGATCTTTATTGTCATTGATACCTGGAGACAGAAAGTGGGGACCTGTGCAAAAGATAAAATGGAGCCTGACTAAAGTCTGTGCCCCAGTGGACTGTCAGAAACACTGACCCTGTCAGTGATCAGTCTCCTATTCTCCAAACACATAATTGAAATTGTTACACTTGTCAATTAAGTAATCCCCAACTGTATCTCTGGTCTGGGAAGTAAGAGTTGAAATAGCTATCACAGCTGGGAAGACTGCATGAAAATATCAGAAATCTGACTGAGTCAGTTTCTCTGGCATCATATCATATCCAGTATGTATGTAGGATAGGGAGAGATGTTACCGGTACCCATCAAATCTCCATTGACTTCAGCAACCTGTCCCTTACTGAGATTAGATGGTTCCCACAGGATGAATGTAGACTATTGTAGAGTTGTAATATAGTGTAGTCCTGGCTGAACTCTAGGTGACAGATGTGGCATAATTGTTGAAGCAGACTGATACGCCCGTAGAGGCTCCAAATGTGGCATTGATTTGGTGAATGGAGACTGACTCTACTCGACTTCAAAAATGAATCAGAAACAGTTAACACTTGGGAATGCTATAGTCCACCTCCCATATATGGAAATTTCAGTAATTATATGTGTATACAAAGAACTTTGGCTTCATGTAGAGTCCAACAGTGATCCAACCACACTATGATGACTCCATGCAGGCTGGGCAGTATGCTGGTGAATTCAAGATTCCTCAACCAAAGAAGGTCAGCTATGAACCTGATTAAGAACTAGCCAGTAAGTGAAGTAAGTGTAGGGAGCCCAAATGCAATATAAGTTCCAGTATATCAACACCCAGAAAGAAAAAGAAGTTAATGTTCTGTCCCTCCTCTCAGAGAAGAAAAAAATCACAAAACCTAGTAAGCCACTTTGGGCTTTGATAGCATTATATTCCCAATATATAAAGTCTTAATTATGAATCATAGAAGAACTATATTTATTAGTTTAGTGATGACAAAAACTAGCATGCACAGAGGGCCCAGAGTACGATGCTCTTCTATGTATTACCACTGGTGACACATTGCCTCTTTATAAGAAACTCATGAAATGTATTTTTTAACATTTGAGTTGTATAATTATCTACTTTTCATTTTTGTAGGTTTAATAATGAAGATATTTAAGGTCATTGGTTTATCCTGAATCTTATGTTTTCAGTGTGTGAACAAAAAGTTTTAAACAATAAGAATAACAGTGGAAACATAAAAAGACCCGATCATCTACCAATGAATCAAAGAAAACAACTAACTTTGAGAACTGTTTTTGGTTTTTTTTTTAAATACATAATGATAACTATGAAAACCAAATCATGGTTTCTCAGACAGTTAAGAAAACACCAGTTTATCAATGTGAAAGCAATTGAAATCACAAGTTCAAGTGAGATAATTCTTTTAACGTCAGAAAGAACATGTCTAAATCTAGGCTAACAAATTCAACAATAATAACAAAATTTACAGAGTTACTGATACTGGCAAAAGAAATCTATACTGGAATTCAGTTATGGAAACCTTGATAACCTTTCAGCCTTTGTAAACTGGCTGAAATATTGTCTCTCAGCAAAAGTCTTTGCCATTTGTATAGCCACCATGAAAATCAATATGGCAGTTCCTCAGAAAATTGGAAATTGATATACCTCAAAGCCCAGAAATAGAGCTCTTTGGGCATAAACCCAAAGGATGCTCCATTTTACCAAAGACACTTGCTCAACTGTTCTTATAGCATCCTTATTCATAATAGCCAGGTACTGTAGACAACCTAAATGGTCCTTGACTGAAGAATGGATAAAAAGATTGCAGCACACATACACAACTGAGCATTATTTAGCTGTTTAAAAAATAACAACATCATGAAATTTGCATGCAAGTGATTGAACCAGAAAAGAATCATCCTGAGTGAGGTAACAAATGTAGCATATACTCACTTATAAATGGATATTAGTCATAAAGTGCCTTATAACAATGCTACAATCCACAGACCCAGAGAAGCTAAGGGTGTGGGAGAGGAATCTACCTAGAAAGGGGAAATAGAATAGATTTTGCAGGTTTGCTTAGACTGGGGAGATAGAAGCAGGAGGGATCAAGTAGGGCAGGTGGAAGGAGAGAATAATGAGATGACTGGAATTGGGGTATTCCAGAAGTGAGGTATAAACCTAGTGGCATGGGATCCCTGGACTCTATCAAAGTGACACTACTCAAGACCCTAGTAATGGGTATGGAGTCTGAACAGGAGATCTTCTGTAACTAGGGAAATCTTCCAGGGGAGGAATTGGGACACAAACTCACCAACAAAACTTTCAATCTACAGTAAATAATAGGGGTATGTGCCTAGTAATATTGTAACTTGGTATGCCGTCTTGGGTTGATATCCCTGGGAGGGCTGCTCTTTTCTGAATGGAAAAGGAAGAAGAGTAGATTTGTGGCAGAAGGAAGTGTTGGGGCAGGAATTAGGAGAAGAGCAGTGAGGGGAAACTGTGTTTGGTATATAATTATATGAGAGAAGAATAAATAATAAAAAAGAAAAAATCCAATATCTGAAATAGTGATAGCTTCTATGTGCAACATTCTAAAGACGATATTTCAGAAATGCTCTATGAAAATATAGATAATGGTACTTAAACAAAAGTCACACACTTTATGAACAGGTTCTGACTGTGGATAATAGCATTGCTAGGCATTATCTAAGCTGCATAGTTGTAAAATTACAAAGTCATATGGCTGTAGATAAAATGTTTTCTTCATATGATACTTTGCCTAATTCTATGTTCATATCAGTTTTAAAGTAATGAGAATAGTCCATTCTGTAAAAAAAAAATATAATTACTTAGGTTCCTGGATGAGGTGTTATAGGCACTTGTCATCAATATTTCATATTGTTTTCAAAATACTTTTTAAAAATTCCTGATTTATCTTCGACTGGTAAAAATATGAAACACATTCATTTGAAATTTTAATATGAAATATTTTGTTTGTTTAGTAAAAATCAGGTAAGAATTTCAATTCAAAATGGAATACATTTAAGGAACTTTCCAGAATATGGCCTTGTACCTAGTCATTGATAAATCCTCTATCTGAACACCGTGGTCATTAAGACTTACTATTATGATATGCACATCTACATTGCATTCTTTTGTGGTCAGAGCATTTGTTTGCTAATTTTGTGTTAAAGTTCATCCCTCAAAAATTTTAAATAACATATAAGTAGAAACAAGTGCAAAAGTCCAAAACAGTCTTTTTCCTCATTAGTGATAACTTTTAGTTCATAGTAAAAGCAAAATCCACAGAATGCTTGCTGCTCACTTTTCAAAATATCTCTTGGAGACAGAAATGATGCAAATTGTAATACATTATTAATCAATTGAGCTTTATGGAAAATAACAATCTTTCAACACAATAGAAATATGTTCAATAGAAGAGGAAAAGTAATAGAATAATAGTAGTAATGGAAAATTAGGCTATCTAAGGTTATATTTTGAAAGTACAGCATGCCAACATCTTGTCTATCTTTAAAAGAAGAACACAAAATTTATTGAATAGAAAAATAAAAGATTAGTATCATACCATTTTTCATGAATTCATTGTATATGTTGAGAAAAGCCAGACCTTCAAGAATATCATGATGCACATAATAAAGAAAATAAATTTCTGGAAGAAACTATAATCCAAGTGTTGAAATGCTAAATGCTAGTCTTTCAGAGAGCTCACAACTTGCCTGCACAAAACATGATTAAAGAAAGCAAATCCTTCCCTTAGCTGAACTGAAACCCTAAAGCTATTTAGGAATGTGTTTCTTACAGACAATTAATCACATGCAGGTGTGCCAGAAGAGAAGTATTGATTGCCCTTTTCCAGGCTAGTGGCATTCAGACAGTAGACAGACAAATGCCCTGAGCAAGGGGAAGTATCTTTCTGCTAGGCCTAAGATAGTTTTAATTGTCCATTCCTAAAATGCACAGCATTGGCCCTTAATGGAACTTTCCCCATTCTTCCTTTGCAAGCTACAGACAGATGTTATGTCTCCTACTCACCTTGACACCAAGGTCCTTCATGAGCTCAATCTCAAAATTCACGACATCATATGGGAGCCGAAACTGAGGGATTTCAGAAGTGCTGAACCAAAAAAGAAAAACAGAGAAAGGGAGAATGGGAGTGAAGTTTATCAATCTTGTTAAATATGGCACAACTCGTTCTACCGATCACCATTAAAGGGACAAATAAGCTCCCGTGATTATTTGCATCACGTGTAACCACTTAGGAAGACAAACATTGTTTTTCCTGCCACAGTAAGGTGTCCTATGTCATAAAAATAATAGAGAAATTAATACTGAAGTAAAGGAAATAGAAAACAAGCAATATAATATTAGTCAAAAGCAATTCAAACACTTCACATTATAGAGTTGATTGACTTAATAATCCTATGCTCTATATATTAAACTATCAGAGTAAATATCAATTCACAGTATACACAGAGCTAAATTTTATTTATCTAGACTCACATGTAAATGTATAATTTCTAGCACTTTTTTTTATTTTGTTAATGTTCATCCAAACAGATATGAGGAACTGTCCCCCCGAGGCTTTGATATGAATGTCTCTGATGGTTCACGTCTTTTGGCTGACAGACATTCACAATTCTCATGTGAGATGTAACACAATATGACTTCTTGCTATTGGGTCCATTATATTGTATAAACACTAACTCCGGCTGAACCACGAACCAGGCAGCGTACATGAGACAGGACTTCCTGGTCTGGCCTCAGAGAGAGAAGATGCACTAACCCTGAGAGACTTGAGGTCCCAGGGAGTGGGGAGGTCTAGTGGAGACCGGAAGAGGAGGAACGAGATGAGGATATGAGGGAGGGCAAGGCGAACAGGGAGGGAGGGGTAACAACTGGACTGTAAAACATAAAGTGAAAACGAACATATAGTAAATATTTTCTCCATCTTTGTAGGTTATCCTCTGAAATAGCTGATTGTCTTATTTGCTGTGCATAAACATTTTAACTGCATTTTTTGAACTTCGATTTCTGTGTCTTTGATTTAGAGCCCCATTCAAGAAACAACGACCAGGCAAATGTACTGAATTTCTTTTAATGTTTCAAAAGTTTCCTAGTTTCGGCATTTATCTTTAATGCCAATCCATTTTAAAGTCTTTTTTAAAGACAAGGAACTTACTTTTATTCTCTTGCATGAGTATACCTAATTTTTCCAGTACTGTGTGTAGAAAAGATTACCTTTTCTAATTATGGCATACACTTATTGCCTTCTTGATGTCTTTTTTAAAATACTAGCTACCTAAAATTTTGTGAATTTATTTCTGAGTTACAAAATCCTGAGTCTTTTTCTTAGCTCAAGCATTAGTTTTGAGTTATGTATTAGGTTGGGTCAAGCTTAATCTTTTAGTTCAGGATTGTTTGGTCTACTCAGTTTCCTCTGTGCTTCAATATAAATTATAGAATACTTTTCTATTTTTGAAGTCTAGTAGAATTGTAGAGAGATGATATTGTATTCTTTCAGTAGCATGAATATCTTTATGATATTCTACCAATTCGTGCATGTAGAATGTCTTCATTTTATCATGTTCTATGCAGTATCTTCCATCAATAGTTTATTGTTTTACTTGTAGAGTTCTTTTATTTATATACATTTCTATGACATATATGTATGTATGTAGCTTTTATAATTTGACTATGATTTTATATATCTTTTAGATGTTTTCTTGTTAATCTACAGAAAATTTACTGCTTTTTCATGTGTTTATCTTGTTCCCTTCAACTTCACTGAATTTGTTAATTAGGTCTCACAGTAATACTAAACAATAAGACAAGGGAAAGGAATAAAAATACAAGAATACAAGAATACAAGAATATACTTGGGACAAGAAGTCAAAGTATACCTGTTTGCAGATGCTATGACTACACATAAGAGACCCCTAAAGACTCAGGTTAAGGTTCGGAGTGAGGATGAAGAGATAGGAAGAGAATGGTGGATGAATAATTCTCATAAGAGCAACTGGATTCAATAATTAGTTGACCATCTTTATATCCAAGGTTACTAGAGACATTTTATCATATCTCAGTGCAGTTTTAATGATAAGTTGATATTTACCCCATGTAATGTATTTAAATGTTCTACATTGATGGTAAGAAAATATTTTTACAAAAGTTTGAACTGAAAAAAATTAATATTGAGAAAAATTTGGCAGGGAAGACATCATGTCTTGGGATTTTTAATAACAAATCTTTAATTAATGTTCCTATTCTATTTCTGCCATATTTATTGGCTTATTCATCTTTTCTGCTTCTTCATGATTCTATTCTTTTAAGCTACATATTTCCAAGAATTCAATGATTTATTCTAGATTATTCAATATTTTATGTAGAATTTACTATTATAAATCTCCCTGTTTTGTCTTTGGTACTAGATGTCATATTTTTTGGCAATCAATGGTTTTGTTTTTTAGTTCTATCTCCATTTTTTATAATCCAGCTAAAATGTTTCATTATTTTTCTTTATCTTTTCAAGAACACAACACTGTGGGTTTGGGTTTTGTTCTTGTTGTTGTTTTTGTTTTTCTAGTCTCTAGTCCATTTCAATTTTGATTTTAATTATATACTTACTCTTTCTCTCCCTATGCTAATTTTAAAATGAAATTATTCCTTCACATTATT
Source organism: Rattus rattus (assembly GCF_011064425.1). Lineage (NCBI taxonomy): Eukaryota > Metazoa > Chordata > Mammalia > Rodentia > Muridae > Rattus > Rattus rattus. The sequence goes on from NC_046156.1 coordinate 40,978,584, forward strand.
TTTTTTCAGTTCTGTAGACACCAATGTCATATGGAATCTTCATATATACGTATATCTGTTTGTATTTACAAAAAAATACATATTGAACATGAATGTTTAATTTGTGGAAACTAATAACAAGAACTGGAAGAATAAATTTCCAGAGTCAATTATGGAGGACACTCCCAGCTTTTTCTTCATTAATAAGAAGAGATATTTTCATGAGAATGATGGTAAAGTTGATTTTTCTGCAAGCAATCCATCAACGAGATGCTGTTTCATCAAAATGCTCTGTATTTATTATTTGATGACAAAATGTATATTTAGTTTGCTTTCTATTTTCTGACTGTCCAAAACTAGACAAACCTAAAGAGAAAAAAAACCACTCAGCCTAGATCATTTAGGAATCCCTTTGAGCCTAAATTAAGAGCATGCATTAAGTGTCTTAAGAACTATTATTGAAATGAGGTAGGAGAGGAAGGGTAAAATATCTATAACTATCTAGTCTCAAGCGATATGCTGATATGGATTGAACTGATTTCTGGGATATAGGCGTCATGGAATAATTACGTGTAGAAGACTGATAGAATCTCATACGGGAGCCACAAGAAATACCTTTAGCAAGATAAATAAGGAAGCCACTTGGCAGCTACACCAAGACACAGCACACAGTGGACATTGTAGATGGAGGATATTTAGAGGATTTACAAAAGTGTTCATTCACCAGACACAACTTCAGGACACTAAAGAGTACACACAGTTGATTTCCACATTTGGTGATGGATTGCAAACTGAGATGAAGGAGCCACCCAGGAATGACAAAGCATAATGAAGGAGATGCCAATCAGAAAAACAAACCAACAACAAAAAGCAAACACAAACAAACAACAAATCCCTCTGAAGTTCCATTTTACCAACATCAGAACAGTTAAGATTATAAACTCAAAAAAAAAGAAAAAAAAAGATTATAAACTCAAGAGATATCACATGCTGTGAGGATGTGAAACAAGAGAAACACTCCTCAATTGTTGTTGGGGGTGCAAACTTGTGCAACCACATTGGAAATCTGACATTTTCTCAGAAAACTAGGGATAGTCCTACCTCAAGACTCAGCTATAATACTTCTGGGCATATACCCAAAAGATGTTCCACCATACCTCAGACAGTTGGTCAATTATGTTCCTAGCAGCTTTGATCATAATAGCCAGAAAATGAAAACAACTTAGATTCCCTTCAACTGAAGAATGGATAAAGAACATGTGGTAATCTAAGCAATGGAATACTATTCACCTAGTAAAAACAAAGGCATCATGAAGTTTGCAGGCAAATGGACAGATCTTGAGGATACTATCCTGAGTGAAGTAACCCATTCCTAAAAGGATATGCATGGTATGTACTCATTTAAAAGTGGACATTAGCTATAAAGTACAGGATAACTACAAAATTCTCCACAGAACCAGAGAAGGTGAACAAAAAGAAACGACCAAGCAAGGATGGTTGAATCTCACTTAGAAGGGGGAATGAAATAGTTATTAAGAGACAAATGGAGAGAAGGAACTGAGTGAGAAAGGGGATTGGGAGCAGAATGAGGATGTCGGGATCTGGTGTGTGGAGGGATAGTGAGAGGGCCAGATGGCCATGAGAATGAATGGAAATCTACAACTGACAGGAGTCAGAGCATCTCTAGGACAGGACAGGGACCTGGGAAAAGGGAGGCACCCCAGAATCAGTGGAGGTATCCTTAGCTGTGACACACAGTAATAAGAATATACTGAAGAAGCTACTTCCTGTAGCAGCAGGAACTCCAAAGGAGTGATAGGGTCATCAACCTACTCACAGAAATTGTGACACAAAGTTTATCTTGTCTTCAGGAAATGCAGGGATTGAGGATAAAGCAGAGCCTGAGGGAATGGCCAACCAATAACAAGCCCAAATTAAGACCCATTTCATGGACAAGCACCAACCCCTGACACTATGAATAACAGTTTGTTATGCTTCCAGACAAGAGCCTAGCATGGCTGTCCCCTGAAATGCTCCCCTTGCCAGCTGATTCAGACAGATGCAGACACCTACAACCAAGGAGTGAATGGAGCTTGGGAGCTCTTATGTAGGAACAGGAGGAAAAATTGCAGGTCTGAAGGGGATAGGAACTCCATAGGAAGACTTACAGAATTAACTAACCTGACCTCCAACCGAAGAACATACCCAGGCTAGACCTAGGCCTCCTTGCAAATATGTAGCTGATATGCAGTTTAATCTTCCTGTGGGTCCTAAACAACCAGATCAGGGGCTATCTCAAAAGCTGTGGCTTGTATTTGGGATATGGTATTCTAGTTGGGGTGCCTTGCCTGGTCTCAGTTGTAGAGAACACACCCAGCTTTGCAGAGACTTGAAGTGCCAAGGTGAGAGGATACCCAAGGAGGCACCCGTTCAGAAAAAGGGAGGTGGGATAGGGAGAAGAATTGAGGAAGGGGTGATCAGGAGGGTAGCAGTGAGCAGGATGTAAAGTGAATAAGTAGAAAGAAAGAAAGGAAGGAAGGAAGAAGGAAGGAAGGAAGGAAGGAAGGAAGGAAGGAAGGAAGGAAGGAAGGAAGGAAGGAAGGAAAAAAAGAAAAAGAATAGACAGGGTGTGAATGTGAGCGTCTGATGTTAAGAAAGAGAATCCTTGGAAGATACAGAATTTTAAATAATTACACAGATCTGTTAGGAACAATGGGAATAAATGTCAAACTCTGGGGCCAGCAGAAGGACTCAGAAGGATAGAAGATAAATTGGATATAAACGGTTATTCCCCAAGTTTCTTGTAATTAGAAAAATATTTTCTTTTGTTCTTTTGTTTTCTATTAACAATTTGAACTTTCAAAAATATATTTTTGTTTGAGGTGACCATAAATTCTTCACTACAGACAGATGGGTGACAGAAACATTAGAAAATTGCATTTCTTGTATGTGGATGCTTCTTATGCATAGCGGAATGTATCAATATCAATTATTTTCAGTTCATTTTATAGCATGCATCTCATGTCAAAACATTGCTTCAGTTCATGACTGGATAAGTCTTGGTCCTTAAATTCGCATTGTATTACACGCTGTAAAATAGTTTTTACTGTTCTACATATTTCATCTAGAAACAGTTACATTGCCAATTATCATGAAATAATACACACATGTATATATGTAACAGGACAGTAAGGTTTGAATGAACCATTTTAAACACTAAAATAAAGACCCAGTGTTTCCCTGAGTATGTTACCTATCAAAATAACAATATATATATATATATATATATATATAAATTAGAAATCAAGAAGTATATGTGTATACTTAATAAAACTTTCCATCATTAATTTTTTTATGTTCAGATATGTTCTCATGTGTGCTAGGATGGCCTTGAATGAATTATGCAGCTGCAAATGACCTTGAATTCCTGATATTCCTGTACTACCTCACAATTGCCAGAGTCATGGGAGTGTACTGTCATATCACACTTTTTAAAAATTTTGACATAGTCTAAAATCTTTCAAGTTTTTTTCTATTAAAAAAGATTTGGTTAAAAACAAATGTAAAATATCTGGTAATTTTATTAAAACAACTGATTATCTTGAGTACATCGGGGATCCAATTCTAGATATATTTTACTGACTTTTATGATTTATTTAAAAGCGATTTTGTACTAATTTTTAAGATATAAAAGAATCTGCGTGAATGCATGAGAAGCAAAAATACAGAATTAAGTACAAAATGAAGCTGATGCCTTCCAGATTAGAATATTGACATTGATACGGAGAGAGACCAAGAGGCATCTGTAAGGGAGAAAATAAACCCACACGGAAGTTTTGGGGTTGCCATTCTTAGCTCTGCAATGATTTCCTAGTCTTCCACAGTGATGTAGAGTTCCCCTACCACGGACAGTACAGGAGGATGAGCTCCCTACCCAGTATTGTGCCCAGGAATTAGAAAGACGCAAAGATCACCAGTGGAAGGGGAAGCCCTTGGTCCTGCTAAGACTGAACCCCCAGTGAACGTGATTGTTGGGGGGAGGGCGACAATGGGGGGAGGAGGGGGAGGGGAACACCCATATAGAAGGGGAGAGGGGAGGGGTTAGGGGATGTTTGCCGAAACCGGAAAGGAATAACAATCGAAATGTAAATAAGAAATACTCAAGTTAATAAAAAAATTAATTAAAAAAAAAAGAAAGACGCAAAGAGAAGAGAAGAGAACAACATTTCAAAACAACAGGAGGAAAAGAAACATATTTAACCACGAATTTCAAGAAGTCTTTCCCAGTAAAAATGTTCAAATATATAAAAACAAACATTTAGTGCTAATTTATATAAATTACTCCACATTCGAATGGAAACTAAATACAGAGATGCTAAGAACCACAATCATGTACTAAAATTGGCAGCCCATAATAATCCCCAGACAAGGCTGCTTCCATTTTCAGCTTCTTGTGAAAATGCAATTAAGGGGCAAAAAGATTTTCCCTCATCTACCAGGGTACACAACAATTATGCTCATACTTTAAAAATTAACTCACATATTCACTGATGTGTATAACGGGAGATGAGGAACCTGCCACGTTTATACATATGTCGTCATCCATAATGCTCTTCCTCATTAATAAAGTGGGGAGAAATGGCACTAAAAGACTGCCAGCCTCCTCACAGCAAAATTAAATAGAGAGAAATTTATTTCCTCGACTAAACTTTAAAAATGAGAATTCCTCAATACCGATAAGGAAGTAGTCAACTCATAAAATAATTATTTCTCCACCATCGGCATGATTTAAGGTTTTGATGCTCTCTGTGGGGTTATCCTATTTTGTGAAGCTTTTGTTTGGAGAGTCATATAGTTTTGTTTAATGAATCAAATAGTATGACAAAATACCTGATAGACAGGTATACGTGATTCATACATTACAGCTTATCTCAAAGAAAGAGCACTTTGATAATTTCCTATTATCAGGAACTATTGGAAAACCACTGGGGAGCTGGCAGAAGAACTGGGAGAGCGGAGGGAGATTGCAACCATAGGAAAAACAATGTCTGCTGGTCTGACTGCCAGTGCTCCCAGGGACTAGACCACCAACAAGGGGTATACAGGGAGGGATCCATGGCTCCAGATACGTATGTTAAAGAGGATGGCCTTGTCTGACTTCAATGGGAGAGGAAGCCCTTGGTTCTGTGGAGATTTGATGCCCCAGCATAGCGGGATGCTAGAGCAGTGGGGCCAGAGAATGGGTAGGGAAGCATCCTCATAGAGCAAAATGGAGGCGATAGAGGGCGAATGTAGGATGGGGAGTTTGTGGAGGGGCAACCTGGAAGTGGGAATATCAGTTGAGATGTAAGTGAATGGAATGATTAATAATTAAAAAAAGGAAAATCATCTGATCAATTTCAAATGTATATATTTATTACCCATTTTACAGATACCAAGAAACAGAAAAAGTATCATAAACCTGTCAAAATTAAACTTATTTTCTGACTATCAAATATGATGAAGTCATTGCTTAACAAAGAGTAAAGTAGCTACAGAACTCTCAAGTGATAATTATAGAAACATAATTCAAATGTTTGTAACTTAAAATCTGTGAATTTTAATACAAGTGACTTCGAAATAATAATAACAATTTGATTGATATAATAAAGATATAATAAGGTTAACATGCAATCTTTTTATTTTATACCAGATGTTTTAAGCAATATCCATTTCTTATTTCAAATAAAATTTATGAGCCTAAACATAGTACATGTGTAATCTGTTTTAGGAAAGCAAGCTCCCTTCTTTACATTCGCCTTAGCTTCTGACAGTTATTGATACACAGTGACCAGTTTCTATCATCATTTTTGGTCTACACTGGATACAATAATTATCTGGTTAAATCTTCGTTCACAATAATAATACAGACTTATAACAAATGTTGAAAACACACTGACTGTAGAAAAACACTATAAAATGTACTCTGAAAGTGAACATTTATGGCAAAAGTAGTAGTTCATATAAATTAAAATAATTGTGCAAAACATTTTCGGTGATAAAAAAAATTCCTGTGTTTTGTTTCTAATACCACAAACTTTCCCTGAGATCCGCAACTTCAGAAGAAGATAGAGAAATTGATACATCAATCTTCCTTAAATGCAACTTCAAACTTTCAAGTGAAAGACATCATCGGAATTTGAGTGTTTTGGAAAATACCATGTAAGATAGATTCCATCTGTAAGCTTGAAGTAGCTCTGTCCATCCCCAAAATACTGAGGGACTTTTACCTCAGTATTTTTGATATTGAAAATACACAAATTAATCTAGGGATTACCTTAAGCCACCAACGTATTCTTGCTTTTCAAATATGGTGATGTCAGAATAGCCCAGTCGAGCCAGAAAGGAGGCACAGCTTATACTCGCAGGCCCAGCTCCAAACAGCGCAATTTTTGCTGAGTAAGCTTCCGGCATCTGTCCCGGAGGAGGCAGCAATGGGCTTCTGATCTGTGGGATGTTCATCGCTTTGAACACCTATGGAGAAATCAATTGTGATGATTAAATTTTTAAATTAAATTTTACATCCTCAAACACATTTTACTGTTTCCACTCGTAATTAGCACCTTAATTAGCAATGAGAATTGAATGTTCCACATAAATATGACAGGGTCGTATTTTGTTAAATAGAATATAACTGTGACCCACGACTCCGAAAGTCTGAAAGCCCTGCTTAGAATATGGGGAGAATGTCCAGGAAGCATTTCTTACTCAACATCCCGACTCCCAACAATCAGGAGTGCTAGATGCTCCTTTTCTGAGCCCTCACACTATGGTTTGCACACATCTAATAAAAGCGCTTTCCAATGTAGTTACTCCTGTGCTGATTTTTCATGCCAGTTAGTGGAATGCTTTTTTCCTTGCATTAGGAAGCAGTTCATGTGTAAAGAAGCAAATTGCCACAGAGCTACCAGTAGGCAACACTAACCTGACTTATGATTTATTAATCAAATGTCTTTATATTCACTTCTCACTGTGACAGAATTGCTTTGGAGGCACAGAAGAGCCATGGAACCAAAGAGCCAGGGCTCAGAGGCGCCAAGATCTAGAGAGAAGCAACAACTTTAAGGTAATAGTCTAGGGACCAACCATCCATTCTCTAAATGTGTTTGTCCCTTCTTAGTACAAAGGAGGAAGGCCTGAGAAAATTTAAGGGGGCCAAATCTCAGGAAACCCAGCTAAATGATCTGGACAATCTGGTAGGACAAGAACAGTAATATTTGGGGACATAGGATCCCAAATGACCTAGAGCAGAAAACACAAAGAGAATTAGCTTAATTCCTAAGTTGTACAGAGAGAAAACCAGGGGTCCAGACGAAACTTCTACAGTGCTAAGGGAGCCTTGCCACATGGCTGATTGCTAGGTATGCAGCTGAGCTCTGAAAATCTGCAGTGTAAGAAGCAAATCAAAGAAAGACAATTATACCTGAGCCAATTGAACCATAGAGCAAAATACATAGAATCAGTCCTTATACTTTTGTTGGTCAACCAAAGAGGGACACATTTTCACATATAATGCCTTGTTTTTGATCAGTAGTACATCTAGACACCATATAAAAATACAAACATTGAAAGCTATTCTCACACAGTCCAGTTAGAACATGGTTTCTGGAGGGGAAACATGGAAAGGGGACAACATTTGAAATGTAAATAAAAAATCCAATAAAAGGAAAAAAGGATAAAAAAGAATATGCACACCAGCAGACAATTATGTTCACTGTGTCACCAAATATCTAAGCAAGAATGTGAACTCCCAGGAAATAGAAGCTTGTCAAAACATAACAAAATTATAAATAAAAAAATGCATGCTGTTAAATTTCACACATCTAATAACAGACTGTATAAAATAACCAAATAAATTGGTAGGTAGGTAGGTAGGTAGGTAGGTAGGTAGGTAGGTAGGTAGATAGATAGATAGATAGATAGATAGATAGATAGATAGATAGATAGATAGATTGATGGAATAATGATCAAAAACAACCAAAGCCCCCAAAACCTGTTCTAACAATGGATAGGAAAGAATTGGGGAGGTAAACATACAAAACCACATAAGAGCCAAACAACAAAGAATAGAGAGGTGCAAACAGGGTATAACTGGATTCATAAAAGCAAAGACGACAGAATAAGAGAAAAAGGAATGCCAAACCATGAATTTCCCAGAATAAAAGAATACTTGCCAAAGTGTAGATCACAAAAATAATGCCAACAGAAGTCAGCTTCTTAGCGTCAAAGTGTTGAAAAGAAAAGTCACAATTTAAAGCAAGTTCTAAAATGATCAAACAATAAATAACAATGATAACAAGTAGTCAAAATTGCCTTTACAAATTTCAGGGAGGGAGAATTAGTTTTTTCAGGATTAAGACCCTGATAAGGTTGCCATGCCCAAGTGGTGAGCACTATAAACATGAACATACGAGCTTATGGACACATGGATGAATTCAGAAGGGTTTGGACACACACACACACAGAGAGAGAGAGAGAGAGAGAGAGAGAGAGAGAGAGAAGGAGCGAGCGAGAGAGAGAACTTTAATAATTATCAAAAGAAAGAATATAAATTTGAAAGGAGAGGCTAGAGCAAAGAGGAGTTAGACATAGATATCATAAAAATACATTATCTCATATATGAAATTATTGCAAAACCACCAATATAATATACTCCAAGGAAAATTAACATTGCATTAACAATTTAAATGTGTGGATAAATGCAAGTTAAAATTTGTTGAAGAATGTAATGAAGACTGTCCTGTGGAATTTTAAGCAACATAAAAACTAAACTGTGCAACCCTGCCAGAGAAACTAAGAAGTTTTCATACCATAAACCCACCCACTCCCTACGCAGCCAATGCAATAACTATGACAATGGTGTGAGTTCAGAGTACATTTTCTACCTACGGAGTAGCTACTAAGCCATAGCTAAAGCATACACAGGCAACTAATGAGGAGGTTTGACATTAAAACAGTTATTCTTTAAAAATACAGGTGAGAAATGGTACAAATCGATGTATAGGAAAGAAAAAATAAACTAAACAAAAGCCCATAAAGAAAAATGCCAATAAGTTAGAAGGTAAGCAGCCTTGTAATGAAAGGAATGACAGAAGCAGTCAGTGAGCATAAAATACTTTTCTCCAATAAAAAAATCCTTACAACTAAATTTTCTGCAGAAGTAAACATACTTCGTATGTGAAAATGAATGATATGTATTTTCTGTGAGACTGTCAGCAATATTAGTAGTCAAAAATTGTTTTAACAATTGTATAAACAACTGTTACCTGAAAGTATATATAAAATGAATTATCAGATTAATAGCCTGAATATGATAGTTCCAATTATAATTAAAACATAAGATTGCAGACATCCACACATTAAATGTAAGTGATTGAAAAGTGTACGTGAGCAACAGAAAAATCAGTATCAGACATATTAGAAATTAAATAAAGATGTATCAATGTTAAATAATATTTTATAATAGCACATTTTGGCCATTCAGAATCTGTAGACATTTAATCACATCTTATAGTATGTAAAATGACACATTTTTTCATGATTTTATCTCCAAATTTTGGCTACCAACAGAAGCAGAAGTGACATTGGAATACAGTCATGTCATAGACATACAATAATATCTAATTGATCACCTAAAAGGGCTCTCAGTATTTAATGCAGAACAAACAAACAAAATGAGGAAACCCAGCAATGATTGATATAAAGAGGATTTTCTTGTGTCTGAGGCATGCGACTTTTGTGTCAAGCTGACCTCGTTATAGGCATACCTTTCTGTGCCAACCACTGAGACTAATTTCTGCCACTCAAAATGTATGAGTCACTTACCATTGCCTCAGCATGGAAATGAAAGAGCCTTAGCAACAGAAACTGGTGAACCCTCTTTCTTAGTCTGAAACAAATGTTCTGCATAGCATTTTGGTATTTGAATTCAAATCCTTTATTATACTTTACCGATAACGCCTGTTTTCTTCTTAGAATACATAACTATTAAGAAAGGACAAGACTTTCACTCCATGCTTTCATTTCCATGATTCCTACACATACACTGTAATTCAGTTATGTTTTTATGCACCACAAAATACAGGGTGAGCCATGCATGTACAATGGAGCACAACATGTGGAGACCCAAGAATATTTGGGATTCAATAATCTGTTACCAGGATGTGGGCTTTGGCAATCAAACTCAGGTTATCAGGCTTGGCTGCAAGTACTTTAATTGCATCTCACCAACCACAATACTAAGTGATCATTTTTACTAACGAATATTTAATTGTTGCAAAATTATTTTTTATGCTTTCTTGTAATTTATATTGTTGCAAACTATGAAGCTATTTCTAGTGCTTTGATGAACTGTCTAGAGAGCACACATTGCACCTCACACAATAATAGTGGGAGACTTCAACACCCCACTTTCAGCAATGGACAGATCATGGGAACAGAAACTAAACAGAGACACAGTGAAGCTAACAGAAATTATGAACCAAATGAATTTAACAGATATCTATAGAACATTTCATCCTAAAACAAAAGAATATACCTTCTTCTCTGGACCTCATGGTAACTTCTCCAAAATAGACCATATGATCGATCACAAAACAGACCTCAACGGATACAGGAAGATTGAAGAAATCCATGTATGCTATCAGGTCACTGTGGACTAAGGCTGGTCTTCAATAACAACAAAAATGAGAGAAAGCCCACATACACATGGAAGCTGAACAATGCTCTACTCAATGATAATTTGATCAAGAAAAAAAAAGTTAAAGACTTTTTAGAATTTAATGAAAATGAAGGCACAACATACCCAAACTTATGGGACACAATGAAAGCTGTGCAAAGAAGAAAACTCATAGCTCTGAGTGCCTCCAAATAAAAACAGGAGAGAGCACACACTAGCATCTTGACAGGACAACTAAAATATCTAGAACAAAAAGAAATAAATACACCCAAGAGGAGTAGATGGTAGAACATAATCAAACTCAGAGCTGAAATCAGCCAAGTAGAAACAAAAAGAACTATACAAAGAATTAACAAAACCAGGAGCTGGTTCTTTGAGAAAATCAACAAGATAGATAAAAATCTTAGCCAGACTAACCAGAGGGCACAGAGACAGTATCCAAATTAACAAAATCAGAAACAAAAAGGGACACATAAAAACAGAACCTAAGAAATTCAGGACATTATCAGATCCTACTACAACAGCCTATACTCAACAAAATGGGAAAATCTGGAGGAAATGGACAATTTCCTAGATAGATACTAAATACCAAAATTAAATCAGGATAAACCATATAAACAGTCCCAGAACCCCTAAAAATATAGAAGTAGTAATTAAACGTCTCCCAACCAAAAGGAAAAAGAAAAAGAAAAAGCCCAGGACAAGAAGGGTTTAGTGCAGAATTCTATCAGACCTTCAAAGACCTAATACCAATACTCTCCAAACTATTCCATGAAATGGAAACAGAATTCGTTTCCTATACAATTCGTTCTATGAAGCCACAATTACACTTATACCTAAACCACACAAAGACCCAGGAAAGAAAGAGAATTTCAAACCAATTTCCCTTATGAATATCAATGCAAAAATATTCAATAAAATTCTGGAAAACGGAATCCAAGAACACATCAAAATGATCATTCACCATGATCAATTAGACTTCATACCAATAATGCAGGGATTGTTCAATATATGGAAATCCATCAATGTAATCTACTTTATAAACAAACTCAAAGAAAAAAAAAACACTTGATCATTTAATTAGATGCTGAGAAAGCATTTGACAATATTCAACACCCCTTCATGTCTCAGAAAGATCAGGAATTCAAGTCCATACCTTAACATAATAAAAAGTAATGTACAGCAAATCAGTAGCCAACATCAAACTAATTGGAGAAACACCTGAAGCAATCCCACTAAAATCAGGGACTAGACAAGATTGTCCACTCTCCCTACCTATTCAATATAGTACTTAAAGTCCTAGCCAGAGCAAGTACACAAGAAAAGGAGGTCTAAGGAATACAAATGGGAAAAGAAGAGGTCAAAATATCACTACTTGCAGGTGATATGATAATATACTTAAGTGACGCCAAAAATTCCACCAGAGAATTCTTTTATTTATTTAATTAAATTTCTTTTTTTATTTTTACACTCAAGATTTTATTCCCCTCCTTGTCCACCCTCCAATTGTTCCACATGACATTCCTCCTCCCTGTACCCCTTGTCTCTACTAGGATGTCCCCACTCTATCTACCCCACCATACCTCTAAACTCCCTGGGGACTCCAGTCTCTTGAGGGTTAGATGCATTTTCTCTGACTGAACCCAGACGCAAGTGTCCTCTGCTATTTAGGTGTTGGGGGCCTCATATCAGCTGGTCTATGCTGCCTGGTTGGTGATCCAGAGTCTGAGCGCTCTCACGGGTCCAAGTTAATTGAGACCGCTGGTCCTCTTACAAGGTCACCCTCCTGCTCAGCTTCCTCCACCTTTTCCTTAATTCAACAACTTATTGGTGAGCCAATATCCACTTGTTAGTGAGAATATATTGTGTATGTCATTTTGGGTCTGAGTTACACCACACAAGATGGTATTTTCTAGTTCCATCTATTTGCCTACAAAACTCAGGATGTTCTTGTCCTTAATGGCTGAGTAGCATTTCATTGTGTAAATAACCACATTTTCTGTATCCATTCTTCTATCATAGGACATGTGGGTCATTTCTAGCTTCTTGCTATCACAAATAAGGCTTCTATGAACATAGTGGAACATGTGCCCCTATGGCATGGGGGGCATCTTTGGGGTATATTCCCAAGAGTGTTATTGCTGGGCCTTTAAGTAGATCTATTTCCAATCTTCCAAGGAACCTTCAAATTGATTTCCAGAGTGATTGTACCAGTTTGCAATCCCACCAATGATGGAGGAGTGTTCTTCATTCTCCATCTTCCCAACTCTTAAACCTGAATAACAACTTCAGCAAATTGGCTATATATAATATTAACTCAAACAAATCAGTAGTCTTCCACTACTCAAAGGATAAACAGGCTGAGAAAAAAAATTAGGGAAACAACACCCTTCACAATAGTCACAAATAATATAAAATACCTTGATGTGACTCTAAACAAGCAAGTGAAAAATCTGAATGACAAAAGTTCAAGTCCCCAAAGAAAAAAATCAATGACAATCTCAGAAGATGGTAAGATATCTCATGCTCATGTATTGGCAGGATTAATATAGTAAAAATGACCATCTTGCTGAAAGCAATCTACAGATTCTATCCAATCCCCATTCAAAATACCCATTCCATTCTGAGGTAACACGGTCACAAAAGAACATGCATGGTATGCACTCACTGACAAGTGGATTAGCCCCAAAGCTCAGATTACCCAAGACACAATTCACAGACCATATGAAGCTCAAGAAGGAAGTTCAAAATCTGGATGTTTCAGTCCTTCCTAGAAGGTAGAACAAAATACTCAGGGTAGGTAGAGGGTGGGAGGGACTTGGGAGGAAGAGAGGAGGAAAAGGGGAGAAAAAGAGGTGCCAGGATCAGGTATGGGAGGAGACTGGGATGATATACAGAGGGTCAGGAATTTGAGCAGAGTTGTGTAGTAATGGGAGATGGGGAACTTGTAGCCACCAGCAAGCAAGTCACAGATGCCAGAAAAGCAAGAGGTTCCTAGGACCCAACAGGAGTGAAATTACCTGAAATGCCAGAAAAGGGGGAGGGAGAGGCTGTAGAGACCATATCCAGACTTTAGGCAAGGCCCCTGGTTGGGGTATGTGGTCAGACACTCATCTCTAATTTTTTAACCCTGAATGGCCCTTGTCTAAAGGAAATACGGTGAAAAAGTGTGGAGCAGAGACTGAACAAACGACCATTCAGAAACTGCCCCACCTGGGGATCCATCCCATATACAGAAACCAAATCAGATACCACTGCAGATGTCAAGAAGTGCTTGCTGACAGGAGTTTGTTAAAGCTTTCTCCAGAGAGGTTCTACCAGTGCCTGACAAATACAGAGGTGGATGCTCACAGCCAACTGTTGGACTGAGCACGGGGACCCCAATGGGGGAGTTAGAGAAAGGACTGAAGGAGCTGAAGGTGTTTGCAACCCCATTAGGAAGGACAACGATATTAACCAACCAGACACCCCAGAGCTTCCAGAGACTAAACCACCAACCAAAGAGTATACATGTAAGGACCCATGGCTCCAGCCACATATGTAGTAGATGGCACTGTCTGGCATCAATAGGAAGAGAGGCCCTTGGTGCTGGGGTGGTTCAATTCTCCAGTTTAGGAAATGCCAGGGTAGTGACGTGGAAGTGGAAGGCACCCTCATAGAAGAAGGGGGAGGGGGATAGTACAGGGAGTCGAGAGGGGAAACCAGTAAAGTGGATAACATTGGAAATGTAAATACATAAATTATCCGATGGAAAATAAAAAGCACACATTTTCTTTCTTCTTGTTATATTTGTCTTTGGGTCTCTCCTTTAACCATGGAGGTTCTATGGATCCACAGCAGGTCGTCATCATCCATAAAAAGAACATGTGCCTCCTGAGATATCTAGTGACTCTCCTAATGAGAGTTTGAACATATAATTTTATGTGTATGTATATGTGCATGGGTATGTGCATGTTTATGTTCATGCACATGTTTGTATATGAAATGGGGTTGAAGTTAACACATGCATTCAGGAACCCACAGAGATCAGAAGAGGAAAAAGTTCCAAGGAGCTGTGGTTACTGATGGTTTTGAGTTGCCATGAGGGTGCTAGGAACTGAACCTTGGTTTTCTGAAAGAGCAGTAAATCCTTTGAACATCTGAGGTCTTTCTAGACCCTCTCCTATTGATTTATCTTTTCACTTTATTTCTTATTAGTCTTGATGGTTGATTATTTTATGGAACAGTAATGAAAATGTAGTTGAAATTCATTATGTCTTCCAAAATTAATATTTTTACATGATTTCAAAAAATAAATATTTAACATATGCATCTAATATTAATAGTGGAGAGATACAGTTGATTTCATTTAGGAATTATATAAGTGCATATTTGTTTCACATTCAGTTGGGTACTTTTAGTTCTATGAATTAATAATTACAAAATTTAGTTTGCCATGTTAAAATGTGACCTTTAGACAGTAGCATTGCAGTTAACAGACTTACATAAACTATAAATTATTTTAAACATAGTTGGCTACTACCAACTCTGTGGATAGTAGAATAGTATGGTTGATTATTTAAGGTTATTTTCTGTCCAAAATTTATTATATATGAAGCTAATATGTGGAAATCATATAGAACCGGGTTCATATAATATCTGCTATGTTGCAATCACTTAGAAGAATAAAACAGTTTAACTCTAAGACACCATGCATTTCCTCTATGATCTCTGGATAATGGTATGCAAATAGAGTAGCAGTTACTTAATAGTATTTAATGTGTAGAAATTTTAGCTTAAGGATATTTTATTTTAATTTTTAAGAATGAAACTTTAAAAACTATGAATTATAAATATTGGATCAAAATATGTTTTGGGAATATCTGTTAGAACTTATCACAGGGCTGGAGGTTTTAGCAGGTCCGAAGGAATGCGGAATGTAAATGGTCAGTCTCTGATACGTGCAACCAAAGCCCTGCAATACAGTGTTGAGTTGACAAGTAATGCCCAGCCCTGCTCAGCACATTAACTTACGAACAATACCCTTGTCTGCTTTGTTTTGCCTTTTTTTCTCTCTCTTTGTAACATTACATTACAGTAGTGTTTCACCCTTAGGACAAAGCGTTAAAGTGGTCTGGTACTATAATAAGACTGCTTGGGTCAAATCTCTTTGTAGCATTTGTTATGGTGCAAAGTATTGAAGAAATCCTTTAACATCTTTCATTCTCTAACTATTAACTTCAAATGGGGATAATAAAATCACAGAGGAGCACTATGAATTAATTAAATGGCCTTGCATGAAAGTACAATGAATAAATTAGTGAATTAAATGAATTAGTCTAGTATACCTAACAGTCTCAAAAGGAAACTGGTCACACAACAAATAATGTTTACATTCTGAGATAGATACAATATATTTAAAGTCAAATGTCACAACATAGAGACAGATACCTAGATATAATTATTCCAAGTCAAATTTTTTAAAACAATAGGTTTTCCATAAGCCTGTAAGAAACTGTCAAGTTACCTTATACGAGAAATGAAGAGGTGTTGCTGTTGGTCTAAGTCCACTCAGCATTTGGTGGTATTAGTATTCTGTATTTTGTGTTTTGGTATCATATAATCTAAATATGGATTCAAAAATAAGATGTTGGAATCTAATTTACAATGTCAGAAAGCAGAGTTTGGGGGATGTGGTTAGGTGATAAGGGTTCTAGAGGGAGAATGTTATTGGTAATTTGATGAACTGGACAAATCTTTGTATAAAAGAAACAAACAAACAGACAGCACCTTCCACATGGTAAGACACAGAGGAAAAGCATCATCTAAGAATCAGAAAAACAGACTCTCATCAGAAATAAAAGGAGCGCCTTAATCTATGACTTTCCAGGATCTAACACTGGAAAATCTGTTGTTTGCAACCTAACTAGTTCAAGGTACTCAATAGAGTAAGGTACCAGATCAATAAATGTGCTGGTATTAGGTCGCACTCTTCTTCGTATCCCTGATGATGTATAATGAGAACTATCATTTCTCCTCTCACTTGCCCAGCAGTGTATCTCTCAAGGAGATGGGTAGCAAATATTTTGGGCAAATTTGTGAGTTTTAAGGAAATACGCTCTATTTTACATTAACAGCTCTTTATCAGACATGTCCACTGTATTGTAGTATGCCTTTATATTTTCAAGTTCTTGTCAAGCAAATAATTTCAATGCTGACAAATTTCAAATTCTCAATAATTTTCTTAGATTCTATCTTTGATGTTGTATCAAAAAAGTCATTAACAACAGCGAGGTTTCCTGAACTTTCTACCTCATGATAGTACAAAATCATAAGTTTCCTCATTCACATGTAGGCTCAAAATGTATATGAAATTAATGTTTGTGAAGGGAATGCCCACGTCCAAACACCTTTGTTTGGTTTCAGCCCATGTGTGCTAGGATTGGAGGATACATTGTTGAAAACTCTGCTCCTTCTACAACAATATCACTTTAGAACTTTAGTCAAAGATGATATGAATATATACATGCGAGTTGATGTCTGATCTTTCTACTCTGTTCCCAATGTCTGATTTTCTCTTCTTTCAATAATATACTCTTTCATTAATGGAGATATAGAGATCAGATGTATAGAAGGATGAGAAATTGCTCTTCGCTGTTATGTCAGCTCATATGGGTCTTTCCCATTTGGAGATAAACTCTAGAATTAGTTTTTTCATATCAACAAAATGGTATGACACCTGGGTTTACACTGAACCTATGGCTAAGACTGAGAAGACCTGACCTGTAAATAACAGTTGGTCTTCTTAGCATGAGAGGGGTCTATGCCAAGCCATAGTTTAATCCCTTATTTCTGCCACCAAATTTTAGTTTTCCTCATATATATCTTTTATTGTTAGGATAAGATTTAGGCCTATATATGTTAATATAAATGATGGTATACCTAAAATTTCTCATTGTACTATTTAAACTGGCATAAAAGTAAAGGTTGACTTTTACATATTTAACCTTGTATCCTCCAGTCATACCATAATTATTTATTAAATCTAAGAAGTTTTTCTTCTCTTAAAGCCTTCTTTAACATTGACAATTAAGGTTTTCTCCATTAATTAATTTATTCACTTTACATCCTGATCACTACTCCTCCCTCATGTATAAAGTACTTCACCCTATCTCTCCTCTCCTTTTCCTCTGAGAGGCTGGTTCACCTCTGGCTTATCCCCCATCCCTGGTACATCAGGTCTCTGCTGGAATAGCATATAATCTCCCATTGAGGACAAACAAAGCAGCCCAGTTAGGGGACATATTTTACAGGCAGGCAGCAATTTTTGGGTCAGCCCCATCTCCAGTTGTGGGAGAACCTGTATGAAGACCTTACTGCACATTTGCTACATATGTGCAGGGGGACCTAGGTCCCGCTTGTATGTGCTCTTCTCTTGGTTGTTCACATACTAAGAGCCTCAAGGGGTCAGGTTAGTTGACTCTATTGGTTCTCTTGTGATGTTCCGATCTCCTCCAGGGTCTACATCCTTTCCTCCTATGATTCCATATCAGTCCCCAAACTCCATCCAATGTTTGGCTGCAGGTCTCTGAATCTATTGCAGTCAGCTGCTAAATGGAAATTTAGACAGGACCAAAGTGCTTCCAGATAAAGAGATTTTCTGCATAAGTAGTCACAATGTCTGTGGACTTCCTCCTTACTTTCTTACCTGAATTTCTTTTTCTTGTCCTATTACATGGTCCTAGCTCTAGATCTCTGTTTCTACATCAGTGTAGCACTTAGAATATTTTACAATTATTTCACTTTTCAATTAGCTTTCCTTATCAAGTATTCTTCAAGGCTGTATTAGTAATCCTTACTCTTTTCACTCATTACCCATGCCTACTAGGAGAAAATAACCTGGAAGGTAGAATGTGTGGTGGAAAATTGTGGCTCAAGGCATGAATACAAAGAGGCCTCAAATAAAATGGTCTCAGGGGAAGATTAACTTTGCAAGTGGCATTTTCCTTCAACTGGGCCTCACCTGCTCCCAGCCATTCATCTATAAAATCACTAATTCAACATATTGATGTGTTGTATCCTTTAATAATCAAACTAACTGTCAACATTGCCACAGGATAGTCCAAGGCTCTCAATATATTAGTCTTTGTGAAGACTGAGAGTCTTTCACCACATACAATACTGTAGCTAGAACTATGTTGTAGAAAACATTTTAAGGAACTTCTAGCATGATTACGTATTATAGTCTCTAAGCACCTTGATAAATGTTCTATGAATATTTTTCACTTAACTGCATAACACACAATCTTGTTCGCCCAAAAAGTTACGAGTGATTTTATTCCCAATCTTAAATTCAAAGGCAAGAACAAGAGCTACCTCAAATAGGCAGTCAAGATGGTTTTGATGAATTTCAACCTTCTTGAGCTACAATGATCACTTCTACATATCAATAAGTCATAAAGGAAAATACCGCTACCACAGTGAGACGGAAGGACAAATCTCACACTGAATATTCTTTCAGGGGAGCATTTTCAAATGCACTTCCTGGTATACTCACTCTATTTCTGACCATTCACTTATCAGTAAAATACCTTTGGACCATCACTTCAAATTACTATTAGAAACATTGGGAAATATTCTCTATTTTACTGTTTCACAGCAGAAGACAAAGTAATCTAATTTTAGAAATGGAAAGGGTGGCATGTGGAAAAAAGCTGGGAGACTTATCCCAACCCTCTTCATATTTGGGAGAGAATTTTTAATTTTTCAGTCATTATATACCTCTCTATAAATGAAAAATGTAAGACTACCTTAAATGAAAAATATTAACTAGTCCCTGGAAGCTCTGGAGGTCTGGATGGTTAATATTGTTGTTCTTCCTATGAGGTTGCAAACCCTTTCACCTCCTTCAATCCTTCTCTTAACTCTTCAATTGGAATCTCTGTGCTTAGTTCAAAGATTGGCTGCAAGCATTTGCATCTGTTTTTGTCAGGTAGAGACTCTCAGGAGACATCTATATGTCAACAAGCACTCTTGGCATCAGCAATAGTGTCTGTTTTGGTGTCTGCATATGGGATGGATCCCCAAGTGGGGCAGTCTCTGGATGGCCTTTCCTTCCGTCTCTGCTTTACTCTTTATCCCTATATCTCCTTTAGGAGCAATTCTAGGTTAAAATTTTGGAGATGGGTGGGTGGCCCCATCCCTCAACTAGAGGTCATGCCTAACCTCTGGATATGGTCTTTACAGGTTCTCTTCCCCTTTGTTGAGCATTTCAGCTAATGTCATTGCTGTTGAGGCCTGGGAGCCTCTTGCTTTCCTGACATCTGGAACTTTCTGTTGGCTACCCCATTTCCCATTCCCATTGCTACACACCTCTGTTCAATTTCTTGTCCCTCTGTACATCTTCCCTGTCTCTGACCACACCTGATCCTGCCCCCTTTTCCCCTTCCTCTCCTCTTTTCCTCCCAAGCCCCTCCCATCATCTACCTCTAGTGGTTACTTTGTTCCCCCTTCTAAGTAGGATTGAAGGAGCCACACTTTGGTCTTCCTTCTTCTTGAGCTTCATATGGTCTGTGAGTTGTATCATGGATATTCTGATTTTTATTTTCTAATATCCACTTATCAGTGAGTACATGCCATGTGTGTTCTTTTGTGACTGAGTTAACTTTCCAAGGATATTTTCTAGTTCCATTCATTTGTCTGCAAATTTCATAAAGTCAGTATTTTTAATAGCTTAGTAGCACTCCATTGCATAAATGTACTACATTTTCTGTATCCATTCCTCTGTTTGGGGACATTTGGGTTGTATCCAGATTTTGGCTATTATAAGTGAGGCTGCTATGAACATAGTGGAGCATGTGTCCTTGTTATGTGTTGGAGTACCTTTTGGATATATGCCCAGGAATGATATATCTGGGTCCTTAGGTAGTACTATGTCCAACTTTCTGGGGTACTGACAGACTGATTTCCAATATCAGCCAACCAGAACCTATGGGATTAAACCATCAACCAAAGAATACATATTGAGAGATTCATGGCTCCAGCTGCATATGTAGAAGAGGATGGCCTTATCTGGCATCATTGGGAGGGGAGGCCTTTGGTCCTCTGAAGGCTTGATGCCCCAGTATAGGGGAAAGCTGACAGTGAGGCAGAAATGTGGGGGGGGGGTGGGGGCACCCTCATAGAAGCAGAGGAAGGGATAATAAGACAGGGGGATTGTGGAGTGGAAATCAGGAAGGAGGATAACATTTGAAATGCAAATAAATAAAATAACCAATAAAAAGAAGAAAATTATTTACTAATTCTAACTCGAGGTAAGTCACTGTGGTCTGTTCATTCTTAGAGAGTATGTAAAGAAAATACACATAAATGTTCAATAGACGCTAATTGTTTCTCAACTATTTTATTTTTTCTTATTAACCAAACAGTAGCAGCAGACCACAGAGGCATCCTAATAATGAAATAGTCTTAGAAATTTCAGAAGAGAATGGTACATTATTCAAATGTACAATTTTACATTTGAATAAAACAAGATGAAATTTGCCCTATTGATAATGTCCTTTCCCTTACAGAAGCTATTTAGTTTCATGAAGTCCCATTTATCAATTGTTGATCTTAGAGCCTGAGCCATTAAAGTTATGTTTACGAAGTTACCCCCATCCAATGCTTTCTAGGCTCTTTCCCACTTTCTCTTCTATAAAATTCAGTGTATCTACTTTTATGTTGAGGTCCCTGTTAAACTTGGACTTAAGCTTTGTGCAAGGCAACAAATATAGATCTATTTTCATTTTTCTACATACCAACTAACAATAGACCTGCACCATTTATTGAAGATACTTTCTTTTTTTTTTATTTATTTATTTTTTTTTTTATTAACTTGAATATTTCTTATATACATTTCGAGTGTTATTCCTTTCGGTTTCGGGCAAACATCCCTTCCTCCCCCTTCCTTATGGGTGTTCCCCTCCCACCTCCCCCCATTGCTGCCCCCCCCGACAGTCTAGTTCACTGGGGGTTCATTCTTAGCAGGACCCAGGGCTTCCCCTTCCACTGGTGCTCTTACTAGGATATTCATTGCTACCTATGAGGTCAGAGTCCAGGGTCAGTCCATGTATAGTCTTTAGGTAGTGGCTTAGTCCCTGGAAGCTCTGGTGGCTTGGCATTGTTGTACATATAGGGTCTCGAGCCCCTTCAAGCTCTTCCAGTTCTTTCTCTGATTCCTTCAACGGGGGTCCTATTCTCAGTTCAGAGGTTTTGCTGCTGACATTCGCCTCTGTATTTGCTGTATTCTGGCTGTGTCTCTCAGGAGCAATCTACACTTCTGCACTTCTTTGCTTCATCCATCTTGTCTAATTGGGTGGCTGTATATATATGGGCCACATGTGGGGCAGGCTCTGAAATGGATGTTCCTTCAGTCTCTGTTTTAATCTTTGCCTCTCTCTTCCCTGCCAAGGGTATTCTTGTTCCCCTTCTAAAGAAGGAGTGAAGCATTCACATTTTGATCATCCGTCTTGAGTTTCATTTGTTCTAGGCATCTAGGGTAATTCAGGCATTTTGGCTAATAGCCACTTATCAATGAGTGCATACCATGTATGTCTTTCTGTGATTGGGTTAGCTCACTCAGGATGATATTTTCCAGTTCCAACCATTTGCCTACAAATTTCATAAACTCGTTGTTTTTGATAGCTGAGTAATATTCCATTGTGTAGATATACCACATTTTCTGTATCCATTCCTCTGTTGAAGGGCATCTGGGTTCTTTCCAGCTTCTGGCTATTATAAATAAGGCTGCGATGAACATAGTGGAGCACGTGTCTTTTTTATATGTTGGGGCATCTTTTGGGTATATGCCCAAGAGAGGGGATAGCTGATCCTCAGGCAGTTCAATGTCCAATTTTCTGAGGAACCTCCAGACTGATTTCCAGAATGGTTGTACCAGTCTGCAATCCCACCAACAATGGAGGAGTGTTCTCTTTCTCCACATCCTCGCCAGCATTTGCTGTCACCTGAGTTTTTGATCTTAGCCATTCTCACTGGTGTGAGGTGAAATCTCAGGGTTGTTTTGATTTGCATTTCCCTGATGACTAAAGATGTTGAACATTTCTTTAGGTGTTTCTCAGCCATTCGGCATTCCTCAGCTGTGAATTCTTTGTTTAGCTCTGAACCCCATTTTTTAATAGGGTTATTTGTCTCCCTGCGGTCTAACTTTTGAGTTCTTTTATATATTTTGGATATAAGGCCTCTATCTGTTGTAGGATTGGTAAAGATCTTTTCCCAATCTGTTGGTTGCCGTTTGTCCCTAACCACAGTGTCCTTTGCCTTACAGAAGCTTTGCAGTTTTAAGGAGATCCCATTTGTTCGATTCTTGATCTTAGAGCATAAGCCATTGGTGTTTTGTTCAGGAAATTTTTCCAGTGCCCATGTGTTCCAGATGCTTCCCTAGTTTTTCTTCTATTAGTTTGAGTGTGTCTGGTTTGATGTGGAGGTCCTTTATCCACTTGGACTTAAGCTTTGTACAGGGTGATAAGCATGGATCGATCTGCATTCTTCTACATGTTGACCTCCAGTTGAACCAGCACCATTTGCTGAAAATGCTATCTTTTTTCCATTGGATGGTTTTGGCTCCTTTTTCAAAAATCAAGTGCCCATAGGTGTGTGGATTCATTTCTGGGTCTTTAATTCTGTTCCATTGGTCTATCTGTCTGTCTCTGTACCAATACCATGCAGTTTTTATCACTATTGCTCTGTAATACTTTGTTTCCATTGTATACTTTTGGCTTCTTTGTCAAAAATTAAGTGTGCATAAGTGTGTGGTTTTATTTCTGTGTCTTCAGTTCTATTCCATTGACCAACCTGACTGTCTCTGCATCAATACCATGCAGTTTTTATCACTATTGCTTTGTAATATAGCTTGAGGCCAAGGAAAGTGATTCCCCCAGAAGTTATTTTATTAAGAATTTTTCACTATTCTGGTTTTGTTTTGTTTTGTTTTGTTTTCATGTGAAATTGAGAATTGTTCTTTCCATGTTTTTGAAAAATTGTGTTGGAATTTTGATGGGGATTGTAGTGAATCTGTAGATTGCTTTCAGTAAGATACCATTTTTACTATGATAATCTTATCAATCCATGAGCATGGGAGATCTATGTATTTTTCTGAGGTCTGCTTCAATTTTTTTCTTAAATTATGTGAAGTTCGTGTCATACAAATCTTTCACTTGTTTGGTTAGTGTTACTGTAGACATATTAAATTATTTGTAACTATTGTAAAAGGTGTTGTTTCCCATTTTCCTTCTCAGCCTATTTATCATTTGTATGAAGGTAGGCTAGTAATTCTTTTGAGTTAATTTTATATCTGGCGACCTTGCTGAAGTTGTTTATCAGCAGTTGGTAGAATTTTGGGGGTTGCTTATGTATACTAGCATATCATTTACAAATAGTGATACCTTGACCTCTTTGTCAATTTGTATCCCTTTGATCTCCTTTTGTTGTCTTATTGCTCTGGCCAGAATTTTGAGTACTATATTAAATAGATATGGGGAGAATAGGCAGCCTTGACATCTTTATTTAGTGGGATTGCTCCAAGTATCTCTCCATTTAATTTGATAATGGCTGTTTGTTTGCTGCAAATTGCTTTTATTATGTTTACATATGGGCCTTGAATTCCTGATCTCTCCAATACTATCCTTTAACATGAAGGAGTGTTGTATTTTGCCAAATATTTTTTCAGCATCTAATGAGAGGATCGTGTGATTTTTTTTCTTTGAGTTTGTTTATATAGTGGATTATGTTAATGAATTTTCATATATTGAACCAACTTTGAGTCCCCAAAATAAAGCCTAATCGATAATGGTGAATGGTCATTTTGATATGTTCTTGGATTCAGTTTGCTAGAATTTTATTGAATATTTTTGCATCGATATTCATAAATGAAATTGGTCTGAAGTTCTCCTTCTTTCTTGGGTCTCTCTGGTTTAGGTATCAGAGTGATTGCAGTTTTATAGAATGAATTAGGTAGTGTTCCTTCTGTTTATGTTTAATAGAAGAGTTTGAGAAGAATTGGTATCAGCTCTTCTTGAAGGACTGGTAGAATTATTAACTAAAGCCATCTGGCCCTGAGCTTTTGTCTGTGTGTGTGTGTGGGGGTGTTTAATGAGTTCTTTTATTTCCTTAGGAGATATGGGCCTGTTTACATAGTTTACCTGCTCTTGGTTTAACTTTGATACATGGTACCTTTCTAGAAAATCACTTATTTCATCTGGATTTTCCAGCTTTCTTGAGTATTGGGTTTTGTAGTCGAATCTGATGATAATTTGAATTTTCTCAGTTCCAATTGTTATGTCTCCCTTTTCATTTCTGATTTTCTTAATTTGGAATCGGTCTCTGGGTCCTTTAGTTTGGCTAGAGGTCTATCTATCTTGTCGATTTTTTTTCAAAGTACAAGCTTTGGTTTTGTTGATTATTTGTTTCCTTCTATTTGTTTATATTTGATTGATTTCTGTCCTGAGTTTGACTATTTCCTACCTTATCCAAAAATGACCACATAATCAGTCACAAAGCAAGCCTCAACAGATACAAGAAGATTGAAATAATACCATGCATCCTATATAGAACACCACAGACTGAGGCTAGACTTCAATAACAACAAAAGCAACAGAAAACCCACATAACTATGGAAACTGAAGAACTCTCTACACAGTGATAACTTGGTCTCGAAGAAATAAAGAAAAAATTAAAAACTTTTTAGAATTCAATGAAAATAAAGAACCAAAAGACCCAAACCTATAAGACACAATAAAAGCATTTCTAAGAGGAAAATTCATAGCACTGAGTGCCCTCGTACAGAAACTGAAGAGAGTCTACACTAACAACAACACACCTGAAAGTCCTAGAACCAAAAAAAAAAATTACATTAGTTTAAATTAGATCCATAAACTAGTATGTTTTATTGATTACTTTGCCAAACTAAATCATCGGTATGCTAAAGTTTTACATGAATTTACTCAGCTAACACAAAGTCACACCTCAGGCTTTAAGGTGAAAATAATACTATAGAAAAACCAGATGTTTGTCACCCTGTACTGCACAAGGCATATCTGAGTCATCTCTCCATCCCAAAGTCTTCTTTCTGAAATTTTATAGGAAAAGTTTGTGTAATTTTTAAGGTAAGGAAGCTAGAATTGTATTTTCCCAAGCTCCACAAAGGCTAGATTCTGCTTGATTATGGAATGCCTCTTCCACATTTTATAGGAAAGCTTTTAAATAATATACACCTGAAAAGAAAATGACTTGAACTTGTATGTTGGTCTTACTGAGCCTCTTTTAATTTTCATGTAATTGCTATCTCCATCACAGAAGATGAGGGAGCGGTGAGGTGAGATGACTACACGGGTGAGACTGTATCCTAATCCACCAGGCTCTTTAAGTGCTGGTTGACCCTGGAACTACAAACCTTCATTGCTATAAAGCCTGTGGTCATCATTGCTAGTTTACCTTATCTAAGGTAAATGAGAGACTGCAAAACACTTGAAAGAATTCAAACCACTGGTGGGACTTGATGGGTCTACAGTTGTAGAAATTATTTTCAAGGAGTCTTCTACTAGGTATATATACCGCCTGTGGAGATAATATATATATATATATATATATATATATATATATACATCCCCACCAAAACTAGATAGTATCTATGAAGCCATGAAGTGCATGCTGACAGGAGCCTGATATAGCTATCTCCTGAGAGGCTCAGCCACAGCATGACAAATACAGAGGGAATGTTAGCAGAAAACCATTGAACTGAGAACAGGGTTCCAATTGGAGGAATTAGAGAGAGGATTGAAGGAGCTGAAGGGACTTGCAACCCCATAAGAACAACACCATCCAACCAGAGCTCCCAGGGACTAAACCACCACCCAAAGAGTACACATGGACAGATCCATGGCTCCAGCTGCATATGTAGCAGAGGATGGACTTGTTGGGCACCAATGGGAGAAGAAGCCCTTGGTCTTGCCAAGACTGGACCCCACACCCCCAGTGAAGGGGAATGTCAGGTGGTGGAGGAGAAGCATGCATTGAGGGTGGTTGTTGAGGGGGGACACTCTTATAGAAGAAGGGGAGGGGGATGGGATGGGGGCTTATGGTGGGAAACAGGGAAAGGAAATAATATTTAAAATGTAAATAAAAATATCCAATAAAAATATTTACAATAAACAAAGGGAGATAATATGAACTCTGGGTGATTTCAGGACTTATTCACTCCTATCCAACACTGCATTACAGAGTTTCTTTAATACTGACTATTACTGGTATGTTATTGTCTCATGTCCAAGAAGCCAAATATCTAGATGGCACATGTTGATAGTTATCAGCATTTCAAAGCTGGATACCACAAAAATGAATGCATTTCCATACAATCACTAAGTCTGGACTTTTCCCCGTCTACACTTTCCGTTAATGTGAACAAACTACCTTCCAAACAAGTAAAGCAAATCTTCTAACGTGAAATTATCAGTATCAGAATGCCACTGGATGTATAGCTCTCAATCAGTTAAGCGATTATTTGTAGTTTTTGCTTCCTGGAGGGCTATTGTGTTTCTATACACTTAGAGGTTGCATAGTTTTTGGTTGTTATTGTTTTATTAACCCATAACGTACTCAACTCATTCTTAAACATTGTTTATACACAGGAATATGTGAACTGCCCTGAAATTGATAACTCCTGCACTAAATCAGGGTTGCCAAGATATTTATTGAACCTATATTGTTAAAGGATTCTAGGATTATTATGAAGCCATCCACCTTCTATAGAATAAGAATCCCTTCTCTAGCTTTCTCATCATACCAATGGCCAAAAGTATCTTGAACGAGGTCAAGTCATCACAATGCAAATGAAATAATAGCAGGGAGTTGAAGAGAAATGAAAACATAGGGCCACACAAGAGAAGTCATCTTCCTGCTCCTCCTGCAGGATTAGATAGATGTGATATATTATTTTTCCAAATTACCCACCTATGTACAAATGAAGAAGCAGAACATACACACACAGTCAATAACAGCAAACTAGAGAGTTGATATTTTAAAAAATCATTTATAAATTACAGGAAAAACAATTCTGAAAAAGTCCTTTTTTTCCTATTTAGTTTGCTTTCCTAACCTTTGCTTAATTTGGTAGAGAGATATTGACTTGTATTTTTAAAAGGTCAAAATCAATCACTGTTTATCAATCAAAACATAAAATCATTTGCATCATGTTCCACTTTGGTTAAATTTCATGTCGATAGTTTAGTCATTGGAAAAAAGAAGAATAGTTTGCCCTTCACATGCAATTTACTGGTATCCACAGAGCTCATGCTTTGGTAATTTCATAACAACTCAAAAGGTGCATGTATTTAAGTAAACCCCACTTTGACATAAGTAACACAGTACTTTATAAAATTAGTCAATGTAGAAAACACTAATGGGAACACCCTATATGCAGTTCTCATCACAGTGTTTTAATTTATTATTTGATGTGAAACACAGTTATAAAAATGGAATGAAATAAAATACAAAGACACAACCTTTTTAGAATTTTATTCATCTAGTTGAGACTAATTTATAGGCACACCTTGTTCAAGCTCAATTCTTTATTAGGTAGGGCTCACAGGGATCCTGCATGTATGTACACTTGATTTGTATTGAGTTTCTGATGACTTGTATAACAAGGAGGACAATATAGAAATGCTTATAAATAAATACTCTGTGAACTAGGAGCTTATTAAAGCCAAGTGAAAGTAGAGATTCTTTTATATATTTGTTCATATTCTCTCTGTGTGTATCTGTCTATCTTTCTCCCTCTGTCTCTCCCAACCTCCTTTTCCCTCATTTGCTCCTTCTTTCCACCTTCCCTCCTTCTGTTCCTTTTTTTCTATCATTCATTTCTTTCCCCCATTTTCTGTACATCTATGACATTCATGTCCAGATCCCTGACACATTACTGCTACCAAACCATTTTGTTTAGGAATGGAGGTTCAGCTCATATACATACTGCATGGCTCTTCATTTGCTGGGATGCCTTTTGTGCAAGCTCACCCAGGCTTAATGACAAAAGGAAGGACTTCCCAAAGAAATGTGGAGAGGAATCTGAGGGAATCTTCATCATCAACTAAGGATTTTTGCACGTTGTAGAGATTATACCTTGCACTGCTCAGGTAAGCCTAATGCAGTTTTTAATTTGATAAGAAAAGAAATTAAATCCAAGAATTTATTGCATCAACTCACAACCTCAAATTGTTTCCATTTTCTTATTCCCAGGGGTCTTTCCACAGAATTAACCTGTCAGAAAGCAGGAAGGGAATAACACTGATTTATTACTAAAGGCAAAGAGTGACTTAAGCTTGAGGGATATTATGGGAAAGGCTCTAAAGGGAAAGAGTACATTGTGTTTAAGTTGACACAACCAGAGAGGTAAGTCATTAACTAAAAGTCCAGCATAGACAGGCATTTAATTTAGTCTTCCAGCCAACTAGTCCCTCAAGATTATAAAAATCTTACTGTAACATCCCAATAAGCTGATCATTTAAATGATACATGAGAATTGACTTGCTAGTTCACTTCAAACAGGAGACCCCAGAGAGCATAAAGATGTCCCAGAGAATCAGTCATTTACAAAGGATTTATAAAAGAGAATGCCAGTACCAAACTTTATGTGACAAATGACAAAGAGCCACCTTTCATTTCATTAAACCTTTTCCGTGCAAATAACAGAGTAGCTTTCAATCTATAAGCTCACATAATCTAATTATCTTCTTAATGTTGTTAGAGAATATTATTCCATTTCAGGGTTTTTTGAAAATTCCCCAACCTCTATCACTCAAAGAATAGTAGGAAGTAGTGCTGAAATATATTTCTAGGCATAAAGATCAAAGTGAGTTCCAGGGGAAATTATCAGTTAAAGAATATAGCCTTTTCTCCTAATAGGGTCTCCATGCTACACTTCAATGTAAAGTTAATGAACAAATTCTATTTCTAGATCATCCAATTTAGATATTTTCGTTCTACGTTATTTTAATAACCTGCTGGGATTACAACTAATTTGATATATGGTTTTATAAACTTTCATTCTTATAGCCAAGTTTTATATAAAGATACTGATTTCAAACAACACATTTGTATCACACACACCACACACACACACACACACACACACACACACACACACACACACACACACACACGGTGGATATCAACAAAATAACTAAGGACTTCAATTTTTTTATGAGCTTCCGGCTTTCTAGTAGGAGGGAAAAAATGCAAGTGTATACATTACATACCTCGGTAGCAAACTGCTGCAGCCCACCAATATTAATTGGCCCCTCTTCAGTAGCATGTAAGTTGCATCCTCCAACACAGAGGTCAGATGTTGGACAAACCATTCCGCAAGTGAGACCAAGAGGATTATCGGAAAAAATCAGCTTAGCTGCACCATAGTAGTTCTACAGAGAAAAAAGAAAATGTGTATTATGGCATGCTGTACCTTAAGTGCACAATTATGGTATATTATTTCTTTGGGGGGGTGCAACTACATTAAAGGTCAAGGTGTTGAATTGCAAATGAGATATACATGCGACGGTGGTGTTCATCAACTGGCATCTGCATAATCACAAACAAGAATGAAACCACACACACACAGGAGAGCTTATACCCGTATATTAATAATAGAGTACTTGTTGAATTTTAGAAATTTAACATTTAAAAGAGTATCATCCACAATGCATGATAGTATAGCTTTCCCCTAAATTCTCCTTCACGTTTTTACCCAAAGTGACTTAGGAGCTTGTTATGTGATCTTCATAAAGAAATAACAGCTTTTAAGACAATAGCAACAAGAAAAATTATATTGTATCAGCTTCCGCATGGCTAAATTTAAAAGAGTTAGGTGCTCTGCTCCTTGACCCATCTGACTCGTTTCAAGACCCTCAGTTGATCAATGTCTCTCAAACTCAGCTTCTCACCAATGATGCAGCGAGGCAGTCATGACATGGACTCTGACTGAGACCTGAAACAATTCATTACCTCAGCCATTACCTAACATTGGATGCCTGTAAAATAGCTTATGATATTTTTATTGTGAATAATTGAGTAGTAATTTGTTCACAAGTAAGATAATTCAAATTGTGAACGAAAATTTAAAAAGAAATAATTTAAAGTTTTGTAAAGCAGGACAGTCAGAAAGAGATTAAAGAGACATAACACATAAACAGAAAATGGTGTCTTGAAGGGAATCCTGCAAAGATAATGGGCATTCGGTAAAAATAAGAGAATTCAAATAAACTGACGATTAGAATAAATCTCTTTGGGCTTACGGGGTTATCCTAAGTGTGCCATACTTGCACAAACTTAAAGAGGAGAATTTTGTGCAGGTAGACATTGTGCTCATGTTGGCAGTGTAACTTTTTTGTTTAATGGTTCTTAATTATTTTTCCAGTACTTTGACAGTCCTCGATTCCATCTGATCATCTCTAATTCATCACCGTGGAAAGTAGACTAATCAAAAACATGCTAAACCATTAACAGATAAAAATAAACACATAAAATACAGATCATCAACAAGTTAAAGAGAAAAATCTAACTAAAATAATGTTGATCATTTCAATAAAAGAGAAGAGAAAATAGGCAAAATGATTAAAGTTATCACCACAATATATAGATCCATTTATCGTTTAAAAATGTATTATTTTAGAACTATATCAAGGAAAAAAATCTATGATTTTAGCAGCACTGGTGATGGTTTGAAATATTTGCCTAATTTTGTGTGGCTCCTCAGAACAAGCAGTGTCTAATGGCTAATATATATATATATATATATATATATATATGTACTAGAAATATAATAAAAGTATATTTGAACCGGAATTCATAACTGAGAAACACAAGCAGGAAAATCAAGTGATTGGCTGATGGATACCAAACAGCATATAAGAAGTTATGACAAGATTCATTCTAAAGTGTATTACCCATCTCGCCATGATACTTCAACATGTCACTTCAATGTCTTGATTTAGGTAGAACACATATTTTTATTTACAGATACTTAGACACATACAGACACACACACACATACACACACGCGCGCGCGCGCCCTTTTCTTTGTAAACTACAGAGAACATAGTTTGTGATGTTGACTGTATTTGAATTCCGCTTGGTGAATATGCTGCACAGTTTCTTCATTTTTGGTTTCTGCATCAGGAAATATCATTAATCTAAAATGGGCAATATTTTCTCAGCTGTGACAGTTGAAGCTAAGTACCAAAAGGAAAAGAGAAATGAATACTACTCAGCTATTAAGAAAGAGGACATCCTGAGTTTTGCAGACAAATGGATGGAACTAGAAAGTATCATCCTGTGAGGTAACTCAGACCCAAAAGAGCATGTACGGTATGTTCTCATTAATATGTGGGTATTGACCAAAAAAAAGTACATAATACCCAAGATACAGTCCACAGAACTCAAAAAGGTCAACGAATTGAAGGGGCCAAGTGAGGATGCCCCAGTCCCACTTGGGAGGGAGAAGAAAGCAACCACAAGAGGGGAGGGAGGGAGGATGAGAAGGAGGGGTAGACAAGGGAGG
The DNA here is from genome assembly GCF_011064425.1 of Rattus rattus. Taxonomy (NCBI): domain Eukaryota; kingdom Metazoa; phylum Chordata; class Mammalia; order Rodentia; family Muridae; genus Rattus; species Rattus rattus. Next base: position 41,010,863 of record NC_046156.1, read on the forward strand.
GAAGGGGGTGGGAGTTGGGGGGAGAGGGGAACATGATTTGGTATTGGGTTGGAGAAAAGGACTGAAGCCCTGAGGACCATCAGAAAGAATGGAAACAGGCAGCCTTGGAGGCTAAGAGGTTTGGAGAACCCTCCAGAATATACCAGAGACCTGGGAGGTGAGAGACCTTCAGGACTCAAAGGGGAACTCTAGACGAAATGCCCTACAGTGGGAAGAGGGAGCTTATTGGGCCTACCTCCAGCAGAAAGACAGGCCATCAAGTGAGTGATGAGATTGCTATCCCACAGTCAAAGCTCTGACCCATAATTCTTACTATCTGAAAGAACTGCAGGAATGGAAATGGAGAAGATCCAGTGACAGGTCTAAAGTGGGATCCAGCTCAAGGGGAGGCCCCAAGACCTGACACCATTACTGAGGCTGTGGACCTATCATGAGTGCTCTCCAAAAGACCCAACAAACAGCTGAAAGAGTCAGATGCAGATATGTGAACCCAATCAAAGAACACAAGTTGCTGACCCCTGTGGTTGAATTAGGGAAAAGCTGGAGGAAGCTAAGGAGGACGGCTACCCTGTAGGAGGACCAGCAGTCTCAATTAACCTGGACCCCTGAGATATCTCAGACACTGGATCACCAAACAGGCAGCATACACCAGCTGAGATGAGGCCTCCAACACATATGTAGCAGAGGACTCCCAGGTCTGGGTTCAGTCAGAGAAGTTGCACCTAACCCTCAAGAGACTGGAGGCCCCAGGAAGTTTAGAGGTCTGGTGAGGTGGGGATATCCTTGTGGAGCCTGGAGAGACAGGGAGGAGGTATGAGTTGTGGAACAGTTGGAGGGTGGACTGGAAGGGGAATAAAATCTGGTGTGCAAAAATAAATCAATCAAAAAGAAAAAAAAAAGCCAGAAGCTAGAAGGAACCCAGATATCCTCCAAGAGTGGAATGGATACAGAAAATATGGAACAGTTACACAATGGAGTACTACTTACCTATTAATTACAATGACATTATGAAATTCTTAGGCAAATTGATGCAATTAGAAATTATCATCCTGAGTGAGATAACCCAGTCACAAAAGAACACCCATGGTATGTACTCACTAATAAGTGGATATTAGCCCAAAAGCTCAGAATATCCAATATACAATTCACAGACTACATGAAACTCAAGACGAAGAAAGACCAGAGCATGGATTCTTCAGTCCTTGTTAGAAGGTGGAACAAAGTTCTCAAGGGAGGAAATATAGAGACAAAAAGTTGGAACAGAGACTGAACAAAAGTCATCTGGAAACTGCTCCACTTGGGCATCCATCCCATGTAAGGTCACTAAACCCAGACACTATTGTGGATGCCAAGAAGTTCTTGCTGACAGAAGCCTGATGTAGCTGTCTCTTGAGAGGCCCTGCCAGTGCCTGACAAATACAGAGGTGGATGCTTATAGCCAACCATTGGACTGAAACAGCATCCCAAATGGAGGAGTTAGGGGAAAGACTGAAAGAGCTGAAAGACTTTGCAACCCATAGGAAGAACAACAATATCAACCAACCAGATTCCCCAGAGCTCCCAGAAGCTGAACCTACAATCAACGAGTACTCATGGAGAGACCCATGGCTCCAACTGCATAAGTAGCAGAGGATGGACTTGTCAGATATCAATGGGAGCAGAGGCCCTTGGTCCTGTGATGGCTTGATGCCCCAGTGTAGAGGAATGCCATGGTGGGGCTTCAGGAGTGTGTGGGTGGGCGAGCACCCCCATAGAAGCAGGAGGAAGGATGATGGAATAGGGGTTTTCCTGAGGGGAAACTTGGAAAGGGCATAACAATTGAAATGTAAATAAATTAAATATCCAATAAAAATAAATAAAAGGGCTTAATAAAAATAATAATATACCCAGTATGTCAGACACACAGAGATAAACACATAGTAGGAAAAACAACAGAATGTGTTAACAGTTGACACATGTAAAAGTGAAAAGTTGAGCCTAAAATTTGTGGTGGAGTTTAAACTTTCACCTCATTTTTCATCCTTTCAGGACTATTTAACCTCTTACGTCATGCTTGTGTGGCAATTTTATAACCGTAAAATATGAATTCGGAAAATTAAAACAAAAATATTCTATTTGAGATATAAAAATAATGTTGCTATAAAAGAAATAACCTCACATTCCATCATCAAGATGCCCAGATCAGTCCAGTGTTTGGGGATGTGAGTACTCAGAGTAGAACTATTCACAATCCTTTCAAGAAGGACACCTTTTCAAGCCTTCCCTGGAAGCCACAGGATCAAAATCAGTCATGTCCTTCTAGCCAGTGAGATGATTCTCAAGGTATTTTTCTCTTAAACCTTTTAAGAGTAAAGGATAGGAAATGTAAATAGAGAAGGTACATCACAGGCATCTAGGTTGACTCCTATCAAGATTTCGTCAACACTTTCTTTTTGGTTTTCTGTCAGAACATTTTAGCACTTGTTTCATCATGTAGAGAAAATGTAGAGGGTATGTTAGAAGAGATGAAAAAATTCCCTTTAGGTAAAGTCTTTGGGGGGAACTGAATTATTATTTTGATGGTTTTTGTTGTTGATAATGTTTTTGCTTTTCTGTTTGTTTGTTTTTATTAATGGGTATTTCTGTGGAGCACAGGACGGTTGATTAACAGCTCCGGCCAAAAGTCTGAGGGAAAATGATGTTTAAAACAATGGTTATTTGCAAACCAACACAAAAGCTTAACCATTGAAAGTTTCCTGGTTCTATATTTTTTTCAGGTGTAAATTACCAGGTTGTACCTGACTATTTTAATGGCACATTCTTTAGTCCACTATGTGCCACTTAGTTAACTAAGTACTTTAGTTAAGATACTTTCAACTTCAATACTTCGGTCTTTATTTTTAAATTATAATTCGAAATTTCCTTAGTGTCATTTCTCCATAATTTAATGATTTTCAAAGTCATTATTGGGAACTGAAAATTTTTACCATCCTGCTCTTCTGTCATGCAGTGTAACTAATTTAACAAATAGTCCTACCGTATTCAGGCCTTCATATCACTACAAGATTATCAATACAGCTGGTGGATTTATTTTAAAGTGTTCTTCCCTTTTCCAGTGACAGTTTTCACAGATGGAAGCACCCTTCCAAGATACACTCCAATCTGTTGCATTTAAAAAATACTTGTGTTAAACCTCAGTAAGTTTGCATGTGTGAGAAGGGTGAATTAACACCGCTCATATTCCTGGCTTAAGCTCTGTAAGAATGAGTACATGGGTGTAAATTAATTGGATAGAAAATGATTTTAGTATCACATGCTAGAGACAGGACCAAGACCAAGGTTACTTTGTGTAAAGCTATCATCATACTTTTGTGTATTACATGTGAGTCTCAATCATTTGGCAAAAACATATATTATAGTCAGAACACATAAAAAGCCTTTTCTCCTGATCGGGGAACATAGAAACCCTACATTCAGATCCAGCTGTGGTGGTGTATGACCGCAACTCAGTGCTCTGGAGGCTGGTGCAAGAGGATTTTGAGTGGAAATCCAGACTGGGGTATCTAGTGAAATGTTGTTAAAAGTAAATAAAATAAATAAAACCTTTACCCTCATAACACATTCTTAAAAGGTCAAGAGGGAAAGAAAAGGATAGGATAGTCCTATCTTCATACATAGGCTAAATTTTGATAAATTTTACGCAATATAATTACATATTTTCAGACCACAAATTCAGTCAACTGCTCTCAGTTAAACTTAAAGTGTAAAGAAATTAGCATGTCATTCTTGTGGAATTTATGAGTTGCTAAACTTGAAACATACACACACACAGACACACAGACACACACATGCTTATAAAACATGCACAGTTATTCATGTCCAAACACAAACACACATACACATTTATACATGGGAACATATACACATAGTTACACATACATACAATTATACATGAATACATACAAACACAGTTATAAATGCACATATTCATACACATATTCATATTTATGTACACAGAGATAGACAATGGAGATACTCCCAGATTTGAGTTCTATCACAGAAAAGCCCTTCAATTGGGGAAATATATAATTCTCAGATTAGGACTTAAGAAAAAAGAAAGATATGATTATTTTGATTATGTCTTTTGTAAGTTGATATAGATTTGACAAAGATACAATGTTGCCCATTAAATAATCTTAATAAACATAAGCCAGCTCTCTAGTCTTCATATAGATTTTCTCTTCCCCAAAAGCTTTTGTCAATGTTAATTACTTGAGTTTTATTAATTTTAATATCTATATAAAATCCGTTTGATGCATAGTAATAAGAAAGGAAATGGAAAAGCTATTTATGATGGTCTAAAAACAACCATCCATTGGAAAGCCACATAAATTGCTATAAACATATGAAAATTGGCACACAATATGTTATATAAAGTATCTAATCAAAACAAGAAAGTCACTTCTGTTCCTTATGTTTCTTTCATCTTGTCTCCTTTTTTCAACTTAATAAACATAATTACTTATAATTCCACCCATGAATTAGTGGCACCAACTCAAGAGACATGTAGGTGTAACCAATACAACAATTGTTTGATGTATGAGCAAACAATTCTTCAGCAGGAGAGATAATGAGGAACCTGGATCATCACTATGCCTTTCCTTGACTTAAACAGAATGACACTTTCATTCATACCCAAATCCAACTTATGTGTGTCAGTAAGTGTGAGATCAGGTGTTTGGGGCATACTTGTGTGTAAAGGACAGCAGAAAACCTTAAGTATCCATGCTCAGGTATTATCTACAATGATTTTTGAGACAAGGCCGCACAAGATCTGGACCTTGGGAAATCTGACTGTCTCCAATTCCCTAGGGGAGGAATTGCAAGCCTATGTACAAACCTTAATAGGTGATTCTGGGGTCCAGCCTAGACTTATTCTTTTTCTTCATTGTGATAAAGCCAACTTCCAACTGACTTGGTCAATCACACAGGTCATTTTCGAATGTATTTTTCTTGTGATTCCACATGTACCAAGAAATACTTAGAAATAATTTTGGACAACATATATTCTTGAATGTTTGGTCAGCCTGAAGAATAAATTATAATTAAAAATACCTTTCTAATCTGTGCTTGGAAAAAAATTTCCCCTCTATATAATAAATAATTACTGTGATAGAAGAGAATTTAGTACTGGAAAGGACTTGAGAAGAAATTCTACATATGCAGTGTCATTCTATCTTTGTATGACACCTTTTCAATAATGCTTTTTCAGTAAAATATTTGTAAATATGTACTTATGATGCTCATATTTATCTGCTATGGATCTTAAATTTTACTTTTGCCTAGGTTCTAAGCCATAAAGTTTACCATGACTATAGCCCGTCCAATATAACTCTAAGACCAAATATGTACTGCTATTTATTTCTAATAAATAAAGACTAAATCCATTATTAAAATATATAAAAAATAGTAAAATATTCCAGAACTTTTAATGACAAACTAACATAAATAATGAAAATAAATGTGGAAAGAATGAAAAGTTTCATTATGCAGAACAATAAAAAATACATTTTATAAGACATTTTAAAAGGTGTAATTTTATATTCTCTGTGGACAAAACCCATATTTATAATAGTCAGAAACTGTAAAGAACCTAGTTGCCCTTCAACAGAGGAATGGATTCAAAAAATGTGGTACATCTACACAATGGAATATTACTCAGCTATCAAAGACAATGACTTCATGAAATTCATAGGCAAATGGAATGAACTAGAAAATATCATCCTGAGTGAGGTAACCCAATCACAGAAAAACACACTTGGTATGCACTCATAGATAAGTGTATATTAGCCAAAAAGCTTGAATTACCCAAGATGCAATCCACAGACCACAGGAAGCTCAAGAAGAAGGATGACCAAAATGAGGATGCCCCCACTCCTTAAAAGGGGGAAAATATCCATAGGAGGGGATATGGAAGCAAAGTTTAGAGCAGCGACTGAAAGAATGACCATTCAGAGTCTGCCCCACATGTGGCCCATATATATAAAGCCACCAAAACTAAGTAAGATTTATGAAGCTAAAAAGTGCATGCTGAAAGGGACCGGATATAGATCTGTCCTGAGAGACACATACAGAGCCTGTCCAATACAGAGGTCAATGCTAGCAGCAAACCACCGAACTGAGAACAGGACCCCTTTGGGGGGAACTAGAGGAAGAATTGAAAGAGCTGAAGGAGCTTGCAACCCCATAAGAACAACAATTCCAACCAACCAGAACTTCCAGGGACTAAACAACTACGGGAAGACTATATGTGGACTGACCCAGGGCTCGAACTGCATATGTAGCAGAAAATAGCCTTGTTGGGGCACCAGTTCAAGGGGAAGCCCTTGGTCTTACCAAGGTTGTACCCCCAGTGCAGGGGAATATGGTGGGCAGTAAGGGGAATGGGTGGGAGGAACGCCTATATGGGGGTGCAGAAGGGAATGGAGGCTTATGGACAGGAAACCGGGAAAGGGAATAACATATGAAATGTAAGTAAAGAAATATATATAATAAAAAAAGAAAAAAAGCATTACACCTTAAATGTATTTATATTGCTGTTAAAAGTACACGCAATCACACATACACAAATAATAACATTAGATTGGTTTTTTAGTATTTTAAAGTAGAACCTCTAGATAGATCATTACAAATAGTACCACATTCTAAAAATAATGCTATCCAAAACCCTAAAGCTGCCTCATCAATGTGACTGAATATTACATTTTCCAATTAATTCGAAGTACACCGAACAGCAAAGTTTGGCAGACAATAGGAAATACACCTGAGCTTTGTTGTCGCAGTTGCTTGAATCTTGCTTAAAACAATTTTTCATGAAGAGTAGACATATGATTTTATTATTTCCCAAATGACAAATGTTAATGGCAAAATTATCTTTCAAATGTAAGAAAATGATCAACTAATCTGACTTCAAGTCATCTAATCTGAGACAGGATTTAGAACACCAACTGTTGTGCCTATTCATGAGCATAATGTGCCCTGCATGCATACATATGCATCATGTATGCAGATATGTTCCTGTATTCCTGGGTCCCATGAGCTAGGAAGTCTTCTAAACACTATATGTGATTTTTTAACCATCCCATATAACACATACCTGGTTATTTAAGGAATTATAACTAGACTGTCATTTCACACCACTGTTTTCTTCCATGTTTAGAAAATGTCAGACTATTTTTGAGGGTTGGCTCTTTATTGCCAAGAACATGAGATATTTCTTAAGTGACAGTATGCTGTGATATGTACGACAGTGTGTTATTATACAGTGAGTGCAAATAGATTTCCCAAGAATATTCTCCATTCCATGCACATTAATTTAAACCTACCACTGCTTTCAAAAATATAATTAGTATTGATTGTACTAATTTATTTTAATTTCTTTAATTTATCAAAATACTTTTCATAAAACTAACCCCAAATACATTTAACATGAGGTTCACTGTATACTGCATTTACTCAACACTGAAGATGTTATCAGTACTCCTGCAATCTTGTTGTGATAGCAGTATGTTCTTTATGCAGTCCTTTTTATGTTAATACTAAATTACAAAGAATACGTTATTCCTTCAGATGATATAGTATATATCAGACAGAAGCACAGTGTACATGGATTCTTGAAAGTTATTTACACTATCAAACAGATATGCAATTAGTAAAAACTCACTTACCCTTGCATGATTACAAATACACCTTTTAAACAATATGATGATTAGTTATGTCAGTTAAATGCAAATTCTTTGGCCTAGTTTGTAGTCTGTTCTTTTTAACTTTTTAATATTAAAAACCCTAAGTCATCCTTAATACAGAATTCCCTTTGTCTTGGGACTACCACAGGATAAAATGTGACACTAAATTTACACTGGCATATCGTTATTAGTCAGTTTTGAAAATAATTAATAAACAATTTTGAAGGCTATTTTTACCTTTGTCTGTTGAAACACAGGTAATGTCATCATGCTGTTTTCTGTTGTTTTGGTTTTGTTTTGTGTTAATGCAGAACTTGGTTGGAGGACTGGAGAGAGGACTCCGGGGCTACGAACAGACACTGCTCTTATAGAAGACTTAAATTTAGTTCCCAGTACCCATACTGGTACATTCACAGCTGCCTGTAACTTCACCTTCATGGAAAATGCAATGCTGTCTTCTGATTTCAATGGTGACTGCTCTTACATGCATATCCCTACACTATATATATATATATTTGAAAAATCTGTTATTAACAGATTGACCAAACTATACAATGAAAATTACTGTTTTCTTAAACTGAATTATTTGAAGATCCTGTGTGGTTTGCAGCTTGTTATTTATATTTGGCCAACACTTTCTTAAAATAACAGAGTATCTGACACCAATACACTCAGGTAAACAAAGTCTGAAGAAAAGCATAAATTATACTAATCTTGGTCAGAAAAAAAATGCTATCATTTACAATCTCAAAACAAAACAGAATAGATTAGGTAAGCACCAATGAATCAATTGGCATGGTCCATTGATCTTCTGAACACAACATAATATGATCAGTGATTTGCAAAATTATATTTCACTCATTTTTTAAATTAGTAAAATTATTATTCTACAATATCAGTTTCAATGTGTAGAACTTATACATTTAATTAATTAACTAATCGAGAGACTCTGTTAAAATCTTTATTATTGTTATTATGTTCAGCCAAGATGTGCAGGCATTTTCTTAATCATTTTAAATCAGTATTCTATTATAATGTGAATATGACTATTTTGGAGAATTCATTTTGAATTTATAAGGGCAGTTATTCATGTAAGGAAAATATAGTTCCCAGATGCAAATGAAGTGCGAGGTTCCCTGTACCCAATGGGGATGACATTAGCCGAAATGCCCACAGCAGGGAGATAGAACTAGAAGAGAACACCTCCAATAGGTAGACATGGTACCCAGTGGAGGGTGGAGCCACCCACCACTACAAATTTTTAACTCAGAATTGTACATATCTAAAGAAAAGGAACAGACAAAAATGGAACAGAGGCTGAAAGAAAGGTCACCCAGAAACGGCCCTAACTTGGGATCCATCCCATGTTCAGACAGCAAACCCCAACACTATTGTTAATGCCAAGATGTGTTTGCAGATAGGAAACTGGCATGGTTGTCCTCTGAGAAGCTCTGCCACCACCGGACTAAGAAAGATGAAGCTACTCACAGCCAACCATTGAACTGAGCCCAGTAACCCCAAAGAAAGAGTTAGGGGAAAGGCTGAAGGAGTTGAGAAGGATTGCAACACCATAGGAAGAACAATAGTATCAATTAACCGCATCCCTCAGAACTACCAGGGACTAAATCACCAACCAGCGTATACTTGGGTGGATTCATGACTGTCACTGCATATGTAGCAGAGGACTGCCTCATCTGGCATCAGTGAGAGGGAAGGCACTTGGTGTTGTGAAGACTTGGTGCCCCAGAGAAGGTGGATGCTAGAGGAGGAGGTGGGAGTGGGTGAGTGGTTAAAGAACCATTCTCTTAGAGGAAAAAAGGAGCAGGATGAGGTGGGGGGGCTTCCTGGAGGGAAGACCAGCCGGAAGGGGGATAATATTTGAAATATAAAAAAATTAATGGCTAATAAAAATAAAAAATAAAAGATTTCTATCAATGACTATTAATTCTGAGATAAGTATATCAAACATCTCATAAATGCATGTTTACTTATTCAGAAACTTTTAAAAATGTTTACTAAATTATTATATATATAACTTATGAATATTTTTGGCTTAATCCTCAGATCATGCTTGATTTAAAAAATACTAACAAAAAGAAATGTATTTTGAGGTGCTCCAAGAAAACTGGATGAGAAGTTACTTCTCATTCAAAGCAAATACAAAGCTTTTGTACAAAAACACATATTAACAAGAGTCTTCATAAGAGTTTTTTCACAGGCTCAAATAAAAAACAGAATAAAAATTATATAATTAGGCATTCAAGTATATGAGTAGAAAGAACAGATGGTATAAACAGACTCTTAGTAGCTCTGGAAAGTGGAATTATAGAGTAGAAAAGTAAATATTTTACCTATAGTTGGTACAGTATAGCTTGAGAAATTGAATAAACATTGGCAGATTATAAGTAAGTTCAAAGGAAGCCTTTGGAACAATAGATACAACAATTGTAGCTCAAAATTCAATGGGCTCTTTTAAGAAAGTAAACTGATAAAGACATTCGAAGTATAATTCAAAAGAGAAATGAAGAAAATTAAAATGTAATTCTCCCCCTCCAAAACAGAGTAAGGAAAAAACGAATACACAAAAATAAATTCCCATTAATATTAAGAAATTTTAATATGTAACGGTTTAGGGTAAGAATGAAAGAACCAATGATAAATCATCTCGTATTGGATGAGGTTTACCTCTACATTAAGTAATTCCCAAAAATGATAAAAGAAATTGCTTATTGATTAATCATAATAAAGCTATATAGTCCCATTGATAAAGTGGACTTTAAAATACAGCCTTGCCTGGACACCATCTTCAAAACGAGCATTAACGTGACACTGACTCAACACATTTGTGTCACAGAAGACCCTGGAATAACATACTTTATAAAATAAAAGAAGAAAATTGCCACCCTGGCAATTTATTCCTTTTTACACTAAGGAATGATAAAATCAGTTAAAGAGTAAAATCCGTAAGAACACAACCCTTCTAAATAATTTTGGAGGATGTCAAGAGACATCAGCCGATTCCACATGAAAACTCCGAGATAAAATGCAAACATAAATAGACAAAATGAGAACAAAGTTAACACAATATTAACTGAAGATGACATTTATAATATATCAACTGTTTCAAAGTACAATTAACAGGGACAAAATACTGTCCTTTGTAAGAGAAAATAGTTGACGTGAATTAAAGAACTTCATTCTGTACGAAAGAACCCTTAAGATAAATGCCTTGAGGGCAGGCACCCATGAGTTATAGATGCCACTGCCTGGTAGGCCAATGATTGTTGCAACCGGCACAAGAATTTAGAGCTACTGACATAAGGCACATGGCATATTCAGAAATGTAGACAATGGCAACGGACTTCGAGAGTCAACATAAAGTTCTTGTTTGTTTTGTTATACATAAAACATGTATAATACAATTATTGTTATATATTATATAATTTTGTTGTATACATACATAATATGTTATATATTATATAAATTTTGCTGTAGTAAAATATCTGTTTTATATGTATGTGTGTCTGTGTGTGTTTGTGTGTGTGCGTATGTACATTGCTTTTTCATTGGCCGGCTGATGAAGTTTCTTTCAATGTCCAGGAAACAAAATATTTATATATTGGAAAATTACTGAGGGATAAATTGTGGATTTCTGGGCGTTTTGAGTATATCCAGTTAGTTTTGTATAGACATGGGAGAAATCTCAATTGCTGACATGTATTCAGACATTACTTTCTAGGCACCAAGGAGCAGCTGGCAATTTTTGATTAAAGAAGTAATGCAACTACAGCTTTAGTCTGCATTAATTATTCCAGAAAAGATAATCAACATGTCGTTTGTGAGAGCATGAACCACTTTGCAGTTGAAAATGAAATGCAAACGCAGAAGATGATGTGCTTCCCTCACTCAACTCTGTGGTTGTACATGACACACATCTAAAACATATGCAAACGCATACCAAGAGAACTTTGTCCAGAAATAGAACTATTGCTTTTAATAGTAATTGCCAGCAAATTTGCTGTGTAAATTTTCTGGGCACCTCTGAGTTCTATGCCAGTTGCCTTCAAACTCTAGTATACCAGTAGTTCTACCAGAAAGATGAGACTTCCCTAATTTGTGTGTGTGTGTGTGTGTGTGTGTGTGTGTGTGTGTCTGCGTGTGTGCATGTGTGCGTGCATGTACACATGTTTATGTATGTGCAGAGGGGTGCCACAGCTTGTTTGTCAAATGCCAAAGGACAATCTTGGGTGTGAGTCCTGACGTTCTACTTTGCTACAGAGCCCTTTATATTTGCCTCTGAATGAACCAGACTAACAGCCCAAGAGCTCCCAGGGATTCTTCAACTGTTCTGACTTTCATCTCACTGTAGGAATACTGGACATGCAGATGGACTTTATTTACAGCTTTCTGAGTGATCTTGGATTCAAACTCAGGTCCTCATGCTTGGACAAGTGCATTACACACTGAGCCGTCTCTCAAACACAAAACATTGATTTATACCTTATACTGAATCATTCTGTGAATCTTTTTTCTCACGTGCATCATTAAGTTTGTCTGTAATTAACAGCTACATAAGTCTACAAAAGTTTGCAAAGGAGGAGGGAGAAATCAATATTTTTATCACCTAACACAATAGTTTCAAAGAGAACAAATGATTTCTATGCAAAATACAGGATCATGAAACGAACACTTTTGCAGACCTTTTTCCTGTTATGTTTATAGATTGGTTTTATGCACTTTTAGAAAAAGTAGAGTTTCTCAAAAGGAAAACTACCCAGAAATATAGCCCAGTGTTCACAGTTTGAAGACTCTGAAACACATACTTCCGATGGAGAGAGACAACTGCAAACAAAGGCCTGCGCTGGAGAAACAGAAAAGCTGGCTGTGGCGGGACAATAGAAGCGAGTGTAGCTTTCGAAACCAGACTTGTAATCCAGTTTGTAAGAAAATAAAGAATGGAGGCATTGGTGTAACCTCCGGTGAATCACACAAGCCCTAGCACAATACAACATCCGCGACATCTTTTTCCCAAAGAGGCTCATGGCTCACTGAGTCAGGGATTCAATTACCCTCTCACCCTGAAGTGAACTCCGTCCTGTGTTGAAGTCCACGGGCAGAGCTAGATGTGGTGGCCTACAGTGTGCACTGTCAGTATACATCCAAGACCCTTCAAGGGTTGAAGAAAATTAATATCTGAGCTTTCATAATTGTTACAAGTAATGCTTGATAAAGGGTAAATCTTGAATATTTAAATTAATATGTAAATATGTTTGAATGAACACCAGCATCTGGATAAATTACGAAAATGGAAAGAGGTTTGGGTTTGTTGTTGTTATTGACTAATATTTACTTGTATTTTTGTCATAAGTATCTGAACCTCATCTATGCCCAAACCTGCCCAGTTCAGAAAAGTATGGCAGATAACCTAGAATTGGAACTATACATGCTTCTGAGCTACTATTTTGATTCAGGAAAATTAATCCTGGTCCTCTACAAATGCAATAAATACTCTTAACCACTGAGTCTTCACTCTAGCCACAAATGGAAGGCGTTTTAACAACAACAAAAAGGTAATGATTTACATATCTCTAAAATGTGGTATAAGCCTTTTAGAGAATGCCAGTATTCTTTTTTGCCATTGTTCCTGTGAATCTGTGCAGATCTTATGTGAGTAGAGTGAGTGTCCCTTAAGCTAACTTAGACACTACCAGGACAGGACAGAACAAAGGCAATTAAGTTAGCATGGTTTTCCAGACCGATAGCCATCAACCAATATCTTTATTTCTGGGATGAATATTGTTAATTCTGTTATTTGTTTTAAAAGAATATGCTAAACTTCAAACTTTGTACATTTTGGTAAGTTCCCTTTTTTTAAATGAAGATGATATAATGTCCATTCTACAGGATATTATTTGATACATAAAACAAAGTTCTTGTATACTGTGATATTTAAAACTAGACCCCTTTCCAGAATTACTTTGAAAATGCAATGTAGATTTTCGAGTCACTAAGGGATTAAGATCCAGTCATGGAGTATGTTATTCATGGGTTTTTACAGCATAGTCACAACCTACTGGTCTGTTACCACTTCCTTTCTTCATTAGATATTGTGCCTGTTTACTAAGGCAAAATAATATTTCCCCAAGGAAACAGGCTCACAACTCTTCATTTCACACATGTTGCATGCAGAATTCTTCTGGGTTACATGGAATGCAGCATCAATCAAAACAAACTACAATTAACTTTTTAAAAGTGTTTCTGGTTATCTTTCACTATATTTATTCAGATGATGATGGAGATGATGGTAATAATAATGAGGATGACAGAGTACAGCAAGGGCATCTTCACGCTCAACAATGACATGGACTGATGAATATTAATTAACTAATTAATGCCAATGTCATTAATTAATGACAATAATTAATATTAGTAATAAAAATGGAAAAACTTCTATAAGATTTTACACATTAAGCAATTTCATATCAATAGCACAGGACATATGCCTATGAAATATTATTCACGTGGCAACAACTTTGGAAAACATCATAGAGGGTAGTGACAAGGTACATTATTTTCTTTGGATTAATAATCAAGCAGTCACCCTAAATTTTCAGGACTTCAAATCTTGCTAAATATGGCCACACAGGTTAATGTCATGTCCCTATAACCTAACCTGATTATCTCAAAACATCTGTAGTATTTTTTATCAATTCTTCGGAAGTTTCAAACATTCATACAATGTGCTTGATCATATTCACTTTCTATTTCTCTCAATTCCTTAATCACTTTCAGAACTACCACATCCCATGGCCAAATTCATGTCCTTCCCTGCTTTTCTTTAGCCTTTCAACTCTAATTTGTCCTGTCTCCATTCTCAGAGGTATATGGCCATCCACTAGAACATAGTTGACCTATTAGCGGTCAATGTCTTAAAGAATACTGACTCTCCTCTCACAGAAGCCATCAACTACCTTCTCAGCTAAGGAAGCCACCCTCACGATGAAATGTTGACTGGCTTTATCTTGTGCAGGTCTTGAACAAGAAACTTCATCTTCTGTGAGTTCCTGAGTGCAATGATTCATGCCCATGAACTCTAAGCTCACCTTGTTGGCGATACTTGTGATGAATGACTTAATGTCAAGAGATGTGGGACAACTCTTCTGGCAGGGAGCATCTGCACATTTCAAGCATCTAGGGAAGAGAATGACTGTGTTAACATAGTGATAAAGAAAATGACAGCAACTTTCATTTGTTATCTTATACCAATTTAGAGTTAACATTTAATAAACACAACCAAAATCTAAACTTTTAACCCTGCATTTTTAAAAGCGACCCAGTAAATACTTAGTTTGTGTCGTCTAAGTTTTTATACCTGTTGAAATATGTAGAATAGTGGCCTCCGGCATTTAACTTCCTGTCCTCTCAGAGCTGTTCCTGGTTTTAAAAGGTACATTCTGGAGATCCATCAATCACTCCCTTGTGAGAATTATACCTTTTGACCTACCAGTATACTGTTCACTATACACAATAATTAAGACAAAGTCTGTATGTCTTAAAGACCACAATTTTTGTGCAAATTTGAAAGAGATCTTAATATCTTAACAATTATCGTGCCTTTATTTTCCCTTTATGAAGTTCCTGCTGTTCTGGACCTCCCTTATTCCCTCTTTCCTTTCCTACCCTATTTCTCCAGTGACTTTCAGCATGTCCTCCACTCACTGAGCCAGTTAGTTCTGTAGCAACTGTTTCATAGAGTAGTCCAGATGCACTCCCTTCAAGAATAAAGCATTTATTTTCCCCAGCTCCTTTCCTCTTAAGGGAAATGAATAAGGTCAAGAACAACCTTGCTAGTAGCAGGCCTCATGTAATGACAGGTGAGTGAGGGGCTTAGAGACACAGACACCTTATCCTAGCACGGAGGCACTGCTCTGCTGAGATCCTTTATCTACCTAAATGTTCTTCCCATTCTTCCCTCAGAATATTCCTCATGGGAAAAAAAGCAACAAACATTCCTAGAGATTCGTTTACCTAAGTCCCATTTGGGAAGCTGATAGGAGCTTCTGGGATGTAAAATTTACCGGGCTCTGAAGTGATATTAATAACCACAGTGTGAAGTCAATAATGCCACAATGTTATTGTGGAACTGAAACAGATACAAACACTGCACCATTCTTCATTTATACCTGTGTGTGAGTGCGTGTGTGTGTGTATGTGTGTGTGTGTATGTGTACATGCGTGTGCCTGCGTGTGGTGTGTGTATGTTGCATGTATTCATTTACTCACTCATTTAATAAACATTTACTAACTCCGTGTACAATATATTGGGATTGTTTACCACATATTAATATGTTAGGAGTTTGATCTTCAAAGAGAAAGTGCTGAAAGGTAGTATAAAACCTTCAACAAATATAGTCTACTGGGAAGATAAGTCATTATGATACTGGTATCAGAAAGAATTGATGAGGTCATGGCAGTTCTTGTAGAAGGTTCCAAATAAAAGGTTAAACCTGGCTCCTTCCTTGCTCTCTTTGAGTCTTTTATTGATATATGGTATCTCTCACATGTAGCATGTGATAATAAGACTCACACAATGACCTGCTTCATGTGATTTGGCATTTTAACTTCCAAAATGGTGAACTAAATCAATGTCTTTCATTTGAATATAATGCAGCTTCAGTTCTTTTATTACAGTTACATAAATGAACAGCAAACAGGGAGCGCATAAACAAGGGGATCCTAATATACAGCTAAAAGAAACTCAAGAAATATGGAGAGCAATGTAGGTTTCAACAGGATAAATTTAAGACATAGCAAAATAGAACCTTGTAAGAGAGTGTATGGGTGGTTAGTAATACTTGAGTGGCATTCAGAAAAGATTTGCTGGGTCAAATAATACTAATTGAGGACCTGAAGGATGGGTGGATGCCAATGAAGAAAATATGTATTGGATTGTAAGCATGGGAAAAGAAAAAAAATGACTCCAGAGTGGAAATGGTACATGGCAAGGTGTGAAGAAGAAAGACTATGGCAGGGCAGATAACATTATGGGATTTAGTGTAATCTAAAGAAAGGGTAAAAAAAGACATTAAGCCGGAGGCACAACTTCAGAGAGGATACTACTCCCGTGTGTGTTAGAAGACCAAAATTCTCTAAGAATTTGTCTAAAAATGAACCCAGCATTACTCATTGACATGGGAACAAAACCCCTCATTTTTATCCACATCCAAGTGTAAAGACCTGAGTTCATTACTTTCAAGGAAACAATAGCTGTCTCCCTGTCATTCCTATGTATGGCCGTCCTCTTCATTGTCTGAAGCAATTTCTCAGAACCTAATTAATATCTTGTTTTTAAATCTGGTCTCTTTTCTATGGCTTATGCCCTTAGCCTTCTCTCTAAATTAAAAATTTCACAATGAGTACTGAAGGCTTTTCATAACCAATTGTCCTCTGTGAAATGTACTCATTAAACCTCTCCCCTGTCATTGCTCTGAATGCCATTGTTAGATTCACATCTGCCACTGTGCTGGATTTTTATCCTCTCATACTTATGCATTCAGAATGCTATTTCTCCCATAAATCACTTTCTCTGACGACAACAACAGTAACAGTAACAGTAACAAAAAAATTGCTTAAAAGTTACATACATCACAAAGTGACGCCACAGGAAAATAACATTCACCCAGTGTGGTCCTCGAACCTGAAGCAAGGTAATAAGGTCTGAGAAATGTTGTGTAGATAAATATGGTGGTCATTAATAGTGTAGTGAGAGGCTTTCTACTAAGTAGCAATAAACACAGTCGAAATACTAGCAAAATAATAAAGTTCTTCCATACTTTTTCATCTAGATATTACATTAACAGTTTAAAGATACGTATTTCATAACTGATTAAGATATATTCTTATATATGCTAAACACACACACACATTAAGGAAAAGTAAGAAAGGAAGAGAAGAAGGCAGGGAGGCAGGCAGGCAGGTAAGTGCAGAAGGAAAGAAGGAGGGATGAAGGGAGGAAAGAAAAGAGAGAGGGAGGAAGGGAGGAAGGAAGGGAGGTAAGAAGAGAAGAAAGGAGGGAGGGAAGGAAAGGGGAAGGACGGAAGGAAGGAAGGAAGGAAGGAAGGAAGGAAAAAGGGAAGGAAGAGAGGGAAGAAGGAAGGAAGGAAGGAATGAAGGAAGGAAGGAAGAAAGGAAGAAAGGAAAGGTACCAAACAGCCAGAGAAATAACACCATAAAGATTCTAGTTATCTCTAGCCATTTTTTCTGCATTTCTTCTTTGAAGCACCCAAGTCAACTTATAATGCATGACTAAAAATGATCTTATGAGCCTAGCAGATATGAATGAACTGAATTAATATGCAGCATGTCTTCCTGTCTTTCCAGAGAAATCTTATATTCAACATAAACAGATTCGCTTAACAGCACTGACAATGTAAGGATTTTCGTTGTGGTTATTAAGCCTCTTTACCAAATAATTTTCCCTTTATTATTGAGCTAGTTCACAAATAACAGCTGTTGGAAATGTCAGATGTTAATGAGGCAGGGCAATGCAAACCAGAATTGTAGCATTCTTTTTTTTTTTTCTTTTGGTGCCATGAATATGCCAGAATGGGCAGACTCTGATAATAATACCATCTTGCAATTCTCTAAGCGCTCTGCAGACTAAAGTGCATGAGGCTGCCATTAATCCCACTTATCACTCTGACAGCTCAGTAATTACACTACTGCTATAGCCAGGTAGTCCTAATAAAATATCAACCACTGTACTGGAATGCATACTGGTGAGATGTTTTATTAAACGTGGGGAGGGGGGGATCATCAAGTGACATCATTGTTGACCTATTTTTCTATCTCACAATAAATTATCCTCTGACAATGCCATAATAGATATTACAGAGTATATTTACTGTACCAAATCGGAAAGGTTCTGAATCGTAATGATGAAAACAAATGAAGTATATAAAATAGCAGAGATGTATGTCCAGATGTTATTTCCTAAATTGCTTTAAATGATTGATGCCAGGAAAAGAATCAGAGACACAGTACTTCAGGGGATATGTCAACAATTATGGTAAACCACAGTGCTCAGTAAATCGTTCCTCAGAAGTAACATTTCAATTACAGTTGTTTGTATCTTCAGTCATTTAAGAACCCTTTGGCTTGCACAGTTACTGTGTTATAATAAGGTTTATTTTAAATTCACAGTAAGGGGCAAAAGTTAGTTGAGATAAATAATTATGTAATATTTTTAATCTGCAGATAATTAAATCCATACTAAGCTTGTATACTAGATTATCTTTAAAAGTAGTGAAACATCATAAATTTTACTACCAACAAACTTTCCATTTTCATACTTAGCACAGAGCATAACAGTGATTTCATTAAAAGCAATATGTGGAATGCTTAATAAATGTTAATCTTTTGTGATTATGGGGATTTTCAAAAGGCACGTGGAAACTTCCACTCTGTTACTTAAGGGACAAAGCTATTCTAGAAATATTTATTTGAGATCTTTCTGCAGGGAAAACAGACATGAAGAGTATGGGCCATTTTACTTCAAAATAAATAAGCAAGTAGCAAATTATTTTTCACACATTTTAGGAGAAAAGATACTTCCTTCTACTAATAAGCATTCACAACAGCTGGAATTTTAAATTATGCTTCTTAAAGAACTGTCTACTTGAAAAGCTAAATTACAGTTTCTCAGGAAATACTCACTTATGTGCACACACATATACACACATCTACTGAAAAATGTTGAACACAGTATATGCTATATTAGTTTTGCTAAGCTTTGATTTAATGAAGCAATCAATGTTTTATTGTAATCTACATTAATCATACTGATATAATATAATTGGTCAAATGAGTATTCATGTAAACATTCTAATATTTTTGTACATTGAACTAACCCTTTTTTTAGGTCTTTGGTGTTAGTTCATCATTTGGACGAAATATTAATCAATACACAGTAGATAGTATGTGTCTTGGCTTCCTCTCTGTAATCTCTATACAGATGTATGTGCTAATGTTATTTAGTAATGACGGAATATTTCTACTTTAATAATATTATATACACATACACACGTGTATATATATATATATATATGGATGAGGAGTATGTATCTTTCTGTCCAAGATATATCTAACACAGATACTGAATGTTTCTAACACTCTTTTGGCCCCATTTCTATACTCATGGTACCCAGTTGAAAGCTATGGGAACATCACAAATAAATAACTTATTTTTTACATCTTTTTTTCACTGAAAATATATTCTTCTCTCATACAATACACCTGAACCACAATTTTCTCTCCTGTTCACCCCCTCTCCTCCAGATCCATTACCTCACCATTTCTTCCAGAGCAAAGGGAGTCTCCAAGAAATGACAGTCAAACAGAACAAAACAAAATACATTAAAGCAACACAAGAGCTCTCCTCTTGAGACTGGAATGGCGTTATGCATCATTGTGTCTTTATACCTGACCCTTAATTTCCATGTTGTAGTCTTTTAATAACTGTTTACATATAAAAGTTACTGCTAAACATATATTTTAAATTTTAAACATTTATAATAACATCAAACATACTTTAAATATTTGCATATTAGGAATCTCAAATAAAAGTGGGTATGAGCAATTCAAAAGAGGAGAAGTTAGAGTATACAATTCAAACAAAAATGATGGTCAAACAATTTAGTGAATGATAGTGACAATCAGCCTGATCATAAACTTTAATTTATTATTTCCCTCCCCACTTTTATAAAACATAAAAAACTGTGAATTTTCTCAGGACCAATAGTTTAAAATAAATCAATGTGGGAAAGAATAAATAATTCTAAAGGTCCTTAGAGATGCCCTATGAAAACCTATTACTGTAGCAGCTTCCAAAATTACATACATACATCAAAGGCTTTAAATGGAGCCATCAAACAACAGGGTATACAAAAATCTCAATTTAACATTAGATGCTAACAAATAACAGCTCTCTTCCCCCAGTATAGCTTATTGAGTCGTTGGCCCATGAGGTCGCACAGACAAACAGAAACCTACAGGCTGTTTCCAATGCTACTGGTAATCCTTTATAACCTGGTCATAAAACGTTACTGAAGAAGACACAACATAGGTATGGCATAGAATATGGAGACGTCAAACCATTAGACAACTTAGAGTCCACACTTACTGGCTAGCATTCAAAATACTAGAAGTTATACATATGACTGGAATATAAAATAATCACGAAGCTCGCCTGGCTCAAATCCTGAGAGCTACAGTAACACCCTGCTTGGAATAAATGGCCATTGGAGCCATCATGGCACAAATGTTAGAGGAGGACCAAACTGCTGTTTGGGTGGGAGGTTCAAGAATCCCTCCATGAGATGGAATCCAGAGGCCAGATAACATAGCACAGTCAGGGGAACACCAACAGGCAACAGCTTTAGAAATGGCCCCGCTCCGGTTGTTGAAAGACCCACAAGAAGACTCAACTGCGCTTCTCCTACATATATGTGGGGCTCTAGGTCCAGCCCATGTATGCTCTTTGTTGCTGTCTCCATCTCTGAGAGCCACCAAGGGTACAGGTTACTTGAGACTATTAGTCTTCATTTGATGTTCCTATCACCTTGGAGTCCTCAATCCTTCCCCCAATTCTTCCATAAGAGTCCCCAAGAACTATTCATAGACTAAGAGTAATTCTACCTCAAGATCTAGCTATACCACTCCTGGGCCTTTACCCAGAAGATGTTCCACCATCCCACAAAGACAGTTGCTCGACAGGTAACAACTTAGGTGTCCCACAACAGAAGAATGGGTAAAGAAAATGTGGTACATTATACATAATGGAATAGTATTCAGCTATGAAAACAAAAACATCATTAATTTTTTAGGCAAATGGATATAATTTGAGAATATCATCCTGAGTGAGGTAAACCAGACCCAAAAGGATATGTGTAGTATGTACTCACTTATGAGTGGATATTACTCTAAAGAAAAGGATACCTACATTATTGACTGACCCAGGGAAACTAAACAAGAAGAAATTCCCAAGTGAGGATGCTTGATTCTTACTTAAAAGCAGAATAAAATAGCCATCAGAGGCAAATGGAGGGAGGAAACTGGGTGAGAAAGGAGATTTGGAACAGACTGGGGGTTTCAGGATCAGGTGATGGGGAGAGTGGGGAAAGAAACTCTCAGGGTCTTCATTCCTGACTTTCTCAGCCAACTTGTCATGTTTCTACATTCCTGACAGGACTCACTCCACAGTTGTGGACTCTAGATTGGGTACTATTATCCAGTTTGACTTTGTCTACAGCCTAGTCTAGTATACCATTATCTCTTTTCTACAGGGGTTATTAAACAGTCAGTAATTGCAAAGAAATTAGAAAGTTTTAAATTATACTGCAATAAACTCATGAGAATCCTAGTAATTCTTATTTAACACAGTTTCAATATAACTATTTTAAAAATTTGCAAAAGGGCTTTTAACAACTTCAGCAAAGTGGCTGGATATACAATTAACTCAAACAAATCAGTAGCTTTCTTGTACTCAACAGGCAGAGAAAGAAATTAGGGAAATGACAACCTTCACAATAGTCACAAATGATATAAAATACTTTGGTGTGACCGTAAACAAGCAAGAGAAAGACCCATATGACAAGAACTTCAAGTCTCTAAGGAAAGAAATTAAAGAAGATCTCAAAAGATGAAAATATTTCCTATGCTCATGGATTGGCAGGATTAATATAGTAAAAATAGTCATCTTGCCGAAAGCAATCTACATATTCAATGTGATCCCCATCAAAATTCCAATTCAATTCTTCATAGAATTAGAAAGAGCCATTTTTTAAATTCATTTGGAATAACCAAATCCCAGGATAGCAAAATCTATCCTCAACAATAAAAGAACTTCTGGGGAAACCACCATCCCTGGGACCTCAGGATGTGTTACAGAGCAATCCTGATTTAAAAAACAAACAAACAAAAAAAAAACAAAACAGAAAAACTGCATGGTATTGCTACAGAGAAAGGCAGGTAGACCAGTGGAATAGAACTGAAGAACCAGAAATGAACCCATACACCTACAGACACTTGATATTTGACAAAGGAGCAAAAACCATTTCAATAGAAAAAAGATAGAACTTTCAACAAATGGTGATCTAAGTGGATCAAAGACCTTGACATAAAACCAGATACACGGAAACTAATAGAAGAGAAAGTGGGGAAGAGCCTTGAACACGTAGGCACAGAGAAGAATGTTCTGAACAGGACACTGATGGTTTATGCTCTAAGATCAAAAATTGACAAATGGGACCTCATAAAACTGCAAAACTTCTGTAAGACAAAGGACAATTTCAATAGGACAAATTGTCAACCAATAGGTTGGGAAAAGATCTTTACCAATCCTACATCTGATAGAGGGCTAATAGCCAATATATACAAAGAACTCAAGAAGTTAGATTCCAGAGAAACAAATAACCCTATTAAAAATGGGGTACATGGCTAAACAAATTCTCAACTGAGGAATATCAAATGGATGCTGAGAAGTACCTAAAGAAATGTTCAACATCCTTAGTCATCAGGGAAATGCAAATCAGAACAACCCTGAGATTCTACCTGACTGGTGAGTCAGAATGGCTAAGTTCAAAAACTCAGGTGACAAATGCTGGTGAGGATATGGAGAAAGAGAAACACTCCTCCATTGTTGGTGGGATTGCAAACTGATACAACCACTATAGAAATTAATCTGGAGGTTTCTCGGAAAATTGGACAAGGATACACGATCAACTATGTTCATAGAAGCCTTATTTATAATAGAAGCTGGAAAGAATCCAGATATCCTTCAACAGAGGAATGGATACAGAAAATATGATACATTTACACAATGGAGTACTACTCAGCTTTTGAAAACAATGACTTCATTAAATTCTTAGGCAAATGGATGGAACTAGAAAAATATCATCCTGAGTGAGGTAACCCAGTCAAAAAAAAAAAAAAACACATATGGTATGCACTCACTGATAAGTGGATATTAGTCCAAAAGCTCGGAATACACAAGAAACAATTACAGACCATGTGATACTCAAAAAGGAAGACCAGTATGTGGATGCCTCAGTCCTTAGAAGGGGGAACAAAATAATCACCGGAGGAAATACAAGGACAAAGAGTGGAGCAAGGACTGAAGGAAAGGCCATCCAGAGACTGTCCTATCTGTGGATCCATTCCATATGCAGCCACCAAACCCAGTCACTATTGGTGATGCCAAGAAGTACTTGTGACAGGAGCCTGATAGGGATATCTCCTGAGAGGCTCTGCCAGAGCCTTACTGATACAGATAAGGATGCTTGCAGTTAACCATCCATCAGACTGAGCACAGGACCACAATGGAGGAGTTAGAAAAAGGACTGAAGGAGGTGAAGGGGTTTGCACCCCATAAGAAGAACAACAATATGAACCAACCAGATCCCCAAAGAGCTCTCAGGGATTAAACCACTAATCAATGAGTACACATGGAGTAACCCATGGCTTCAGCTGCATATGCAGCTGAGGATGGCCTTGTTGGGCATCAATGGGAGGAAAGATCCTTGTTCCTGTGAAGTCTCCTTTCCCCAGTGTAGGAAAATACCAGGGTGTTGAGGCGGGATTGGGTGGGTGGGAGTGGGAGCATCTTCATAGAAGCAGGGGGAGGAGGACAAGGGACGGAAGAAGGGGGGAAAGAGATAACATTTGAAATGCAAATACATAAAATATCCAATAAAAGAATAAAAAAGAAAAAGAAAAAAACCTGCACGGATTCAGTGTTATTGTGAAGCTGGCTCACAAATCTATTCTTTCCAAATCTTCATGGCCTTACCTTCAAATGGAGATTGTACCGCCAACTTTACTGACTTACTGCAAGAGACAGCTGAGATAAATGTGAAGAATTAATAGTACAGAGGGTACTTTAAGTAAAGGAGGCATTGCCTGGTAACTCAGTGTCTGTCACTTTGAATGCTCAAGAACGGTAGGAATGTGACTATCCTAGCTTTTGCGAGATAATACCCTCATCAAATATGTGCCTCGTTTATTATGTTCAGTTGTATTTGGAAGATTAAAAGCCAAAGCAATCAAACAAACATGTTTATAAAGTTTCAAAAAATCTACAAAAGGAAATTTTTGGGCTCCTGCAGAAAAATACTTGCATATTGACATATTATTGCTTGGCAAGCATTTCCTCACACAAATTATTTACACAAACTAAGAAGATCAATATTTCCTCTGGAAATAATCGAATATTCAAGATAACCAAATTATCCATAAGAGATAAAATTTAACTACAATTTCTATACTTGAGACTAATCCTAAATTCTTTCTGCTCCTTTAAAGACTTGTCACAGCATCCATAATAGTGAAAGGAAGCTTAAAAAAGTAATTCTCCTTAAAGCTATTGAGAATAAGAAAAAAAAGGAGGAGAGGAGGTGGAAGAAGTGAACAATGAGAGGAGGAAAAAGGAAGATGAAGATATGATGATAAATGAGAAAAAGGAAGAGGAGAAGACAGAAGGAGATGACAGCAATAACATCAAGGAGACTGTGGAAAAGCTGCTTTGCAAGAAAATTATTATACATAATATCACTTCTTAGAAACATAATGCCTAAGAGTTGCTAATGTCATTGCGCTTGTAGAAATTTTAGAAATGCCCAGAAGTTAATGATTGTGAGTAAAAAGTAAATAACAATATATTTTCAAGTATGTCTTAAGGTGGGCCAAGGTTTCAGACAACAGGATTGCTTGATAAATAAGCTAATATGAAAATAATCTATTGATTAAAAAAGATTTTTGATAAAAAACTCTTTACCCAAGTGCCAAAGAACACAATGTTCATAAATAATATCTTGAAAAGTGTCGTTAAAGTTAGCTGCCTCCAGCTTAGTGTGATTTTAAACTCTGGAAGGTGAAAATAAAAAGCTATCAATACATAATATATATTTGTGTAAATATAGAAAATTTAATCCACTCTGCTCCTAATGAAATGTATTTCAACACTGTAATCCCTGTCACAGGATACCTCATGCCTGATTACATTTATGAAAGCTAAATGAAGAGCCTTAGGATATTAGACTTGAATACATTTATGATTCATGGTATCTTAACACATCACTTACGTTGTTTTCCCCCTCTTTCTCTCTTCTGCCCTTCCCTCCTTCAACTAACCACTGAGCACTGACTGTTTTTATCCAGGTACTTCTAGAAGCAGGAAATGCTATGTTGAATAAAGCACACATCCTTCCTTCCAGAAGATCACAGTGGAGAAAGCATACAGATACCTGCTTAGCTTTGGATGGTACAGAGATGCAGTGATGAAGAGCAAAGAGATATAGGTATGAAGTTGCACTGTCTCTGTTATCTTCAATGAGCTCTGTAAAGCTAAGCAGTCAATGACTGTTCGTTAGCATTTGTCAAATGAATGAACAGAGCATTCACACAGACATGCACTATGGGCAAGCTATTGATGTAATATGAAACTTTGAGAGACTGAGAATGTAAAGAACTGTCTTCCAGAGAGAAGTACAGAGCATTCGGAGCCGGCCTCCCTCTGCATGTCTTGGGTCCCACCACTTCCCTGTGTTTTCCTGTCTTTGTTAGGCAGGCAGCAGCATCTTGATTCAGGGACACTGGATCAGAACAGCTTAGGGTTTTTTCTCTTCATATTTTTCAGTGCTCTGGCCTGGTGAGTCATGTGATTCCAAGTTATAAAACCCAGAGGAGCCTGTTTTCCAGGCTCTCCCATCTGCAGTATAAATGAGGATCAAACAGCCAAGACAACACCAGTCCCTAGGTATTCTGGAGAATGTGGTTAACAATGAATCTTAAATGTCTGCTGTACATTTCTCTGCTCATCCTCAGTAATAAATAGAGGTCTTGTCATATGTCACATACAAATCTCTTCTGTCTTACTGGATGCAGACATGTTGGAAAGTCCTATGCAGTACACCTGTTTTAGAGCACTCTGATCCAATATTTTCCATCCAACTCTCTAGCTGTCACTCATCTCATTTTTCAATTGCTCTGTATTCATCCGTATGCAACATTCAATACAACACCGGAGTATAGGGGGCAACACAGCCCAATGGAGACAGCGTTTAAATAAAGCTCGATAATTAGTTCTGTGGTCAGGGGAATGTGACTTAAATTCATATATGAGAGTTTGCTCATCTAATGTTACAAATTATAGTCTAGACATCATAATATGATAGGAGGATTTAAGAAATAATACACAGGGAAGATTCAGCACAATGCTTATCTGTGGTAACTGCTCAAAATGGAGATAGCTGCTGTAGAGATTGCGTAATTATCTAAAAACACGGGAGAGCATCACGCAGACGTGAGCTCTAGGGTGTATACTGCTCTGATTAAAAAAATCTATGGAATGGTAACTGCTCTGTGAGTCATTATAAAAAAAAAGGAAGACTTTCTGATTAACATGAGCAACACTGTTGTCATAATGGCCACTAAATTAATGTCCACTAGAAAACACAACAAAACCTATTTCAGCTTAAATGTTAGATATATGATTTTAACCAACTAAAATGTGTAACTCTCAGGAATTATAAGGAGTTAATTCCATGTTGTTTATGTACATCAATGAGTCTTATAATGAAAGGGGTAACTGTACCAAAAAACAAAACAAAACAAAACAAAAAACAAACAAACAAACAAAAAAAACAGATCCGTGCAGGCATCCAGATAGTATGATGAGTTAAATGAAAAAAAAAAAAAAGGCAAGCATCTTATTTCTTCATTGACCTCTTTTTGTGGTTCACTTTGAATCACCCTGATAAGACTTTTTCGGCCACCAAGTCTGCATGCGGGTGGTATAGGCAAATTCATCTGTGAGCAAAGCTTCAGAAGCTACAGGGGCGAGCAGGCTGGATGAAAAATGAACCTTCCATGTGGAGAGAAACTCCCTGGTGCAGGCGTTATTATTTTGACCCATTTATCTACATATCTAATATGGGTATGTTTCTACCATGTAAATGCATTCATATGTGGAAATAATATATGAAATTTCTAGTTTCAAAGGACATTCAAAAATAATTTCAAAGTGAATTCCTTCTGTCTTAACTTTTCATTCATGCAGTGAATTTCCTCACCTGCTCCCTTCCATATACTTTTTTCTAAGTGAACTTTTCAGAACAATCCCACTGAGAGGAAATTGCTTTGCAAGCTAGGAAGATATTAATCTGTTCTCCCAGCATAGTGGGTGCATAAATCCTTTTTTATTGAGGAGATGTTGTTAAAGTTCTATATGTAAGAGGACAGAATAGTATTGATTTTGGCAATGCTTATACAAAGGTAGTATTTTCAGTTAAAGAAATTGTATTCTTTCCATTTTCCTGCCATTGCTCTTCCTTATCCCTCAATATAGGACACAGAGCTGCAGTCCTCTTCTGCCTTACGAGCTCGCAGACATCCTTCAAAATGCAGCACTGCATGCCATATTCTCAGTGGGTTTGCTTAAGAACCACACTCCAGGCTCTTCCCCACCACCCTTGTTGATTACCTTACCCGCACCTTTAACTATAGTTTCACAGGAACCTGAACCCTCTTCTGTCCTCTGTGGCTTACATATATACCATCATTTTTTAATTGAAAAAATAAAGACATTGCCAATGTAGTACCAAACAAACAAACAAAAAACTCCTAGAGCCCAAAGAGTAATTGCATAGTTCTGCCAAGGAATGAGGGTTTCATAACAACACAACAGAAGGCAGAAAGAATGGAAAAAGTCCAGCTTTTCTTGGATTTTAATTTGTGACTGATAAAGATCGTTTCCATATTTGAAGACTTGTACATCAATATTTCTCAGTTTCTTGACTTCATCCTTACTTTCACAATTCTTATTTTCATCCTTTTATCCCAGGCTGCCCATCAAATTTCAGTATGTCCTGTTTTGCATGCATTTATCAGACTTATTTGAGATTTCTGCGACCCTAACTTGCCTGAAGAACAAAGGTTTTTCCTAAATACATTATGTACATTAACATTGACTTTTTTTATTTTTCTACATTTCTTCCATTCTCTGGCATCATTCTATAAGAATCATCTTAAAATCCTCCAGGATTTTTCAAGTATAGCTAATCAAATAACTTCTAAACCTGCCAAATTCATGGTAAACCCAGAACTTCAACATAGTCATAGAAACAGCCTTATCTCAAAGGCAAAATGGGCTCAGACTTAAATCATGATGGTTCTGCCTATATAAGATGGTTCTGACTGTATGAAAAACCATCTTTATTATGAGCATCACCTTTTTAATGTCTGCAGCAAAATCAAAAGACCATATCAGAAGATCAAATATACTAAATTCAGCAGAGTGTTTACAACACAACTTTCATCAAATATTTACCCATCCTTAATTGACCCAAAGAAACACACTTCTAGTGTCTGATAATGAGCAATGCCTCTATTGTGACTTGCCTTTTGCAAGTTTTATATTCACACATCTACACTGCATAGCTGTGCACATAATGTTACTCCTTGCATCACTCTCTTGACTAGCGTAGTGTCCAACCAATAGCAGAGGATAGCCACACAGACAAGTACATGCTTGTAGCGACTGCCTAATTTACCTTCTAACTTCAACTAATACATGCAGCCAATGCCTTTGTAAATACATAAGAACGCTTAAGTTTACTTTTAGCTATTGTTCCCAGTTTGTTCTTTCATACATGTAAACTTGACCCCCCAGTGAATGGGATTTTTGGGGGGAGGATGGTAATGGAGGGTGGATGAGGAGGGGAACACCCATATAGGAGGGGAGGGGAAGGGTTTAGGGGGATGTTGGCATGGAAACCAGGAAAGGGAATAACATTTGAAATGTAAATAAGAAATACCCAATTTAATAAAGATTGAAAAAATAATAATATTAATTTATTCCAGATATATAAAAAAATTAAGGTAACACATATATTCCATCTTCATCATCTCCGACAAAAATGAGCTATTCATTGACTGAAATCCTCCATAAAGGAAGGAAACATAGAGAAGAGTGATGACCCTATATAGTAACACATTCTTGTTCCCTACCTTAGGTTCTTAATCATTACTTGAATAGTTTTGCCAATTAATTGAAATCAGTTTTAACAAAGCAGTGGAATGCATCATAGAAAAGGACAATATATCTTGTAAATTATTACAATTTATTAATCTGATTACTTTGATTTGTGTAGAGAATGTGAAATGAAGATTTAAAAATCCAAAAAGGATATTCCAAGCCTCAGGTTTCATTCAAACATCTATTATGGATCTTGCTTCTCTCCGAAAGTGCATTTCACAGCAGCCTAATTAGCATGCATTTATTGTGTGTGAAAACATCCTCAAGGATTTTCCCTTTTTTTCCAGTCAGTTCATAATTGTTTATACTAATAGCTGCTACATATTTTATTAATTCAGAGTGAACATAAAGTGGAATATCATTATTGCATTCAAAAATAATGACTAACACTGTTGATGAAATCTCTTGAGGCAAGAAGAAAAATGGGAGATAGAGAAGAGGAAAGTAAATTGAGAACTTGGAAGGAAAGGAACTGACAGGGCTGAGCAGAAAGGGTTGGGCAATAGAAAAAACAAACAATGGACAAAGGGGTGACTGACAGCTGATTTAAAAAGCGCAATGAAAAGGGAAGGAAGGGCAACTTGCCCCCTGTCAGCCAACTTTTCACAGGCAAGAATAGGGCCTAGTACTCCAGAATCAATGGACTATTTCTTAAGATATAGTCAAGGAAAGAAATTAATGTCTTTACAATGTTCAGAGACAAGAACATAGAGGGTCCTTTGGAGACAATGAGCTGAGAAGATACTCCTAGAAAATAAACACTGGGCAGACTCAAAAATGTCTCCAATCCACTAAGGAATGTGATAACATTTTACCACTATGATTTCAGACAATGCAGTGACTGTAACAGATGTGATGAATTCCATACTACACATGGTTATCAGATACTGAATTTGGCACTATATGAGAGATGATAACACTCTGGGGTCGTTAGTTGCAAGTGAGCATGTTTTTAATTTAAGAAGAGATGTTCATGTCTCAAGTCAAGTATGGTCTTTCATCCATTGGTAACACAAATCCACACATTTGTCTTTACTTGCAATATTACTTTACATCTTTCTTGCAAAATAGAACATCATTCTCTACTTAAATTAACTAGGTGCTGTGATGTATTTTTTGCTGAAAGTTAGTAGCATAAATGTAGTGTGTCCATGTTAAGCCCTTGAGATATCTTGGTATAGGAGTATAGAAATATGGGGTGTCTGTGAGGAAAAAAAAACGAAATCTTTTGCAGGAATCTAGGATCCTGGGAAGTCAAGATCCATGAAAGCCACTTCAAGCCATTTCCTTTAAGGTTCTTGTGTGAAGAAGTCAAAGAAATAAATTCATGGACCACAGAGTTTTAAATTTAATTTTATTATAGATACATAGGTAGAAGCATAAGAGGCAAGGAAGTGGAACAGATAAACAGATAAGGGGGTGCTTAAATAGAGTAGCTGTATAATAGGAGGGGTGAAGTCCAAGGAAATGGGATATAACTGAAGTCCTAATCAAGGGGCTTTCCTAAAGGTTTATGGGAAAAAATGGGCTGAGGTCTGAAAACAGAGTTGCTGCCTAATCATGTCCGTCTGACTCCAGTATTTACACCCTTGCAACCTCTAGGCACAGGAGCTCATAAGATGATGGCAAAGTGACAGGCAGAGATGTTTTCTGACACCTTTGTCCGGAAAGGAAATCTTCAGAACAGTGGCTTTGGGGTCCCTACCCTAGAAGACCAAGTTTCATATCCTGTTTTCCTCAAACTAATGTGCTTCTGTCTCCTTCCCTGGAAACTCACCATTTTTCTTTGAATAACTATAAAGAAATTGATCAAGGATGGATAGAAACAGGAAGGAAAAGCCAATTGTTAAAGGCAAAAGGAAAACCAACACAGGCACTGCCTGCAGACATCAGTCTCCAAGGCACTCATAAGTAAATTTGCTACAATTAACAATTTTTATTATTTTAAGCACTGACCTCTGAGATGGCTCCTTATGCAGTAGAACCTGTCATTCCAATACAATGATACCTCTCAAATGCCAAAAATAATCTTAGTAGCAAATTTTAAATTTGTCTAAATTTAATTTTTTTTTAAAGCCAAAACTATAACTTTACTTGGGATCTATCAACTTCACATTTTTGTTGTATTTTTTTTTCTTCCTAACAATGCACTTTGCCAAAGCTAGGAGAAAACTCATGTTTATATCCAAATATCATCTAATTTTTACTTAAGTGTCCCATCACTAAACTGACACTGGTTGATTTAATAAAGATAACGAAGGAAAGGAGAAAGCTATTCCTTTGAGGTTCAGGGTATCTGTGAAGTATTTTCTCAAATCAGAACATGAATTACTCTAGAAATGGATTCCTATTAAGTTTAACTAGTTCTAGAATTTTTCTTTTTCAGAAGTCACACAGTCTGTCATATGCTAATAGATTATGTGTGCCCATATGTGCATTAAAAATAATTAAAAGTTTCCTAATCAAGGAAGCCATGGAACTCAGAACCATGAACTGCTATTAGTACATTCTGCTCAGAGCTCATTGTGATGTGAATGGATATAACTACCCTTTTGGCGATAAGCATTGTCAGTCATCACAAGGTAGGCAAGAATGTCACACAAATCACAATGACCGACAGGAATAAGAATGCACTCATCTTTGTTATTATCACCTCAGAAGACACATTTGGAATCTCTGATAATAATGCAAAAGTTTAATCATTTTTTTCACAATCAAAAAGTAGTCATTTCTTGGTAATTTAAGTGGTTGAGGAGGTACTGTCATGCAAAAATTATAATAATTCAATTACAAAGGCTAACTTTCTGTTACAAGGAGAGTGAACGTTCAACACCTTTTTTTTTTCCTGTAAGTGAAAATTTTGAATCCATGCATGTAGTCCAAAACCACAAATAATTTTTTGTTAAAATGGATCTTTTCCTAATAAGTAAAAACTCACATCAAAGCAGGATAAATAGCAGTTATTTTAATGACTCAAGCTAATTTCACAGGGGATAAATTTTAAAATACTTTTCTAGGCAGTGAAAAGAGAAGGAAATAAAATAATGTTTATACTGTTAACAATGAAATAATCACAAAATCCTTCCAGAATCAAAAAGAGGAGTATTACATTCTAAAAGTAAAAGTGCTATTCAGTCTTCCTATGATATTACGAAAAGAAAAGCATTTCCCGAGGTGTAACTTATTAGAGGGCTTTCTGCAGCTATTCATCTCCCTATTGACAGGGTGTCCCAGATTCTTCCAAACTGTTTAGAAATTGCTGGTCACACTTTGGTATCCATTCGGCAGTGGTATTCTGTAGGAAGGAAAAGAACCTTTGGAAGGCATTCTCTAGTCTAACAATTTTCCTTCCCAAGGAATGCAAGAGCTGGATACAATTATACAAATTTGTCTAAAGCAGTGGAAAAGTGATTTCCAACAAAGCACTACTAGGCTTCTTTACTCTGAAAAGGCACAGATTTATTTTTAAGCACAGAATAATTTATCCTATATGTGAATTTTAAAAGATCATTCTGGAAAGCACTTGTCACTAAGTTCATTTAAACTAAATGTGACACCATTTCTCTGGTGGAAAACCCATTTGATTTTCAGAGCAAAGAAACTAATTTGTTTTGCATATTTTCAAATGTAGAGCGAGATCTCAAAATTAGCCCTCAAATAGTTTTTGGAAAGATCTCACAGACAAGTCTGTTTTTGAATTTCTAAAAAATTCAAGTGTGTGTGTGTGTGTGTGTGTGTGTGTGTGTGTGTTTGTGTGTGTACTTTAAAACTTGAATAAAACCACTACTCCATCCATAAATGTCAATAGGTTAAAGTATACAAATACTATTATCTCCATAAGATATAAAAGCCAAATATCTAATGATCCAAAAGGAAAAATAGCCATTAAAAGAAAATCAGCATTCAACTTCAGCTGCAATTTGGACTGAAAGGGTGTCAGGGACTTAGAAGTTGTTTTTACCATTAAATTGAGAACGGGGTCCCCAATGGAGGAATTAGAGAAAGGACTGAAGTAGCTGAAGGGGTTTGTAACCCCATAGGAAGAACAACAATATCAACCAACCACACACCTCAGAGTTCCAGGGACTAAATTACCAACCGAAGAGTATACATGAAGCGATTCATGGCTCCAGCCGCATATGTAGCAGACGATGGCCTTGTTGGGCATCAGTGGGAAAAGAGGCCCTTGATCCTATGAAGAATACATGCCCCAGTGTAGGGGAATGCCAGGGCAGAGAGCCTGGAGGGAGTGGGTGAGTGGGTGTAGTAGTTTCCTCATAGAAGCAGGAGGAGGATGTGGATATTCGCAGCCAAACATCAAATTGAGCACAGGGAACCCAATGAAGGAGTTGGCAAGGACTGAAGGAGCTGAAGGGGTTTGGAACCCCATAGGAAGAACAGTAATATCAACCAACCAGACCCCGCAAAGCTCCCAGGGACTAAACCACCAAACCAAAGAGTACACATTGGGGGATGATCCATGGCTCCAGCTGCATATGTAGCAGGGGACTGCCTTATCTAGTATCAATGGATGGGGAGCCCCTTGGTCCTGTGGAGGCTCGATGACCCAAGGTGGGGGAATGCTAAGGCGGTGAGGCAGGAGTGGGTAGGCAGTTGCGGGAGGAACCTCATAGAGGCAGGAGGAGGAGGAAAGGGGTAGGAGGTTTGTGCTGGGGAAACTGGGAAGTGGGATAACGTTTGAAATGTAAATAAATAAGATAACCATTAAAAACGGAAAAACAAAGGGAAAAGAGCACAAATTAATAAAGAAAAGAAGTTGGAAAAGATGATTCCACACAGAGGTACCCTTGTGGGATGAAGAAGTGCATACAAGAGTGGTGTGATTTATTGAAGCTGAGAAGCTTTGACTTATGAAGGTAGGTATTTCCTTATGATGCAACATTTACTTCTGAAGGGAACTAAGAAGCCATCCCTGAGACATCTGTGGCAAGATCAGCGATGGAGGAACTGGGGATGCAGACAAGCTTTGCACATGAAGACTCCTATGGTATATTTCCAAGTTAGGAAACTACATCCCTAGCTTTGGGTAATGCCAGTCCCTGAATATGTATGTGGTCCTGAGCACATAAGTAAAACACAGCAAGTCTGTAAGCAGCATAGCTCTATGGCTTCTACTTCAGTTCCTGCCTTCAGGTTCCTGCTCAGATCCTACACTGATTTTCATGGATTTTGGAATAAATACTGCAAAATAAAAGAAACCGTTTCCTCCCCTAGCTGTTTTCTTGTTATGGCATTTTATCATAATAGAAATCAAACTGAATGGCAGTCAACTAAAAGCAAAGCTGTGGGATTGAAACAAAAAGGATATATATGTGTGTGGACTTTGTCATGGGCTCCAGTCAGGCAGAATCAAGTGGCAAAACATTCAGAATGCCCTGTTCACACAAACCCTTTCAAGTTCTACATCCAATGAAAGAGATAGTGAAATATATTATAACATCATCCAAAATCTCAATGTCACAATGCATTTGCTGCACAAATCTAATATTAATAGTAAATTTTGTTTGTTTCTTAGTTCCTTAATATAATCTTAAATATTATGCTGAATATAAAATGTGTGTGGGCATACCCATATGAGCACACATACATGATACATTGGGGTACTTGTAAATGAAATAGATAAAAATATAAAAGTTATTGCATGTTGACAACTGTGAAAAATACAGTGACCCAGAGTATGAAAAATGCTTCCTTTGACAGTTTAGAGGAAACCAAAACTAAATTTCAAAGTAACTTTATATGGAGAAGATTGATAAACATTTAAAAACAAAATGCTGGAAGTTGGAGAATATGCATAAAACATATACCACAATATTCTTTTAGTGGAAAGAAAGTTTGATGGGTCTTATTTACTTTTCTATAAACGTATCCTGAATCTGCTATGGTATGCTGGTCCATTGTGTAATTTAAGACCTCTGCAGGTAAAGGTAACAAGAATATACTAGGTCATTCCAGGATATATAGGAACAATCTCTCTCAAAATTAACTAAATTTAGCATATAATGCTATCCTATGCATAAGGAATGCAAAAATATTTCCTGTGAGATAGCCATATAGTACATAAATACAGGTACACACAAATAACTTGAAGTAACAAATTACTTCAAATAAGTTGAAGATTCATAGTAATTTTAGGGGCTGGAAAGATGGCAAAGCAGTTGTGAGTTCATCCTGTTCTTGCAAGGATTGGATTTTGTTCACAGCATCCCTATCAGGCATCACGCAACTGTCTGTAATGGGGCTCAGCTGCCCACCTATTGTCTCACTGGGTACGTGCACTCTTATGCACATACTCATACAAAGAACATAGACTTAACATATAATATATCTTTTAAGGGTTTTATTTGTATCTGTTTTTAGATACTTTTCCTCTTTCATAATATATTAGTGAGTTTTCCATGTCAATAAAATTAAATGTGTGCCAAGATTTCAAAGGCATTTATCATGGCAATCTATAACATCAGGATGATTTGGATGGTCTCCCAAATTGGGTATACTGATTATTTCACTTTTTATATCTTGGTATTATGAACAATTATGTAAGAAAAGCTTAAATAGACATCTTATATCCGTTTAGTACTTAAATATCATACTCAATTATGAGCCTTCTGAGGGTGCTTTACTCGTATGCAGCTTATTAAAAGCTAGTAAAGGAGAGTACCAATAGTCCACATATATTAGGGCTGATTATAGAGTTATAGTGTGCATATAGTGGCGCTACATGACTTAGTACAAATACTGACACACAATTATTAACTATATAATCATTAATGAAGTATAGCATATAAATACATAACAAGTAGCCTAAATAGAAATGTAACCAACTACTTATGCATAGAGTCACAGATCACTTGTATGAGGGACCAATGCACATGAATTAATCAATGATAATGCTATACCTATTTCAAATATTTTTAATATCACGGTTGTTTCCTATTATTTTAAATACTACTGAATATTAGTAGTTAATTAACTTTTAACCAAAATAATATTTTCAGTATTAGGATTTCTTTGTGCTACTAATTTATATTTTGGTAATGATAAGTATTTCAATAAATTATAAAGTTTGTCATATATTGCATGGTCTAGACAAAATTCCAAACATGGGAATCAACATTTATAATTGATAGCAACCCTGAGACTTTCACTGACCTCTGAGTACCATGGTCCAACTCAAGGCTGACCATGTAAGACCTGCTCAAGCAGAATGTCAATGCTAGACCTGCCTTCCCGAGACCTGCAACACCAGGAACACACAGGGTCAACCAGATGGCTAAAGGACAGTCTCAGAACACAATCAGCAACAGGCAGGGCCACCAAGCACAACTATCCTACTACAGCAAACCCTGACTATTTTAACACAATCAAAGCACAAAGAAAAAACCTAAATCCAAACTAATAAACATGATAATGGCTGTTAAAGAGGAAATTAATAAATCCCTTAAGTAAATACAGGGAAAAACATTTAAAAGGTGAGGGAAATGAATAAAACTATTCAAGACTTGAAAATGAAAATAGAAGCAATAAAGAAAACACAAATTGGGTGAGTGCTGGAGATGGAAAATCTAGGGAAGAGAACAGGACCAACAGATGAAAGGAAACCAACATAATGTAGGAGATGGAATTGAGAATTTCAAAAGTAGAAGATAAAACAGCTAAATCTAAAAGAAAAATAAAAGGAATTCATGAGACAAGACCACCAGGAAATCTGAAAATAACTAACCTAAAATTAAGAAGAATGGAAGAAAGAGAAGAGTCCCAGCTCCAAGTCTTAGAAAATATTTTCAACAAAATCACAGAGGAAAATTTCCCAAACCTAAGAGAAGAGAAGCATATAAACATAGAAGAAGCTGAGACAAAACTAATTATACTGGAACAGAAAAGAAAATCTTCCTGCCACATAAAAATCAAAACACTGAATCTACAGGAAGAAAAAGAAAGAATATTGAAAGGTGGACAGAAAAAGGGCAGGTTACATATAAAGGCAGATCCATCAGAATTATACAGGGTTTCTCAACAAAATCTCTAAGCTAGAAGGACCTGGACAGATACCTTGCAGCCTCTGAGAGACCACAGATGCCAATCTAGACTACTATACCCAACAGGACTCATGTTAGACGGCAAAATCAAAATAAACCAAATTTAAGCAATATCTATCCACAAATTCAACCCTACAGAAATTTCTAGAAGAAAAAAGAAGAAGAAACTATAGAAGTTAAGTATATCCAAGAAAATACAGGAAATAAATAATTCCACAGCAGCCACACTAACACTGCCAACACCAAAATAACAGGAATAAACAACCCTTGGCCATTAATATATAAATATCGATGGAATCAATTCCCCAATAAAAAGGTAAAAACTAACAGAATGGATAAAAAACAACAGGGTACATATCATATGTGTTCTTTTGTGATTGGATTACCTCACACAGGATGCTATTTTCTACTTCCATCCATTTGCCTAAGAATTTTATGAAGTCATTGTTTTTAATAGCTAAGTACTATTCCATTATGTAAATATACCACATTCTCTGTATTCATCCCTCTACTGAAGGAAATCTGGGCTCTTTCTACTTTCTGGCTATTATAAATAAGGCTGAAATGAACATAGTGGAACATGTGTCCTTGTTGTATGTTAGAGCATCATTTGGGTATGTACGCAGGAAAGGTATATCTGTGTCCTTAGATAGTATTATGTCCAGTTCTCTAGGGAACTTCCAGACTGAATCCACAGTGGTTGTATCAACTTGCAGTCTCGCCAACAGTGGAAGAGTGTTCCCATTTCTCCACATCCTCACCAGCATCTGCTGTCACCTGAGTTTTTCAACTTAGACTTTCTGACTGGTGTGTGGTGGAATCTCAGGGTTGTTTTGATTTGCATTTCCCTGAGGATTAAGGATGTTGAGCATTTATTTAGGTGCTTTGTGGCCATTCGATATTCCTCAGTGTAGAATTCTTTGTTTAGTTCTGTACCTACTGCCAATAAGCACCTGCAGTCATGTGACTGGATACAAGAGTAAATTAAAAAAGAATGAGTAGCCCTCCTTTATATCAATGATGTATGTGCTGAGAAAGAAATTAGGGAAACAATACCCTTCACAATAGCCATAAATAATATAAGATATCTTGGTGCGACTCTAGCCAAGGAAGTAAAAGACCTGCCTAACAAGAATGTCAAGTATCTAAGGAAAGAAATTGAAGATCAGAAGATGAAAAGATCTCCCAAGCTCATGAATTTGTATGATTAACATAGTAATATTGAGCATATTACCATAGGCAATCTATAGATTGAATGCAATTCCCATCAAAATTCCATCACAATTCTTTACAGAACTGTAAAGAGCAATTCTCAACTGCATATGGAAAAACAAAAACACAAGGAGAGTTAAAATAATCCTATATAATAAAATAACTGTGGTATTACCACAGCTGATTTTAAGCAGAGCAGAGCAATAGCAATAAAAAAAAATCCCATAGGATATTGGCATAAAAAGTCAGATTGATCAATAGAATGGAGTCAAAGACCATAAATAAATCCACACACCTAGTTAAAATTGATTTTTGACAAAGAATCCAAAACTATATGATGAAAAAGGAAAGTTTCTCCAATAAATGGTGCTGGCATAACATCATGTCTGCTTATAAAAGAAGGCAATAGATCCTTATCAATTACCCTGCGCCATATTCTACTTCAAGTGGATGAAAAACCTCAATCTAAAACCAGACACACTAAACCTAGTAGAACAGATAGTGGGGAATAGCCTTGAACACATTGAAACAGGAGATATCTTACTGAGCAAAGCACCAACAGCTCAGGCATTAAGATCAACAATTAATAAATGGAACCTCATGAAACTTAAAAGTTTCTGTGTTGCAAAGGACACTGTTAATGGAACAAAAATGATATCTCACAGAATGACAAAATATCTTCTCCAACCCTACAATCTGACAAAGGGCTAATATCTAAAATATATAAAGAACTTAAAAAATTAAATACCAACAGAATGAATAACCCAATTAAAACATAGGGCACAGAATTAAACTGAGAAATTTTAAAGAACAATTTCCGGTGGCCAAGAAGAACCCAAAGAAATGCTCAACGTTCTTCATCAGGGAAACGCAAATCGAAATGACTCTGAGATTCTACCTTATACCCATCAGAATGGCTAAGAAAAAAGCAAAAAGCAAAACAAACACATGTGACAGCACATGCTGGGGAGGATTTGGAGAAGGTTTGACAGTACTCCATTGCTGGTGGAGTGCTAACTTGTAAAACCACTGTAGAAATCAATCTGGCCTTTTCTCAGAAAATTGGAAACAGTTTTTCCTCAAGACCCCGATTATACCACTCCCGGGCTTACATCCCCAAGTTGCCCCACCATACCACAAGGACAGGTGCTCCACTGTGTTCATAGCAGCTTTATTTATAATAGCCATAAACTGAAAATAACCAACGTGTCCCTATACTAAAGAATGGATAAAGAAAATGTGGTACATTTACGCAACGGAATACTATTCATCTATTAAAATCAAAGACATCATTTAGTTTACAGACAAATGGATGAGAGAAGAAAATATCCCGAGTAAGGTAACCAAAACCCAGAAAAATACCCATATCCTTACTTATAAGTGCATATTAGTTATAAGGAACAGAATAACCAGGACAACCCGTAAACCCAAAGATGCCAAGGAGAGCCTAAGGGAAGCCTAAGGGTAGATGCTTTAATCTCACTACAAAAGAGAAATAAATTAGACTTGTGAAGTAGATGGAATGAGGTAAGTGGGGGGAGAGAAGTTGGAGGGGGATCGGGAGTAGGGATGGAAGGGAAGGCTGGGAAAGTGAATGGAAATCAGTGACAGGGAGATCTCTGGAATGGGAAGGCTTTTAGGAGTCTAAGAGGATGACCCTAGCTGAGACCTCTACCAATGGGGGATAAGGATCCTCAAGAGATCACCTCCTGTAGCCAGATGGAATATCCAGTGGAGGGAAAGCGCCACCAACTCACACACAAAAATGTTCAGTGCAAAATAGGTCTTGCTTACAGGATATGCAGGGATAAAGATGGAGAAAAGATCAAAGGAGTGTTTAACCAATAACTGTCCCAAGTAGACATTCACTCCACAGGAGAGAGCCAACCCTTGACACTTGTCACTTATTCTCTGCTATGCTTGCACACAGGAGCCTAGGGTAACTGTCTTCTGAGAGACTTCATCCAGCAGATGGCAACATGCAGAGCCCCACAGACAAACATTAGGCAGACCTTGGTGAGTCCTGTGGGAGAGTAGGGGAGAAAGAACTGAGGGATCAAGGCCACCACAGGAAGATCAACAGGGTACGCTATCCTGGACCCATCAAGCCTCACAAAGACTTACCACCAACAAAGCACATGCATGGACTGGACCTAGGACCCCTACCCACTTGTAGCAGATTGTAGCTTGTTCTTCATGTGGGTCCCCTGACTCTACTGCCATCACTTGGATGCCTTTTTCCTGGCTGGGTGGACTTGTCTGCCTCAGTGAGAGAGGATATACTTGGCCCTGCTGCAAGTGCACAAAAATGTTTTAATGACTTTCTCAGTTCCTTTTGCAGTTAGAAAATGTTTGGCCAGTTGCTTGCTACCAAGCCTGACAACCTAAGTTTGATCCCTAAGAACCAGATAATAGGAGAAAACTGACCCCTGTCCTCTGACCTTCACATGTGGGCTGAGACATTTCCTCCCATTGGCACCCATGTGTTTGCTCTGCTTACCTCTCACAGAGAAATGTAAAAATATTTTAAAAGAAAATGTTCCAAGGTTCTTCACTAATAAGTTAGAGAAATGGTGCATTTTATGAATGGTTGAAGGTTCAAAAGTACCTTTCTGTCACCAAGAGGAATACCCAACTACCCTATATATAAAAGTATTCGATCAAAATACTTCCCCTTAAAATTCAATACACAAATTTCCTGCATTATCTTCAGATAAGGAAATGAAGAAATGTAATGACAACTGTTTGTACACTCACTGTGTATTTTCCATACGCAGGTTTTGATGATACTCTACTGCAGTAATTCTCAAACTTCCTAAAGCTGCAAACTTTAATAACCATTCCTAATGGTGTGGTAATGCCCAATCATAAAATTATTTCATTGCTTCTTTAAAACTTTACTTTTGCCAGTTATGAATTGTAATGTAAATATCTGATATTCAGGGGATCTGATATGAAACCCTATATGGGTGGCAACCCACTGGTTGAGAACCGCTGCTCTAGTGGTAATTTGGGAAATAATAAAATGGAAATCTCTCGGGATATACACTCAGGTATTTTCAGTCTCACTTCAGGTTGTGCAGGGTGCTGTTGTGGTTTTGTTCCTACTGTATCCCTTGCATTCTATTCTGAGTCATCTTTGCTCCCTCTCATTGTACTTAGCATAAAGTGACACGCACATATCTCTGATTCAGCATATGCCCATAGGAAGACAGAGCATCAAGGTAGATCAAGGGTATAGAATTGAAGACCCAGAAATGAATCCACACACTTAATCTTTGTCACTTAATCTTTGACAAAGGAGCTAAAACCACTCAGTAGAAAGAAAAGACAGCAATTTTAACAAATGGTGCTGGTTCAACTGGTGTTCAGCATGTAGAAGAATGCAAATCGATCCATTCTTATCTCCCTGTACAAAGCTCAAGTCCAAGAGGTTCAAGGTCTGCCACATAAAACCAGATGCACTAAAACTAATAGAAAAGAAAATGGGGATGAGCCTCGAACACATAGGAACAGAGGAAAATTATCTGAATAGAACACCAATGGCTTATGCTTTAAGATCAGCAATAGACAAATGGGACTTCATAAAATTGCAAAGCTTCTGTAAGACAAAGGACATTGTCAATAGGACAAAACAGCAACCCACAGATTGGGAAAAGATCTTTATCAACCCTAAATCTGAGAGTGCTACTATCCAAAATATACAAAGAACTCAAGAAATTAGACTCCAGAAAACCAAATAATCCAATTAAAAATGGGGTACAGAGCTAAACAAAGAATTCTCAACTGAGGAATCTCGAATGACTGAGAAGCATTTAAAGAAATGTTCAACATCCTTAGTCATAAGGAAAATGGAAACCAAAGT
Organism: Rattus rattus; assembly: GCF_011064425.1. Taxonomy (NCBI): domain Eukaryota; kingdom Metazoa; phylum Chordata; class Mammalia; order Rodentia; family Muridae; genus Rattus; species Rattus rattus. The sequence continues at coordinate 41,053,814 of NC_046156.1, forward strand.
GACCCTGAGATTCTACATTACAGCAATCAGAATGGCTAAGATCAAAAACTCAGGTGACAGCAGATACTGGAGAGGATGTGGAGAAAGAGGAACACTCCTCAGTTGTTGGTGGGATTGCAGACTGGTACAACCATTCTGGAAATCAGTCTGGAGGTTCCTCAGAAAATTGGACATTGCACTACCTGAGGACCCAGCAATACCACTCCCGCAGATATACCTAAAAGTTGTTCCAACAAATAACAAGTTTTTTGTCATTATTGTTGTTTATAAGCAATCAAAATTCTGCTCCTCCTTTTTTTTTTTTTTTTTGAAGCATGGTACCGAACCCAAGGCCTTGTTCTCCCTCGGCAACGGCTCCCCACCTGGCCTAGATCCCCAACCCCAATTCTGCTCCTTCTAAATATTGCCAAAGATATTACAAAAAACTGAGGACTCAATTATCTCTCTTCTCTCTCTTCTTTCTCACTTCAAATACGTTCATACACAATTCAGTGATTAATTATTTACAGATGTGCAATGTGAGATTTTCTTAGTGGGAAAGTGCCATAGGACCTTGTGAGTTTTCAAATTTAGTTCACAAAGAATAGAAAGAATAGAAGCATTGAGAGTTATTCAAGACTGAACATTTTCATTTTCTAGAACAGTCTCTCTCTGCCTCTCTCTCTCTCTCTCTCTCTCTCTCTCTCTCTCTCTCTCCCACCTCCATCGCATTATGGTCCCTGCTGTCTTGGATCCCTTCTCTATGTACAGTATTGCTAGGATTTGGAAGATCTTAAGTGCTAATGCTTTGTCTACTTTCCTTATACAATTAAATTTTCATTATATACTTAGTCATAGTGACATGACAGAACAATGTGACAACCTGATAGACTTTTTCTCAAAGGAAGTTCATGGGGGAAATAAAAAGAACACATTTCTTGTTATTAATGGTTTTACAAACCCACAGAGTTTAGTGAGCCCACCCATAAACAGCATCTCATTAAGTCCTTCAGTGCTCAAATGGTTAGCATTCTATTATCCACAAATTAGAAATAAGAAACACAAATTTCAGAGGCAAAGTGACTGGCTCAGGGTTACAAAGTTAATGAGTGGGAGGGCTGGAAATTAAACATAATCTATTTTATTAAAAGCTAAACCTTTTCTATCACTTCTCCACAGACTACTGCTGTTTATTAAACTGTAACAAAACACTCCTGTATCCAACTCAACCAAAATGAAACCTGAAACAAACACACACTAAAAAGAACTAGGACCTTAAGATAAACTCCTTCAAACACATAAGATCAACTATTATTTCTTGCTAAAGTGGTTGTGATGGCACCATCAGGTATGTGATTTTACTGTGTGTACAGTGCATAGCCATAATGGGAAGAAATTGGTTTGCAGTGAATGAAAGTAATAGATCTATTTGCTAACGATCCCTGGCCTTAGAAAGATTAAAAACAGTAAAAATCCAAACAGTAGTATGTCCAGTAACTTCTCATATATCCTAAGTAATAGCTACTCAATTATTTTTTTTACAAATAAAGCCAAATTCTTTATTTGAGCCATCTTCACCACTGGCCAAAGAACCACCCAGTACAAAAAACTTGTTTACTCTGATGGTTACCATTGAAACATACTGCCACCTTATGACAATTCTTTTTATATCTGAATTTGTAGTATGCTACATTAAGGAAAAAATAAGTCTTCACCAGGAATACAACCATAAATTATGGAAATAGTATGTAAATTACTAAAAATTCTTTTAAAGGAGTATTTACTAGTTCTATTGGATGCAACCTGAGAGATATGATGTTGTGTTTAATGACATTTTTATATTTTTGAATAGGACAATAATTTTGAAGACATGATGTTAGCATTTTAAAAACGAAGAAGCCTAGATATGACTGGTCACATGGTATCATTGAACCTTACATTTTCAAACCATTTTCCATTTCTAGACTTACAGGTTATATACAAATTAGCCTCCCTTCCATTCACTGTGTCTATAATTTTGTACACACACACACACACACACACACACACACACACACACACAGAGAGAGAGAGAGAGAGAGAGAGAGAGAGAGAGAGAGAGAGAGAGAGACTGAGAGAGGCAGAGACAGAGACAGGGACAGAGAAAAAGACAGAGACAGAATTAAAGACTGTCATGATTAGATGTTTTTAAATATAAATCAGTTTATTAATTACTTAATTTTATTTTTGTTTCCTTTTAGGGGAATTACAAGGGCACAGGGATGACATAGGGCTGGGGATATGAGTATGATGGGCTTCATGATGTGAAATTCACAGAGTCAATAAAATGCTCAAAACAAAGATGGTATAAGGTTTTGGCTGAGAGGAAAATATATGGAGTTAAAAAGCTAAAATGGGGAACAGCCAATAAGTTTAAGCCACAGCTGTGTGGAATTCAAAATAAGTCAAAATTACAGTTCCATGAAACACATTTTTTTTTAAAAAAATAACTTTTGTTATTTTTACTGCACTAGAAAATGTAGGTCCCTCATCAGGGTGAGTTCATTTCAACCCAGGGATCCACTGAGTCATGATAGCAGTCATGGTGTCTTCCTGCATTACCTGCTTAAGGACAGGCAGACAAACTGACGGGTTTTCTCTATCGAGCTTGTACAGAACCATTACCCATTAGTGTGCACTGCTATCATTTCTGGATACATGGTACCTTTCCTACCTTCTTTTAACTTTGGTTGGAAACCACTGATGTGTCTTATGCTAACAGTCATTTCAGAAAGAACATGGATTTTGGAAATTAAACAAGCAGGCTTAACATACTCGGGTTTGCAAACTGAACCCCAAGACCCTGGGTTTTACTGACTGTAAAGTATGATGTCATCTCAGGTCTTAGGGTAAGCCGTACATGTGCAATTTATAAATTGAGGAAAAACTATCTTTAGAGTTGGCTAATCAGGACTTGGGTGGGTGTCTGACACACGTGTGTATGGATATAGCCTAAACCATGTGTTATTTGAGTAAGAGAAAGTTTCTGAAGCCATTCTATTTGATAATTACACTTTTGAGTTCTCACGTCAGCGATATCGTAAAACTGTTGAAAAATATTATGAACTTATTACCCTGTACTTTTAAAATCCCCCCATCCTCTGGCTCTATGGAATTAAACAAAATGATTAACTATTAAAGACCTGCTCAGCTGAAGAAATCAGGAAATAAATAAAAAAGAAAAAAGTAGCATTGTGCTTTTGAGAAAAAATTAAACAATTCACTAAAGTTTGTTTAAATTTTGTGTGCAAAGACATATATGAATATATATATATATATGAATGACATATTGCTTAGTTTAATTACTAATTTGCTGTTTGCCCAAAGTTTAATCAAGAGAGTTCTAACATGTGGCTGACAATGGTGACATCTGTAAAAGTTGGTGCCACGTTTGAGTCCTAGAGGCACAGCAGCACCTGGTGCCGCCACAGGGAGGAAATCATGGATACTTCTGGAACATACTGCAACAGCTGTCAGCTCAGAAGGAGGTATATTCTAAGTTCCACCAAGCAAGTAGTACTCTACAAAAGCTCCCCCTGCCCTTCCTTTAACTGAAAGGAAGCCAGATGGAAACAGGCAACTTGTCACAGAGCAAATGAAGAATTACTATCAAGCCCACGGCATGAATCTCGGAATCCGTAGCATTAAAAATCTGCTGGCTCAATGTTCTAAATAACTTCACTGGCATTTTTAAGAATACTAAAGCTGCTTGAAATTGTGTTTCCTAAATAAGATATCTTATCTGTAAGAGAATGCAATAAAAGTTAACAATGGGAATAGGGTTGCTATAAAGAAGATAAGTCCCATTGTTCTAAAAGCTTCTTAATGCCAGAATGACTATGAGTGCATCTCTCACAACAGTTAGCAGTGCAATCTGCTAGGAGACAGTACCAGGGAAAACCAAGAAAACAAGCTGTATTATTCATGATGTACTGGCTCTGGCTAACCCTCCACCTGCACCTCCATTACGTACCGCTATTTCTATCCACTGTGTAAAATTACCATAATAACTTTAACTCGATCGTGGGCAAATTTAATTGTGAATATTCACAAAGACCAAGACTAGTAATTTTGTTTTGTATTTGGGTACAAAAATGACTTACGGTTTTAAAAACCACCAAGAGGCTTTTCATAAAATTGGACATACATAATTATTTCATGTTTTGAGTACCAGCATTGCTACTTGTGAGATGCCACTGGGAATGTGTTGATTCGCTCACTCTTCTTCTATGCTTACATAAAGACATTCGTGGAGAGCCTATTATATTACAGTTCCCATCCATTTTTAGTTACTAGGAGCCCGGTTGTTCAACACTACCAAGCACTTCTTAAGCAGGCAGTGTCTTGTTTAAAATAGAGAAATACCTTGCAAATTCTAAAAGAGAATCATTTGTATCAAGAAGCTGAATCATATGCAATTCCTTTGACTGTGACATCCTAACAATGTGACAGAGACCAATAAGTGTCTCGGAGTACCTGCTTGCATTTCTCACCACGCTCTCCAGTGCATTTTCCTGGCAGCTTCATAATGATAGACACTATCTACTTCCAAATTAAAAAAAAACTATGAAACACATTATTCCAAATTCTATCAAGTCAACTCTCTCTCTCTCTCTATGCCAACAATGTATTTTAGTATAGTTAACTAACACTAAACAATGTTTCCACTTGCTTCTCAACCTAAAAGACTTTTAAATAGATGAGCCATCCTACAGATATGGATGAAAAAGCTGGTCACAATGATGTTTAAAACTGCATAAAACTGTAAAGAAATAAAACTGTGTATATCCAGCAGATGAACATAGGTTTGCATCTGGCCCATGTCTCCTTCTAATCTTTTACTTCACGAAACTTAACATTTTAAGATAGAAAAGGTCATTTTCCTGAAAGGAAGGGAACCACTACGGAGAAGAAAGAAAGGAGGAAACACAGCCTTTCTCTTTTATTACCCTCTCTTCCTCTTACACTCAGAGCTGCACATCATTGCAAGCAATACTCTATGTTGGCTACACTGTCAGCACTGCGTAGCCACGGGGAATTGCATTGCCTGGAATGAGAGACGTACTGGCAATGTCACTACTTCCTAATTCTTCCTCTGCAACAGGTCATTTTATCACACCTTGGTCTTCAATCCCATCCTCAAGTTTGCTTTGTTATTATCAGGTAGCTTCTATGGTTAACAGCTCAAGTGTCATCCTGCTTGGGATCTGAGGACAAGTACCCCAGCATCTATCTATATTTTGATCACTGGGAGCCCACACTTCTGACCTCTTCTTTAGAGGATCTGCACAAGGAGTTACATGCATGTGGGTGGGGTGGTAGTCATCTACTCAGCTCTTATAGAAGCACCTTGGTTTATACTGTAATTTGTGCAGGAGCTGGTTAACAAGACTAAAGCATAAAATTTTTATTAACTTTACATGAACAATAGGAAACTTTGGCTACAATGCAAAATCTGAAGGAATGACAAAAGCATGAAGATGCTTTTATACCTTGCAGACTAAAACCTAAATTCAATGCATCTGTGGAGAAATAATAAAACTAGTTGATATTTGAAATAGTGCCCTATATTCTATAGCTATAACTACATAATTAGAAATTATGATTTTTCAACAACAGTATCATTTGAATGATCAGGACAATAAATGATTAGCCTCTTCTAGAATAAAGTGAACCACATGGCCTTTATCTGCATGGATGTATATTGACCATTCATATAAAAATAATATGGGCTGGTGAGATGGCTCAGCATGTAAGATTCCTGATAGCAACCCTCATGATTTATCTGGGAAAGAAACAATTAATGCCTGTCATCTTCTGATGTTCACATGTGTGTTGCAGCATGTGCAACCAAATACACAATGTAATGAGTACTAAATAAATGAAAAAATAATAATACACAGACTTTGATCATAGGACACTGGAAGGCTTGCTTTTTTTGGACAGAGTTGCTCCAAGGAGGAGGTTGCTTCAAAATCAAATTTGATTTTCAAGTTAGGGTGAGAAGACATAATTTCTTGCATCTAATAAAGCCAAGAATAAAACATACACTTGAAACACACGAAGGCCACACCTCAGCTCCCAGAAGTACTTTATCACAAATCCTGAATCTGACTCAGTAGCATGTAATAAAAAGCATCTTGTTTTCCCTACAATCCCACATACTTTTTAATAAAATTATGGTTCCCATGACAACAGATGGGATCTTAGGAGAGGTAATGTCAGAGTAGAAATAATAAACTATTGGCTTAAGTGTGATGCTGACAGTACCCTGATGGTATTATCTTTTCACTTTTTTGGTAGAAATACAGTAAGAATTCATAAAACACGAATCTCATTAAGGCAGAACCAATGTTCTGTGCAATGGTTGAGTTTATTTGAATTTCTATTCTAAACAAACTAAGAATGTTCAATATAGGAGGAAGAGTAAATGCAAGAGGGGGGCGGAGAAAACCTTAGGGCCCTTTCAATATCTGCTGCTTATATTCTCTCTCCAGTGTTTTCTTATATGACAGCCACACCATTTCTTTTTAAAATCCTTCCTACAATGTAAATAAAACCAGTTTTTCAGATCTTCATAAGAACAGTTAAGTTTGCAGATTTTAAAGCCTTAGAGTGGCTCAGTGGTTTAGGGCAACGATTGCTCTTGCAGAGGACCTGGGTTCTGTTTCCCACGACTGCACTGTGATTCTCAACCATCCATAATTCCAATTCTAGGGCATCGGATACTCCTGTATATCTTGATAGGTACCAAACACTCATGAGGTACATATGCATACATGCAAAACACTCAGACGCATAAAATACATCTTTTAAAAAGAGCAAAGATGTATATATGATAGCTACGTTTCCCTTGCAGGAAGCTCTAGAGAATATATGAAGCAGATATATAGAGGAAATACCACAGAACAAAGCATACTTAGACTTTAAGTGACTTAAATAAAGATGTAAAAACACACAGTTGGACATGTTCAGGCTTCTATGGTGGTGGAGAGTATGCAGTAGTTCTCATTTAATGTACCAGAGCAGGAAGAAAGAGGAGATTTTACTTCTGACTCTTCTCAGCTCAGCTGGCAATCCCCCTCTGTCATGCAGGACCTTGTTCATCTTTTCACATCCTCCACCGTCCCTTTGCTTTCAGAATGCCCCTTCTATCTTTGTGAAACGCAAGTACGTGATGGATTCTGCCTTATAGGCTAGAGAGGTAAGTGTTATCCAAAGTTAGAAGACATTGTGATCACCATATACTCAAATTCTCAAAGCCTCTATTTACTATAGTGTACATTGATCATGCAACCAATGCATAAAGAAGTAAAAAACAATCCTTGGTTGTTGATTTTTAGTATCAAAAAAAAATAATAACACCACTGTTTCTAAGAAAAAGAATAAAAGGTACTTGCAAAATATATGCTTTTTATTTTAATAAACACAAATATATTTATTAAGGGCTTGCAGCTTAAGAAAAGTTGCATCCACATCTTATTGTGTAGATAATAATTACATGATAATATGGCCAACTGCAAATAGTAATTTGTAGAAGGAACAAAAGAGCCCAGCAAAACTAGGCTTAAAATTCCAACAAGCTTCAGATACTGTGGAGTCCATTAAATGCTAATTTAATGAATATTCATGTGCATTAGGCATTTGGATAAAATTAGCATACTTTAAGAGACTTTATTGATAAGAGAAAGACCAAATCTTCTCCTTTTTAAAGGTGTATAGGAGATACAATATACAGCTACTAGGTTTCCCCTCCAAGAGGAGAGCATGCAAGAGTACGGGCCATTATTCTAAGCAACTCACATTGTTCAATTAGAATATATATTTAGAACAGTATTTCACAAATGGAAGGTATTGATACACATACATATGTGGCTCAAAGCATCCATTTAGACAATGACACACACCCATCAGCAGGTGGCTGCTCTTACAGTAATTCTCTACACCCTACAGGAACTCCTCTCCCAACCAAAAATACTATGACTCTCAAATGCATGAGCTACCCCATACTTCCTCATAGATCTGTATTCCGGCATAAGTGAAAGACAAGCTAACTTAGGGGAGTGCATCTTAACTGCTGTAGTGTGCACCTGACCTCCTGAAGCACAACGAAGTTAAGAAGCATGATAAATAAGTTCCCTTTCTCGGTCATCGATCATAGAGAATAAACCACATTTAAATTCCCTTACACTAAGGAGACTCATAGCAATTTTCAACAAACATCACTGTCCAATTTTAGCTATCTGTTAGGTCATGACCTTACTAATTAATACTGTATCCACAAAAACTAGCAGAATTTCCAATGGAATCCATGGACTCACTTTAGGTAGGGGAAGGGGGGTGGGAGAGTGTTTAACAATGTACACCTCTGTGGTTTGTAAACAACCATACCTACTACTCCAAAGGAATCACGTTTCATGTAATGGTCACTTACAACACAGATGCTTAAAGTAAGGGCTGGGGATTTAGCTCAGTGGTAGAGGTAGAGCACTTGCTTGACTAGCAAGCACAAGGCCCTTGGGTTCGGTCCTCAGCTCTGAGGAAAAAAATAAGACAAGCAATGCTTAAAGTATTCTTCTACGCTGAAGGCTTATGATGTGCCCTGTTGAATTTGCCATGTGTCAAAGATTAGTTTATGATGAGAGAAAATCCATTATGCTCATTCTTTTCATTCTAGACACAGTCTCTCATCCAGGTCTGAGTACTTCCTGAGGAGACACCGGCATTAGTCATCTTATTAGCTCGTCTCTGGATGAAGCATAGCAGACGCCTGGCATTTACACCTAAAGAACCACGTGCTTCAAGGCTGTACAGTGTGATTTTTGAGGGCTGATATTAATTTACACATTCTAAGGCCCATCAGTTAACTCGTGCTCTCTTGGCAATAAGTAGTTATCACTTATTTTGTCTGACCTAAAAATAGCAAAAAAAAAATTTTTCACCAAAGAAACTCTTACTGAAATATAGCATACACCTGTAAAAATCTGGGTGGAAAAAAAACCATATTGCTGGCATAACTACTGGAGGAGAAAATTGTGTACATTGTTCTCTTTCTGCATGCAAGTTTCTAGCTATCTACATTAGCTAATCACTGCCTCGTATTTTATGCTTTATTTCCCTGTACTTGGAAGAAAAAATACAGGTCACTGTGAACTAAGAACAGTCTTTAAAATATTCATGCCTCTTTCTTTACTCCATACAACAGCCATGAGGAAATTGAACACTTTATTCAATGACAGGACAGACTACCACAAATTTCAAGTACCTAGGCATATACAAAACGATCTAAAATCTGGAAGAAAAGAAAGCCTTTCCTTTGTTTATAGATCTCTCAGCAGGATCCTAAAAATATTTGAAAGAAGGTTAATCTAGCACAATTACATTTATATTTAAAGTAATACAGAGTAAGTGCAACTATCCGTATCTAATGTAAGATGGAGTAAGTGAGGCTATCTCCCTAAACAGTGGAGTTGATCTTCATAGCCATACTCCGGAGAGAGAAGGAAGATCCAAGATGCTGTAGCATAGTCACTGCCCTGGCTTTCAGTTTACACTTAGGACAATGGTGGTTATCCTGTAACACCGAAGAAGGGTGAAAGAAAGCAGGTAACAAGATTTCACTTACCCCTCAGCAGAGAAGTACCAAATACTTTAAGGAACAGCCCTTGGCAAAGACCACAAGTCTTATGCAAACTTCAAACTAATGATCCTTTGGCCTTTTTTATAATTTACTCAACTTATTAAACAGAAAAGTTAAGCACTGGGTGGGAGTCCTAAACAAACAGAATCGTCTGAATAAAGTGGCAGAGGTAACTGGACTCTTATCAAGAGTTAATAATTTTTGAAATTCTATTTTCTGAAGCTACAGGAATATATGTGTTAAATACAATTCTGTGCTACAGTGACATCTCTGTCAATAAATAGCTTCTGCAGAGATCATAGCTGTACGAGCCTCTTTAGGTCACCTGCTGCTAACAACTAGAAGGTTTGGTTTCATAAGATTATCTCTACAAACAATATGCTGTGCTGGAAAAATTAGGCAGCTGGAATAATTATTGTACTAAAATATGAGAACTATCTTATTAGTCATATGAGTAGAATGTTCCAGAAATGCCTCTAGTCAGTCCTCATACCTGCGGTTTGCCCATAAAGAGGTCTAGTGCTCTAGTCTCCTTCAACAGGACTGTGTGAGTTCTTGAGACCACTAGAATTATAGCAGAAATGATGTGAGGTTATTTTCAAACAAGGCTGACAACTGTCTCTTAGTTGATGCTCTGTTGTGAGATACAGTTTAGTCTACTGAAGACTGAGTAGCCATGTAGGGGGATTAAAAAAAAAGCTGTAGTTCAGTCAAATCTTGCACCACCTGTCAACCATATGTGTGAGGCCATCTCAGTCCTCCAGCACCGGCTGGCATCCTATATAGCCAAAACCATGTGAGCACAAGCAAGGCAGGCAGGAGCCACCCATGGAATCTAGTCACGTGACCGAATCATGAAAAAGAGTATAATTGTTTAGTTTTTGCTATTATGTTTTAGAGTAGTTTGTTGCTCAATGATATCTAGTATAACATGAAGAAAAATCATTCACGGCTTATAAAGGCTTAGAGAATCTAACCTGACTTTGTTTTAAGAAATAAAATGCTGAAAAGTTAAAAATTTAGTTCCCCTAAGGGCTTACCAAGGAATGAACTGTGCATAGAGAACATAAAATATATTATCAATTTAATACAGGAATTTGTGTTAAAATAAAGCTCAGCCCAATACTATATTACATGCATGCCTGGTATCCAAATTCAGGAATAATTGTCCAGACTAGCCAAGGCTCAAGTAACAACAAAAAGTTTTGACATATATGACAGACTATTAACTATTAATATATTATAAGAAGCTATATCACTCTTTCTATATATGATAAATTAATACAACTGTTCCATGCGAGCTAAGCCTTCCTCAGACATGCTTTGTCTGCAACATGTTAAGGATACAGATTCTGAATGTGTTCAAAACATCAATCACTAAACAGGATCTCTGTCTTTGTGGAACTGGATGCTAAGCTGTTAGTCACATGCTAACTACTGATCAAAGATTCAAACCTTAGTGCTATATGCCAGCTAACTTACTATTTCTTAGTAAAGTTAGGCAGACTTTTAGAGTTCCAACATTTTAAATCAATTTTCCTCTAGTTTACCAAACTTATTCCCTAGACTGTTGGAATCTGGTATCTGGTGCTGGCCTGACTTAGTACTGTTGTTTTGCATTTTCTCAATTCCCCAGAAGAGTGATCACTGAATGATAAAACGAAATTTAATAAGAAGGAGGAGGAGAAGGAGGAGGAGGAGGAGGGGAGGAGGAGGAGGAGGAGGAGGAGGAGGACAACAATCATATCTTCAACTGCATACCTCTCCCAAAGGCCTTGTTCTGCAAGTCAGCCACCTCCATTCCTACATAAAGAAACTTTACCTTTGAACACTACAGACTTTGGATCAGTAGTATAGAGGAAGACTTGATATAAAGAGGAAGTTTATATACTGCTTTAAGTCTTCGATAAAATGAGAGGTGTATGGTTTTACAAAAAGAAGGAGGGCAGCAGAGTAGATCCATCAGTCAGTAAAGTGCTTGTTGTGTAAGAAAAATATCTTAGTTTGAGACCCACCGCTCACAAGTGAAAGGAAAGATGTGAGCACACACTTGTAATCTTGCAATATCAATGCTCAGGAGATGGAGACAGTTGGATCTTTTGGTATCTGAGGCAGCCATCATAACCTGTTCAGCACACTCAGGGCAGTGAGACACACCAAGGAACTGCTCACAACATCGAAACAATAGGTTGACTTATGGTCTCAACATGCAAATGCACTCACATGCGCACACACACACACACACACACACACACACACATTTACACAGAGCACACGGATTATTGTAAAACAGCATGAGGTATTTGGTTCTCTTATATTTTGGTCATTTCATTCAAAGAAAATAAAATATATTCTACTTCTCTGGAAAAGAATGGACAGTAAATGTCGTGAAATTAAACTTGGTGGGTTTTTTTCCTGTGTTCTGTATCCTTTCAGTATTATTTATTTTTGTTATATATTCCTTGATCATTTTCAGAATCCTTAGAAACTACTTACATCAAGTCATTTCTTTTTTTAAAAAATTACTATTACTATGCCATTCTACTTAGTTAAAGATACTCTATCATGGGAAAAATCAATAGATAACTTTAGCACTTTTTAAACCATGATTAAATTTTATTTACAATTACCACAAAACGCCACTCTTCTTGAAGCTGCAATCAAAAATGGGTTGACAGTTATTTGTCAAACTTTTGAAAAATATTTCAGGAAAAAATAATTCACTAAGCATAGTTCATTGTTTATACAGTCAAAAATAGCTGCGAGAGATCATATACAAACAACAAAACAAACACTGCAACTCTATTTACGTATTCATGTGTATCTTTACATATAAATGTACAAGTAATAAAGAAAAAGAAGCTGCCAATTTGAGAGGGCTAAGTACAGAATGGAAAGTACAGGGAAAGAATGGAGCAAAAGAAGAGCAAACGAGATGTGATGAAATTTCATCCAATTAAAATATTTTAAAAATAATAAAAAATATAAAGAGAACTATAAAGAGAAAAATTAGAAAATTCACTTAGTTTAAATAGGTCTAAATAAAAGTTTAATATAGATTTAAGAAAATTCTGATTCATCACTGTGACAGTTAGTCCCTGATCCTGCGATTTTGACTCCTGACTAGGAAAGAATTGGTTTCCTTTCTACCAAAGGCATTACTTTTAAATAGTAGAGGATAAACTGCAGAAATGGATCCCATTCAGTATCCAACACTGGTTACCAGAAGAAGACAAACTTCAGATCTGTGCTTAGAACTATTTTAATTGCCAAAAATCGATGCACTTGAATATTCAACGAAAACAATAATCAAATAGGTCTTTCTTTTAGCTATTTTTTTATAAAACACTTGTCAATAGAAAGCTACGACAGAAGAAAGCAATGAAAGTCAGTAAATTCTCATTCATCCTTTGCTTCATGAAGCACACATTGCTCTGATAATAGTCTCAGAAATTCTAGAATAAAAAAAATCATTATCTATAGGGATGAATTCATGCTTCTTAATAGTTGCAAACCAAAAGAAACAAAAAACAAACGCAAAACAATCAAAACAAACAAACAAAATCACCTGTTGTCTAAGCTCTGTTATGCATGGTAATAATGCAATGCAGAGACGGTTTAAATCGTGAATATAAACCACATGTACTATACACAAAAGAAAAAGCTGGAATAGGAGAAGTCATAAGTCGTATCCACTGTCCATATGAATGCCAAGGAGCACTCAGCCCTACTGAGTGCCTTTGCTATGCTACCCTTATGCTAACCACTACACGCATGCTTTCTCAACCGGACTGTGCTGCACGCCAGTATCTCTCTCTGTCTTTCATTTACAATGACAATGGCAGACCACTCAGAAGCATCACTGAAAATGCCATAAAAATGTTCTTGATAATGGAGTTTGTAAATATGTAGACTCAGTCAAAATCATATTTCTCTGGGTAAAAATTACCAGTGTTGGGCAACATCAAAATGAGTGTGGATAATTCCCTAATCTTTCTACGAAGACACAAGCAAGAATCATTCAAGCAGTCAATTGGGGGAAAGAAAAATGCGTCTAAGGGTAACAGCAATTGCTAGCACACAGAGGCCCTGAAGTCAGATCTAAGCATAAAATAGCCAAGTGTGGCTATACGCAGTCCTGTAAACCTCAGTGCTTGTGGATGACAGAACGGAGGACGGCACCAGCCATGTTCTGATAGGCTCTTCTTCAAGGAGCAAGTGTTATTTCAAAATACACACCATCCTTCTTTGGCCTCTACATCCTCACACACATGCATGTTCACAAGCATATAGACATTCATAAAGTATATTTACTGAAATGAAGCTCCATCCAGCTCTTTTTCTTTCCATCATGTGCCAATTCTCATAATGCAAATAACATGTATCTTTTATAATAACTAAATAATGGGCACATGGTCAACTATTGATCATTGAACAAAAGTTATCATGTAGAAGCCATGCACTGACTCTACTAAATGAAAACGTATAAGATCTACCTAAAATGCAACCTCATGGAGACTAAAGAGCTAAAACAAACAAGAACAAACTTTCCTGTGGAAATTCAACATTCCTTAGTTATTTCTTAATTAATTAATTAATTAATTTTTACACTCCAAGTTTTATTCCTCTCCTGGTCCGCCCCCAAACTGTTCCACATTCCATACCTCCTCCCCACCCCTCCACCCCCAGTCTCTATAGGATATCCCCACCCCACCAGAACTCTAAACTTCCTGAGACCTCCCATCTTTTAAGTGTTAGGTGCATCTCCTCTGACTGAAACCAGACCTGGGAGTCCTCTGCTGTATATGTGTTGGAGGTTTCATCTCAGCAAGTGTATACTGCCTGGTTGGTGATCCAGTGTCTGAGAGATCTTGGGGGTCCAGGTTAATTAAGACTGCTGTCCTCTTACAGGGTTGCCCTCATCCTCAGCTTCCTCCAGCTCTTCCCTCATTCTACCAGAGTGGTCAGCAGCTTCTGTTCATTGGTTGGGTGCACATATCTACATCTGACTGTTTCAGCTGCTTGTTGGGTCTTAGGGAGGACAGTCATGATAGGTCCCTTTTTGTGACCACCCCATAGCCTCAGTAATGGTGTTAGGTCTTGGGGCCTCCCCTTGAGCCAGATCCTACTTTGGGCCTGTCGCTGGGCCTTCTTTTCCTCAGGTTCTTCTTCATTTCCATCCCTGCATTTCTTTCAGAGAGGAAGAATTATGGGTCAGAGCTTTGACTGTGGGATAGCAACCCCAACCTTCACAGCCCTGTCTTTCTGTTGAAGGTGGATTCAATAAGCTCCCTCTCCCCACTGTAGGGCATTTCATCTAAGGTCCCCGCTTCAGTCCTGAGGATCCTTTTAATTGTTTTACCTTTATCTTAGTAATTCCTCTGTCTTTCCTGCCCCTCATGAAGTGAGCAGCCTACACTTCCACAGACTGCCAGTACCCTGCTGTTTTTAAAATATAGCTCCAGGTTTGGAAATCAATATCAAAGTTTGTCAAAAATCTTGAAATCAATCTACTTCAAGACCCAGCATTACCACTCCTAAGCATGCACCCAAAAGGTACTCCATCCTGCATCAAGGACACTTGCAAAACTATGTCCATAGCAACTTCATTTGTAATAGCCAGAAATTGTAAATAATATTGGTATCTAACAACTGAAGAATGGATATTTAAAAAGGTGGTACATTTACACAATGGAGTATTACTCAGCTGTTAAAAAAATGCCAACATGAAATTTACAGGCAAATGTATAGAACTCGAAAACAAAGTCATTCTGAGCTAGGTATCCCAGACCCAGAAAGACACACATGGTATATACTCACTTATATTTGAACGTTAACTATAAAGTAAAAAAGATAACCACACTGCAATCTACAGACCCAGAGAGGCTAAGTAAGAAAGAGGGCTCAGGGAGAGAGTGCCTGAATCTCCCTGGAAAGGGGAACAGTATCACAGGTGGACTGGGAGTTTGCAGGGACTGGAACAGGAGACATTGGCTTGGCAAGGGAGTACTGGGAGAGTCAACTGAACTGAGGGGGATATTGGGGGCAAACTAGAAACCTAGTGCAATGGTAACTCCCAGAAGTCTACAAAGATGACCTGAGCTAGAATTTCTAGTAATGGGGGATATGCAGCCTGGACTGGACATCTCTTGTAATTAGGTAAGACCCAGCCAGAAATCATTTGACCCACAATTTGACATTTGCCTATGAGATGTGCTGGGGTAAAGATGACATAGAAACTGTTAGAGTGACAAACCCATGACTGGTCCAATCTAGGCCCATGCTATAAGAGAGCACCCACCCCTGACACTGTGCCTGGAGGTGCACAACCCAGAGACCTTGAAAAGAACCAAACACGAATGGATAAAAAAGTCAGTGATATTATTCCTAATGATATTCTGCTATACTCACAGATTGGTGTCTAGGCCAAGGACCCCTCTGTATAAATGTTACAGTTGAATAGCTTGGTCTTCTTATAGGACTCCAGGGGTGGGGACAAGGGCTGTCTCTCTCTTTTGCTTGCTTTTAGGACCTTTTTCTTCACAGAGAGTTGCCTAGTCCAGCCTTAAGGAGACAAGAGGTGGCTACTCTTCCTACAATTTGATGAAATTCCATACTTGGTTGATATCCAAAGGAGGCATCACCTTTTCTGAAGAGAAAGGAAGGAGAGGAGGTGTTGGGGGAGGGTAGTGGGAAGGGACACAGAGGGGAGGAGAGACAAGAAACTTAGGTCTGGATGGAATATGTGAGAGAAGAGTAATAGCCGAAATGTCCAACAATGGGGAGACAGAACCTGAAGAGACCACCTCCAGTAGACAGACACGCCCCCGGCCAGTTGAGGGATGGGGGCATCCACCCATCTTCAAAATTTTGATCCAGAATTGTTCCTATCTAAAGGAAATGCAGGGACAAAAAAACCTATCAGAAACGGAAGGAAAAGCCATACATTTTCAAGCCCAACTTGGGGTCGATCCCCCACACAGGCACCAAAACCTGACACTATTACTGATGGCATGTTGTGCTTGCAGACAGGAGCCTAGCATGGCTGTCCGCTGCAAGTCTCTACCAGCATCTGACTGAGACAGATGCAAATACAGCCAAACATTGAACTGAGGGCGGGGCGGGGGGTGGTAGAGAGACCTCTGGAGTTAGAGGAAGGACTGAAGGAGCTGAAGGACATTGCAACCCCATTGAAAGAACAATATCGACTAACCCAGACCTCTCAGAGTCTCCAGAGACTAAGCCACCAACCAAAGAGCATATATAGGTTGGTCCATGCACCCCTCCTTGTCTGGCCTCAATAAAAGAGGATGTTGCTTAATCCTATAGAAAATTGATGCTCCAGGGAAGGGGGAATGCTGGCAGGGGGTGAGGTGGGGGTGGGGGAAGGAGCAGCCCTGAGAAGCAAAAGGAATGGGGAGAAGGGTAAAGAACCCAGGGAGGGTGGACCAGGAAGGGGGGCAAAATGTGGAATGTAAATAAATAAAATAATTTAATAAAAAAATACAGAACCAAATAATTATGGACTGATCTCTTTGAGATAAGAACTCAAAGCAAGCCTGTTGTCCTTGATTATTTTTCCCCCTGTCAGGTAATTTGTAATGGCAAGCAGAAGAGTGAGAAATATAACATCCTTAACGTCATTGAGTAAGTATTGACCCCCACGTCGCTTTTCTTAATAACATCAAAAGTAATTTATAATGCTATACTTAATACATGGAGAATATATTGAGGTACTGACATATAAAAATATAATATTAAAAACCGGAGATGCTGAGCCAACAAAGGAGGGAAGAATAGGAAACAACGGAGAATGGAAGAGGAGGAACCGAGAAACAG
This sequence comes from Rattus rattus, assembly GCF_011064425.1. NCBI lineage: Eukaryota > Metazoa > Chordata > Mammalia > Rodentia > Muridae > Rattus > Rattus rattus. The sequence goes on from NC_046156.1 coordinate 41,071,311, forward strand.
CAGGACGATAGATCACACATCCAAGAGTAGCGATGCAAATTATTTGCTTAGTTACCACAAAAGTCATAATTACACTGTAACTCTATGGGAACAATAGTAATTTCACAGTAGCTCACGTTACTGTTATCACCCTATATCCTGATAACTGTGAAATTAATTTGTGGCACTACTCTATGTGTCAGCTGAAAGCTGTTCCCTTGGTTACAGTATCCTGGTACCATAGAGAAGGAATATTTGGCAGTAAAATGGGCAGCACCGAGCTGATTATGCAGGGGAAAGTTTCTGTATAAATACACATAACATAGCAGTCACCCCTGGAAAAAAAATCACATGACTTACCAAGAGTTCTCTCAGGGCTGTGATTGTATGCCAGCAAAAGAGCATTTGACTGGCATGTGTATCGCCCTAGGCTCCCTCTTTAGCAACACTGGGCATGTGCACTCTCTCACACATAAACAGACAAACAGAGATATGCACAAACATGTGCGCACCCACATAATACACACATACTCATACACACACATGCATACACAGAACACATAAATGCACATATATTCTCATATGCACATGAACACACACGTGTCCACACACAAACACAGACCAAGCCAGAGTTCTCTGCTACTTCCCATTATCTATGAAGTAGATTTCTTTAAGTGGCAAGAGATAAACAAAATTTATATTTAGTAACAGAGTTTCCTTAGCTTGGAAACAATTGTGAGAAAAGGTATAAAAATATTTATCTTGTTTTGTTTTTCCTTCCTTCCATAATATTATTACTAGAGCCATATAAATATGTTTTACAGATATGTATGTTTCTGTGAAAATCAAGGATGCACGTAAACAATTACAAGATATAAACAAAAATACCTGACATATTGGAAAATAATTCTGCTTAAGGATATTGATTTAGGAAGGAAAATCAGTTACTTGGAAATTTACTATCATTTATGTCACCAAATGAAAGGTTGGATATGTGACTCAAAAATCAATCGTCATCTCTTTCTCTTCTAATACCACACAGGCCTTTGAAGTTAGATTACATTTATTCTTATATGACATTGCATAAGAAACCATAATTATGGGACTTTATTTAGATGATCATGCATTCGAAACTGCTTCTGTGTTTTTGTAACTGGAACTGAGGTCAGCTCTCTCTTCTGCCTATATTTCATTTTTGCAGGCAGAATAGGGTTCCAGAACTGTAATGAGTTGGGTGAGTATTTTGTCTGTTTTAGCTGATGTTTACTTCTGTGTGCTAAACTGAGCATTGGCATTCCCAAACAGAATATCACAAACTGTCAACTGCCAACTAAGAGATAGGAGTACATGCTAACATTTATGACAAATTCTGATAACTAATATTTTCATTATAATGCAATACTAGTTAATAGCTACTAAGAAGTCTTTTTTCCTAAAAGAACTCACTTCAAAAAATACCAGGTTCTTATAATCTGTATGGAGAAGTCAAGCTCCCAACAATGGTGTAATGAACCTTAGTGGGCTCCTATCCACCTGGTAGTTTCATTACTCTGGAACAAAATTATTAGTATAATGCATTGTAAAGTAGTAAGGATTTTTTTAGTGTGAAATATGATAGGCTTTATTACAGCCTGTGGAGGAGAACATGACAGAGGAAATCAGCTCACATCATTTCAGGTAGGAGAAGAAAGGGGGGGGACATAAAGAGGGATGGAGGGAGAGAGTGAGGGAGAAGGAAAATGGAGGAGGGAGGAATGGAGGGTGAGTCCTTGGCTAGCATACTGACTCAATGACATACTCTAATTGATCTACATCATCCGATTTTGCTCTGTCCCTGAATTTTATCAACTTGCAATAATTTCATATGTTATGACTTCCTCTGTTCATTGGGTCAGAACCAGCAAGGTCTAATTTTCTTGGAAAGCACCATAAAAGTCACACCCACAGATGTGTATCACTCTTCTCCCAGGTAATTCACAATTCAGTAAGTCCAAAACCAGCGTCAACCATCAAACCATGGGATCATAGTTTAACACTATCTTTAGTTGACTTCCAATACTTTGGAATCAATAGACTCAAAATCATTGCTTAGCCAGTTCCTTTGCAGGACATAGTATGAACATATCTAGAACAATCCATTTCTCGACAATAGTTCTGAACTAAAGTCTCTGGGAAAAGAGAACTTGCTAGAGACTCCACAGAATTCTTAGGAAAGGAAAATAAGGAGATCATATAGATTTAAAAAAAATAATTAAGACCAGGTACACAAATACACAAATTTGGGATAACACATATTCAATATATATTTTTTTTTCACATAACAGTATGATAATCACAGTTTAAAAGAATTCCCTATTATAGTCAAATAACAAATGAAATACCTTTATAATTCATCATATACTCTCCACACAACCTCTTTGAAGATTCTTTCCCTATACAAATACCTATATCACAGGTTGGTTAATAAGAAAAGTTAATAGCACCACACAAAAGGCAGAGGCAAATGGAGTTCTGAATTTAAGGCTGGCCTATTCTACACAGAGAAACCAAGTCACAATGTATGAACAAAAAGCAGAGAGAAAAAGACTCCTGCCAACCCCATGTATTAAACACAGAAAGTTCACAAGAGTCATGCTTATGTTCAATCTAACGATTGTATCTGAATTACTTTAAATATATTCACATCAGTGTTTTAGTAGCCCGTCTGTGTTCACGGATCTGTGAGAGTGCATTGCACAGCAGGTGCAAAGGTGGGCTTGGCAAATGAGAAGAGACTTGTAAGTATGGCAGACAGGAATATAAACTCCAGTCCGGCCATACAGAGAAACCAAAACAAAGCTAATGCAAACAGTTGTTAAGTGTAGAGTATTGAGGCTTTCTGAATAGTGTTCCACCCAAAAAGAGGTCAGAGTTTCTGTCTCCACTTCCTAATATTAAAATAAGTCCGTTATCTTTTCATGGCAATGAAGCATGTCCTGTATGGCGCTCAAACTCCATCAGTCTTCATGCATGCTCCTTCAAACAGGCCACTAGGTCCTGCGTCAAGGAGGTCTGGAAGTGGACATGCTTTACCAGAATTGATACACATCCTCTCCCCCTATGGAAAGCCAGTGGGGCAGATGTATCTGAACAGTAGTTACTCCGTTGAGATGCATTGTGGGAGAAAGGGTTTTCATGGAGATCATGCATCCGAGTGGCTTTAGTAGCTACTAAGAGGTAACCCTAGCCCAGCCTCTTGCAGTATCAGGTGCTTCTCATTTAAATAATCAACTAGCGCATTCTCCAAAAAGCTAGTGAATACTGAACAATGGTGGGAAAACATGTCCTCTTTAGAAGCCCACTCTGGGTGTCTGAAATTGCAAAGGTGAGGGAGAAGTTACACGATCCATCATAATCCGAAATAAACATGTGCTTCGACTCTGTGATTTTGCTCTTTATCCCAGTCTGACCCATTTTTTCAGATTGCACCTCAATATGATCTCCCACAGAGCTTTCACTGAGAATACTTTAATCCATTTTCTTAAAAATCCATAACAAAATTACAAGGGCTTCAATGTCTTATCAAAACTCTTTTATCTCCAAAATGACCCATGTAAAGGATAATCTTCAGTAAATGTGACTAAAGTATTTTATACCTGTGGCGTTGAATTGTTCCATGGGAGAAGAGCAGAAAGAAACAAAAAAGTTTGTGTTGCCAAGAATAGAACCATGTTATCACCTCAGGGTGTGTGTGTGTGTGTGTGTGTGTGTGTGTGTGTGTGTGTGTGTGTGTGTACGTGCATGCGCATGTGTGTATGTGTGTGTTTCTGTTTTATTAATTTAAATATCTCAGCCAGACTCCCAAAGCCACCCATTCTACTTGCTTAATTACCCTATGAGACATGCACTTGATCAGGGTAGCATCCTGCCTGGACCAGTGTAATGTATGCAGAACAGAGTGGAAAAAATAAAACAGGAGGAGTGAGAGAGCCAAGCATCCAGCGCCCTGACTTCTTATAGAAAAATCTATTATTTGCTGGTAAGTTTTAACTGTGCAGGTAAAGTGGAAATACTATTTTCTGTGGAAGAAAAATGAAGTCATATTATTATAAAAAGATCACAGTCTATGTAGAAAAAGTTCTTGACACATAGTTAATAAGCAACAAACCACCACAATTACTGTTAATACTGGTTTTATTGTCATTGTCTTCATCATCATCATCATCATCATCATCATCATCATCATCATCACTATAATCATCATCATCATTGTACTAGTATGTTTGCGACTTGGACTTGGTTCGTCACTGTTTACTATTTACTGCTTAACCTCTGCCTCTAATAGTCCCAAATAAACTTCTGCCAAGAAATCTGGCCTTTGGTACTCAGTTTGTCCATCATTCCTTCCTTCAAAATCACTGAAAATCTCTCTACATAGGAAGAACAACACCTATAGACTGACATCTGGGGGTTATGGTGTCATCAGAAACTCGGGTCATGGTGTCCCATCAGCTCACTGAGCAGTGGGAACTGCATAGAAACAGAATTTCTTTCATTGATCTAACTTCCATTCTTCCCTTTTCCAGAACAAACTCCATAAAATGTTCTTTATCTTCTGTTTTCCTTTCCAGTCCTGTTATATTCCTTAATCCTCACAAGAAAAATCTAGTTTCTACTTTGTTTACTTCTAAAGGAAAGCTTTGAGGAGCACTGCTAAGTGGAACAGCCGTGATCTACCTAAGTCCATTTGTAGGCACCCGTCTTTCTTTTGGCCACCTTTCCCCCATACTGTGTTAGGTGCTTCTCCCAAAGGTAAATCATATGGTTAGTTCCTCGTACTTATAACCTGCTCTTGCATTGTTTCAAAAAGCTACCTACTACTAGTCATTTGTGACTAATGTCAAAAGAAGGGGACAGTTTTTATGTATACTGTCTTCATTTCTTCTCTCACCATTCTTTTATTGATTCACTCACTCATTCATTCCATAGCCCATTTAGTTATAAACTAAATGAATGACCCCTCTGAGAACTTAGTGAGCTCATACATTAATCCTAAAGTGATACTATTTTGAAGTGCGAGGTGGGAGGCAAGTAGTTCAGGAAGGTGATGCCAAAGTTAAAGTGTACAAAGATGTCAAAGAGTTGGTTAGCTATGAAGATATAGCATAATTACCTATGCATCTTCAGCCCTCCATCTATCTACCCATCATCTATCCATTATCTATTAGTTATCTGTTGTCTCTCATCTGTCGACCTATCATGTATTTATCATGTATCTATCTACCTATCATTTGTCATCTTTCCATTAATCATCTATCTATACGCCATCTACCATCCATCCATCTACTATCTATGTGTCTAAAACCCTTCTGTCATTATACTTGGACTGGTCTAACAATTTCCTATTGAGTCCTTCACTCACCCAATGTTTACTGAGAATTTGCAACGCTCAGGAATTCTCCTGTTGCTGGGGAGCTGATTATGTGGCCAGGCTGTGTAATAAACACACAGACTTCCTGTCTTCACGAAGCTTGTATTTGACTGTGTGAAGAATGAAAAGACAAACACACAAGATATATAGTATCGTGGTCATTAGTCTCCTGAGTGAATTAAAGTGGGAATTATGATGAAGAAGCGCTGATAGTGTAAGGGTGACTACAGGAGTCTCTAGTGGCAAGGAATAAAAGTGATATGGTTACATTTAAAAAAACAAACAAAAAAAAAAAACAACAAAAAACTGAGAACGAAGAAGCAGGGCATACAGCTATCTGTACCCAAAAGAGAAAAGAAAAGGTCAATCTTCCTCCTTCAGTTTTTGTTCTGTGCTTTACAAAATTATTTAATGCTCGATCCCCTCTCTCCATTACTGAATAATCATCCATATTCAATTATTCCTCCTGCTTTGTGATTAGCATGTACTTTATTTCTTCAGGCCTATTCTTGTTTAACTTATAATAAGTAATAAATGGTATTCATTTTCTAGCTCAACTGGTATGGTACTGCCAAATTGTCACGCAAGCATCATTCAATGTCTGCTTTGATTCTATCTTAAGAAAAACAAAAGGTATAAAAGATGAACACCTAAATATATGAAATTAAAACATAGCCCATGTCAGCCCAGCTCTTACACTGTAAAACGCGCCTTGTATATCACAACATAAACATCGAGGAAACCAGTCGTGGTCTAAGGCTGGAATGTAAGGTTAGGTGTGGAGTCACACTGGTCAAGTTTCCCATTAAGAGGGTTTGGCAGTGAAATTGCCTTCCAGATAACACTGCAGTTGGGTGTGGCACAACTCCGGCAGTTGACTCTGCTGCATTCTTTCAGATTTTTAAAAGCATTTGATTTTGCACACATGGACATACAATTGAGTCATCTTTTATTTTTCTCCCTGGGTAAGAAATACCATGACGTAAAGGGCAAGCTGAGTTTGCCTGCTCTCTCCGTCCAGTTCTACACTAGCAATCTGCACAGTGACCCCCATGTTGCCTGCAACCACAAATTGTCGTTCTTGGGCCCAGAGTCATGTGTTTTCAGACTTTGAACTCTTACAGAACACAAAGAACCACGTAGAAGCAGTTGCTATTTCTCTAAGCACTGGTGTTAGCTCCTCTGGTACTTCAGACCTACTACTCTGAGCCTTGTCACTGACACTACCAACCAGTTATCCGCTACTCTTCACTGATCTTCCAAAACTCAGTCTTGGCCATATAATTTGGTCAATCTTAAGTTTCTTCTTGTTTTAAACATATATAATATTTAATATTAAATATATATTATACATTTAAATGTATTTTATATATCATATATTTATATACATATAAATTTTATATATTATATATTTATATACATATAATATATACATATGGTTGTGCATAATGCTGAGTCATAGGAAGACATTTTTATTCAGGTATGTTGTGTAGTTTGGTCCCATTAAGATCTCCAACACCCTCTTTGTTGCCTCTTTTTTTCACTATTCCTCCTCTCTTCAAACCCTACCTCTGAAGTAGACCCCTGTATCTTTAATTGCTGTCATATACCTTAGATAGATAGATAGATAGATAGATAGATAGATAGATAGATAGATAGATAGATAGACATAGATATCAATGCATGGTGGTTTATTTTCATTGTGGACATCTAACTTCTTTTACTTGTCCTCCTTAAATTAATTAACTTTCCAGATACATAAACATCTTATCATTGAGGAAAGATTTAAGCTTCTATAAATTCAGACAATGAGTGGATTGGGTCGTACACAGTAGTTCAAGATGTGGCCTTAAAATTTTAGTTTTCTGAATGTGAATGTCTATGCTTTGTAATATACAGTTCTCTCTCTCTCTCTCTCTCTCTCTCTCTCTCTCTCTCTCTCTCTCTCTCTCTCTCTCTCTTTCTCTCTCCTCTTTCTCTCTCTCTCTCTCTCTCTCTCTTTCTGTGTGTGTGTGTGTGTGTGTGTGTGTGTGTGTCTGTGTCTGTGTCTGTGTCTGTGTCTGTGTCTGTGTCTGTGTGTGATTTCATTCATTCAGAACACCTCCAGCATCTTTCTGGTTTCACCATGCTATAGATGAGCAAAGATGTACAAAAACTTATATTAGTAGAAGCAACCATTAAATGCTTAACATTTAGTTTTAACACACCTTCCCCATAAAGGTTCATTAATCTTTTCATATGAGTACATTATTTTCTTAAACCAAAGGTATGACATTACTACAATAAAAGCAAATTAAGTATATTAAATGCCATGTGATTATATCATTTCTATGGCCAAGGTTATTAGCTTACATATGATGTCTCTACAATAATTCCCATTTGCAGTCACATTTTACACTGCAGCTTTCCTGTACCAGCCAGGAGGAATGACACAGACCCTGCTGTGCTAAACTTACTGAAACAAATAGACAAACACTTTATAGTGCTTTGTTCCTGTTTTACTATTTTGTAATTGGACTACCCTCCAGGAAACACTCTTCATTCTAATAGATCATCGAGTTACTGTAATAACCTTTTCATTTCATGTTCTTCCTTCATAGGTAACATAAGAGTTTCTACATGATCATTTTATGTCAAAGCTAAAATCCAAAATAACTAGGAAAAAGTTAAGGACATTAAACAAAAACGTGGTTTGAAAAAACACTGGGAGTTTGGGAAATGGCACAGTAGGTTAAAAAATTGGGCATGGCAATGTGCACATATAATCCTGGCACTGGGGACGTGGAGACAGGTCGATTTTTTTCCTCTTGCTTTCTAGCTATCTAGACTACCTTAATTGGTGAGCCCTCATTGATCAAGAGATTCAATTTTGAAAAGCAGAAAGGATGGAAAGGAAGACATTCAATTTTAAATTCTAGGATGCATATGCATATGTACACATGCACATGTGTGCACATACACACAGGCATGCTCATATACACACATGTGTATACACACAATTGTTTCTAACAGCATAGTTAAATACATATGTTGACAATGAAAACATAGGTGCACACACTTCTACTATCTATGAAATATGACTATCCAAAAAAGAGACAGTAAGCATTCCAAAGGATATCTTTAATTAAAATATAAACATTTCATTATTTAAAAATTGTGCAGTTAGTTTTCCTGCTTTTATTATTAAATGCAATGTGGCCAGCAATCCGTCTGCTTAGTAAAAAACAATAACTTGGAATTCTTCCATAAAATCTGCTGATTTAGAATTGTAATTTTTGATGCCTTTTTAATGTTAAGATTTACTGAAACAAATAATTTTAATGAGGCATTGATGTAGTCATCAAAGAACTAAAAGGAAGCTTTAAAAAATACTAGGAAACTTTATCTCATGTATGCCTGCCTGGATTTCACATATCTGCAAATCTTTCAACAATAAGAAGAAACTTCACTAGAATCATTTGATGAGCACATAAGTAGACGGCTTAGTGAGTTGAGGTGCTTACATGTGGAGACCTGAGTGCTATCCCCAAATTCTGCAAGGTGATAGGAGAGAACCAATGCAAGAGTTGTCACCTCCACATCACATGTATACTTCTTACACACACAGACACACACACACACACACATACATGCACACAGGCACATGCACACACACAATTAAATACATCAAAGAAAAGTTAGAATTTACTTGAATGTCTTTCATGTTAAATATGCATTTGAGCAACAGTATTGGCAACCAAGAAATCATAGTCAATAATGAAAACTCTTACCACATCACATTAAGGACAACAATATGTTCTTTCTGAAAATCTGATTCATATTAATGTAGCTATCCTTGGGTATGGAAAGAGTATGTGCAGTGAGATATTGTTTCTAGTTTGCAGCTTCGCACAAACAATACCTGCTCTGTGAGTTGCATTACTATTTACTGAAGGTGAGAAAATATACATTCAGATTTATGTCACATGAAACACATATAAATTTTGTTCCAAAAGAGATACATCTGTGAATATAGTAGTACAAAAATAGGAAGCAGGGGCTGGAGAAATAGCTTAGCAGTTAAAAGTCCTTCCTGATCCTCCCGAGGGCTTGCATTGAACTCTCAATCCCCACAGTCTGGCTCACAACTATTTGTAACTTCAGTTCCAGAAAATCTAACACCCTCTTCTGGTTTCCATGAGCACCAGAAATGCATGCAGTGCATATTCATATGTGTAGGCAAAACCCAATACACACAAAATAAATGAATATGATTTTTTTAAAAAATAGGAACCAAATATAAGCATGCAAATTGTATCCTTTATATAACACCCTAAAACTCCATCATAAACCCCATTATCTGCGCAATCTCAGGATTTCAATATGTCGTGAAAATTACTAAGAAAATCAAATGGAATCTTTATTTCATAAACCTTAATTAGACAGTCCACGTTGTATGTTTTACTTTATCTCTCCCTGTAGAGTCTGTGATATTTATCTTCCTCCACTAATCTTGAAGTCATTTGGTTGTGTTCACCCAGGTGAAGCCTACCCAATGACACAGAACTCTCTCTAGAGAAGAGGGTATTAAAACCATTGGAAGATGGCAGGTTGCATAGTCTAGCTGTAAAAACATACTCTGGGAAAGGTGAGTGTTTAAGTGGTCATAGAAAGGCTCAATTAAAACTAATTTAACCTGGCCTCTTAGGATTTGCTAACCTACAATTTTGAGTATCAAGCCGAGTTGGCAGGGCCAAGTTTTCTTTAATTGTTCCTTATTTAACGAATCTGATTAATAACTGATTCTCCCCAAAGTAGTCAATTATTCCTTTACAGGAAGTACCTAGAAGATAGGATGCTACAGTATTACTTTGGTACTAAGAAAACATCTTGTTCAAACTAAGATTCAGTTACACATCAATTCGAATAAGTAAAGAAGAAAAAGAAGGCTCACGGAAGCAAAGGGAGCTTACTAAAGTTATAATCAGTCTCCGGGACAGAACCAAAATGTGAGCTCAGAAATGTAGGAGAGTAGCTAAAAAGAAGGGAGCAAATCGTGGTTTTTGAGATGCTGAGTTCAAGGCTACAGAGGACACTCAGTTGTCTGGGACTTGGGAGTGTGATCAAGGCAGGAGACACAGCCACAGGAGGTAGTGATACAAATACTTGCATGAAGCCAAAGGAAGCTTATGACATCATCACAGCCAAGAATGCAGATATGAAAAATGTCTGGATGAAATACAGCTTTGAACGTGAAGCAGATTAAATGATTCTGTTGAAATAGAAAATCATGTTTAAAATGCTGTTTTGTTTTCCTCTGACTTTAACTAATTGATTTTATTGGTCTAGCTCATATCTACCACGACAATATTAGGTTTAGGTAGACACAGAAGACTTTTTCAACTTCTACACAGAATGTGTAACTGACAAGGGACCAAACAAGAGGACCTTGAATAAGTAAAAAATATTTTTATGGTATAAGGGGTTTCAAGAAGCAAGAGAATAAAATTTGGTATCCCTAATGGCAAAAGATTCCTTTGGTAAGATATCAAAACCAAAATTTTTGTTTGTTTGTTTGTTAGCAGTCACTGGCATAAAGAAAGATCTGGTGAAACAGGAAAATGAAGAGACAAAAACATCTTTCCTTCCAGAGAGAAGTGATACAGCAAGGATACAAGTTCGTAAAGAGGAAAACAGCAGAGTAGGGAAGAGAAGAGGAGAGGGGAGGAGAGGGAGAGGAGAAGAAGGAAGGGGAGGGGAGAGGAGAGGAGAGGAGGACAGAACAGAACAGAACAGAACAGAACAGAACAGAACAGAACAGAACAGAACAGATGAGGGTGTGAAATGAAAATCCATCACAAATTGAAAGGAAAGAGACAAATTTCAAATCTCCAGCACATTTGGAGGGCTTTGAAGAGACAGAAAATAGAATCGTTTTCTTTAACAATAGAGATAAAACTGGAACATGCTAAGATAAAGATGGTTACTGATGGTCAGGGATGGTGATTCTCCCAGTAGTTCTTTTATTGTTAAGATTTGTTTTTGCTAGTCTGTTTTTGTTCTTTGCTTTTTGTTTTTTGTGTTTTTTGTTTGTTTTGTTTTGCTTTGTTTTGCCTTTGAAGATGAATTTGAGAATTGCTCTTTCCATGTTTTGAAGAATTGTGTGGGGATTTTAATGGGGATTGCATTGAATCTGTAGATTGCCTTTGGTAGGATGCCCCCCCCTTTTTACTATGTTAATTCTCCAATCTATGAGCCTGGGAGATCTCTACATTTTCTGAGATCTTCTTTAATTTCTTTCTTGAGAGACTTGAAGTTCTTATCATACAGATCTTTCACTTGTTTGGTTAGAGTTACCCCGAGATATTTTAAATTATCTGGGGCTATTGTGAATGGAGTTGTTTCTCTAATTTCTTTCTCAGCATGTTTATTATTTGTATAAAGAAAGACTACCAATTTATTTGAGTTAATTTTATATGTGTCCACTTTGCTGACATTATTTATCAGCTGGAGGAGTTCTGTGGTAGAATTTTTGGGGTCATTTATGTATACTACCATATTATCTGCAAATAGTAATATTTTGACTTCTTCCTTTCCAATTTGTATCCCTTTGTCCTCCTTTTATTGTCTTATTGCTCTAGCTAGCACTTCAAGTACTATATTGAATAAATATGGGGAGATATTGTTCCTGATTTTAGTGGGATTGCTTCAAGTATCTCTCCATTTAATTTGATACTGGCTGTTGGTTTGCAGCAAAATGCTTTTATTATGTTTAGGCATGGGCCTTGAATTCCTGATCTCTCCAATACTTTTAACATGAATGGGTGTTGAATTTGTCAGATGCCTTTTTTGTTTATATGATTTATATGGTTTACACTAATAAATTTTCATATGTTGAACCAACCTTGCATCGCTAGGATGAAATCTACTGGATCGTGGGTTTTTGATAGTTTTGGTGTGTTCTTTGATTCAGTTTCCAATAATTTTTACTGAATATTTTTGCATCAATATTCATAAGCAAGATTGGTCTGAAGTTCTCTTTTTTTGAGCAACAGTGATAAAAACTGCATGGTATTGGTACAGGGACAGACAGGTTGATCAATGGAATAGAATTGAAGACCCAGAAATAAAACCACACACTTATGCATACTTGATCTTTGACAAAGAAGCCAAAAATATACACTGGAAAAAAAGAAAGCATCTTCAGTAAATGGTGCTGGTCTGACTGGATGTCCATATGTAGAAAAATGAAAATAGACCCATATTTGTCACCATGACAAAGCACAAGTCCAAGTGGATCAAGGACCTCAACAAAAAACCAGATGCACTCAATCTAATAGAAGAGAAAGTGGGAAAGAGCTTTGAACACATCGGCACAGGGAGAAATTTCCTAATCAGAACTCCAATGTCCCATGCTCTAAGACCAAGATTTGACAATAGGGACCTCGTGAAGCTGGAAAGCTTCTGTAAGCAAAGGACATAGTCAATAAGACAAATCAGCAACCTACAGATTGGAGAAAATATCTTTACTAACACCACATTCGATAGAGTGCTAATATCCAAAAATATATAAAGAACTCACGAAGCTCACCACCAACAAAACCAAACAACCCAATCAAAATTGGGGTATAGAACTAAACCAAGAATTCCCAACAAAAGAATCTCAAATAGCTGAGAAGCACCTAAAGAAATGTTCAAAGTCCTTAATGGTCAGAGAAATGCAAATCAAAACGACTCTGAGATTTCCACCTTACACTTGTCAGAATGACTAAGAACAAAATCTCAGGTGACAACACATGTTGGCAAGGAGGTGGAGAAAGAGAACCACTCCTCCATGGCTGGCTGGATTGCAAACTGGTACAACCACTCTGGAAATCAACTTGGAAGTTCCTCAGAAAATTGGAAATAGACCTACCTAAAGACCCAGAAATACCACTCTTGGGAATATACCCAAAAGATGGCCCACCATGCCACAGGGGCACGTGTTCCACTATGTTCATAGCAGCCTTATTTGTGATAGCCAGAAGCTGGGACCAACCCAGATGTCCCACAGAAGAATGGATACAGAAGATGTTGCTCATTTGCATAATGGAATACTACTCAGCTACTAAAAGGAGGACATCCTGAATTTTGCAGGCAAATGGATGGAACTAGAAACTATCATCCTGATGTAACTCACAACCAAAAGGACATGCATGGTATTTTCTCACTAATTAGTGTATGTTAGCCCCCCCCCCGCAAAAAAGGGCAGAATACCCAAGGTAGAGTCTACAGAACTCAAAAGGGTCAACAACCTGAAGGGCCCAAGTGAGGACACCTCAGTCCCTCTTGGGAGGGAGAAGAAAGCAACTATAAGAGGAGAACGAGAGAGGGACAGGGAAGAGAAAGGGGATGGGGGTTGGGAGAGAGAGGAACATGATCTGATATTGGGTATGGGGAAAGGACAGAAGCCCCGAGGGCCAGCAGAAAGAATGAAAACAGGAGACCTTGGGAGAAAGGAGGTTGGACCCTCCAGAATGTACCAGAGACATGAAAAGTGAGAGACTCTCAGGATTCAAGTTGGGGTATCTTAGATGAAATGTCCTACAGTGTGGAGAGGGAACTTGTTGAGCCTACCTCTAGCAAAAAGACAGGGCATCAAGTGAGGGATGGAGTGTCTATCCCACAGTCAAAACTCTGACCAATAATTCTTCCTGTCTGGAAGAACTGCAGGGATGGAAATGGAAAAGAACCTGAGGAAAAGAAGGCCCAGCGACAGGCCCAAAGTGGGATCCAGCTCAAGGGGAGGCCCCACAACCTAACACCATTACTGAGGCTATGGAGAGCTCACAAAAAGGGACCTATCATGACTGCCCTCCAAAAGACCCAACAAGCAGCTGAAAGAGTCAGATGCAGGTATGTGCATCCAACCAATGAACAGAAGCTGCTGACCCCTCTGTTGAGTTAGGGAAAACCTGGAAACAGCTGAGGAGGAGGGTAATCTTGTAAGAGGATCAGCAGCCTCAATTAACCTGGACCCCTGAGATCTCTCAGACACTGGATCATCAACCAGGCAGCATACACCAGCTGAGATGAGGCCTCCAACACATACACAGCAGAGGACTCCCAGGTCTGGGTTCAGTCAGAGAAGATGCACCTAACCCTCAAGAAACTGAAGACCCCAGGAAGTTTAGAGGTCTGGTGAGGTGGAGGATGGAGACAGGGGATGGGGAATGGGGGATGTGGGATGGGGAGGAGGTATGGGATGTGGACCAGTTGGAGAGTGGACCAGGAAGGGAACAAAATCTTGAGTATAAAAGTAAATAAAAAAATGTTTAAAAAATGGTCACTTGTGAATTATGTCACATCTGGTGTGTGTGTGTGTGTGTGTGTGTATGTGTGTGTGTGTATGTGTGTATGTGTGTATGTGTGTGTATGTGTGTATGTGTGTGTGTGTGTGTGTGTGTCTGAGTGTGTGTGTCTGAGTGTCTGTGTGTCTGTGTATCTATGTTGAAGAAGCTATATGTGTGTGAGTATAATGTTTTAAACACTGAGAATTTCTTGGGGGATTTTTTGGATCTTTTTTTGATTCTTATTTTTAAAGTGCACTTTTTGAAATGAGTATCAGATTAGTAATACACCAATATGAACTTGAATAATCTGGGTAACACATTAGGTCATACTCTCTTAAAGGCAAGACATATGCAGTGTCTAACACACATTTACTCATGATCCTAAAATGCTCAGTAATTTAACACTCCACTTCTATAGGCTATCATATTAAATATATTGTACATATGCATGTATGAAGACATATACTTCGAGTCACATAAACTTCTTAATTTGCTAATAATGTAAGTTTCATAAGGCTTGCTAGCACTGATATGACCTACGTGTGTTTCTAAAATAGGTAGAGCATTTGTACAAATATGTGTGACAAAAAACAATGGTAACACGCATGAAAATCAGTGCATGTACTGAACGTGCATTCAACTCTCACAAAATTTTACAAAAGTAAAAGATTGTGTAAAAATCTTGAGTACTTATGAGTTGCAACAAGTCTTGTATTGATACAAAATAATGATACTTTTTTCATTTTAGAAGGATGACTTTTCATGGAATAACTGCCAGGCCACAATGTATGGAAACAACCAGCTCCCCATTCTTTGTAATTTGTAAATATGTTTAATTCATATGCAGTCATTTATCTTCATGTGTCAAATTAGCTTTTTCTTTTTATCACGTGTGTGTGTGTGTGTGTGTGTGTATCCTTGTTTCACTATAAAGTATAAGAATGTGTAAAATCCCAAACATCTTTTTAATGTAAGATGTTGAAATGTTAAACAGATTCTCACTTCGGGTTGAGAAATGTCTCAAGGAATATTCCTTCGCAGACTATGGAATTACAAACAACATATAAGGGAATGAAGGGAAAATGAAATATGAAGGGAAAAATATGACAATGACAAATACAATGCCAGCCAGTAATTAAACTGGCTGTAAATCATGTCTCTTCCCCAACTACAAGGGGAAAGGGATTACTCTGAATGCTCATGAAAGCTAAAGGAAGATACGGGGAGATAATTGTTCCTGTAAACATAGCAGAGATATTGACTAAAAGGATTATCTTTGTTGCTCAGTGACAAACACTTATTTCCAGTGAAAGCTGACCTTACAGAAGAGCTCTAAATAAAATTACTGCTAATACTTCTATACTCGGCCAAAGTAATGGGCCTTGAATGGGAGAGGACCAAATACAAGCCTATAAGGCAAAAGTTTGCAAGTGCTGAAAACTTAATATTTTAGGCTCCTCAGAAAACATAAAGATTGAATCTCTATGCAAATGAATATAGATTCATTATTTATACATTTAAATATATAAACTGCTTATTCATTTAGCTATGTGATCTTTATGTATACTATATATTAGGTGATAAAATACCCACAATTTTATTAGATTAATGTGGCATTTCTCTAATATGCTAGTAAATCAATGCTGTTTTTATAACTTTTGACATAGATATACAAAACCAATTAGAAATTTCTGACTAAAGGCACTCCAAAAGAAATTAATCTGGCTCTAAATGACAATTTCCTTCTTTTTACTAGTTGCTGACATCCTTCACAGTCTTTAACTCAGCCCTGCTTAACAAGGTCATCCTGAAGCTGGGCAGATGGAAGGAGGCAAGACAGAGGCCATGTCCTCTATGAGCATGAGGACGAGTTCTGAGCCCTCGAATCCGCTCAAAAGCTGGTGGAGCAGTGGTTTCTAAATTGCGGGAAGCTGAAATGGGGGGCTTCCTAGGGCTTGCTGGCCAGGCAGTTTTGCTAAATCACTGTGCTCTTTTAGCCTACATATAAATGTGTATGTGCACGTGCAAATGTACACACACACACGCGCGCGCGCAAGTGTATATTCCACCATATACACAGATATGGTCGCTCAGGCCTAGAATCCCACTTTGGAGACTGAGGCATGAAGCTGACGTGAAAATCAAGGCAAGCCTGGGCTAAAGTGTGAGCTCATATCTCACAAACCGGAAAAAGAGGAAGTAAAGGAGGATAGAGCAAAATAGGAGTGTGGGAGAGAAGAAGGGGAAAGCTAGGGAGGGGAGAGAGGGTGAGAAAGAGGGAGAGAGGAAAGGATGGGACTCAAGTGAACTAGAACCCAGAGAGGAAATAGTATTGAGATTTTGTTTATTTATTTTTTGAAATAGAATATACATAAACAGGCATGTTTATAGATGTATATTTAATTATAAAGGTGGACTGTGTTACAGGAGAGGGATAATTAAGAGAACTTTTGAAAAGACTAGAGTAAACAAGATTTCTGCCACAGAAAGGCAGTGAAGGGGCCTACCTTTCATAGAAGCATGGCTTTTCCAGATATCATAAAATGAAGTCATGACAAAGAAAATAAATATAAAACCAGGAACTTTGGCACGTTGAACCCCGAGAACTTAGAGAGAGAAAGAGAGATGGAGGCAGAGAGAGAGAGATCAAAGTATTCAAAATATGAACTAATTTCTCGCTAAAATATTCCCTAAATATTTTTTGTGTCCATTATTGCTGGTTTGTCAAGCAAATGTTCATTAATTGGTTTTTAGAAGTGTGTGTTTAGATGGTCCTATGTGTACATAATATGTAAAGGGGTTAGAGCTCTGGACTACAAGATGCATACCAAGCAGATGTGTGAGCATGTCCCAGACATCACATATGGGTTGAGTTGAGCATTGGGTCTCCACCTAACTGCCTCTCTTCAGAGCTGCCGCATTTCGGTGAGCTACTGTGAGTAACATTATATTGCTTCACCACATAGTTGTTTCACCGTTAAAGTATAAACCACATATGTCTGACATAAAATTTATGCTCACTAATTCAGGAACCTGATACGTATTCTTCACCTTGATTTATATTGATAATGTTATAAACTATATTATTTAATCAATATTTAAGTTTGTTTACTTTCTTCAATGAACAATTCATTTTCATGGAACATCCCAGAAATTGGGAGATAATAACTCATAAGTCAGGTTGTATATAACTGTATATAACTTCTTTAGCCAGGTTGATACAAAAGTTAGATGACATCACGGTGTTTTAGTCCATGAGATACAATCACAGATTCTTGATACATTTTTTCAAACATTTCTTTGAGTTTATTATAATGCATTTAGGTCAAATTTTTCCCCAACCAAGCCTGAGTAGACTACAAACTCCTGAGTCCATTGCAGTGGGCTGACTGCTTTTCTTTGTTTTTGTAAAGACGATTCTCTTCACATGGCTGTAGGTACATTGTTTGCCTGTAGTCTAGCTATAGGAAGCAAATGATTCAGGATGCTGAAAATAATAATAATAATAGTTGTCAAGCAGTCTTTGGTGTAAAATAGTCTGCTTACTTCTCTTTTGGACTATTTGTTACCTTGCCCGTCCACAGCAACAAATTCAAAACAAGAATATAACTTACTATCTTGTATGTATCTCTTAATGGAAAATTTGTTTGATTCCAGAGTACATACAGAACGGTAATCAAGAGAAATTAATATATAACTTAGTAACTTAAAATACTGAATAAAATGTTAATTTTCTTTTCAATGAAACATACTGATATATGAGAGAGGAGATGCCAATATCCAGACTTTACAAAGAATTTAAGTACCAAGGAAATAAAACCACCAATCAATAAGTGGTAAATGAAATGAAGTTTTCAATCAAAGAAACACAAGTGTTCAAAAATGTACTCTAAAAACTAGTCAACATCACTAGTCATCAAGGAAATACAAATTAAAAATACTATGATATCCTGCCTCATTCCAGCAGAAAGGCAATCGTAAAAAAAAAAAAATCGACAAATTTTGGTGAAGATACAGAATAAGAGAAACACTGAATATAATTACTGCAATTATGAAAATAAGTTTGGAGTTCCTAAAAAATAATTAAAAGTAGACCAACAGTAGAACCCAGCTACTTCACTCCTAGGAAGATACCCAGAGGGTACCGTATCTTACCATGGGGTTATTTGTACCACTGTTTTTACTGTAATTCTATTCCTTAGAGCAAGGAAGTGAATGTAACCTAGTCCATCGACAGATAAATAAGTAATAAATTCTACATGTACAAAAAAAATTTTAAGCTCTAAATACAACTGAAATCACATAATTCCAGGAAAAAGTGTGGACTTAGACTGTGTAAGGTTAAGGGAAGCTGCTCAAATTCAGAAGAAGGAAAAATGAAAAAGGAACACATGTTCTTCCTTATACGCAGATCCTACGTGTGTGTGTGTGTGTGTGTGTGTGTGTGTGTGTGTGTGTGTGTGTCGTGTAACATATATGGAGAAAAATAAAGGGTAACGCTGGATGATGAAGGACGAATGCAGGTGAAAGGTATAGGAATCATCAAAAAGACATGAGGCCCACTATTTTCCTAGTGATGACTTGGACAGGAAGTTTTTTTCATGTTTCCTGCTGGATACTAGCATCAAACTGTGATTTATAGTATATATGTAAAACGAAAATGAGTCTCCCTGGCTTCAGAATGGCTACTCTAAGTACATAAA
Organism: Rattus rattus; assembly: GCF_011064425.1. Lineage (NCBI taxonomy): Eukaryota > Metazoa > Chordata > Mammalia > Rodentia > Muridae > Rattus > Rattus rattus. The sequence goes on from NC_046156.1 coordinate 41,090,714, forward strand.
AATTCACTAAGATGTATAGATCTTTGGTCTAGGCAAGGGCTTGTATATGTGGCTGTGTTTATTTAGTTGTGGGATGTTTTTGATTTACAAGTTCTTAAGAATAATGTAAATTTCATTTTAAAAATTTAAACTAAATGGACAAAAAGAAGTGAAAGTCTGACAGGAGTGTCAATGTAAACTGTCTATAGGAGACGATTTGGGGAAATCGTAGAAGGCATCTATTCCATGTTAGCACATTATAAAATGCACCCAGATTGATGAAAGTGGATTAAAAAAAACCCCAATGCGTTCTCCTAAACAATAGTGTATTATCTATAAAGCCATTCTATTATTCTCCTTAAGTTGTAGAACATGCCAAATATAATTACAAAATACATATTCAAAACATGTAAACCACTAATTTCCCACTTGTAAAAGCCTGATTCAAAAAGCAATTTACGTTATGGTTTACTTAAGCTCTGTAACTACATTAAAATATGATAGTGTATACACAACAGCTTGTTAACAAGATTATCAAAACATTAAAATCATAATGCGCCACTTCAATTATGGATACTTAAAATTAGCGCTAATCCTCACAGTACCAATTTTTATCTCCTAAATAATTTTAGCTATTAGCTGCTCATTCAAATTCTGTATCTCGGATGATCAGCATTCCAGAGGAAGAACTTAGCTCCTCTTCTCACAACTCTTTGGTAGCGAACCAAAGCTGCCTCCCTTCGTCCTAGTGAGAGCCGTCCCAGTACTCCTGGGACTGCTTAGTACAGTTTCTTACTCTTTAGTACAGTTGTTCTGTTGTGGTGACCCCAAACCATAAAAGTGTTTGCATTACTCTTTCCTAACTGTAATGTTGCTACTGTTAGGAATTTGTAGTGTAAATATCTGTGTTTCCACATGGTCTTAGGCGAGCCCTGTGAAAGGTACTCCAGGGTCTGGTTCCAGAGGTTGAGGACCACTGCTCTAGTCTTTAAAAAGCTGTCTTTTTAAGAACTGGAGGGAAAATCCCTGGCCTTGTATTTCCTATATTTCTACGGATCATCTTGTCAGTAGACTCATTCCAGTAAGTTATCTGAATGGTGTTATTATTCCAAATGTAGGAAATTAGTCATAAAAGGCATCCACAATAGTGAGGGTTCCTTTTTGTACTAAAAATGATGCTCTTAATCAAGGAGTGCTTAGAATACAGCACTCATATCAGGTTGGACACATTAATTCCTCTGTTAGGACAATGAGCTTTATAAAAAAAATTAACTTGCATTTGATTTTCTTGGTGCTAAATTTTTGCAGAATTTCTAACTGGAAATTATAGAATCAATATTCATCACATTGGACTCCTCATTAAATTTTAAAGTAGTGAAAATGATACTATGCTTTAAAATATTCTAAATTTATATCTTGGGGCTAGAAAAAGGTTTGGTGGTCAAGGGTGTCTAGGACTATTACACAGGACTCGGGTTTGGTATCCTTAGGTTCCTAAATTGAGACAGGATGGAATTAGAAACATAAATAATTTTATGCACTCAACTGGCAGCCTACAACCATCTGTACTTCCAGTTATGGGAGAGCTGACGCCCTCTTCTGGATTCTGTGGGCCCTGAAGGCACATATGGGCATATATACCTGCAGACAAAGAATCCAGTCATATAAAATAACAACAAATATTAAAATGTATACTAAATTGAGACCAAATCTATAAAGAATTCAGAAGCATGCAAAATTCCTGAGCATGTTCATGATTTTAATAAACATTAGTAAGTTTTGCAATACTGTACTTTATTTTATCCCCCATGAATGGTAAAAAATTAAACAAGCTATCTGAAATTGCTTTCAATCTCCCCAACAAAGTTGTGTGAATAAAAAGCCTTAGTATTTGTGTATGTTACAAGCAAGCAATAGAAAACATTTATGTGTGTAAGCATGTGTAGGCATGCAATGGTATTTACTCTGTACAGTTAACATGAAATTAATTACCTACGCTGCATCTCTCATGGGATTAACTATATGCATTTGCTGGCTGCTTACCATTGATGCTTATTCTAGTAAACACATCATTAACTATATAGTCATGATATAATTTTGTCTGAAGATTCCAGAATATCTAAAGGTCATCATCTAGAGTTCTTATTCATGTGCTAGATGACAGAAACCAGAATGGACATGATGAAGTTCTGCTCCAAGAGTGGACACTCGCACTCTTTGATTTGCAGAAGGAGTTGCAGTGATGATCATTTTGTTGAAGCCAGTGAGAGAAAATTTGGGTAAAATAGTATGAAATTTCAGTTGAAATAGAAGAGTGCCGGCATTTTATCTATGAATATGATTACAAACATATTATATTTTTCAAGGCACACAAATGCCTGCATATAGGAGTGATGTGTATTTATTCCTGAAGATGCTTAACACAAATATGCTATAATATTTAACCTCCTAAAGCCATAGACAGCATCATATAAGATATTTATAATTTTAAAGAGAAATTTTCTTCACCTATTACTTGTATAACCTACCATTTTCATTTTCAAGCTTTGGTTAACCTTTTCTCATTTATTTTATATTCTTTTTGAATCCGTCTTCATTTTTCTTTTCTTCTTTTTTTTTTAGTTTTCTAGTCATTGGTTACATTTTGTTATTTGCTACTCTGAGATATTTTAAAATTCTTTTTTTAATTATTAAAACTTAATTTGATGGAACCTGAACGTATGCTTGCAATCAGAATGCACATACAGAAAAACCAAACTGAATTCTCTATACCTTCAGGCTCTCATACTACAAATTTTCTTTGACTTGGAGAAGGGCTTTTGCATACACACACTGTATACATGTAACAATGTAAACACATCACAATACATAATTACACACATATCTATAGACATATATGTTTACCCCTAAACATGACAAGTGGAACAGTAATAATGATCTTATGTAGACGAACACAATTTCTCAATAAGGTAATTCTTTGTTCGGATCATGGTGGAAGTCCAGTAAGAAATTATAGTTTATTAAGGGATACAATGAATTGGTAAAGCAGTAGTTAAATTCAACCAAACGTGAAATAAATTATCAGTTGGCATCATATCTCACTGCCATTCAAGTTGGGGTGAAACAGGGTGGAAATTAAAGACATACTCAGCTTCCTACATAGAGATATGATGAGGTCAGAAACATAAGTAATTTCTCCTTGTTACCAAATGTCCTGTGAAACTCAATCTTCCTATATGAAGTTTACATCATTATTGCTATTTCTGCCAACTCTAATAATCCAAAGTAAAGAATCAAGAGCATTACAGCAGTTTTAACCTTTGGATTCAAACGACAGGTAGACTGATTGTATCTTCTAGATAGCGCTCTCTAAATTGACATGGTTAGAATAGATTTCTTGACTCTGCCTCTATGCTGAGTTTCCATTGCACCTTCAAATTCTATTACACACACCAGAAAAAAAGCCAGCAAACATAAATTGTACAACTCAACATCTCCACCTAGTGACAAGAATCCCAACACGTGACGAAGCCTAGCAAAGAGGAAAAGACTCAGTTCCTCATGTCCTGGCAGCTCCTCTCCATAATAAAGATCCGGAAGCAGCAGCCTGCACCCAGCGGCCTGCTCCTTAAACAACTGGAGAGTTTTGTTCTCCAGTTAGTGATTCTTAGAGCTATGCCAACCAACCGACATTTCTACAGAGTCCTTTAGTCCTTGCTCATGGCTTCCAAAGCCTGTTACTTCCCTTCCCCCTCCCCCTTAAGATACTATATTCTACGTCACATTATTTTGCAGAATCTAACTTCTCTGTTTCTCATGTTATTCAGTTTTAATATGTATTCTTTCCATGTACCAACCACTTGGTACTCATTGTTCAGTTCTGCCTGTGGTAGTTGAAGTAGACACACGTGTAAAAAGGCCTCACCTTGCCTGTTAGACTCAGACTTCATTTACAGGTCCAAGACAGGCACCCAATATTAAAGTACAGAAATCAAATCACCTTGAAGTGATAAGAGGGTAGAATCAGCTGAGACAGGCAAAAAACACTCTGGAAGAAAGGCACAAAGTAACTCCTAACAACATCATACAGGGGACCAAAGACCTGAACTGGAGATTGTGCAGGTTTTTTTTTTTTTTTCTTGTGCTTGGATGTGTGTCTTTAATTTCATCATTTTCACAAACTTTGTAGAAGACTTCCACAGAAAAGAAGTCCTAGGGTGTATGATGGATAAGTACATATTATGGTTATGGTATTTTACATGTGAAGACTACAGTGAAATTTCCAAATCAGTTCCATAAACATCTATGACTGGAGCAAATTATTGTAAACAAGTACTTCATGCTATTAAAAGAAAACATGTAGAAATGGGTGTAGAAGCATGGTAAAAATTGGTATCTTATTATGAATTTTCATACATTTACTATGCCCTTCTCTTATTCTCATGCCTCACTTCAAACCTAAGAGTTTTTCAATCCCAGTGTACAAAAAGGTAAAATAAAGCTGATATTATAGTTGATGACACAATTAAATCATATTCAATTGGATTAATGTTATAGTCCATTAACTTAAAAATTGTTCATATTTTCCATAATTTTATGACTTCTATATAATGTATTTATAGGTGGTAAATTAATTAAAAAAAAGGGCATGTTTATGATAAGGTTCTTCTTGACACGTCCCTCCTCAATGCATCAGTAAATTTCATTCTTCATAGCCTTTGATACCCCGAGAATGACTGGATTAGCACTCAGAACCACTCGGCCCACTGAACTGCAGTAATAGCCACTTGCAAAAATTATGTATAATTTTTTTAAAGTTTATACTTTTTGTCTGCCAGATCAAATACTCTCTGAATATGTCTGAGAATCTGAATCACACTTTTTCAGTGGTGTACTGTTTTGAATTGGTTGTACAAGTTGGAATTCAGTTAACAGAAGCCTTTAAATTTTGTTGGTCTTGTCCCATTTATAGGAGATTTTTAATGTATTCAAAGGCTTTGATTATTTCCAATAATATTTGCTTTACTATCTTCACTCATCACACCTTGAAAAAGGGATCACTTCCATAATTCACTGGAATAGGATCTACTCATTTTTATTTCATTTAGTTCCTTAGTACATGTGAAATTTGCTTCAACCATTAGAATATGAAGAATATGGAGTGATTTCCGTTTTAAAACAGCAAACGCTGATATCATTCATTAAGTGGTTCTACATGCTCTGAATGATTGGAGTGCTTTATCTGAGCAACTTCCCTAGATCCTTGTAGGGATCATTGTCATGAGCGCCACTGACTCACTATAGTACAAAGAAAACCTTGTGAGTTCCTACATTTACTTTAAAGACAATCCATCTCACTAACTGTCTTCTCTAAAGTTGAACTATATTGGAGCTTATCTCTTCTGAGTCCTGCAGATCGAATCAACTGCTCTCCCACGGAGCTCTACTCCCACCTCTTTTTCCTTCGTAGGGTATTGTTGTTGTTAGTTTGTTTGTTTGTTTGTTTGGGGGTTTGTTTTTTGTTTTGTTTTGTTTTTTGTTTGATACTCTTAAGATATTTAGAAACAAATAAAGACTTAGAGAAGAATACTCATTTTGTCTCTTTTATATCAACCCACTCTTGTTAGCTTGGAGTTTACACTGGGTAATGTGAAGAGACCTTTTCTGCCATCTTCATAAGGAAGAGAACACAACCACATTTGATGTGCACGGCAATGGTCTTGCCTCACAGAGGCCTATCTGATCACTGAAACACCGTCACTGTAAGTCCATCACACATCACCTTGGCAACATAAAACTTTCCTTTGAGGAAGTACCATCCAAACCACAATCAAGAGAATTCTTTAGGTGAAATATTTAAATACCTAAAATGAACAATTCCACTCTTCCTCTACTTCCCTACCTCCCTTTCTCCTTCCGTTCCCTCTCTGTTACTATGCTCATCCAATGTGTTATTTGGCCAGAATATTCCTTTGAAAAAGCTGTAATTTCTATATTTTACATAGGAAGAATTCAGGCTAAAGATATCATTACACCTAGAATCCTGACGGCATTCAAACAATCCACAAACTGAAAAGGAGCAGAATGAAGATGCATACCAAAGACTAGCCTAGAAGGAAGTTGGATGAGGACACAGAGGGCTGAGCACCAGTTGACTCCCCTCTAAACGCACAGATGCAGGAGCTTAGTAGAACAGGGAATACCAAAGAGAAGAAAGGCCCCAGGACAAGAGCCCAGGTCAGTCTGTCAACTCCAGCCTGGTCTGATATAGTCCTTTCTCACCTCCATCCACCCCGAGTTATACATTCTCAGAACAAGGGTACCCTTGTGGACCCCTGAAGTCACTGAAGGACTGATGCAGAGATGAACTGATGGGGACAGCGATGCTTCCATTGCCAAGCCAACCCATGTGGGAGCAGAGTGGAATTCAAGTATGCAGCCTGAAGAGCTGATCTTACTAGCCTCCACGTCCCCTGAATGACTAGTTCCCCAAGGTCACAACCTGCATCCTCTGGGTCTGTAATCATCACCTGCTGTGTTACAGATGTGAAGGTAACATTTTCTAACAAGGCAAATGATGGTCTCTAGCCCTACAAGGTACTTTCTGCCTGTACTCTATCTCCACAGAGCAATGAATTTATTATAGTTTTATACCCCACATTATTAGTATCCCAAAAATGATTTCCTGAAATAATATCAATTCATTTTTTTTACAGAACAGTAGATTCTATATGAAGTCGATCTGCATCATGTTCTAAAAAAATATCTTCACAGAGTCTGCTGATGTCAGTTCCTTTGCTAACTGAGGCTTGCCTAAGTTATTTCTACCTGTCAGTTGCTATCCAAACCTGTTCTGGGGTCCTGGTGCTCTCACTGTCCTAGTAAAACTCTTACCGTTCCATTTCTGCTTATGAATTAATGACATAAAAGAAACTTGTTATTGATCAAAAAATCTATCTGTATGTATTGTTGTGTTTTGTTTTTTTCTTAATTCGCCAAAAATTCAAGCTTGGCTTCCACACAGCCTTGCTGTTGACAATCCAGTGTCATTTCCTTTCCTCTACACTATTCTCTCTTAAAACACTGTTCTTTACCCTCAGTGACCTTCTTCACTTGCCTGTGTTTGGTGCTGGTCCAGCCATCCTTCACATGAGGAAGAACTGATTGTAAATGAGAGAGCAATGCATCTTTTTTCTTCTTGAATTTTCTTGAATTCCATTTGTGGTCTCCTCTGTCTAGATCTTTTCATGTGAAAGAATGAGCTCCCAATGTATTAAAAACAGAAGATGCCCACAGACATGATACTACACAGTCTAAGGCTACTGGTTGGAAAATTATTTCACTGCATCTGGTGTCTTCAGGCATTAAAGTGTGTGCATGCATATGTGTATGTGGACACGTAAAATATTCAGCCTAAGGAAACAAGTGCATTTCACCACCATGTGATTAAATTCTGAATTAAATTATCTGGACTGCTGCCCTACTCACTGCATGGGTGGTCAGAGGTCACCCCAACTACTTAATTAATGCTGTGTCCCCACCCGCATCCATTCATTCTGACTTCTCTAGGAGGAAGATCTCTCTGGGCAGCACAAATAGCACTGATTTTTAAAATTGGCAGAATTTAATAATAATCTTTTTTATCTGCAGTTCTCCTACAATTCAACTTGTTTTTTCTTGAGGACAGATCTCCCCCAGTGCTCGCAAGTTCTCGCATTCATTGTGTTTTCCCATTCACATCCACATCCATTCACATGGCCCTTTTCAATCCTCTCTGTGTTTTTGGTCTTCAGTTCTTTTATTCAAAAGCATGAGAGCTGGCATCCTCTTTGTCTTCCTGTTTTTCAACGTGTTTATTTCAAGATGAATAGAAATTAAATTGCCAAAATAATTGGTTTCTAAATAGATATTAGTATGCACACTTCACATATTCCAAATTATAAGCTCTACATAAATGACATGTTCAATTTATAGTGGTGCCGTGGTTTTCAGTACAGAATCCAGGACATATTTTAAAACAGGAGTTCATTCATAATTTCTGCCCTAGACTTTTCTACAGCACAATTTATTTTTAATTTTTAACATAAAATTATCTTCAGTACCTTAAACTTTCTTGGACTGTCAGTGCATTTTATACAGACACAAATTCTCGAATGCATACCCAGTTTTATTTTTCCCTCTATTTTATTAGTAAAGACATTAACAATAAAATCGGTTTCCTTGCTCCAGCTGGTAATTTCTCCTCCACGCTAGTAATATATTATTCCCCTTTTTGTGACATCATAATCATCTATACAAAAGTACCATGTATCTTTGTGTAGAAGCTACTGTTTCCATTAAATTTAATTACCTCCCCCTGTGGTTTTAAATAGAAGTGGCTTCAAAATGAGGGCAGCTTCTATTAAATTTAATTACTTTCTCCTGCTGCTTGCATGGTAAAAGGGAGGTTGCTAAATGAGAGTGGCTTCTAAACTAAACTATATGGTAGCTGTGTGCAAGCAGTAACAAAATTGTGTTTAAACCAGCAGCCAGGCTGCGAGATTTCCTGGTTCCCATGCTTTAACTTTCAGTATCTCAAAGCCATCTTAAATCAATGAACACTAAGATGTTTTTTTAAAAGTAACATTAGTTTTATGAGTACAACAAAGAAAAATACACCACTACCTTGCAGAAATGCAGAAGACTGTGCCACTGTACGGTTCAAGCTGGGAACTTTTAGTGCTACTGTTATTGGTGACTTCCTTGTTCCAGGGCTAATGAGCTTATTACTCTGACATTGTTAATGCCTAGTTAAATTTTTTTTTGATTTTGATCAAATGAATTTAAAGGATGCTTCATTAAAGGTTATTAAAAAAAGAGATACCAAGGCTGGAGTGAGTGTTGAGAAAATAAAAATAGTAATGTTAAGTGAATAAAACCAGTCTATTAATAGAGCTTTACATCCAACTGGATGTAGTTCTGTGCTGTGAAATAGTGAGGTAATGGAAATCACTTTAAAAATACTTTTTAAATGAAATGGAACAGAAGATGAAATATAAAAAAAAACCTTTTCGAATTAATTTTTAATTAGGAAATGGTACTCGGCTAGGCTACCTTTACACAATGTTTATTTTAAACTCACAGGCAGAATTTAGATGAACAATATTTTCATTCAATCGCACAATTTAGTATAAATATAAAACAAGACACCCCGTAAGCATTTTAAGTAACAAATTAAACATTTACATTTTTTACTGTGCACTGAGGCTTAACATTTATGCAGCTTCAAAACCAAAGTGCAGCCTCAAGGGAAGCCTCTCCACTGACAAATTAATACCTTAGAGAACAGAGCTGAATGGTGGCAATGAACTCATTTGTTCCCCCAATAATGAAGAATGACTTTTTCTTTACCACATCTGTGACTGTTGCTATGGTGACCCAGACTTACCTCACTGCTTCTCGGAGAGCCCCTCGCTCACCAAGAGTCGTGTGCTTGATGTCATCAAAATTATTCTCCAGCTTCTCACAGGTCTGCAACACATTAAAACAGTGAATTAATTTCCCACACCCACCAAAAAATTACATCTATGCAGTTATGTAAAAATATAATCGATCGTATTGATCGCAGGCTCATGAAAAATAGGCACGCTGCCTTAATTGGGTAGGACTCATTAAAATCGACGGTGAAATTCAACAGCCACAAACTCTCAAGTCCAGTGATGCAGCTGCAGGAGAAATCTTCTCAATAGACTTTCTTCAAAATAGGTGTTAAAAAAAAATGAGTGTCACACAAAACTACCCAAACTGCCAGGGTTTTCCAGAATAGCAATTAGTTTCCTAAAATAATCTCAAATTCATTAAAGCCTATGTACATTTAAAAGGGAAAAATTAGTAAAGGTAAGTTCAAAAATCATATTGATAAGTGTATGGGATAATGAACCAGTGCAAAATTAGGAAATGTGTACCAAAACGGACAGGGCCAAAGAACAAAACGTGCTACAAATTAAATCTAAATTTAGAATTGGAGCCTCAGAACAACCTTACATACTATATTTTAAACTGTACGTATGAATCCAAATATTTATATTTCAAAATAAATCAGCCTGATTGTCATGCTATCTAGTCTTTGAGGAAGATGAAGTCAAGACCATACATTACAGGCTACTTAAACCTCAGAAAGGTTACTATCAGATAGTAAATACACCAGTACCACTGCATTGGATTTTCTAAAAATAAATTTAATGTATAAGCTACATTCTTAATTTAATGGTACACTTTACACCAACAATTGTATAACGCAATGAGTATCAAAACTTATATCAAATTTTAGCCTAAAATGAGTATTTATTTTAATCTTTTCAAACATTTAGGTAACAAAAAATAGTTTTGAACTTGGTTTTATGTAGGGTTCTTTTTAGCTTTTGCATTTTAATTTTATAAACCGAAAAGTAAATGATAATAAAATTTAATTATGAATGTATTATTTCTATTCCCAAGTTATAAAAAGGACATGCTGCATTTCAGAACAGCACAGAACTTAGGTTATTGATTTCTAATCATACAAGAGTTAATTAATTTCCAACCTTCTGGTATCCAATTCACCATCCTCACCTTTAGTCTCTCATTTTTGTGTAACTCAAATTAAGAAAAAGATCAGCCTAATGCATAACCAGATTATTTTATGATGGGAATCTAAGAAATTTCTAAAATAATTTGAATATAAAAGTTTTTATATTTAATGAGGCTCAATTTACTATGTTTTCTGCCATGCGTTTAGTGCTTTTAATGACCCACTTATTTGAAATATTCTTCAAAATCAGTAATGCCTCTTTTAGCATTTTCAGGAAGCTTTGCAATTGTGTATTTCACCTTTTAATAAGCCATGACTTTGAGATGACATTTATATGGTTTAAGACTGGAAATCACATCATATGGATATCAATAAAATACTATTTCCCTTAAATACCATCTATAATTGGGAGTCACTTTCCCATAATTAAGTTTCAGTGCCCACAGAATCTATTTCTCAACAGTAGTCTGGTCAATGGATCAATTTTCCATACATGTACCGGTACACACACCTTAATTATACTTATATCCATGCTATAATAAATAATTTTCCCTACAAATAAAGATAGGACAATAACTAAGTGGAAAGTGACAAAAATGGTACATGAACAATCTTTCGTGACAAAATTCAAATAGCCAAAAAAAAACCCAACATCAAGTTCTACATGATTATTGAACAGAAAAGGGAAACCATAAGCCATAAATAACTAAGCTCCACTCCATGTTGGAAATGTGTAAAAAGAAAAAGATGTACCACAGAGTGTTTTTGTTCTAGTATGGAAAGCATTATACGAGTAATAGCCCTGTGAACTATTACAGTCACTTCCCAAAATGACGGCTGTAGTTTCAACAGCGCGCTATTTGCACATGTATCTGGCCCTGCTGTTTTACGCCTGAAATAATGTTTGGTGTATTCGTCCAAAGTCTCGTGAAAGAATATTAATGTTAATGTTCCATAGTCCCAACTGTAAAGATAAAAAGTTTCATATTGAGCTGAAACGGATGTGATATAATACACATAGCCTAAATAAAAACTACATACCACTAAGCATAAGCAACTATAAACACGTTAAGCAACATGGAAACACCTCAAATTGTACCAACAAAGAAGTGATACATAAAAGAAAACACACTCAAAAGTACCCTTCTTTAGTTTGCATCTCTGTTACTGTGACCAAGCTAACCAGCTTCAGAACCTCAGGTAATAAGCCTGCAACAAAGGGAAGTCAGAGCAGTAGCTCAATGCAGGAACCTGCAGGAAGGAACCGAAGTCAGAACCAGAAGGAGCCTGCTTACTGCCTTACCTCTAGCCTACATCAGCGACTTTCCTTATGTAGCCCAAGCCCAACTGTTCAGGGATGGTACCACTCAGAGTAGGTGGGGCTCTCACCATCAATTAGCCATCAAAAAATGCCCCACAGACATACTTATAGATCAGGCCAATGGAAGCAATTTCTCACTTCAGGAGAGAGCTTCTTGGATGGCAAGTTGACACCATAATCTAATTGATGACGTACTCCATTTGTATCAAGTCCCAAATGGTCCCGGCAACAAGGAATACTCTGAGCACTGATAATTCTATGTGGAAGAATTACATTAAAAAGAATGAAATGCTTAAGAATAAATTCAACGAACACCCGAAAACTACAGAAAATTATGTTTTTTTTCCTTAAATGATTTTTAAATGGAACAAAATTCCATTACCATCAACTGGAAGGCTTCCTATTATGAAGGTGGTTCTATTCTATGAATTGACCCAATGATCCAATTCATAGAAAATTACACTTGGGTTTTTTTGTTTCTTTAATTTAACAAACTCTTCTCACAGTTAGCCTGAAGGCAAAGGATAGAATATCCAAAACTGCTTGGGAAACAGAGTGAACTTATTAAATTATACCCTCAATTTCAAAACCTGTTAACATGTATACAGTTTGTATATTCATAATATAAGCCTATACATATGCAGACATATATATGTATATATAATATATAACATATATGCAAATTGACTCTAAAACCTATGATCAATTCACTTTTAAAAATAAAAGCAAGATAATGTGAAGAAGGCTAAGAACTGTAGTAATATCACAAGGGAGTAAAGTCAGACTTCCTGACTAACACAGCATTCAAAACCATGTCAAAATAACCACAGACCTAACAAAAGCTAAACTTTAAAACATTCCAAAGAGAGACATTTTTTCTAACTTTAAATTAACCAAAGGTGTCATAAACACATAGAGAAAACAGAAACTGTTATTTGACAGAAGACTTTTCTCTAGAACATGTGACAACTGAACTCACTAAGACAACTTCTGTCTCCTACTATCTTAAATGGGCAAACACTTCATAATAGATAGTCTCCAAACCAAAACACAGAATGGTGATGGAAATGAAAAAAATGTCTACATAATTATTACTCGGAGGAAGAGTGAGATCAATAAACTGGGAGAAGGGTGATAGCATCAAGGAGCGACATTTTCTCTTGGTCACAATCTGGCCACATTGAACACAAAGATGCTAGCTCATTTGAAAGCAATTTGTTGCTGTCTCAGAAGGTAAGGAAGAATAATCCAAGTATAATTAACAGAGTCATATGGCCGGCAATTACACTTTCGTTATAGTGGCATTATAATGAAATAAAAACATATTTCCACAGAAAAATGTGTACACAGATTTTTCACTGTGTTATTGATAAAATGGCAAAGGGATAATCAGTGTGGTATCCCCCACATCACAGCCTATTATTGCCTGTAAAGTGTGAAGACACAAACATTGTCTGCTGGGGTTGAGCCACAAAGCATTATTCTAAGTGGGACATGCCATCTATGAATGATAGCATTTTATAATTCCATTTATAAAAGACCTAGTCTGGGCAAATCAATAAAGAGCAGATTAGTGGTTGCCGAGGGCTGGAGAAAGAACGAGGTGGGATCTCCTAATGGGAATTTGAATTCTTGGAAATAAAAAGGAAATATCCTGGAATTTGAGGTAATTAGGATGCCACTTTTGAATAGACTAAAAACTGTATAATTGTAATTTCAAAGGGTGAACTATATGGTATGTGCAAGATATTTCAGCAACACTGTGATATTAAAACTAGGCAAAGTAATTTATAGCAGCGAAACTCTCCAGCAATGGAGGCCGAAAAGGGTCTTCCATGCACTAATTAATTAGCTTCTTGAAAGTTCCCTTAAGTAGATACACAAAATTAAAACAATAAAACGGTTTTAAGTCAGCCTGAAAATGGCATGTTTTCTTACCTTAGCATGACAGATAGATAGATAGATAGATAGATAGATAGATAGATAGATAGATAGATAGATAGATAGATAGATAGATAAACAGACAGACTGATAGACTGATAGACAATGAAATATCATGCTGCTTCATTAATAAACACAACATTAATGGCTTGGGGCATTATGTAAAAAATTAACCGAAGTTTAAGAGACATCCTTGAAAATGAATAAATTCAAGAGTTTTAATTCTGGTTAAGAATTATAATTTAGTATCATCTAAAGGAGTTACAGTTCAAGAATTAAACATGCTTCAAAATAACATAGCAATTATTTGCCACAAAATTGGGGGGGGGTCATTTTATTTTCGCTTTTTTATTCTTTTGTTTATAGTTTGGGACTTGTTAAGACAGGTCTCAAATTTGAGATTATTCTGCCTCAGTGTACCAAGTACTACAATTATAAATGGACATTATCACATTTGCTTTTGTTTTGAGGTGTTATTTAGTTGAATCTGTGGGCTAGTAAACCATTCATGTGGCCGAGTGTGATTTTAATAATTGTTTGGTGCCAAAGTAAGTTAATTATACATATTTTACCTGTAGATAGGATGTTTATTATTGGTTTGTCTGGGGACAGATTCTACAATCAAAATGTGTCTCAAATCGTTACGACACTGAGGATGACTATGAAGTCTGGGAATGACTGGGAAGTCCAGATCATACTGCCTTCACCTCCTGAGTTTTGGAATTATAGAATCACTGCACTACACCCAGAAGGGTTGGATGATATTCAAAGATAATATGCAAATGATTGGAAATAATTTGAAAATTGAACAACTGAATATTTTGGACTCCATAACCAGCACACATATATCTTTCCAACTCTCCTGCACTAACACAAGGCCAGGTTAGAATCTCGACTCTCAAGGTAAAACCAGTTTTTCTCTATTGTTCTTAATTTTTAATATTCTTTTATATCTGACCTTGCAGTCAGAAAAAAAAGTGGAAAAATAGAACAAAAACAACATCTCATATATGTATACATATATGTATTTACACACACAGATACTATAAAATGTGTCCTCTCTTATATTATATAAAAGTGCTCAACTTTTAAACAATTCTGATTAATAAAGACATTCATGCAGCAGTCTTATAGGAGTGAAAATTAAGAGAATACTAAATTTTTAACATTAAGCAAAGTTAAATAAATAAAGCACTTTAAATATAAGTTGCTTACACTTATTACAAACACCCATTACAAGGATTTTTAATAAATTGGTGCTTCCAAGAAAACATATAATATTTTTAAGAAGATACTTTAAAATTAAATATCCTGATTATAGAAAACAAATGTGGTAGTCACGGTTACTATTGCTGTTCTGAAACACCGTGAGCAAAAACAACTTGAGGAAGAAAAGGTTTCGTATACCAACCAGTTCATCATCAAAAGCTGTGAGGAGCGGAACACAAGAAGGGTAGGAGACTGCAGGCAGGGGCTGATGCAAACGAAGGCCATGAAGGAGGCAGAGCTTATGAATTTCTGCCTTTGCTTGTTCATCCTCCTTTCTTACAGAACCCAGGCCCACCAGGCCAGGGGTGGCACCGCCCACCATGAGCCGGGCCCTCCTTCATTAATCACTAAGAAAATGTCCTACTGGCTTGCCTACAGTCCAATATCATATAGATATCTTCTCAATTGAGGACCCTTCCTCTATGATGACTTGAGCTTGTATTGATTTGACAACACAGTAGTCAGTACAAGTAAATTCAGGAGATTAGTAATGAGAAAACTATTCACCATCTCGGAACATGGAACAGAGTCTTTCTCTTACTTAACATATTTATTATTTTCCAAATTATAACTTACAAGTTAATTGTTTCTGTCTTCAAAATATTTCACAAATGAGTCATACATTTTTAAAGATATGTGAATATTTGTATTATCTATTTTGAGTTTATAATTTTTAGGATTTATTTTTATTCTTTTAATTATGTGTATGTACATATGTCTCTGCGTGGTTTTGAGCTGGGCAGTGCAGATGCTTGCAGACTTTGGATCTCTTGGAGGTTGACTGACAGGTGGTTGGGGGCCACCTGAGATGAAGCTGGAAAGCAAACTCAGGCCGCTGAGAGAGCAGCAAGGCCTTTCGACCTATAAGATGGCTCTCCAGATCAAGTTTACGAGATTTATAGATAATCATTAGCAATAAAAAATAATGCAAAATAAAGAATGATTCAAAAATTCACATATATATGTAAATTTCAATTATTGAAATGTATGTCTGCTCTACATGGTTGGTAAAGATTCACTAAACTTTCTACTTTAATTTATATTAACTCTTACAATTATCTCCTTGGTTCCCTTACTTTTATGTACCCTAAAAAGATGGAAGGATGAATACTGAATGCTAATGGAAAAATGAGGGTGGTTTGTTTGCTACATTTAACGAGAGAGAGAAGTTTAATCCTAACCACTGCCACCAGTGGGACTGAAGGGGTGGCTCAGTGGGTAAGAGACCTGGCCAGTCTTCTAGAAGGGTTGACTCAGTGCCCTGCACCCACGTGGCCAGTCACAAAAATTGGTAACTTCAGTTCCATGGGATCCAATGCCTATCCTGGCCTTGCATTCACCAGGAATTCTTACGATACAGAGGCACACATGCAGGCAAAACATCAGAACTCATAAAATTCAATCTTTTTTTTTTTAAATAAGGGGGAAAAACCTCACACTGGCCACAAAGTTGCCTTTCAAACCTCAAAGTCAACCACTGGCATTACAGAGTTTGCGATGTACTTCTTCTGTCTATATTGAATGGTTACTCTAGGCTGACACTGTAATAGTGTTTAAATTTTCACAGTATTCCACTGAATGTGTGTGCAATTACTTATTTGGTTAATGTCTGTATTTGCTTGTGTTCTAATACCTATATAAAAGCAGGGAAGAAAATAATCGATGCATGGGAACAAATTAAAGGATTAAAAACTCTTAAGAAAGAAGAAAAGAATGGTCATCGAGATTATTCATTCAAACTAATTTGCTATTTAATTCAAATTATTACTTTCCCCTAAAATCCATTCAAATTACGTTGACTACTATCATCAGACATGGCATCAAAAATGGAAATTTGGGGTTTCTAATTCTAAATCACTATATTCAAAATTAATGGAAAGCACTGTAAATGTCCTTTATGGTCACTTTCTTTTTAAACTTCCTTTCTTTGGAATGGCACTATTATGGCTAACTGTAAGGGAATCTCTGTTAGATCTAAAGTCTTCTTTCTTTTTTTCAAACTTTAAATGACTGATTGTTGCTATGAAACCTCACTTACTAAATTGATCTCTTTCCAGAGAGGGTTTCTAAACCAGACATAGAACAAATAATTGCATGTAATTGCCATGGATATTTTTTGAATAAATTTTCATACATGTATATTTTCTGGTCACATCTATTTATCTGTAGTGTAACAAAAAAAATCAATCTGTGTGTCTCACAACACTTTTGTTTAGTTGATTATTATTTTTATGCAAGCCTTGGAGACTTTACATTTTCTAACAGGGATTAGCAAAATTACACAGCACTGTACCTGAAGCTCTTTCTTTTAAAAGAATCCCTTTACATTTAGCTATGGTCTTTAAAACCAGCCATGCTGCAGAAAACGTGCGGTTTAATTTTTAATAGCCTTGTCAAGGTGTGGTAATTGCACTACTGTAATTAAGAGCAGATTTTGAAGATATCAGTTTATGCATTTAAAGTCACTTCCTGTACCGGAGCAACAATGTCAGGAAAAAAATAATAAATAATAAATAAATAAATAAATAAATAACGAACACCGAGAACATCATGGACTGGCACCTGCCTGCTCAGAATCATAGCACACTGGCTTGGTACTTGTAACAGCATCCTATCACAGGCTTTGACTCCAGCAACATTAGGGGGACCACGTCCAGCCTATGTCATCCAGTAATCATACTTGAACCCACTTGGGGAAAACTTTATAATTATATAGAATAAGCAAGAATTAATGATTTTTTATAATTTCTCATAACTTACATTCTGTTAAAAGGCAGGTCAATAAGATCACTATTCGAAATATAATATTTGAAATAGTGATCATACGATCCACAGACAACTTTTAAAAAGAAGTAGACTCCTTAAGGAAATTTTACTGCTTGGAATATATAGGTTTAAAGTTATGCAAATGGTTGGGAATCTACATGCTGCTATGAAAACACCTGTGTTTTCTAACAATGTCATGGATTGAAACCATGACAAAGGAAAAGTATTGGGGTTGGGGAAATTCCATAGATCATAAAGGACTTTCTGCACAAGTACACAGCTTTGAACTAGGTTCCTAGCACGTGAATAAAGAATCCAGGTGCAATAGCACACGCTGGTAATCTTAGTCTTAGCCTGGAGATAGGAGGACCCGTGAAGTTCTTTGGTTAGTCAGCCTAGCAGAAACTATGAGCTCCCGGTTCAGGGAGAGACCCTGTCTAAAACCATAAACTACAGAGTGATAAAGGGAGAAGCTGACATGGAACTCGAGACCCAATACACACCCACACACGGATTCTTTCGCATCCACATACAAACATGAACATATACATAACTGCACAGTAATCAATCTTTTATTGCCCTCCTTGTCTGTTCCCTAGGTCTCTCCCATTCTTTCTCCCTGATGTTTCCCGTGCCTATATAATCTTCTCAGCCTCTTCCTCCCATTGAAAGAGGAGATGAAAATATTTCTTGATAGAATAATAAAAAAAGGACAGATGAACCCCCCCCCAAAAGAAAAAAACTAAAAATAAGCTTGCCTATCCAGGGCTCAAGAAAGTAATTAGGCCAACATTCTATTGGCTAAATGAGAACATTCCAAAGGCTCTTAGGGAAATTCAGCATTTTAATGTAGAGAACCTTTGGGTTTTAGTAGAAACTTTATCTGGAGAGGGCTCAGAATTGCATCTTCTATCATGAGGTAGAATGGGGAGCCTCACTTTGTACTAATTTGACTGTTAGAAAAAGAAAAAATGTTCCATGCTTTCTACTCTGAACATGATTAAGGTTCATTATGCTCAACAAAACACAAAGAGAAAATGTAAGATCATAGGTACTTCAACAATGTGTTTTAACCATAATTTTTACATACCCAGAAATAAACAACAAATCCAAGACTATTATGTTTCATGAGTATAACAGAGACTCAAAGAACACAGGGCTTAGACTCTGTTTCTAAATGTAGGCTTTCAACACAGCTCAAGAAACCAACACCATCAACTGCTTATCTTTTGCATAAATTTAAGCATTGAAATCCCAATTAGTCTGAGGTACATAGGATCCCTCCCATGCTCTCCACCCTTACCACCTCTGACATCAAGGATTAATCACTACATACAGATCAGCCAATGACCAGCTACCAAAGTCCTACCTCAGCTCTACTCCCATGGGCATAGAGTAAAGAAAAATTAAAAGCTTATTTGGAAAAGGCCAATATCTTTAAAAAAATGATTTGTTACATTAATGTAGGGCAATTTCAGGAATAAAGTCAATTGAACAAAAGACAGACAAATACTGCTGACTAATGTTGTTGACTTGCAAAGTTTCTGGAACTTCTGGAAACTACCAATATGTAGATTGTGGAATGAATGGGAAATAGTTTGCTAGGAATGTCAAGCAAGGCACTTCTTTCTGTGTATGCTATATACCTTACAATGTGGAGAAACAAGGAATCCAACATACACATGTTTAGGCCAAATTAATATCCACAAATATTTTGCAGGCAACAGTCTTTATTTGGGTCTGTGACACCACCGTGACAAATATAATGAGCAATTAAATTCCCAAGGGTTCAGATTTTGGCAGCAATTAAAGGAGAAACTGGAAACTAAGCATCAAAAGCCTGCATCAGTGGCTTCCTGCCAAGTGAATCCTCACGGGTTGAGGGAAGGTCTCAAGTTTCAAGTGTGGTAGATTTGATGGCGTACTATAATTCATCTGTATCAAGGATTAAATAAAATATAATAAAACAAATATGAAGAATACCAACATTAACTCTACAGAAGATAGTAAGCATAATGCCCTAGTGCAGAGAAATTTAAATAAGATCACCGAATTCCCCTTGCCTGACCTATGCCAAAAAATAAAATCCAGTGAAGCAAGTCTACCCATTCACATTCCGGAGGTCGAAGTAAAGCAAGGAGAGCTAGAAGACTGCGTTACTAAATAAAAACAAGACGCTGCTATTTCTACGACAATTAGTTTTCAGTTTTCTTTATGCTTCCTTAAACAGTCAAAATATCAAAAAAAAAAAAAATGGAGCTAAAATTTATATACTAACAAATCTAAACTTAATAAAATAGGAATGTAATTTTAATAAATGAAAGGTCACTGATAGTTAATGGTATAGCCAGAAGAACTCAAGTCCCAGATGACTAAAAAGCTAAAAGCAAAGTTTTAATAGCCTTCAGTTGAGAAAAATTTATACTTGAATGTCTACTGCCAGCCAGTGTACCAGGGAGAGGGTTATAAACCTAAGGATGAAAGATTTTGACTTGTTCACATACAGGAGAGTAAAAAGACATGAGGCAAAGTAACCATGGGACTTTGATCAAAAGTTTTTTTAATTAAGAACAAACGTGGGAGAATCCTAAGCCAAAACTGGCTCTATTCTAGGATATCATAATTGTTGACTACTGGAGACAATCCTAGACAAACTATAGAAATCTTCTTCCTAATTTTCTTTATGATTGTACATGTGGTATACGGTGAGCCATGGTTTTATATATATATATATATATATATATATATATATATATATATATATATAGAGAGAGAGAGAGAGAGAGAGAGAGATCCAAAATTGGAAAATTGGAGCAGGAGGATCATGAGTTCAAGGCCAACTATGTAAAAAGCTCCACCAGACTGGTCTACGTAACAAGTTCTATTCTAGCTCATCCGGGACTGCAACCTGAGCCACTAGAGTGTAATATTCTAAGAAAGAAATTAAAGAGAAAGTGGAGGATGGAAGACAAAGGAAGTAGGAAAGGGTAAGGGGACAGGATGAAGAGAGGAAGATAGAAAGAGCAAAAGGAGATAAGTTAAAGGAGACCTGAAGAACAAGGGAGAGAAGGAATGAGAGAAACGAGAAAACGGGGAGAGAAAACAAGCATAAGTGTATGCTGGCTGCTTGGCTGGAATAAGCAGTGTTCTCCAGCCGATCGTGTTTCAGTTTTGCTTGAAGCACTCACGGAGGTGAACTAATTCAATTCAACAGGGTACATGGTGTAAAATGAGGACACCCCATGCCAGGTGAGAGAAAAGGAATCAGTTGCCAAGAATAGGAATGGGTCCCGGTAATTCCTATCTTGGGAAGATGGATGCCTGCAGCACATTCTATGCTCAAGGGACCTTGAAGAAACTGTCAGGAAGAATGCAAACAGTCCTGAAGAGGTAATGTCATATTCTTCACCATGAAATATGACAGCAATCTAAGTAAAATGACCCCTCCAATATCTCCCAGGACAGCATACTTTATTGTGTTAACATGTTATAAATGTACACACACAGAGACACACACACACACACAGACACACACAGACACACACAGACACACACACACACACACACACACACACACACACACATATATATATATATATATATATATATATATATATATATATATATGCAGATACAATTACAATTCTGGTGAAATCAGAACTTCTAAGATCGAGGTTCCTCTATATAATCAACTATGGGAAAGTGCTTCTCTTAAATAATGTTCTATTCTAATTGCTTCACTCAACTGAGGCCTTGCCTCACTGAAGTACTACACCACACTCCAAGAAAGACTCCCTCAATTTAGATTCCTTAAAATTCCACAAGAGCATCCTGATAGTAAGATACGATTTCCAGTTCTCATCAAGAGATTCATATTTCAACAGATAATTGCTTTTCCCTTCAGTGTGCCTTAACTAGTCTAATTCTTTCAGGAGACATGAAGAGGGAATCATATTTAGCTAATGTCATTTCACTAATGGTGGCCAGCTTACAAGCAGGCCCGCTCTCGGAGAATCTTATAAGTCACAGGGAAATGTAATAATACCATAGAATGGGAAAGGTTGAAGCTTTGCAGATGGGAAATCTGTTTCTGAGCTTCATTTTTGCAACTAAACGGCTTCTGAACTCCAAAGAAGATGAGTGACCCTTCAAGAGTCATGTATTTCCTCATAACAGGAGAGTGAGTATGGCTGTCACTGTGAGGATTCAACTAAGTGAATCATGTATGCAGACATATATTCCGAATGAGAAGACAATGTTTACTTTATTTTTTAAGCAGGGTCTTATGTAGCCCAGGCTGGCTTCAAAATCATTGTAGCTGAAAGTGATTTTGAAATCCTGATCTTCTTGCTTTTGATTCTCACAGGAGCTGAGATCACAGATGTGCACCAAAATGTCCTTTTTATGGGGTGCTAGAGGTTAAACCCAGGGCTTCCGGCAAGAAGAAAGCATTCTATCAACTAGGATATTTCTCTCGTTCTATTGACTCCATTTTTTTAAAGAATGAGATAGGTCTCTTTTGTAGTTTCATAGTGTACATGGCAAATATATTTAATTTTAGTTGAAATATTTAAAGCTTCTACTTTATATTTGGTATGATTAACTGATATTTTACACTTACTTGTGGTAACCAAAATTCATAAACTCTGCTAAAATTCTTACAAGTCAATTATTAATATCTGTATCAATGATAGGTCAGTGAAAATCTATTTGAATTTTAATTTGTTAGCTAAATAAAAATTACCTACTTCTGTATATAATATAGTAATAGGCTTTGAGTTGCATATGCTTTACAAAATTATCAAATATTACTTCAAACTATATTGGTGATTGCGATGGGCCATGCAGAGCAGAGCAAAAATGACAACACAGAGTTTTTTAACTGCATTATTAACTGCATTCACAATGTCCAGACAATAGAAAAGGAATTTCTAACATGCCAGGTGAGTGGATTCTGTCTCTAAACCTGCTGTACCATGCTTGACAGTTAAAGCCCCTTTAGCCCTGGCCTGAGAGCGAAAGGAACAGCACTATGGCTTTAGAATCCTGGCACCACTTCATTTGGAGATCTGAAAATTAGCAACCTCACACAGCTGTAACAGGCCCTCTGAGGAGAATTTCAGACCAGCTCAACTGAAAGAAAAGAATTAACCTAAGTCTAAGAATTTCAGATATTCCCAAATGACAAGTCTACTGGACGGTTACGAATTTATTTCTATAAGACTATAGTTTTTTTTTTTTACCAAGAATATAATAAACTATTTTTGTCTAAAAACATAATCAGCTTTTTTGAAACACATTCTCACATAGTCCAGGCAGGCCACCAATTCACTGTGTAGCCAAAGATTGCCTTGGGTCATTGACTTTGTCTCATCCTTCCTGAGGTCGCAGGCATGTGAAACCACACGTAGTAAGTAAATTAGTTTACTTAGTATTAATAAATTCACCGCCAGAAGTGTTTCCTACACTTGCTTGTTTGTATGATTGATCTCATCTTTGAGGAAGTCCCATGAAAATGACCAGCAGGGAAGTGATCCACTCCCATTGAATTGTGACTTTTGAAAGTTAAAAAAAAAAAAAAAATACTGCTAGTTTCGAACTTTCAGAGAATATCGCTGTTATATTAATTCTTACCACATAGAAAAATATAGACACGCATCCTGCTTAGGAGCCTAACCTTCTAAAGGTAAGGTATGTGCTTTTATCATAATGTTTGCAACTTAAAACCGGTCCCTCTTCTTATGGGGTATTGTGGTGATGGAGTAGACAGTTCTCACCAGAATCTTTGGTTATCTAGGCAGAGAGTAAAATTCTGCAGTCAGGGCTGTGGTGGCACAAAAATAAGCCCACCCTCTGCTACCACTCTGGCTGTTGTGGTATTTGTCTGCATCTGACATATACTCTCAGGTGGTTAGTGCTTTCTTCTTTTTTTTTTTTTTCTGTTCTTTTTTTTTTAACTTTTTTTTCCTCCATCTTTATTAAATTGAGTATTTCTTATTTACATTTCAATTGTTATTACCTTTCCAGGTTTCCAGGCAAACATCCCCCTAACCTCTCCACCTTCCCTTCTATATGGGTGTTTCCCTCCTCATCCTCCCCCCATTACCGCCCTCCCCCCAACAACCCCATTCACTGTCTTCTTAGCATTGAAAAGCAGCATTTATTTCGCTTTTATATAAAGAACTAATGATGGGTGTCTATCGTCCAAAGCTCTCTCAGTCTCTTGTTTGGAAAACATCCCTGTGGATCCCACCAAAGTGAATGGATTCAAAGAGAAAGGAGCAGTTTAGTAACTTTGGTTTGAAAGTTAAGAAGCACTGATGTTCCATGAATTTTAAATGGACATGACACAGGAGGATCCACTCTAAATAAGCATAAGCCTCTATAGGCGGTAACTAAATTGATAACTGATTTGTGTTCATTAAAAAAAAAGTAACATTTCCCTACTCGCAATTATGAAATTCTTGGTACTAGATAGATAATCAAACAAACAAAAACAAAAATAAAAGCCCTAACGTCATAAGTCTCATCATTATCTTTAAAGGCACACGCATTTTTAGGATGTGAAAAAAAGATTAATAGAACCATTGAAGTTCTTACATTAAGTTAAAATTCAGAAAAGCATTCATTTTTAAGTCATGAAAGAGAAAGTCTTCTAATATTCTTTTGGTTCGGGAGGAATAAAGGCTTTTGCTTGACAGCTACATGAGTTTATATCAAAAGGAGAATTTGGCCAGGGTTTCTGAATCCATAACAATTGTCTATTAGTCTGTTTTTAATAATTTTTCTTTGGCATGTAATCCTCTTTAATTAGATTTCACTCTCTCTTGTTTCAAGATTCCATAAACTGGTGTCTTATATACCAGCTGCCGAAGCAGGAGTTACTGTCTAAACGATATTCACAATGAGTATTTAGGAGGTTTACAATTATACCCTTGCTAATAAATTGTGCCATTTCCCCAACAATTTTAAGTGCTAATCTTCAGAAGGCATTTTAAAATTAGCTAAAATTCTGTCAAGAGATTTACAAAAATTGTTAGCATGAAGATAATTATGTCACAGCCCTTGGACTCCATCTCTGATTGTGTGCATAAATCAGAAAATGTCAGCTGTGTTTTCCCTTAATAACTGCCCCTGCAGCCACATATTATAGTCTAAACTCTTATTATAATTTTTTGTTTCCCTTTTCTAAACACTAGACACTTGCTTCAAAAGTTTGGAACTGATTAAATAATTCATATTTCCCAGAATAGTAACTGATCATCGGTTCCAAAATTATAAGTATCAGCATTAAGTGCACCAATATGGAAGGGATAAACACATTTCCCAGGAACTCTAAAGAGCAGAACATGAGAGTGCAACAATGTTTTTAAAATATTAATTAAGCATAAACTCAACCATACCCACTAGTACTCAAACTGAAGTAAAAATTGAAGTAAAATTAAAAATACAAAGAATTGTTATTTCAATAACAAAAACAGAGAAGCAAAGGCTCCTGAAGCATTCACCAAATATCTTAGCAATTAACATCTACCGCCCTATCTTATAGAGTTAATAAGATTTGCTTTCACCTTTAAAGAAATGAAATAAAAAACTATTCCCTCCCTTTACCCCAATAATGATAAAGGGCATTTTCTCTAGTCAGACAAAATAGAAAAGAGGTAGAATATTAATTTAAGTTTAATAACTGTGTTAAAAATAAAATTTAGTTATCTTTATATTCCATTACCTATACTAGGAAGTATCTGTTTGCTGGATTTTTCTTCGACTAGATCATCTTAGAATTCACAGAAATAACTTATATCTACCAGACACCATGACTCTGGATGCAACAGCCATCACCGGAGGCTAGGGTTGTGAACATGGTTTAACAACTGAGCAGCAGCCCCGCTCCCAGGAAGACTGTTCCATGAGAGATTTTCGAAATGTCCCATCACAACAATAATCTACATATTAGCATGTTCTCTGTTCTTCAGCGCTAACACCTAGAAACTAATGGCCATGGATGTCACTCCTCAAGTGATCCCTGTGCCCTCCACTGTCCCATCAAATGGAGAACCAGAGCCAGCTCAGGTGCTAGTACATTTTAAGACAGGCTCAGATATTCAATTTTGGAAATGCAGTTTGTAGTCTTAGAAATTCAGTCTCATTTCATTTTGGTCAAATCAATTAAAAAACTTTGTGCAAACAAAAACTATTAACCTCTTTCCATCATCATTTATTGATAACTTTGATAATCAGCACCTCATTTAAAAAAATCCTTTTTCTCGAACTACACTCTTTAGGGTATCAGAAGACTGGAGAGATGCCCCAGTGAGCAAAGGTGCCTGCTACTAAGCCAAACAAACATTTCAATCTTCAAAAATGCTGTGGTAAAAAATATGGTGTAAACAGAGAATCAGAAAATAGCCTCCTGTAATTTGTCTGAATGTTGTGCTCAATGGTATTATAAACACACACACACACACACACACACACACACACACACACACACACACACACACGGAGAATGAAACGTAGAAAGAAAGAAAGTAGGAGAGAAAGAAAGGAAGGAAGGAAGGAAGGAAGGAAGGAAGGAAGGAAGGAAGGAGAGAGCACACATAAAAATACATGTACATACATACATGCACAGATACATACATACAAAAATAGGCGTAGGATGTTAGATAGACAGACAGACAGATGAACACATGTTGAAAATTTATTTATACGTCTTGAAGGTCATGTACATAACTGCCTTTTAATGAGCTCTAACATACAAAAAGACTTGTTTCAGTTAACATGAATATAATATCAATAAACATACCGTTAAAATTGAGACAATGCTTACTATTCCCTAGTACATTAAAAACATTAATGTAACTGCAAATTTCTGAAACATTTTGTTGTTATAGATAGTGCTGTAATAGATATTTGGTGGAATGGTGACTGTTTTTATGTGAGAAAATTCTTCAGTTAAAAAAAATCTTACAATCTCTTTTTTGCCTATTGACATGCATTACTCCATAACTTATAAAAGCCGCCTTCTAATATGAAGGTGAGAGCCTCTCTTGTTGACGGGTGGATTATATCTTCTCTTTCAGACACTACTTTCTATATCCTTTTCGGTATTTTTTTTCTGCCATTCATGTAAAAAATGTATCCCCAGCAATTTTCCTGAGTTACTTACAATGTTTCTAGAGCAAGTGTTCTTCATACTTTATTTGTAAAGATTATAAAGAACATAAAACAGCACTAAAATTCATACCTACTAGAGGGAAACAAAGTGCACTTTAGAAGAAAATTTATAGCATTAGAATATTGATTTAGAAAAAGGTATTGAAATTATAAGATTTTTAAAAATGGATAAGGAAAAACAGAATATACAACAAGTCTTAGTTGGCCAATGAAGTGCTTCAAAATGTTTGAAGCTTAAGGCAATAATATTTGACCATTTGTATGTATAAATGTGTATGAGGCATAAGAAGCATCCAAACAGAAAACAGAATTATTTTTTCCTATCTTAATCATGAAGTACTCTCCCCTGCAGTGATATCTGAGTAACTGGTTGTGGATCACAAGGATAGAAGCTCTCTTCCTCATCTTTCACACCGGCACAATGATACCCTTCATTTTGGATGACATGCTTGTTTCCAAAACATATAATGTTAAATATAAAAGCCTCTGAAAAGAATACAAGTCTGTATATATAATCTTCCTTCATTCTTTCTCTATTACCATTATTACTTAGGCAAACTTGAAAATGTGAGTCTCTGAGGAAATTCATTACTTTTTAAACTGGTTTTATCAATATAATACCTTTTGGTCATGTAATTTCCCCTTTCTCAAATCTTCCCAGGTCATTGTGCCTACATCCTACCTTCATCAACTGATATCTCTTGATGGGGGAACCCTTTAGAATGTACCAGAGACCTTGAAGGTGAGAGACTCTCAGGACTCAAAGGGAGGGGCCTTAGATGAAATAAATGCCCAACAGTGGGGAGAGGGAACTTATACAACCCACCTCCAGGAGAAAGATGGGCATCAAGTAAAGGAATGGAGTTGCCATCCCACAGTCAAAAACACTGACCCAGAATTTTACCTGTCTAAAAGAACTGCAGGGACAAACATGGAGAAGAGGGAAAGGGGGCCCAGTGACCAGCCCAACTTTAGATCCATCTCAAGGGTAGGCTCCAAGGCCTGACACTATTACTGATGCTGTGGTGTACTTACAGACAGGAGCCTAGCATGGTTGTCCTCTGAAAGGTCCAACAAGCAGCTGACTGAGACAGAGGCAGATAGTTACATCATCCAACCATTGGACTGAAGTTACAGACCTCTGTGGTTGAATTAGGGAAAGGCTGGAAGAAGCTGAGGAGAAGGGCGGGCAACCTCATAGAAAGACAAGTAGTCTCAAATAACCTGGACCCCTGAGATCTCTCAGACACTGAACCACCAACTAGGCAGCATACCTGAGCTGGTCTGGTCTGACACCTCCCTACCCCAACCCTTACCCGCCCGTCACATACAGCAGAGGACTCCCTAGTCTGGATTCAGAAAGAAGATATGCCTAAGCTTGAGGCCTCAGGGAGTGGGGAGGCCTGACAGGAGGTGGGGGACGAGGACATCTTCTTGAAGATGGGGAGGAGAAATGGGATGTGGAGCTGTGAGAGGGCGGACCACCGGGAGGGGGATAATGACTGGACTATTAAAAAAAATGTAATTTTAAAAGATTCACACGCGCACACAAAATCACATCAAAAAAGACAAAAAAAAATTAAAAGAAAACAAAGGGCAATCAGAATGCTAGTAGAGAGGAAAAGTTAAAATCATTATCTCACAGCTAGGACTGGAAATATAGCTCAGTGGTTAAGGGCACTGACTGCTCTTCCAGAGGTCCTGAGTTCAAATCTCAGCAACCACACAGTGGCTCACAACCATCTGTAACAGGATCTGATGCTCTCTTCTGGTGTGTCTGAATATAGCCACAGTACGCTTATATAAATACAATAAATAAATAAATATTTTTAAAAAATATAAACTCTGACACCTCAGTGACCTGCCTGCAAAGTATACTGGGACACAAGTGACAAAAACGTTGTGGGAGTAACCAACCACTTTTTGATTAGATTTGATGAGATGAAACCCATATGTGACACTACTAAAGTGGCCAAGAACCAACTACTGGGGACGAGGGGAAGTCCAAGCACTATTACACTGCTAAAGGGACACAGCAATAAAGGGACTCCTAATGTCACATTGCTAGACCTGTAGATCGATGAATTGTTCAACCCTTATCACAGAAGCTTCCTTTTGCTTTCAATAGATGGTAATTAACAGAGAAACCCACAGCTGGACAGTGTGGAGAAAGACATTGGAGCACTCGGCCCTAAATAAGATGTCTTTATTAAACAACTACCCACACGGCCTAGGGAAGAAAAGACAGAAGGGCTGCAGGAGGCCGAGATGGCGGGCAATGCCAAGGAAACAGTGTTTTCCAAACACAAGAGAACTGATGCCCATGAGAACTCAGAGAGACTGAGACAGCATGGACAAGCCCTTCACGGTTTGAAACCAAACCAAATCTTAAAGTAAGAAGAAAAAGCAGACACAAAACCCTACCCCAAAGCGATAAGCCACTTGTCACTGATACCTGTGCACTGTCACTTGTTGTAACCAAGTGCAGGTTAGGCATCATACTTAGGAGTAACTGGCCAACACCTTTCATTTATTAATTCAACGTTCATGTCACCTGTCAAAACGCCACTGCACATGTGAAACAGAAACACAGCATATGCCCTCTGCATAGGCCAAGCCTCAGGGTGCATTTGAGGAGTTCAGCACAGCCTAATTTTCAAATTATATTTTGGCTCTACAACTTTATCTTTTTTTTCCTTTGGTAATTTCATTTGCCTGGTTAAAAAAAAAGGTTATATTCTATGAAAAGTTGTAAATTGTATCTTTAGAATAATTCTTATGGGAAAAATATTAAATCTGCCTAATTTGATATTATGTAGTCAAATGTTCTACTTCTGAGGTATAGCTCCCTACTCTGCTATTTTATAGCATATTACAAAGGTGTCCTTGGGCACAGATTTTTATCAGTTCAGGAATTTCCGTTCATTTTCAGGGGTTAAAAACTGAAATAAAGTAAATTGGTTTAAAGTACCATTCACCTTAATAAACATATTTGCAAATCTGGCACAATTAAATATTCTTAGAAGTTGGAGTATGATTCATCCTTTAAAATTATAAGGAAAGGGTATATTTATGGTACATGATCCAAATGCTGACATGAAAATGAAATTTGAAAATTAAATGAAGAGAGTTGATTATGTAAATTGCCATGCTCGGATCATTTACATGTGATGAAAATTACAGTATCAGTGTGAAACACAAGGGCATTATCAGTCATCATTATTCTTTGAACTGGGCTTTTTTATGAGATTATCACAGAACAAAAAGAGAAGATTGACCAAGAGACTAGTGACATCTTCAATGCCATCAGAAAACATCAGTGCCTTGACACACCATCAAAAAATCTACTCAGCTCAGACATGCTGGCCTTTTCACTGATTCAGGCTTGAGTGTCTCTTACGGGAGTTCATTTTGATGTACTTTGTAAGCACCAAACTCTAACACTTCTGCTTCCCGCCTAGATCAGTGCAGCAAGGGCTGAGGAACAGTCAGTCATCTTGATACAAGAAGCATGGCCCAGTAGCATTGAACAGAAACCAATGTTCTTCATCTGCCAGCATCATTGCAACAACAGCATTCGGCACATAGACGCGACAATAGGGTAAGAACAAAGGCAGGTGGCTCTAGGGCATACGACAATCCGTTCATCATCACAGGGAACAATTCTGATGCCCATCAACCATGCTATCATTTACCTACATTTTCAAAGTTGTTGTATCAGGATCAAGTGGACCTACACTACAGAAGATTTTGCCCTGTACTGTTCACTGTCTTTCCCCAAGACTTTAAACAATGCCTGACCCATAATCAGTGTTCAATGAATGAATAAAACCATATTATACAGAAATTACAAAAATGTCCCATAAATATTAAAATTATACAAAGAAAAGACTTCTTGGATATTTTCTTTGCAGACTCAAGGAGCAGACATTCTCTAATGGGCAATAATTCTCCCTCTTTTTTTTAAATTTTTTTAGCATTGCTGAAACTTCAGTAGAAAAATGATAGCAAATGCTTTATTAATACAGTTTTAGAATCTAACTGGTTTCATACAGGAAGATTAGGAATATACCACAATTTTAAAGGCCATTAGTGACACACAAATTTAGATTTTATTCAAAGAAAATCCACATGTCAACTGGATAAACTGAAGAGTTATCTGCCCTACTTCATTAAAATTATTAAATGTTGGCGGCAATCATTAATAGATGACCAAGTCTTATATAATTAAGTTATCAATGCCTGTGACATTTCAAAGACAAATATGCTTTGGGAGTTTAAATTCCGAGTGGATGACTTGCAGGAAAATCAAATCAGGGGAAAAACCTAAGTGATTTCTGTCCAGACAAACATTCTATTCACTTCATTGCATTCAAATATTTTACCGTATAGTTGAGTAACCCAAATCCTTCACTGTGTGTAGAAATGTGTATTCCATAATGATTTCCTATTATCCTGCTTTCTATCCTCTATATGCATGGCTGTCCAGTTATCATAACTGGCAGGTCAGTGGTCATTATCATCGTCATGAATAGTTTATATCCTGGCTAAGTTCTTAAAGAGCTTCAGATTACTGAAAACTGAACTGGAGGGGGCCTCAAGAAAGCCACTGAAGTCACTCCTGCCCATCGATGAAACTACGAAAGTAAAAGGAAAAAAAGATTGATTTTGTAAAAACGACCTCCTAAAACAAAAATTCATAACCTCTCAAATGAATTAAAAATCTTCACTCTCAGGATATTCTTTAGTTCTAATCTAAGCCCTTGTGCCTCTTGCTCTGTTCTCAGTGGAGTTGTTCGATAAATATTTGTTAAGTCTCAGCTCTTGTTCTGCACTTGGCGAAGATGGAAAGCCGCCACTCATCTTTCTCTTACAAAAACCCTCCATCGTTAAAGACTGTTATTAACTCCCCACTCTCTTTGTCTCGAGCCTGAACAAGCCAATTCTTTAGGGTTGCCTCATTATGCTGATTTGTCTTAAGTTTCAATTTAGAGATGGACCCTTCTCGGGCCCTTCCTCTTCACAATGTCAGCATCCCTCCTTAGCAGAGATTAAATGTGGACAGCTTATCCTGGACCATCAGCCAATCACATACCGCTACACAGCGTTGCCCAGTGACAGTCATCCACACTCTGTATGTCCCTGCCTACCTCTGCTTATGGTTTCTGAAATTTCAAATCACCAGAACAATGGATTCAGTAGCAAAAGCTCTTCTTCCTCAGCAATCCATATTTTCCTGAAGAAGATTCAGTGGGATTTATTTCACGACTCCTCTTCATCTAATATGATTACAAATAAACTAAATGTAATTTTAAGGCAAAGCATGACAGTGAAAAATACCATCTGGCATAGATGATGGCTTTGAATAACTCCATTGTCTGGCTCAAGCCCATTGTCTCTGGAGCCTACTGAACAATTCCCAACAAATATTATGATATTGGCTTCATGAGAACTTTTATTCTTCTGGCCAAGTTGGAAATGCAAACTTGATTCTTTTTTTTTTTAAAGTGCTTATTAAGAGTATGACCGAGCAGGGCTTGTTTTGATATAATAACCAGATTAGGTGATTGCTATGTTGCTTTTCCATAAGAAGCTGTACATTGATTTGTCACTGAGTTAGCAGTAGCAAAACAGAAACTCTGCAGTTACATATAATATATATATACACACAATTTGAATATAGTTTCTGTGTACTATTTGTACCAGAAAAAGAATAGTAAAGTATTCAGAGAGGGCTGAAGACGTAGCTCAGTGGTTGACAGCAGTTGGGCAATTACCCAATATGCAAAGGACCTGGAATTCAGCCCCCAACTCTGTTTACTTAAGTATTTTTTATAGTGAATTATAAATATTTTGACCATCTGTACTCATAAAGCTCATACATTAATGAATAGGATAGAAATGATACGGTGTATCCTTTTAATATTTGATTTAAAAGATGGCAGAGCTGGGAACGTGGTTCAGTGAGGGGATGTGAGTCTCATGTTGTGTGAGCCTCTGAGTTCTGTTCATATCACTACCAATAAACACGTCAAATACAATCTAGCTACTTCAAGCATGGTCGAACAGCTTCAGACATCTAGGTGTGGAAAAGAAAGAAAAAAAAAGGTGACAGAGAGGGACATGGGACCTTCTACAATCAGGATGGCCAAAAAGCCTTTTCAGGGTGATGATAGATATAAATTAATGTCCAGACTCCAAAATAATTATGAAGCTGAAAAGCTAGGAACAAACCCTAAAGCCTAACAAGTACCTAGCAATAGACTTTCTAAAACAAGAGAGCAGAACGGTACATACCACTCGACCTTCAGAATACTGTGACATAATTAAAATCGTACTTTGGCTCTCACCCCTATTTCCTGACATGGGAATCCTAGAAGCTTAAAATTTCTGAGTTAAATTGTCCTTTTATGTTTTAGGGAGTGTCAGGCCTTCAGACTCCTCAGAATAGGGCCTGGGTGCAAGAAGAATCAACTATGAAATTAGAGAATCTCCCCAGAAGAAAGGAGCTGAAGGCTCAGCTAATTACGAAGCTCGCAATCAAATCAATAGCATCCACCTAATAAAACCTCTGTAAAAGTTCAAAAGTTTGCAATCCAAGGAGGTACTGGAAAGGCATAGTATACAGGCAGGGAAAAGAATATCTTCATCCCTTTGTCAAAGCCTGACCCTTCACATTGCTACCATTTGTTATTGAATTGAACTTTCTTATAAAACACTTGTCATTTATAAGCAAACTGTTCCCATGAGTTCTGTTTCCTAACGAACACATTTTCCAATATTTCTGAAGAGTGCTGAGTTTAGGGAGCAATCCTTCTGTTTACCTGTTCACAGTCCAGCCTGAGTCAAGTTCAGGTTATCAGTCAGGACATTTTCAGCTGCACTGCAATTTTGGGGAGCCATTTTTTTACTTTATATATGTTAGCAGAAAGAACAATGCCAGAATAGACAAGAATCCCACATACACAAATAAAAATTTCAGAGGTCTGATGTATAAGCCAATGACTAAATTTAGTAAACACACACATAACTATATATTTTAAAGATTTATCTTATGTTTTTAATTATGGATTTCTTGGGTATGAGTACATCTGTCTGAAGGGGGCAGGAGAAGGCATTACATCCTCTGTAGCTATAGTAACAGGCCCTGTGAACCGAGTCACCCGAGATGAGTACATGGGACGAAACTCTGATTCTCTCCAAGAGCAGCAAGTGCTCCTAATCACTGAGACATCTAACCAACCAAATAGATAATTTTCATTTTAATGATGTGGCTGTTTTGTGATACAAAAAGAAGTTACGTGTCATGGACAGCTTAACCTGCCGTATTGTATTAGCTACAGTATTCTCTGTATGTGGCTCATAGCATTACCTTAAATCCACTCTAAAATTCATTTAATAAAAAAGAGAGGAAAATAGCATCTTGAATGGATGTTCCTGGAGACCCTATAGGAAAAGGCTACAAAAATAATTGTCTAGTATCAAGGAACTTAGAAATTTGAAGAAAATACTACAAAGGTGATAAAACTGTAGATTTCAGAAAAATGCTACCACACGGAAATAATATTTTAATCTGTGTATAAATAAAAAGATAAAGACAAGAGTAGAATGTATCAGCAATCAATGATAGTTATTCATTCACATATTATATACACTATTGATCTCTGACATATCAATCTGACACCTAAATGATTACTAGAATCTCAAACGATGGTGTTAAATGCATTTGAAATGGAACCTTATCTTTGCCTCAGACTAAGGTGACTTTCCTTCTAAGAACAACAAATACATATGACTGCTGAAGTCTAGGAATCCGATTTCTTCAAAATGTCACCAGACCTCTTTCCCTTTGCCTATTTCTTAAATACAAGGAAGATAGAATTAAGTGAGTAATAAACACGTTACAAGTGTATGGAAATATATTCTTCATGATTTATGTGAATCTTAATGAAGATGTTTTATTTACTTAAAGTTTTAGGCTACCAAAAGAATAACGGAAAATAACAGCAGATTTCAAATGCAAATGTGTTCTTAAATTAAAGGAGCACTTGTCAATCATAGAGGCATGTACACTTTCCAGCTGGAATGCAAGGCTCAGACGAGCTTGATTCTTTTCATTGAGTAGGATGCAGACTTGAAGGAACATAGAACCATTCAATTACATCAAAAACTTAATATCAAACAACTGTACAAATGAACTATAGTATATAGAGTATATAGTATATAGAGATGGGACTATTACACCAATTCTAATCTATAGACATGGTAAGAGATACTAGGGGCTAAGACTGAATTTGGATACAAACACAAAGAAGTCAAATAAACATAATGGTGAAAGAATGAACCTGAAAAACTGTAAACTCGAGTATCAAACAAAGGACAGCTAGATTGTGCACAGCATCCCTCTCTGCACAAATGAGAAGACTTGGAATGCAGAAATGGTGTGACCAAGAGAAAACTACACTGGAGAATGGCATTTAAAACTAGAAGATAAGGGCTGGAGAGATAGCTTAGAGGTTAAGAGCATTGGTTGCTCTTCCCAAGGTCCTGAGTTCAATTCCCAGCACCCATATGGAGGCTCACAATGATCTGTAATAAAACCTGGTGCCCTCTTCTGGCCTGCAGGCAGGATGCTGTATACATAATAAATAAATCGTTTTTTTAAGTAGAAAAACAATACTCAATAACAACGAAAATTTTAACAGGACACTTTAATTCAAAATGAGGAAACACGTTTCCTTTTGAGATCTATCAAAAAGTTTAATGGGCTATTCTGCAGAAATAGCATACTGAGTAAGATAAATTAAATCTGAGAGAGTTCATCCTTTAACATTATATGAACAGTGTCATTTTAGAAGAGCCAGGAGGTTGAACTATAATGTGCAATTATATTTTATGAAAATAACTTTTCTCTCGTGCTTACCACATGAAAATATCAGGTAGTATTAAAATATGTTTAAAACATATGTGTGTATAAAGTAGTCTTCATTGATTATTTTTTGAGATAGGGTCTCATATGGCTCAGGACAGTTTCAATGCTGCTGAACTCCTGATTCTAATGCTCATTCCTTCCAAGTAGGGATTACAGTCATGAGCCAACCCCTGCCAACTCTGTCTGTAGCTTATGTGATACTAGGGGTTAAATCCAGGATTTCATCATGCTAAGCATACACTACTAACTGAGCTATTTCCCCATGTCTACCTGGACTATTCTTAAGATAGGTATGTATGGATATGTGGAATGACTAACTTCTGCATCTATGGCTAAGTAGATATAAATTTGTGTTACTATGTCATAGCTATGAAAATAAGAAAGAATAATTTGGCAAGGAGAATCTCTGTTTATGACAGCATTAATTAACATTGTGAGTATCATACTTTAGGGGATCTCAAAGAACCAACAAAGTTTTCCAAATAGAATAAACAAAGTTGTGAGGATGTTTTTTTCTGTAACATAAAGTGAGTAGGCATCGCATGGTTCCTGGCATTTGAAATGGTGTCAATTTCAGTTTGCTTTAGGTTATAACTCATAAGTAAAGGTTAGTTATTAGGAAGAACATTTTTGTAATCTGAAGGGGGCAATCTTAGCTGTGCAAATTATTATCTTTACCTATCACAATGGCGCAGAGTTTTTAAGAAAAAAAATCCCACATAGAAAACACCGAGGACCTCGATCAGGGTCAACTGTTCTGCCACAGGGGCGTGGATTACAGTAAAAAGAAAGGAAGCCATGCACAGGAACATAAATGGTCAGACACAAGGAACTGGTAGCTAAATTACCCAATCCTGGCATCATTTAATAATCTGTATATAACACAGAAGTGACGGAATGGTGACATGTCATGTGGGGTGACCGAAGGTGAGAAAACTAAGGCCCATGCTGTACAATCCCATTCTGATATAAGAATACAGACACACAGGCCAAGTCAATATCACATTTCAGATGTCCCTCTCTTGATTCAGTGCATTAGGAACTCTGCGAACTCTGAGAATTATGGGTCTCCTGTGTTCTTCGCAGCTTAAGAATCTTACTATGACGTGAAATTCTTTTTATATTTCTTAACTTTTAAAAAACTCGACAACACCCTTTGTTTGTATATGAGAAAATGAAGCACAAGTTAAATTACAGGCGTAGGATTTTGACAGCCCCTCCCTGAATTGTCTTTTGTAATTTTCAAAGTGCTATAACAATTAAATTAAGAATTAGAAGAACAAAATTGATGGATGCAAATGTCGCTGTGCCTGCCATTGATCAGTCGGATAGTTCTTTCTCTGACATATCCCGGTTACGGGAAAAATATGGGGAAATATCCCTCACCAGTGTCTGACAAACAGCGTCACCCACACCTTTATTTCTGATCTTCTTTTAATAAAAATCAAAATACTGCCTACTGTTGTTATATTCAAAAGAACTAAGAAATATTTTTTTCATGCCGGAAAAGTAAATGATTGTGAGGGGAAAATGACAGACCATTATGGCGTCCTAATCATTCAAATTAGATAAACACACACACGGCAAAGGAGGCAGAGACAGAGCGCTGGATAGAGGTGGGAAGGGTGACAGCTCACACACTGCACAGCCATTGTACGGGAGGAAAATGAGTCATTTGGGCCTCGAGTTATAATCTAATCTTACAGAATGTTTTGTGTTTGAATAGCTAAGACCTCAGGTGACTGTGCTAGGTCTCCAAGTATCTTATTCAGTTCAGGCAAGGCTGCAAACGAAAAGTATTCGTGCCTCTCTCACAAATGGTGAGATGTAGGTAAGAATTTCAGTTTCCTCTTCAAACGTGATGATAAATGGATGGAGTAAATGAAGATAAGCTTGACCAAGTTCTTAGGGATAAAACTGATACATATATTTCTTAACTGGGACACCATTCCCTTCCACAAATCCTCTTAATGATCTGCTTCGGGCCTTTAAACTATTAGTCCTTTCAATTCAAGTGGATTTTTTTAACTATAAAGAGATTTTATGGACCAGATTTTGAATCTCTAAAATTTAAGTCCTAGAATTAAGTGACTGATTAGAAAGCAAAATGAGAACAGAAATAATTTGAAAGTGTTAGGAGGTTGTGACAGCAAACCATGGGAGATCACAGACAGATTTAAATTACCAGCAGTGCCATCCATGATGGATTTAACTCTCCTGTTTTCTCAAACATAATTTCTGTAGACTTATAATTCTACTATCCAAATGATATATGACAATTAAAGTCAATGGTAATGTTTAAACCATATGACTTTAAAAAATATATATATATGATGAATAAGGTGTGTGTGTGTGTGTGTGAAAGAGAGAGACAGAGACAGAGAGAGAGACAGAGATAGAGAGACAGAGAGACAGAGACAGAGACAGAGAGACAGACAGTCAGAGAGAGGGGAGAGGGGAGAGATTTTGAAATATGCTTTCTCTGTGAAGTTCTCTGGAACTTGTTCTGCAGACCAAGCTGGCTTTCAACTCAGAGCCTGCCTCTGCCTCCAGAGTTGGGGTAAAGGCATCACCAGTACTACCCCCAGCTCAAGATATACATTTTTAATGAAGCTAAAGAGATTGTCTAGCAGTTAAGAGAACTTTCTACTCTTGCAGATGAATACTTCAATTCCTTGGACCCTAGTGTACACACACACACACACACACACACACACACACACACACACACACACACACACACACACATGGTTACCTTATATCCAGCTAGGAGAACCATTCTAATCTAAAGACTTCTGCAAATAACACAGTATATTCCCCTTGCTTTTGTGATCTGGACAGTGACTAAGCGAAGTTAGATGTACAATGAAATTGGGCTCTGACAGTAAACATCGTGAAGCTTTCTGTAACTCATAGAGCACCATAAGTAAGATTTTTTACGTCTGTGTAAGCACATGTTCCTGGTCCTGTCCAACCACAAGAACAAGCGCTATTAACTTTTTAAAATGCTGAATATTTTAAATGCTTATTAAATGCTGCACCTTGATGTCAGTCCAGCAGGATAGTGACAGGGCTAGGGATGGTAATCATATCAAGAAAGGGAAAATCAAGTGAAAATATGGATGTTATGATGCGACCTTTTAAGAACCAGAATATAACTCGAGGCTAATAGATACTTATTACCTAAGATCTTAAAAAACAAAAATTTTACAGTCAAAATTTACCACCCAACCTTTTGTTTCCTCTCAGCTGTAACATTCCTCTCCAATGGTGCTTTTTATCTGCCTCACATGTGGAATAGAATCCTCACAGCATCATTACACACACATACACACACACACACACACACACACTACACACACACTACACCTACACACCACATACACCACACACCACACACATATACCACATACCACATATACATATATACCACACCACACATACCACATAACACACACACACACAACACACACACACAAAACACAACACACCGCACACACACACACACACACAAAACACACACACACACGACACACACATGCATACATACATTCACAGACACACACACACACACACACACACACACACACACACACACACACACACACACACACACACACATGCATGCACACACACACATGAGCACGTACATGCATACATATATACACAGACACACAACACACACACACACACACACACACACACACACACACACACACACACGAGCACATTCATGCATACATACATTCACAGAGACACACACCCATACCTATGACTGTCACCCTCATTTTGCAGATGAGGAAGCCAAGGTTCAGAGAGCTGAAATGCCTTTCCTCTCAGAAAAGGGAGAGTCATTCTCTAAATCTGTTTCCCCTTAACATGGAGTCAATTAAGGTAATTTTCATTCTGCTAATCATCATGTTGTCCTAATTGCACAAGCAGCCAGGTAACCAATGAGAACTGAATGTGTACATTTTATGTGGTCATTTCCATTTTTCAATTGCTATGTCTCATGTCAATGAACTCAAATTCAACTAGTCTAATGCTTACCTAAACAGCTTTCTGATTACGACTTGATGAATGTTTTTTCTATCATGGTGATTTCTCAGGATAAATCAACAGCACATTTCTGATGATGATTTGATGTGCCATGTTGCTCAAACACAGGCAGAAAATGATGTTCTTGACAATTCAAAATTCCAACACATGGAATGTATTTACCATATTATAAATCAGCAAAGCCACACACTGGAAGGTACTTGATTAAGACCTACTCTGATATCTTATTATATATAATACAGAAGTTTCCAATTACAGCCTCCAATATCATTCTGTAGAGATGTGGTTTACATTTTGATACCCATCAGGTCATGTAGCCCTCCATACACAGACATACCCAGGTCCCTTAATAAACCTAACATTTTAGAAGCATAATCCAGCAATTGTCTATGGGTATTCACCCAGAATGTACCCAACCCTAGATGCAAGAACTATCTTTTTTTTTTCTGTACAATTGGCTGGTGTAGCTTTTGTTCCATGGCAGGGGGTCAACAGCCCTTTCCTAAACTAATTCCTGAGGCATCTGTACTTAACTCTTCAGGAAGTGCTACAAGGTTTATTTAGTTATGTAGTCCTAAAATATCTTAATTAGCCGAACTCTCCTCCTTATCAGACTTGTGTTTCTGAGTAAGACAAACTGCTTTGATGAGAACAAAGGTTCTCCTTCCTAATGGGGGCATTATCTGATAGGCAGCAACCTCTGAAATTGTTGAGCAGAGTCTAAAGGTGGATTGTTTTCCTTGCCAAGCCTGATAAATGCGGCATTAACTGTGGCCTAGAAATGGCCGCTATATATTAATATAAGTAAAATAACTTTAATGATCTACTAAACTTTGTAAATAAATTATCTATTATGAATTAACATTTAAATAATTTTCACATATCACTTTCAAATATGCTAAGAGTATCTTTGTTTCTAGGGGACAGGAAGGATCTCATGAGGGGTATGCAGAAAACAAGCAACATCTAAAACTGATAAACATCACTAAACAAATGAAAATTGAGTTCTTAGTGTGGAGAATTCTTTCACTTTTCCAACATGGTTCTAGGTTGATGATACTATCCTCTGAAAGATGTTTTTACAACTGATAACTGACTAGTACACGTGGAAGGAAATTTTTTTATCTTGGTCAAAAGTTCTTAGAAGTAAAAAGGATATCAGGTAGGAGAAGTAAGATTTTTAAAAGGCATTTTTCATTTCACTGGAA
Organism: Rattus rattus; assembly: GCF_011064425.1. Classification (NCBI taxonomy): domain Eukaryota; kingdom Metazoa; phylum Chordata; class Mammalia; order Rodentia; family Muridae; genus Rattus; species Rattus rattus. The sequence continues at coordinate 41,131,915 of NC_046156.1, forward strand.
GTTAAGCGCTGCTTTGATTCACCTTCCTATTTGTCTCTCATACATTCCACTACAGACCATCCTGGCAAATCTTCAGGATATGTGGGTTCCACTTCACTGCTTGTATTATCCAGGGTAGGCACACATTAAAAAGACTTTACAATATTCATTGTTTGCCTTTGTTTTAGACTCCCTTAGCCTCCATGCCAGTAAGTCTTAGAGCCGAGAGACAAATAAGCAAGTCTCTGAAATTGTTTTAGAAAAACTTATAATTTATATAATTTATAATTTTTATTCACCCATGTTAATGCTTGGATTTTCAGTGATTCCCTTTTTTAACTAGCCCACTCGATTTTCAAATATTTATTTAGCTCACGGCATAGTCTCCAATCCGTGAGATAATCGACACTCACTGAGAAAATACATATTTATATAATACATATCCCAGCTCACCTTCCAAAGTGAGGAGCAAACAGGATGGCCAAGATTCCTGCTGCTAGTTAAAAAATGTCATCCCAGCTCCAACACCCTCTCTGACTAAGACGCTGAGCACTAGTATCCACAGTGGATACTAGTGTGGCATGGAACCTATTACAGTCTTTAGTTTGAGTTTAGTGGAAGTTCTCTCTTTCCCAGCTGCGTGGTATATTCTCGATCTATGACCGTTTTAAAAAATCTACTGAATATTCCTCCCTTAGTCGTTAAAGCTGTTATTGACTAAGGCAGTGAAAACCCTTTGTTCAGTTCTGTAACTACCTCCCTTGCCCCTGCTCATGTCAGTCCAGCATGGCCTAACTAGATACAAGCACTTCAACAAGCTATCTGTCCCATATAGGTAGGATTAGGTGTCCAAGGCCTCAAGATAAATGTTTATTCAGAAACATCAGTCACCAAAGTTATTGGCTGCTGATCCTGTGCAGTGAAGCTCCCTTATAGGGTACTCAAATGTCTTTATGAACATTACAAAGCAGCAGGGATGAACCTGGAGAGGTCAGAAAACAAGGCCTCCTGCAACCCCCCAAGTCTCCTATGATTGTATTAAATGCTCTGGGCGTGCTTGGAGAACCTAGGGAATCTATTCTACCAGTCTTGTCTCTTCTTCTCCATGTGTACCAAAGTAGGTCCTTATTGAAGCTATTGGTGCCGTTGTGGTACCTGCTCCCTCGGAAGTCATTGCAGTACACAGGCTTCCAGAAACCTGAAATAACCCAGAGACTCTCAGGGACCTTGCTGCTCTTTGGAAGATGGCTGTGGATCTGGGTCAGGGATTACTTCAGTGGGTAGTAGCCATGTTCCCAAGAGCCTGAGCACGAACACGAGTCCCTGCAGACTACTGAGAGAAATACGGTTCTAACAACACCAGTCTGATTTTTAATTATTTAAAAGGAATTGCTTTGAGGAGCTGAGGATGTGTCTCAGTGGTGAAATGTTTACCTAGAATATGAGTCTCTAGGATTGACCCCAAAGCCTCTAAATTCCAATGGGAGAGAAGGCCTACACTGTACACCTAGAGAGAAAGAAGAGAAGTCTGTTTGTTTTGTCACTCTAGCCAAAAGAACTTATTTATTTATAAGATTTACCAGAGTCGACAAAATTAGCAAAGAAATGTAACATATGTAAGCCATGGAATGCTGTTCATTAATAAGCTGTTTTAGTCATATGAGGCATCACAGATGACCCCAAAGATTGTGTTGCTTCAACAAGTAAGGCAGGCACTAAAAGCCAATACCACATGGCCTCACTCATATGTGCACCTGAAGAGAGCTGGCCTTGTCAGGTAGAAATGGCAGATTGATAAAGACGGCCAGGAAGAGACGAGAAGGGATGCGAAGAGGTGGGTTGCAGATGCAGCCATAGCCAGACAGCGAAGAAACTCCAGGTGTTTGACTGTGCTGAGGACTGACTAGAGTTAGCAATATATTTAAGTATAATTATACTTCTAACGTTCTTACCACAAAGAAATGGACAATGCCAGGTGATGAGCATGCTAAACAATGTGATTTGCTCATTACACAACGTACACGTGTCAAAAAACCACACTATATTAGCATCAGTGTGTATGACTAGTGCACATCAACCCAAAACAAAAGGAAAACCAAGCTGAGACAAGAATTATAAAGTCCTTGAGTCACCTTCATGGGAAGCACAATTTAAGAACTCAGTATAGAGCTATGAAAACCAGAGCCAGCCGGGATGCTCAGTGAGTAGAGTCATGTGCCCTGTGAACCTCAGGACCTGGAGTCATGGCGGAAGGGAAGAATCAAATTATGAAAGTTGACCTTTAACCTCTGCAAGTGCATCCTGGCAGAATCATGTGTGCTTATAAATATACGCACAATATTAGGTAAAATATAAATTTAAAATCAAAACAAATAAATGAATGTGGAAGCAACCACAAAAATTTAAGGAAGCACTAAGGCTCCAACTCTTTGCTAAGATTTGCAATAAAATTTAAATCAATGAAAGAAAATCTAAGTGTTCAGTAAAAATAAATAAATGAATAAAAATGGTGGCTTAGCGTTTCAGACTTTGGAAGACACATAATAGGAAGGCCATAGGACGGCAGCCTGAGACACACTGAGTGACTTAAGAGCTGGATTTCCAGAGTGCACTGCTGTAATTCTACATAATGAGTGGGAAGACGGAACCCATGATCATGATGACTAGTGAATGCCCACAGCACTGTTGATAATAAGGGGCTCATGGAGGACCTACTGCAAGGCAAACATTAAAAGCTCAACCTTTATCTCTGCATATCAATTACTAAATTTAATCTAGTTAGATGTCTAATATCATTATAATAATAATAAATTTAAAGTAAGCTACATAAATACACAGGCCTCTAAAAGTATGAGCATGACTGTCTAGTACTTCAGTTAAGTTCTTGTCAAACACACGCTACTGTCAAAACAATGTTAGTAATCATTACAATAAATGCATATGAGTATACCCATGGCATCTTCGATCCCCGTGCAGAATGCATGTCATGAACATGGTATGACAACAGTCCTTCATTTTGATTCCACTGAATATATATAATGTTCTACATCTAACGTGATCTATTTGATTTTCAATTGGTTCCTGACTTTTCACTTTTATTATTTCCACTGCTTTTATTTTAATCTTCCCCCTGTTTAACTCATTTATTTTCTAAAAACCAGCTGACTTATTTCGCAGCTGTTCATTTTCTGCTTTAAAACATAGTTGTTTGATCATTTCTCAGAAGACTCCACCCCTACAATTATCTCTAAAACAAAATCAATTAATCAAGGAAGCCATTCAGATAATCTTAAAGATGTTATCAACATCCTAACCACCATCCTCCACGAAGAGCGGTGGAGATTTTCCCAATCTGTATTTCTCCCTGACAGCCCTAATAAAACACACTTAGATTTTCTGAAGAATAGGAAGCCCATAGTGTTTATAATTCATTTTATAGCATTTTAAATACCTTATTGTTATAAAATAATTTTAAATGGAGATTTAACTATTTTTAATCAAAAGTAGAAAGCATCAGAAAATGATAGACAAATAAAAGTAACAAGGAAAAAAAGCATAAAATTTCCAAAACAGAGAAACAGATAGCTAAATAGAAGACAAGACCTATGAGGGTATATAGTATGTGAATTTTCAAATATAGGATTATTTTTATAAATAGGAGGCATCTGAATGGCATATAGATGTTCTGTGTAAATAAAACATAGGGGCCAGGGGGATAGTTCAATCAGAAAAGTGTTTGCCAAGCAACCTCAAAAACTGAGATCCGACCCCAGATACCCATGGAATAGCCACAAGTGGCGGCCTATCACCCCAGCACTGAGGAACCAGAGAGAAGCAGTTCCTGAAACCTTGCCTGTCTGCCAGTTAGCAATGCAAGTCACATTCAGATTCAGTGAGAGACCCAGGTGGAAATGAAAGAAAGATGCTTGATACTAATTTTGTACATACTTAGGCACATGCATGCACACATGCAGACACTCACAGAGACAGAGATAGACAGACAGACAGACAGACAGACACACACACACACTATATATATAAGGCCAGTGCCATTCTCAGTGTGCAACAGGAAACCCCTATATATAGAAAATGGGAAGTGAAACAGTTGACCTGAGACATACTAATGTCAATCAATAAAGAATGGACACAGCCAAATCATTCTTTACACCTAACTTCATAAACCTAAAATCAAGAGACATAAAAAGTTCTAGCCTTGTGTATGTGTTAAAATGTGAAAAAAAGAAAAAAAGCATTAATATATTCTACTTTGACATACAAGATACAGTCAATATTCAGTGGGAAACAATTTCATTATTAATGACCTTAAGTACACATTGGCTAATAGCCAAAGGTTTTTCATCTTTAGCAATGTTTATAACAAATGTAATCTATTTAGGAGAAAGAAGGTAAAACCAAATTAATTTTATAGTCAAATAGAAAGCAGCAACAATAGCATATGGAACGACGTACAACACAAAGACCTAACTTTTACAAGAGTCTGACTTCTGAAAACAGACATGCAGCTCGAGTGAGGTAAGGCAGCAGGGCATGCCTATAATCCCAGGTACACAGTGCTCTGAGACAGGAGGATTGCAAGGAATGCCTTGCTAAGCTACAGAGTTATTAAAGTGAACAAAGCAAGCCTTGGCAACGTACCAAGACCCTGTCTCAAAAAATACGGGTAAAAATAAAAGGTCTGGGATCTTAGTGATATAGCATTTGCTAGCACATTGCCCTGGGTTGACTCTCAAGTAATGCCAAAAATGAAAACCTAGCATTCTATCACAGCTTGATGTAAATGCCCCTCAGTGATCATGTGTGATGGCCCACAACGAAATATATTTTAAAATAATACGCTAAAAGGACACTAATTTAAAGGACATAATTTAAAATTGATCCAGTAAAACAATTACGCTAAAAACTTTTTTAGCATCATCAGCCATCACCAAATGGCTGAAAACCATGCCTCACTCCTCTCATTAATAACTAGCAGATTTTTTTTTAATTCTGAAAAGAAGTGAAAGAAGATATTCATAGCTAAGATCCATCTTAATATGCATTTATTATCATTTTAACCTCAGTGATGTATTTAACATGAGAAGGTATAATTTTCGAAAAGAAGGAATAATGAAAAAAAACTAAAACATAATAACAACTATGTCTGTAAGTGTGGTTGAATTTTACATAGTCTGGTACACTGTATCACGAGAATGGCCAGATAATCAACAGACGACTATAATCACACTCACATTTAAACAAGGGTAGTAAGGATCAAGCACAAGTGAGGCAAACAGCTGTTCGTAGAGTTTAGGTGATAATTTCTCAACATTCATTACAGCAGCCAGCAACTCCACTTCTGGAAAGTAATCCCACAGAAACACACAGATACATGCCTATCAAGAAATGGATAAAGAAGCTTAATGCATTTAGATTACAGTGGTAAAGTTATATGTCCTTTAAAAAGAAAAGTCTAGGGGTTGGGGATTTGGCTCAGTGGTAGAGTGCTTGCCTAGCAAGCGCAAGGCCCTGGGTTCGTTCCCCAGCTCCAGAAAAAAAAAAAGAAAAGTCTATACATGATTCCATATGAATGCCATAGCATACTATATTGTCATTAAAGCTAATGGAATAAAACAATATGCCGTTCCCCAGGAATCAGTTAAACTCTGTATTATATGTAGTGACTAGCAGTTAATCATGGCATTAAAATATAATGTAACACATGAGTCTATATAAAATAGTTCATGGAAAGCAATATTTTTTTAAATAAATTATCTGACTGAAATACAAAGAAAACAAACTAATGGATGAAATTCGATTATCTAGAGCTTCCAGAGGCAACATCTCCTTAGGGGCCCAGAGTTTTACGTGGCTAACGTTAAGCTAAAGCTCACTTGTATGAACACTGGTGTGTGAGAAGTGTCAGTGGCCAGGCTAATTTGACAGCGTCACTAAACATTTAGTGTTAGAAGCAGTTCCAGAGTCAATAAACTCTCTCAGTCCATAAGACAAGCCTGGACTCTTGCTACCTAGAGCAACTTATATAGTTCTTACGGGAAAAGATTAGAGAACCCTCTATGCAGCATAATTTTAAATAGTCTCATGTAATTAACTTATTAGTAAGATGTGTGTTGTCTACTCCTCTGCTACTAGCATGAGTACAATAAAGCAAACATTTTGTCTATGTTTTTTTTTTTTTTTTAATTTGAAATGCTTATAGCGGTGCAGGGCACTGAGTCAGTCCACAGGGATTAGTCGGTTGAATGAAGGAGAAAGGACAACAGGTAAAGGTGAAGAACATGAGTGATAAGCTTGGGCAGCTGGGGGACCTGCTGAGATGTAATAAGAAACGGCTTTCTAGGAGAGAAGAGAGCTTAGCTGAGACTTGAAATAAGTAGGTGTATTTCCAGGATGGATGATCCGGAGCGGAGGTAAGTGGGAGCCGGGCTAGAGATGATGGCGTGCCTTAGGAAGAAGAATTGATTCGGGCGAATAAGTCTTTCTTATTTGGGCATTAATATTGCGGGGAATCGCCTATGGTGAGGAAGTCTAATAAATATGGAGTGAAGACAGATCTTCATGGGAGAAAGATTTGATTGTCACCAGACGAAAGCCTAAGATGAGGGCCAGGATGAGCAGAGCCTTAGAGAACATACAGGATGGGGCCTTGAGAAGGCACAGGGACAGAATATTACAAGATTGAAGATGTGGCTTCTGTCAACAAGAGCGGACTAAGAGGACCCCAAGCGTGTGCACTAGATTCACTCAGCAAACATAACACCAGCAATGGCTGGAGCAGAGGAGAAAGAACCCAGATTGTGGTAAGTATAAAGTAAGGAAGAAATAAGAAATTGTCACTTCCACACAATGGACAGTGACTCTGAAAGCTCACCCCTGGGAAGCTGTCTGTCATTTGCATCTGGGAATGTCTCAGTTGCAACGTGTTCCAGATTAGTAAAGGTTCTCTAAAAGAACAGCAGCAGTAGAAGGAATTCTAAGGGGGCATTCAATAGATTTCCCTACAGCACCCAGTCTAGGTGATCCAGCAATGACTGCTTTCACCGTAAAGAGAATGAGATCAGGATAGGTCCCCATCCCACCAATAAGATACCTATTGGTATCTTATACTGGGCTATACTCCAGTAGCCCCAGGTTGGCACTGGAGTCCTGGAGGGTTTCTTGGAGAGCCACTGGTCTACAGTCTACACTTATAAGCCAAAGAAACCGAGTTCTGATGTCATCAAGGGATGACAGTAACTATGACACATGTAGTAACAACATGTCAACAGCATGGAAAAACTTGCCAACACGGCGTAAAGGCAAACAGGCAAAGAGTGAGCACTCTTTTTCTCTTGGACTGCCTTTACTTGGGCTACCGTCTGAAGAAGTCTTCCACACGTAGGGTGGGTCTCTCCCACTTCAGTTCAACTGATCAGGGAAATCCCTCACAAGTGTGTCAAAGGCTTGCCTGTTGGTTGCTTCACTCGAGCTGACAAGGAAGACTAAGCTCCATACATGCTTTAACTGAATTTTTGAAGTAACAAACTTGGACTGCACGTTGTTCTGAGGAAAAGGAAACTCCCCTGCAGAGGTAGAACAATAAGCCTGGACTCTGGACCCTTGATGTTAGCGGCTTGAAGCACGAACAGCTCAGGATATGTTACTGGCACTGTTGACTTGGGACATCCTTACTTCTTGTTCTGATTTGAAAGGAATGCAGAAATCGCTCTGACAAGTGGGTTCACTGAGCCGCCTGAAATCACTGGGGCTTCTAGTGGCCCCAGGTGTGTACAGGTTTTGACTGACAGAGTAGACACTTTTAGATGTTCTAGGACAGTACTTTGAAAGCATAGACATATTTAGGAGGATCTTTGATGGTGACTTATTTCAAATAGTAGGGAATATTGAGAACAGAATAATTGATTTATCGATTATAGCATGTACACTCATTTATATTTTTGAACACAAAGAAAAACGGATTATACAATTGTGGTGGTAAAAATGCTCTATATTCCGGTGATATAAATGAATGAATATGCTATAATCCATAAATTGTGTTTGATTCTTAGACTGTGTCCTAATGTCACTATGCAAAATTCATGGTTTATCTTGTTTTGTCCTAATTTTGTTTGGTTTTGTGATCCTGGAGCTCACACTACTGATATAAGCACTCTTACTACTAAGGAAAACCCAGCCTTAAAGCATGAAGCTTTTAGGCGAGTGGAATTCAAATATTAGCTAATATAATTTAAATTAATTAGCTAATATATTTAAATAAATAAATTAGCTAATATAATTTGAATTAAATTTAAAACAATTCAGACACACATTGAAACTGGATGGAACAAAGAGTACTCTCATTTTTTATGGTTCATTTATGGATTCCGCCAAAGGTGACTATCTATCATTACATAAAGCAAAGATGACTAAGTCATAATTCCTCCTCTGAAGTAACTCAAAGTCTTAAATAAAGAATCTACCAGAAGACATGGGAATGTGTGCAGTTATAGCACTAGTCAGAAAATTCCCCTACTTACAATTAAGATAAATCCTCAAAAAGAATTTAGAAAGGTTCATCTAAAATAAATCTTTTTACTCTAGTTATCTCCTATGCATCTTGCTCCCTTATTTGAAGTGAAAATTTCTGCTTCAATAAAGAGGGACGGTAGGCAGACATGAGTAGTCATACATGTCATATCTCTCAAAATCGCCATGCCTATGCAGGAGTGTCTGCTCTGATCTTCTGCAAATGAGTAGATCTAGGACAGGAAACACCGAAGGATGTAAAGTAAAGCTATTTCTCAGAGTTATAAATCACTTTTATACTCACTCCAAATGTAGGAGACTTAACATATTTGCCTATTTCTGCCCTTCCTCTTTTCATGCTCTGTTCCTTGAAAATGTCACACATGTATACAACTCAACGGTTTCACTCTCAGCTTCATGTCTTCTTCGTGTCCTTTTTATCTTTTTTAATAACTCACAGAATCTAGTTAGTGTTGTCCATGTGTGCATGGATCTTTCATGCACTGGGGCTTATGGAGCCTATCTGAGGCCACACCCACAAAGGAAAGTGCCTCTCCCTCCTCCAGGAGCCATTAACTGCCAGTGGAGCCTAAGCCAGAGAAGAGGGACCCCAGAAGCACCTGTTCCATGCCTCCTGCAATTTTGATTGTTGTTATGCAAGTACAAGCAGCTACCATGAGTTCATATGTGTAACAGCTTTGTCGCGTCCAGAGCACAGCATTCACAGCTCTCCTCCCTGCTCTTCTTCCAACATTCTTTCTAACCCCTCCTTTTCCCTGAGTGCTGGAGGAGGATGTGGTTACAGATGACCCATTTAAGGCCAGAATTTAGTCACATTTCCTCTGAACTTTGACCAGCTATGGATCGCGGCAAGTCTCCTGGCATGTGCCTCTTCCTGATGTTAAAAGTTATTATTTTAAATTTAATTTTATGAGTGTTTTGCCTGCATGCATGTATGAGCACCGTGTGTGTGTGTGTGTGTGTGTGTGTGTGTGTGTGTGTGTGTGTGTGTGTGTGTGTGTGTGTTACCTATGGGAGCCTGAAGAGGACATTGGATCCTAAGAACTAGAGGTACATGGGGTTGGGAGTCTCTGTATGAGTGTTGAGAACCAAGCATGAGTCCCCCCACAAAGAGCAGCAAACACTTGGAAGCACCAAGCCATCTCTCCAGGCTTGCCTTCTGATTTTAATAACTTGAAATGTTTCCCACTTGAAAGCTTTTCAAAATTATTGCCACTTACTGCCTCCCTTCTATATAACTCGTTTCTCTGTTATAGTCTAATGCTTATAAATTTTCATTTATGTTTGATTACATATAATCGCATATTTATGGGGCAGACTTATTTTTTGTGGATGTAAATTACACTTCTATGACACGGGAAATACAATAAACGCACGCATCGAGCTCCATAAAAACACCCGAAAATGTTTCCCAGTGTTTTCTTACGGCACAGAGACACTGCCAGTGTTTGAATGTGCCAAGATGCCCAAAAACAAAAGAGGAAGGAAAAAAACAAAAGGTTGAGAAGTCCAAGCTAGATGCCCCTTAATCGGTGATAAAGAGAGGGGACCTTGAATTTTTAAAGGGCACAGTGGCTCTGCCAGCTAGACATCTCAGCTTGTGAAATTTTAGCTTGCAAACGATATCACAAAGTACAGTTGTATTAACCCGCAATGCTATCAAATACCTGGATCTTGAGTGGACCACAGTGGAAATATTGATACTGATTTGATTTGGGCACTACAGGAAAAGCACAGTATGTTCCTCTTAAAAATCTTTTATGCAATACATTGCAGATGAAAAGATTCTCGTATTTAATTGTTCTATGGTATAAATTATCAGATATTTTTATAATGTATATTAGCCTTTTGGGGGTTGAAAGTCAGAAAGGTACATATACTTCTTTTGCACACAGGGAGTTAAAGGCCATTTTCCTCTCAAGAAAAATATATGGCAGGTGTTAGAGCACAGAGTCTACCTGCCTTCTGCCCTTTCAATCTTGATTTCTATTTCTATTTTTCCAGGACAGAGGGCTAAGAAGCCAGTCTGCTCTGTGGTCTTACATCTACCTCTTACAATCACAAGGTAAGTTTGTGGTTACATTCAGTACTGAATTTAGGAATTCCAAGAATCACATAGACTAGAACAGCAAAGTCACAGGACGAACTCTCTGCCAGCTCCTGAAAAGCTATACTGGGCAGATCTCTCCCCTGAGGGCACGTTCATAATATTCTCTTTCTTTCCTTTACCTCCCCCCCATTCTGGGCATGTGAATGATGGGCCTCTCCTCGCTTATTCTAGCTTAGTAGTTAATGGGCTGCTTCTATTTCATCTGAACTGATAGTATTTGCGCTCTCTCTCTCTCTCTCTCTCTCTCTCTCTCTCTCTCTCTCTCTCTCTCTCCCCCCCCCCATATTCCTCCTCACTTCATGGCCTGACCACACTCTCCCCCACTAAGGTGGGTCACACACTGTCTTTCATAATAAAGCTCATTCTAAATGTTCTCATTGGTCTCAGCTTCCTACTCCACAAACACCTCCAACTGCTGTCTTTTAATGACACTAGTATGATATTCTCAGGAGGTAAGCAACGCAAGGCATTTCCCCCCTAAACCTTGAACGGTGTATACTGGATATACCCTTTTACAGTTTCCATTACATCTCCAGTAATAAAGAATTGTTATGCCTAAAAATACAGATACTATTAAGACTTAGCAGTTCAAGAACAAGATATTCATCTAGAGTGCATCTCAAAGTGTTCTCTGCACCCACATATCAAGAGACAGAATCAACCCAAGTGCCCATTAGTAAATTTACAGATAAAAGACCATGCTATGCAATACAGTGAAGTGCTATGGAGACTTTCAAAGGGGTGAAATCCCATTGTCTGCAACCACACAGATGAACTAACACTTGGCAGTAGTTGAAAATGAGCCAGTTGCAAACAGAGAGGTACCTCCGAAATATTAGATTTCAAAAGATGTTACAGTCCTAGAAACAGAAAGTAAAAGAGCTTTTCACAATGGTTAGGAACCAGACCTTTTCAGACAAGTTAGTCAAGCAACACAAATTCTCAGGAAAAGGAAGGCTAGGAGGTTTGCCCTGTGTCTCAGCAAATGCTGTCCACAGAAATACCTCCTGTACCTGAAAACACAGGACAGTTGATTTTAGTTTTGCCACGAAAAATGTGATAATTTGTAAGTTAAATGGTTTAATTTAACCACTATACTATACTATACTGATTTGATACAATATAATGTAATGTAATATAATAAATATAATATATATTTGGGGATTGAGAGGTGAGTCAATGGTTAATAACACCAAATGTGTTATGAAGTTCAATCCCTAGCTCCAGAAAAGGACCTCAAAACTCTGTCTGTGACTCCAGTTTCAACGGATCTGACATCTTCCTCTGGTTCCGGCATGGACTGTGTACAAAGGCTAGACAGAAAGACGTGCAGGCAAAACACCCATACACCAATTTTTAAGCCAAATTTTAAAAGTCAGGAATGACAATGCATACCCACACGTCATTCTACCATTTTGGAGACAGGTGAGATAACGTTTAAGGTTCTCACTCAACTCTGTAGCTCGTTTGAGATCCTGTAGGGCTCAAGCAGACAAACTAAAATATTTCCAATTTCTGTTTCTCAAAAACTGAAAATAAAATAGAAAACTAACCACAAATAGGTAAATTACTTTTCTATTGATAGAATAATGCAATATTTAATTTCATGCCCAGAATCCATTGTTTAATTTACTTCCAACTATTTCATAAATTTTGAAACATTTCCAAATACTCATGAAATTCACCTATGAATCTAGCAAATTCTCCATTTTCTGTGATGTAATTTATTTTAAATGTATGTATTGATGATAGCTATATTTTCTGGGGCCATTGGCATGTTAACCAATTCAGTGATGAATCAGATGGGAACCCCACAGTACAGTACTCAATACAGAAGGAATTTCAGTTGGGAAAATCCCATCCCACTTAGCGTAGCCTGAATTGAGCTGAACGTAGCCTGACTGAGATTTAGAATCTCACCTATATGACCTTCCACACCTTTTTTATTGCTGGCAAATCATAAAACACTTATTTTTCTTGATTAACTCCCATGACAACATAACAAAACAACTATTTCAAGGATTACACCAGCGGCTGAAAGTCAGCACAATGTGTTAAAATCTTACTCATCCTCAAGAAGCAAACTACTTCAGGGAACACATTCTGTTGTCTTACAGAAAGTGATTTTTCTATAATTATCCCATTATTTACTCAGCAATTATCTACCTATTATCCTTCTGTGTCTTGGAATTTGAAATTTCAAATTTACCTATTTTAGAATTTACCTTTAAAAAAAAATCTAATTGTGCCTATGTATATTAATTGCTATAGTTTCCTTTCTGTTGCTATGATTAAAAGATAAAAACAAACAAAGATAAAAACACAAACACAAACAGGAAAAAAACCTCTCAAGTCAAAAGCAATTCTAGAGAAAAAGGAAAACATTCGACTTGGCTTACACTTTAAGGCCACAGTGCATCATTCAAGGTAGTCAGGGCAGGAACTTGAAGCAGAGACAAAGAGGGTTGCTGGTGGCTGGCTTGCAGGCTTATGCTAAGCCATCTTTCTTGCATAGAAAGACCAGGACCACTTGACCTTGGGGAAGAGTTATCACAGTGACATGGGCCCTCCTAAACCACTGAACAGTCAAAATTCTCCTCCATTCTCGAGCTCACAGACCAATCTGTTCAGAGCAGTTCTTCAACTGACAGTCCCTCCTCTCATGACACTGTACTGTGTTAAGTTGATAGTTGAAAGTGATTGGGACAGAGGGTTTCTCTTCTGGCTTCTTTTGTTAAAAAAAAATTATTGGGTCTACACTCAGTTTTAGAGGAATGGAAATACGTCTGAATACCCCATTTGTACACATCTCTGCTCTCTGAGAACTTTCGTCCACCTGATTTATAGCATTTTTCTGCAGGAAAATTAAAACTGAAATATGACAAGCTTAAGGACAAAATGTAGACCTTTACCTGTGTCTCGGTGCTTGAGAAAGGTTCCTATGCATTGATTATCCAAGATAATAGAAGATGAGCACAGCAAAAGTTGATGTTCTGGGGATTATAAGTAGGAGAGCATCAAAGATCAGAGGAACAATGTAGGAAGGTGCCTGCATGAAGTTAAGGATGTCTGGGAATCCTCTACCCAGCCTGGAGATGACTTCTCCATTTGTATGCAAATTGTGGAAGGTTGTGTCTGAGTTAACAGAAAGTTGCCTTCTCTTCTGTGAGCTCCATTGTCCAGTTCTGGTACAGCCAGAGTCACAGAAGGCAGGATGGCACCAAGGGTTTGAAAAAAACTGGCAAGGATCTCAGGAACAGGAAACAAGGCTTGCTAAAACAAGGGCAAGTGGAGCAAAATCATCTAGAACAAAAGTCCCAGCATGCAATCTGTTGGTTGCTGTTTTGTCCTAACAACAGTGTCCTGTGCCTTACAGAAGCTTTGCAATTTTATGAGGTCTCATTTGTATATTCTTGATCTTAGAGCATAAGCCATGGGTGTTCTGTTCAGGAAATTTTCTCCAGTGTCCATGTGTTCAAGACTGTTCCCCACTTTTTCTTCTATTAGTCTGAGTGTTTCAGGTTTTATGTGGAGATCCTTGCTCCACTTGAACTTGACCTTTGTGCAGGGCAATAAGAATGGATTGATCTGCATTCTTCTACATGCCGACCTCCAGTTGAACCATTTGTTGAAAATGCTACTTTTTTTCCACTGGATGGTTTTAGCTTCTTTGTCAAAGACCAAGTGACCATAGGTGTGTGGGTTCATTTCTGAGTCTTCAATTCTATTCCACTGATCTACCTGCCTGTCTCTGTACCAAAACCATACAGTTTTTATCACTATTGCTCTGTAATACTGCTTGAGGTCAGGGATGGTGATTCCCCCAGAAGTTCTTTTATTATTAAGAATAGTTTTTACTATCCTGGATTTTTTCTTATTCCAAATGAATTTTCAAATTTCTCTTTCTAATTCTATAAAGAGTTGGAATTTTGATGATAATTGCATTGAATCTGTAGATTGCTTTTGGCAAGATGGCCATTTTTACTCTATTAATCCTTTCAATCCATGAACATGGGAAGTCTTTCCATCTTCTGAGATTTTCTTTGATTTCTTTCTTCAGAGACTTGAAGTTTTTTGTCATACAGATCTTTCACTCAAACTAAATGGAGAGAAACTTGAAGCAATCCTTATAAAATCAGGGACTAGACAAGGTTGCCCACTCTCTCCCTACCTATTGAATATAGTATTTGAAGTCCTATCCAAAGCAATCAGATAATAAAAGGAGATCAAAGGGATACAAATTGGAAAGGAAGAAGTCAAAATATCACTATTTGCAGATGATATGATAGTGTACTTAAGTGACCCCAAAGATCCCACCAAAGAACTACTAAGCCTGATAAACAACTTCAGCAAAGTGATTGGATATAAAATTAACTCAAACAAATCAGTAGCCTTCCTCTATTTAAAGAATAAAGAGGCTGAGAAGGAAATTAAGGAAACAACACCCTTCACAATAGGAACAAATAATATAAAATATCTTTCTGTGACTCTAACCAAGCAAGTGAAAAGTAGAAATCAGTCTGGCAGTTCCTCAGAAAATTGGATATAGTACTACCTGAGGACCCAGCTATACCACTCCTGGGCATATACCCAAAAGATGCTCCAATATGTAACAAAAACACATGCTCCATTATGCCCATAGCAGCATTATATATTATAGCCAGAAGCTGGAAAGAACCCAGATGTCCTTCAACAGAGGAATGGATACAGAAAATGTGGAACATTTACATGATAGAGCGATCAAATACAGAGACTCATCAATCAAAAACAATGACTTCATGAAACTTTTAGGCAAAAGGATAGAACTAGAAAATATCCTCCTGAGTGAGGTAACCCAATCACAAAAGAATACATATGGTATGCACTCACTGATAAGTGGATTTTAGCCCAAAAGCTCAGAATCCCCAAGATACAATGACCAAATGAAGCTCATGAAGAAGGAAGACCAAAGGATGTTCCAGTCCTTCTTAGAAGGGGGAACAAAATACTCACTGGAGGAAATAAGTGACAAAATGTGGAGCAGAGACTAAAGGAAAGGCCATCCAGAGACTGCCACACATGAGGATCCATCCCACATGCAGTCACCTACCCCAGTCATTATTGGGGATGGCAAGAGGTAAATGCTGACAGGAGCCTGATACAGCTGTGTCCTGAGAGGTCCCGCCAGAGCCTGACAAATACAGAGGTGGATTCTTACAGCAAACCATTGGACTAAGAATGGGGTCCCCAAGGGAGGAGTAACAGAAAGGTCTGAGGTAACTGAGGGGATTTGCAACCCCATAGGAAGAACAACATCAACCAAACAGACACCCCAGAGCTTTCAGGGAATAAACCACCAACCAAAGAGTACACATGCTGCATATGTAGCAGTGGATGGCCTTGTAGGGCATCGGTGGGAGGAGAGGCCCTTGATCCAGTGAAGGCTCTATGCCAGAGCAAGGAGGCAAGAAGGAGTGGGTGGATGGGTGGGGGAGCACCCTCATGGAGGCAGGGGTCGGGGGATGCTATGGGGGATTTCCAGAGAGAAAACCAGGAAAGGGGATAACATTTGAAATGTAAATAAAGAAAACATCCAATAAAAAAAAAAGGAAAGAACAAATGTCCCAGGAATGTGATTGTGACCCAAGTAATAGGTTATTTGAAGGAACAACAGGTTTGGGCGTTACTGAGGTCACAGCATCTCAATATTTTTAAAGAGAATCTTTTATAAACATCACCTGTCAATAAAAAAGCCTATGCTTAATGAGCTGAGGCAGGAAAGAGAAGAGGAGACCGTGGAAGGAAGAGGGAGGATTCTGAAAGATAGTGAGAGGTATGGGAGATTCATCTGGGAACACTGAGGACACAGATAGAGACAGTGTATGCATAGGTGTTGGAGGGTTCAGTGGATTGCAGGGTATTGGATGGGACAGTGTATTGTGGAGTGTTGGAGGGAACAGAGGACAGCTCAGGTGTCCTATGAAATCACCATATCTCCCCTCTCCAGAACAAGGACACTCAATCAGCTGAGACAGAAGGTCAGCTCCAGGATGGACTTACTAAAATAATCTTTAGCTTCCCTATCTATCCACCCTCATGAATTATTACCTGTAGAAGCTCAACTCCCTGCTCCTTGGTCTTTTCACTTACTTACAGTAATTACCTCTGATAAAATGGTGTAGAGGCCTTGGATCCACTTGGATCCAGTCTTTTCTGTGAAGGCCTCTGTGGGCACAGAACCTAAAATACTAACACCATATAAAGCTATATGATTTTTATTTTGCTGATTGTTGTCTGCTTTTCTTGTTTTAATTCACATGGCTCTGACAGACAATATATGGGAGAGAAGACCTCCATATAATATATGTAATATATATATAATATATATATTACACACACACACACACACACACACACACACACACACACACACACACACGCGCGGGTTTTCCTTTCCACCTTCTGTGTCTGACCTTGTGTCTATTCAACTACCAGGTAAAATGCCTGGAATGGATTCTTAACACACCAATTGCCTTCGTCAAAGCAATAGTTAAAAACAGCTGAGCGCCTGGAACCCGTAACAGTTTCCCTCACTTTGTTATAACCCACCTACCTGATGTACCCATTACTATATCTGAAAAGTTGCTGGTTTTATAATTGTCTTTGTCCTGTTCTTATATAAACTTCATGATGCCGTCATCAGAAGAGGGAACTGGGGGCAATGCAAATCCTCAGCCTATTTCCACTGATATTTGGCTCTACCACATGTATGATCTCTTATTCCATTTTAGGTGAGAGCTGGGGCTGTCTCCAATATTCAGATACTGTGATGCCATTTCAGCCATGTTTCTAATATGCAAATTCCGAGAAGACATGGAAATTCTTGGTAATGATTACAAGTAGTATTCTGGGATACAGACTAGCAACACTGAAAGGCATGTTAGAGATGCTGAGAGAAAAGAGAAAGATTCCATTCTAAGTAATTAAGAACCGATAACAACATGGTCATGAACATAGGGTATAACACAATCAATGTTTTAAAGATTTATTTTTTATTATACATATTTGTGTGTGTGTGTGTGTGTCCATGTGTGTCCATGTGAGATTATGTGTGAGTGTGATTGTCTGTGGAAGCCAGAAGAAGGTGGATGACCTGGAGCTGAAGTCGCAGGAAGCTGTGAGCTGTCAGAAGTCCTGAAGTTGGTTATAAACAAACTCAGGTCCTCTGCAAGGGTCATGTATGGTCTTACTAGTCAACCTTCTCTCCAGACTAACAACTTTTTAAAAATACTTTTTTAGTTACTCTTGAAGAATTTCATGCATATAAAAAAGCTAAGTTGATTCTATTCACCCCTTTCTCTTCTCCAACTCCTCCCAGATCCCCCAACTGCTAGATACCTCTCCCACTTACATGCTCCCAATGTTTTGTAAACAGCCCTTTGCATCCAATTTGTGATGCTCACATGTACATGGGTATAAAGTAATCCACTAGTATCTAGGCAATCTACCAGGGTCCACACTCCTGAAGAAAACAGACTCTCCCCCCAAAAGCTAGAGGTGGGGCCTCATGAGTTCCTCCCCATTCAATGAACTTTTTACTTAAAGTAACTTAAGGTAGGTAACACTAAAAATGCACACACACACACACACACACACACACACGGTTCCATTTAAAGGAAACAAATAGGCCACTGCAGTTAGGACTACCCACCTGGGTTAGGTCATACGAAAATCCAAGTATTTCAAAATTGACAAACCTCAATAAAGGAGAGCTGCACGTGTCAGCTTGCATTCAATTGAAGGTGCATGACTGAACTGAGCTCCTTTCAAGGGATTTCTCTATGGTCCCTACTCCTCCGAGGACTCCATGCAATATTAATGCTCTCAGTTTTGTGAGTACACAGCCCACACTGCATTCCCCAATAAAAGAAAAGCTCCTCAATTCCTAATCATTTCAATAGGCTCTAATGTAATATTTCCTACATTGGAAATCACGGCACTTTATTTAAGGAAATCGGTCTGGCCGAGTAAGCTGTGCATAGCGCAGGCTGCACAGACGCCAGTTCAAAGGATCAGATGTCAAAGTGCTCCTTCTAATGTCCCTTAATCATCACTCCTATTAGTGCCTGAATAGGACTGTGATTAAAACACTGCTGTCATTGTCTACCTATTCAGGCGTCTAGCATTCTATGTGGGTCCCACCGATTAGCGTTTGAATAGATGAGCGATTAGAAAGACAGCTGCCATTGTATGACCATTCTGGAAAACAGCACAACTCGCATATTTATTTTCTATGAGCACCAAATAAGTATTTTGCAAAGGTAAAATATACCATTAGGCTCTAAAGACAATTTAGCTGATTTCTTTTGTTCACAGCACTCTATTTTCCCATATGCAAAGATATTTCTTATTTGCAAATACAGTAATATGCTTCATTAATATCTTCTAAAATATACATATTCTGTTTTTGCAGCCATAGTCTTAACACACATCTGCTTTATTATATAGCACTTATTGACCTACAATACATCATGCAATTCCAGTTTAATATTTATGATTATGCAAAGAATTTCTGTGTAAACAAATCAAGGCAATTTGATTCCAGATCTTCGGGATCTCATCTCCGTATTTTTAGAACATTGTGTGGCTTGTATGAACAACTTCTCCTAAGAGACGTCTCTGTGTCAGATTTTGAGAATTTGCAAAAGCTCGGATTTCACACACGCTGGTTAGTCCTTCCGAAGCTCCTAGACATCCTAGCCTAGCTGGATGCAGCCAGAGTGGGATCCCCTTTCCCCTTTGCATCATGGGATGCGCAGGTCTGGCCTTCACTGACAGCTGAGCAAGGGCAGCCTGGAGAGAGATTGTTTTTTAGTAGAAATGTTGAAAAAAATTTATAAGAAAGTAATGTATTGTGACATCATATACATAGGGTGAAGCTCAAAGGAAATCTCTCTCTCTCTCTCTCTCTCTCTCTCTCTCGTGTTCGTGTGTGTGTATGTGTGTGTGTGTGTGTGTGTGCTCACTGTATGTGTATGTTAGTATGTACAGGACCGATTTTCTGAAATAAATTTCTGGACAATGGAGATATTAATACAAAAACAATTTTTACCCAAAGGGGATAAAAGATATTTACTCAGTAACCAGATATGAACAATATGGCCCTGAAACACAGATTCAGGTAGGACCAATTTCTGTGTCCCAATATGGGAAGAGATTGGTGAAATGTTTCTGAGTAACAGAAAAAGAAAAGGAATGTTCCTGACTCCTTTCAAATACTTTGATGGAAACATCAGGAACGCAAGGCAAAACATGGGAACTTCTACGATAGACTGCAGATGCCATCTGAGGGCACTCTTAGGCTTTTGGTTGGTGGATACTGGCAGTCTGATATGTTAATACGTTCCAAAAGGTCTTATCTGACAGTCACAAGAATAAGTCAAACACAGAAGTCCACAGAGAAGAGCTATTGAGGGGACTAAAGATAACCCAAGATAAGTTGTAATTAGGCTCTGGACAAGCAACATTCCAAGCTGTTCACAATCATGGAACTCTAGTAGTTAATCAGCCTTACAGGGAGTTCAATGCTAGGCACGGCTTCCTTACATAGGCTTTCCCTCACAGAAGAAACAGTCTATATTCAATCACTATTTTCAGTTCCTTCTGTTGGCCATACTTCCACATTCTTCCTTTTATTCTGCCTTTCTGTGTCAGCTGTGATGAGCTACCCTGTGTCCCCACTTTCTCAGAATCAGAAATCTATGAACTACATCAACCCCAAGTGTCAATTCTCATCAGTATCAACACTCAGAAATGGCTACATGTATGATGGGCACAGTTTTAGATCATGCACATGCACACTCTCTCTTGAGCCAGTGTGTAGACTTTATTGCTGTCTTCATTTTCAAGCAGAACGAAATTCATTCCAGTGAAAATCACGTAGTTAGTAAATGGCAAAAGCATTGAGTGAGCCCAAACTGTTTAGTCCCCGGATGTCAAACTCATAACCAACCTGTCTACAGCTCCATGGCCATCCTTAAACATCTTCCCTAAAATTCCAACCTCAAACACAAGGCAGCTAGTTATGCAGAGAATATTTTTCTTCTTTAGCAAATAAAGCTTTTGGAAATCCACCTTCGGAGAGCTTTCTTCAGCTACTTGTGAAACAGGACCAGGTGCCTAAACTCTATTCCGATTAACAATAAAGAAGGTGTAAAAATTGCTTCACCGTTATGGAATTTTTAAACTAGAGAAGAAGACAATAAAAGCAGCAGAGCTGATGGGAGACAATTACAAACGAGTTTAATTTGTGAGCCACTTAGATGTAGAGGAAGTTGTGATTGGCCTGAAATAAATAATTGAACAAAGCCTTTCGGTAACAGCCTCGGGATATCAAGAGTTAACACTTTTCTTCTTTCTAGGCAGCTACCGTTTTATTACACATATCTACTCAGAGAATAAATCTCTTGCCAAACCAAGAATAAAGCACCAAGAAACCCCACTTTCAACACAAGAACACAATATTTGACCAACACCAAACTATAGCATACGTCAAACAAGGAGTCTGTCTCCTTAATGAGCTAGCTTGCGCTTCTCTTAATGAAATAAATAGATATTGACCATGTCAATAAGCGTAACTAGCCGCCATCATCTTCAACACTACTCGCTTATGCCTTCCCTCAACTCTACAACCTACTCCTTGCAGAATGCAAGCTGCCTTTTGACCTTCGACTCTGTCAGTTTTCTCAGAGATCTCCCCGACATGTTTTCCACTCTGGCGGGTTCCCACTTTGTAGCCTTCCTTCTTTCAACCTCCCTCTTTAACTTCAGCATAAAAACTGCTTTCCTATGAGGGCCAATCTTGAATGCTCAAGCCAAGCTATGCATTTCCACCACAAGTCCCACGGCAGGCTGACTGACAGAACATCAGTGTGAAATACAAGTTTAACACACAGATATGTGTATCCTGTCAGGGCAACCGGGGACCTTGCCTCCATTTTCATCATCATCCACAATGGGCGAAGCCTACAAGATCTTCAGTTACTATTTGGTAACTGTATAAGTGAGATTCAAGCTGAGGATGATTAAAGTGTTCCCAGCACTTAAATGGATGAACTAATTTGGAGAGACACCTTAAAAGTGTGGAACAATGAGTAAAATCTTTAATACAGTTCACCACTGTGTGAATTAACTTCTCTCCAAAGCTGAGCTGATGCACCAAAATATTCAGGGGATGCCCCGCAGAGTTCACACGTCATGTGGGCAGGCAGTGGAGAAACAAACCGTCACTTCAGCCTTTAATCTGAGTTCTTAAATAAGTCTAGATGAATGCCAGTAGATGAGAATTATGTAAAACATGTCCTCATAAGGAAAGCAATATAAATTTTGACCTATATTTAAAAGACTCCTGAAGTCAGCAGTTCTAGCTTTATGCCTTAGATCAGCGCTCAGATACTTTAATACAGTTTCTCATGTTTGGGTGACTGGCCACCATTAAAGTATTTTGGCTTCTACTAAATACCTATAATTTTGCTACTGACATGAACCACAGTGTAAAAACATGATATTCAGATGGTCATAGGCAACCCCTGTCAAAGGGTCATTTGAACACCCAGAGTGATCACAACCCACAGGTTATATACGCCTGGCTTAGGTATGTACGTCACTGAGCAATCCCTTGATCTTCCCAAGAATTCATGCTCTTTTAGAAGACGATCATAGTCACTACAATTGCTATACATACATAGAATCAAACAATAATAATTCTGCTCCGTCGGAATGTAAGTGTCATAAGGAGGCACTCAGAATCTTAGTGCCAAGAACAGGCTCTGACATATGTCAAGAGTTCAGCAAATACTTTAGTTATTTACCATTTACTAAGCACTTAACCACATCACACGCCCAGCACTAATCTAGGTGCAGCAGATTCAACTATGAAAAAAATGGGCCTTCATAGACTTCACATTTAAATTAAGAGACAACACCTTAATGATGGGACATAGTATGTGAGCTGCCAATTGTTCTGCAAAGGAAAATGAAGAGGGGCGGATGCAGAAGAAATGCGTGGGGCAGTAGTCGTCTGCAGCTATTGGTCAATCAATGGAGGTAGTTGAGTTATCCTTGTCAGTAAATTACTCAGGGTTTACTGCCATTCACTCCCACCCCATGCTCTTCTATTTTTCTCAACCACCATTATCCCCTGAAACTGTGACAGAATGCAGCATATATCACACAACTGAATCCTAATTTCCACTCAGTCTATAAGTCTTGGAGCATGAGAAAACATAAATAAAATATACTTACTTTGGGGGACAGACACGCAAATAATATATAAAACCTGAATAATGAGACAGCATCCAAATGAGGCATTTTATAAGATCCTTTTAAAAATGCCTTGTACACTATAAATATAATATAAATTCATAAGGAAGGAAAAATGTAAGTATTTACATATCATGAACATTTCAATAATGTTTGTTTATGTAATTTACTACTAGACTCAGACTCATAGAGGGTTCTCTCTAGTCAATAAAAAGGGGAAAATATTAGAACTGCTTTGAAGGGCTGGCGAGATAACCCAGTACTTATGAACATTTACTGTTCTTGTGTAAGACCCAAATTTGATTCCCAGAAACAGACAAGGCAGGTCACAGGCTTCCTGAGGCCCTGAATTCACACATGAACATACCTAGACATAGACCACATATATATGCATAATTAATTAATAAGATGAAGTTTTCAGAATAGAAAAAAAAAGTGACCTGAGCCAGGTGTGCACATCCCAGCACTCAGAAGGGAGAGGTGGAGGCAGGTGGATCACTATGAGTTTGAGGCCAGCCTGGGCTTTAGCAGGAAAGCCCTCAGGAAACAAAAGAATAAATAATAAATAAATAAATAAATAAATAAATAAATAAATAAACCCTATACTATACTTTCTCCAAGAAATGAAAATAAATGCAAAACTCAGAGAAATAGTGTTTCAGCCTCAGTTAGAAACATGAAAATCAAAAGTTCAGAGAAAGGGAAGTAAACCTAGGTGATTCATAGTAGCTGGAAGAAGTGTGAGGCAGGGAAAAAGTCAATTTCTCTCAATTTTTAACCTTTCAGTACAGGTTATATTAATATTTTAATGACAAAGAGACAGGAAAGGAACAAAAGACAAGTAAATGCTAGAGAAAAGGGGTTGTAGGATAGTTCTCATGGTTCTTCACAGATGCTTGGCCAACACCAGGTGTGTGGTAGTCAGAAGATGGAGACTGTGACTTAGGAGCTAGCCGAAGCCTTGAGGAAGAGGCCAGAGATATGAAGAGTCCTGAGCTCCAGTGCCCAGCAGAACATCACAGGGACCTCCACATCCCCATGAACT
Organism: Rattus rattus; assembly: GCF_011064425.1. Taxonomy (NCBI): domain Eukaryota; kingdom Metazoa; phylum Chordata; class Mammalia; order Rodentia; family Muridae; genus Rattus; species Rattus rattus. The sequence continues at coordinate 41,155,893 of NC_046156.1, forward strand.
TCCCAATATGAAAAGGTAGGTGACAGAGAGGAGTCTGGTGCTCGGGACGGAAGGGCAAGAAAGTTTCCTAAAGATTTACTGAGTGGGTGGGAAGCGATGGGGTGTTGCCTCAGCTGGTAAGAGTACATTCTGCTCAAGCAAGAGGACTCAGGTTCAAATCTCCAATGGCTGGTTTTTGGTTTCTGTTTTTCCTTAAAGCAATCCTGTAACACCAACTCTGTGAATCGCAGAGGCAAGAGGATTGCTCTGGATTGCTGACCACCTGCATAGCTCTGGGTTTAATGACAGACTACCTCAAGTGAATGTTGAGAGTGATAGGGCAAGACATACAGTGTCCTTCTTCAGAGTGTGAATAGGAGAGGTACACACACACAGAGAGACACACTCACACACACACACACACAGAGACACACTCACACAGACACACACACACAGATACACACACACATACACATACGCACACACATACACACGCACACACACATACACACACACATACACAGACACACACACACATACTCACACACATACACATGCACACACACACTACTCACACATACACACACACATACACAGACACACACACACAGACACACACACACAGACACACCACAGACAGACACATATACCAAAATGAAAAAAAATTGACTGAACCCACCTCATTGAATATCCTAGTAAGATCACCAGTGGAAGGGGAAGCCCTGGGTCCTGCTAAGACTGAACCCTCAGTGAACGTGATTGTTGGGGGAGGGCGGCAATGGGGAGGATGGGGAGGGAACACCCATAAAGAAGGGAGGGGGAGGGGTTGGGGATGTTGGCCCGAAACCCGAAAGGGAATAACACTTTCAAATGTAAATAAGAAATACTCAAGTTAATAAAAAAAAATTACAACCAATGAGATAATATCTCTTTACTTCATTTAGCAGCCCAGAAAAGTAGAGGAGACATACAGACAGAAAGAAAAGAGTGCTGCAAAGTAACAGAGACAAAGTCATTCAACCACAAAGACTGCTAGGGTAGAAATTAAGTTCCACTAGAGGAAAATAAAAGGAGTCACATTTCCTGAGTCCCTGGGCATGTAGTTGTATCGGTTCTCTCTGCACAAACACCAAATTGTCTACCTGACAAAGAAAAGCTTGTAAAGAAAAGAATCTTGGTTATGTTTCTTTTTTTATTTTAGGAACGTATGCTTAAATTAAACCTTTTAAATATGAAAGTCGGTGTCAGTAATAGATGAAGGCTTTTGAGAATTGTTTGGCAATTTGGGGGTATAAGGAGAGGTGAAGACAGGTTACTTCCTCACTAACAATGTGGCGCAAAGCTCAGGAAATTAAGTTTACACTTAGAAAGGCCCTGGTAGTCACGCCCTTTACTCACATTCTATATTAAGTCTAGCAGTGCCACATTGTAAGCTAAGCTAACTAAACAAGAGTGAATGAATCTGTTAGGACTTACATAACCAAATTAGGTATCATCTCGTAGTTACCAGGTAAACCTGTGAAGTGGGGTAGGGAGTTGGGGTGGGAGGGATAAACAGGGCCAGAAGGGAAGGCAAACTTTAATCATGATTCTGAAGATTACCTCACTGGGATTCTAAATGAACCTCATTGGGAACACATGAGACCACAGGTTAAACAGGAAACAAATGGTATCTGTCTCCCCTTGGCAGGAACTCTCTGCCTTCTCCCACAGTTGTTTTTAGCCAGATCCTCCCTTCTATCTCTCCTTATCTATGGGCAGCAAGTTCAGTGCCACACAAAACCCTGTAAGATCTAAAGCGAAGGGAATCAGGTATGTCCCTACTTACACTTTTTTTCATTGACTTCTATGGTAATTTAATATTGTCTATTTGACAGTGCCCAACTTCCATCATGCTGAATCATACCCCAATCTCAAGATCAACCCTGTTGCACTCCCCACTCTAAACACTGCTAGAACCCATACCTCTTCATCACCAGCTCTTAACTTTGAAATAACACTTCCTAAATTCAATATTCCACATCAGTTTACCCTATTTACCATTAATACACAAACCAGTTCAACTCCCAAGTCATATAATTTGTGCACATATGTTCTTTTGGGTTTGGTTGCATGCAAATACATACACATGAATGTGAAGGTCAGACGGGAAAGTCAAGTGTCAACATTTAAGGGCTCTCTGCTTTCTCGATTTGGAGACAATGTCTCTCAGTGGTCTGAAAACTGCTAATTAAGCTAGGCTAGTTGGCTACTGAACCCAAGCATTGTCTGTCTCTTCCTCGCTGGCTCTAAAATTACAAGCATACTCATGAAGCCTGGCTTGGATAAGTAGGTTCTGCAGATGGAACACAGGTACTTGTGTTGGCAAAGCAAGCATTTTGCCCACCAATTTATGCCCCTACCTGTCATGTCATGTTTTCTAATTTCTAATCATTTTCACATTTGCACTCTTTCAGACACTCCCTTACCCTGCTCTCCATTTATTGACTAACTTTCTATAGCAGTCCCAAAACCCTTGCCTCCTATATTTCTCATTAAATCCATCTCCCACAGTAAATCCTACAATAATTCAGCTGGTGGCGAATTTGATTGATAATTAAAACCCATATATTGTTCTCTCTTTGAAATATTACTGTAAGTATTTTTGATATCTGTCTTCTTTAGAGCATTAGTTCCTTGGTACGCCCTAGACTGCATCCATATTTATTTCAGTTGCTGAATGGCAAAATGTCTACCCTACTGTAATAGATGGAAAAAGAATCATACATACAAGTAAAAGAATCTCTGTCAAAAGCCTAAATATTCCGTACTCATATTCATTGTCTAAAAGAAAAGGTCAGTGGTTGATTTTTATCTCTTCATGTGAAGTACCCTGCTTAAAGGGCTCTCAGGCCAGACTCAATATCTAGTTCTATATTAACCAGGATTCTTGGCCCTCTCTATGCACAGTCCTTCATTTAGGAGAGGAGGAGCTAAAATATAATGGTTACTACAATGTGATTCTAAAGTTAAAATATAAGAATTTAGACATAGGACCTGAAATAACAAATTTTAACTGGGCATTATATCATCATTGTTCTTTTAAGCCATGAACACCTACTGTGTGTCATGATTTTAGAATAAATTCACTATGACTCAAAATAAATGACATGACTCACTGTACTTAACCACGTTTACTTTTTTTTTTCCACCTGGGATAAATTTTCTGATTCATAGTATTTACTGGTCTTCAATAATTGTACATGAAAAATGACTGCAAAATATTTATATAATTAGGACAGTTCAACATTTTCAAAATGTCAAAAATAAACAGCGGTCTGAAACACCTGCTTAAAAGACACTAGGAATAAGTGCTCTGTGATTCATTACCCAGTCCAAAAACATTATGCTGTTAAATTCCCTATGTAATTCAGAATTTCCAATTAGTCATAGACCTCTAGGAAGCTGCCAAATAATGAAATTCCTGGGTAAAAAAATTCAAATTTTTCATTCTTGGGACAAAACAATGGCTGTTCGCTTACAGGCCAACGATCTACTTATTGAAAGAAATTAGAGTCTGTCTTTAAAAGTATAGACTAGAACCTCTAAAGATACTATTCATCCCTAAGAAGCATATGATAGAACACCTGAGACATGGATACTCAGGTAACAGGTAAATGAATAAGAAGATGGAGGAGAGGGAGTGAGGGAGTGAGGACTGCATAATAATAATAATAATAATAATAATAATAATAATAATAATAATACCTCACAGGCGACCTGGATGCACACACTGTGACTAGTCAGTGTCGGTGTGACTGGAGCGAGGCTCACCATGGTAAAGCAAAACTGAAGCCTTAATTCTGTCTTCTGAAGTAATGTGTGGACTATCACAGCCCAGGCTTTCTTGAATTTTTAAAATATGCCTGTTCTCATAAACACATTTGTCTTTTTCTAAGGATATAAACATTCTGGTAAGGACATAGGACTCATTGGAGTCTAGATAAATCATTTAGCATTTTTCTGCCTAGACTTTATCATGAGTAAACTAAAGAACGTAGCCTGAATGATTCACAAAGAACTGCAAATCACTACATGCAAGAAAATATGTAATCATAAGTCCAGTATGTAGAGAATTGGGGAAACAGGAGTTCTGTTCATTTGTTGACGCATGCATTCATTCAGTAGGTAGGAATTAAGTACAAACTATGTACTAGGTGCCATGTGAGAAGCTGGGAACAGGTAAGGAGAAGAAAGGTAAGACAACTGACATTCAAAACTCCTGCTTTGCCAGGTTTTACACACTTACAGGAAAGACAATGAAGACCTATGAGGAAAAGAGGTGAACAGCAGCAAATACTGTGAAGAGAAGCTATCAAGGAATACCTCAAAATGCCACAAAGGGCAGGCAGAGGTTGACTTAGGGTTCCAGGAGAAGACTTTGATGAGATGATAGGTGAGCAAAGGAAATTGTGGCTGTCACAGAAAGGTCCCTGGCAGATTCTCAGCACAGAACTTTTAAAGGAGTCCTCAGCCCAGCTAGTAGTTGAGAACGAACTCCACCAGGAAGGGGTAGTGTAGTGTAGTGTGGAGCTTGGTCTCAAGGCCACTACAGAGACACAAAGGAGAGGAGGTGATAACTACATTTCTACATTTTACACACACACACACACACACACACACACACACACACACACACACATACACACACACAGAGTTTCCCATGGTTTTACTCTACAGGAAACGATGAAGAGCAAGGATTCTGGGGAAGAGATTTTAAGGACAAGATAGTGATTTCATAAGTTGGTTGTCACCATGCAGTATTTGAGGTACCTTTTAGATCTGTACAAAGAACTATTCAGTTGGTATTTAGTTACCATGGTAGAGATAGAAAGATTACTTAGAGATACAAACATAGGAGTTATATGACTGAAAGTCTTACTAAATCAGAGGAGTGATCCCATTAATAATAAAGTTTTGTAGAAAAAGTGGGAGAAAGACTCACACCAGCCACAGAAAAGGGGGGATAGGCAAGAAGGGAGACTGAAGGAAGAGAGAATCAATCTTCCATGAAAGAGAAATTAAAGGGTTATAGCAGTCACTGTTGGTGAGGCCCTGAAATAGCAATTTCAGCATTTGATAACTAAATTTTCTAGAAGAAAAATTGCACACGGATTAGACGTATGAACTTCCTAAATGAACGCTGTGCAGGAAAATCACAGTAGGGAGGAGTGGAGGAAAACAAGGCAGACCCAAGATGTATCCATGATAGTATCCAGTCTCAGACAGATCCAAATGGCTCTGCAATGTAGCCCCGCTCCCCTCGGAGGCAAGGGCCAGAGATGACTTTAAGAATACAACTGTGGTAGGTATGCTGGTCACAGATATAATATCAGCAATTTAAAGGCTGGAGCAAGCAGATCTCCACGAGTTCAAGATCAGCCTTTTCTATTTAGCAAGTTACAGAATTGTTACTTGGCCTCTAAACTACCCAAATAAAAACAGAGGGGCATCTGTTTATCTCAGGACAGGGCTGTAGTCAAGCTTATCCAATTACCATATTAGTGTGCATTGCAGAAGGACACCTGTTTCCCTCCATTTTCTTGTTTGGCTATTGTAGGTATGTGCCTTCCTGAGTGCTATCTGCCTTACTGGTTCCTCTGGTGAGACAGAGCATAGTTCTGTTGGTGTTGCTATGTGTCCACAAAGACTAAAAAGGAAAAATCAAATCATATACTTTGATAAGAATTATATTAAATTCTTTATATAAGCACAGAGCGAATATTTATATCAAAGAGGAAATTGTATTCAAATAGTGAATTGGGAATAAGCTTGAACCTTAGCTCCCCATCTCCCCAAGGAGTGAACTTCATGGCTGGACTCTCTCAGTGTATGAGTATCGCTAGAGTTTGCAGAGCGACCTGCATCTCAGAAATAAATCTGATCTTATACAATGAGATTATTATTTTTCCATAGATTGGAAGCTTTTATCTTCCCATTTATACTTGCTAACTTTAGAAAACCCAGAGTACACAAAAATGTCAAGAACACAAAGGTAATCAGCATTAATAATTGTATGGACATTTTTATTCTTTGTGGGGATGCGCAAAGGTATAGCTGTAGGTAACACACACAATTACAATTAGATACAGTGATATTTTATGTGCTTTACATGTAATGTAGATTGTGGCTGCTTAACCCAGAGTATTAACTATTGAGAAATAATTTTAATGGCCATATAATTTAACACTGAATATATTTGCTTTAATTTAGTTAACCATGACCCAGTAGTTAGAATTTGGAGGATTTTCTTCTCTGTTTTTCCTCTACTGAATAAGTAATGCCTCGAATAATCTTCTTTCTACAAAATTAATGTTAACCTAATTCCTAATTCTTTCCATAATATACACTACTATAAGGTGAACAACTGGGTAAATTTGACCGTTTAAAGTTATTTTTATAGGCTAAATTGTGTCTCTGTAAAATGTATGTGTTGAGATACTAATTGCTAGGATCTCAAAATGTAGATATTTAGAGACAATATTTAAAGAGGTAAACAGATTAGAACAAGTCATTAGAACAGTAAGATCAGGTAAAGGCACAGGAAGCAGACACCACTGATTAAACAAGCAGAAAGTTCTCTTCAGCTATCAGCCCTGTCAACACCTTGATCTCAGAGTAGTCTCTACTAGGCTGAAAACGGAATAGTTCAAGCCACCCTACCTGTGATGCTTCGTAATAACCACCTTATCGTGTAACATACATATTAAATCAAATCTGTGAGATTGCCTTTCTATAAATTCAAAACAATGAATCCGTGAATGAGAAAAGTTATCTCAACACGACCTTTGCCAGTTACATATTTTGCAGGAAATGAAATAAGGAAGTCTATACATAAGATCACATCTTGAACGATCATTTTCTTAATGTAGGAGTGATAATAACAATCGAAGTAGGGAAAGCTTTCTATTTCTAAATGGAATCTGGGGCATAGAATGTTAGATCGTTTATAAATAAAAGGCCCTAGGGAAAGCATCTGACGTCTTTGGATTGTAGCTTTCACGTATTTGAAAGGAGAGACTTCTCCTTGATAGCCTTTACAAGATACATTTAAAAACTGCACTATTCTTCTCTCATTCTCCTCAACTGCTTCCGTCATTATACAAGATCACAGCATGTCATCATGTGACCAGTGTGGGCTACCCTGGTGTCCTTCCAAAAACCTGTGAGGAAACGTCAGCAGAGCTCACAAGAGTGGACCAATGAAAGTACAATGTCAAATCCAAAGTCAGCTGTAGCTGACTGGGAGATCATGCCACAGTAGGTCTGCCTCTTTGTTTTCAAAACCTTTCTCAGGGTACCTGTCCTACGTCCCATCCTCCAAAGGGAAGGAAGAAGGAAAAAGACAAAACTAAAGTCATAGATCTTAAAGAGCAGTATATAAAGAGCATCCAGAGAGCACACACCAAGCAAGCTCAGGCCACAGCCTCATTAATTACTTTGGAAAAATCATTTTTGGGGGGTATTTCAGGAAAAAGGAATTCTTTCCAATTTTAAATATTTGTAATCCAGAAATCCGCTGTGGGCTACCGTGATGTCCTTCCTAAGACTTGTACTGTGATCAAGCCATAAACACAGATAAGAAGAATTCTAAGCTGGGCACTGTGGCTTAAAATACAAACTTAGAACTCAGAGGGCAAGCATAAAAGGAACCACATGGGTAAGAGGCAGTGTGAGTTACCCTGCCTCTCAACAAGTCCCTGCTCTCAACAAGCAAATAAAAACACATTAAAGAATTAAATATCAGAAATAAGGAACCTCAGAGAAACTGTTCTGCTTCTGTGCCTTACCTGGGTGCCAAAGGTTTATACTGAACACTCAGGTAGCCATGTGCCCCACCTTCCTCAGTGACACTAGAACTTGTGATGTGGAAAATCTTACAGCATGCTATCATTGTACGTTACAATTTTAAGCTAAAAATTGAAAGCTTTATTTCTAAAAAGAATTTAGAAAAAGTAATACTGGTAACATACTTATAAAATTTTAAGTTTTTACAGATGTGCAAAGCTTTGAAATTAAACAGCATTATGAGATTGTTTTCAGATATAAAATCTCTAAATCATTTTAAAAGCTCAGCAGCATCAAAATATTTAATTACATTTCTAAGATACAAATGACACTGTATTCATTGTGGGGTATAATTTTTAGCAAGAAATCGTGTGTCCATAATACTCACAAAGCAGTTCTTATCAGTGTTCCTTTTCCAATGTTTCTTGTCTAGTTTCTTGGCCATGGTGGAACGGAGAGTTGCATGAGCTTGTATTCGAGGATTTAAAGTCAGGATACTCTGAAGACAGGATAAATAACATACAAATGAAAATAAGTAATTGTGTTGGCGGTAAGACAAATCAAAATTTCATTTTAGATCACTCACTCTGTCTAAGGAGAGACTTAGCTGAGGGTGACTACTCTCATAATACATGAGAAACAGAAAAAGAAAAAAAAATAGATGTAATCTAAACAGATTAGTACATGACCCGGAGTTCCTATGATGGTATTACAAAAAACTAAGAAAGACATCTTAGACGTAACACAGAAATATAGAAATATAATACAAGAATGCAGTAGGAAAAGCTAAGAAGAACCGAAACTGTAATTAACAGAGCTAAGCAAATAAGAAAACAAAATGTCATTGCTGCAAATTAACATGTAAATATAGTAACTTCTAATATCCCATCTAATAGTTCTCAAACTTCTTGCCCAGTGGATACTTCTACAAAACAACCCCTACACCTAAGGCTGGGGGAACATTGCAGACACTGTAGACATTTTGGAAAGACTGAAAGCCAAATTATCTGGGTATTTGCTGTGAGACTTTTTCTACTAATAGTGACAAAAGCTACACCTGTGGTCTCACCAACAGGGACTGAGCGTGAGCTGAACAAGGACTGAACAATAGACATACCACAATGGTCGGGCCGGGGGGTGGGGAACCCCTAGGTCCCAACCCTACACAAAGAACTGTGGACAATTAAGGAGTGCTGAGAGTGGGAGAAATAGTCTTCCTCAGGGAAAAGCACACCAACTGATTACCCAATACCAAAAGGTTAGCCGTGAAAATAGATAAACAACTAATCTTGTACAGACTGAGCAGATTATATTTCAGAATATATGTACATGCATATAAATATATATGTAAAATATTTTAAAAGAAGCTATGCATTTGAAAGAGCTAGTAAGGATACGCAGGAGGGCTTTGGAGGGGAAACGGAGAAGCGAGACATGGTGTAATTATAGTATAATGTGAAAAATAACAAAATTCTAATAAAATCATAAACCTAGTGTCCCCAATAAGAAAAAGCTTTATTTTCACCAGAGAGGAAAATCTCCAGTGACAAATGCTTCAGTTGAAGCCAATCAACATTTCTGCGAATATCTCTCAACAGTTTTGATGTGGTGAAAAGCAGTATGTAATAGCAAGAGAAAAAAAAGAAAAGATTTAGAAAACACAAGGCTGTGGAGATGGCCAGTGAATAGAATACTTGCTGTGAAAGCTTAAGAATTCACCTTCGGCTTGCCAGGATGCAGGTATAAAGCCAGGCAGGGCTGTGGCTGCCAGTGAATCCAGCACTGCATCACCTGAGACTGGAATTGCCAGGGCAAGCTAGCCAGAAAAATACCTAGAATTGGTGAGGTCCAGATTTAGCAAGGCATATTGCTTCAGTAAAGTGAGGAAGGCTTTTCTTTTTAGACAGCCGGCATCCGTTTTTGGGGGTGCTACACATGCACAGACATCTACATGCCTAACCAATACATGAACATACATAGGCACATACAGATGTGCAGCACACACATATAAAAAAAAAATCAATCAATGACAGAAAAGGCACGAACACTTTCAGTCTTTAAAAAAAAATGGGAGATAATTTTGTAGTAAGATATGAATTAGTAAGATATGAAAAATTGATATTGTTGAAATTAAAGATTTTAATTCGGGTATTATTAAAACGTTCTCAACCGAGTCAGAACTAGCAATCATAGTCGCACCCTTTACTGCAGTCAGCCACAAGACCACATGTCTCAAAGTTCTTCTCTAGAAAGTCTTCCATAATTAGATCGGTCCTTTTGTTCTAGAGCTCGTAAATGCCTCTAGCAGGACAAGCAGCCCCAACTTAGCACTGCTGATGGATGCCTTCTTCCCTCATAAACTGAGAGCTCTGAAAAATGGAGTATTGGGGATTTTCTTTTTAGTCTTTGAGTATCGGCTATGCAATGTCAAGGAGGCAACCCATGCTTATAGTTTATATTTGCAAAATGAGTGATTCAAAAGTGCTACTTGTGTGGTGTGGTGTGTGTGTGTGTGTGTGTGTGTGTGTGTGTGTGTGTGTGTGTGTGTGTGTGTGTGTATGTATTTATGTGTTGGCCATTTAACTCTCAATGAACTACTTATCATACTTTACCTAGACTAGAAGAGCACAATAAGAAGAAAAATGAAATGCATACATAATATGCTACATGAACTTAGAACACAAACACCCAAAGTATTGTAGAGTAAATATGAACTCCTGAGGTCACCTGCAACTGGAATTCCCCTACGTGGTTTGTGCATACTATGGCTGGAAATAATTCTGACAGGGGTCGTTAGAATCGAGGTACAACTCCAAGATCTTTGTACGAGCCCAGATATTATAATTCCTCCAAAATTAACCTACCAAGCTCATCTTTTCCACACATTAAAATAAATCCTTATTGGAATTCTATAAAACTCTCCATTACACCAAGACAAGGAAAGAAAAATTCTTACCTAACAATGCCTGTCCCCTCTTGCACTACTCAACTCCTTAATGTCTATCTAAAGTATCTCCTGGGTGATAAATGATTTGTAAGAATATCTATTACATGATGATACAAAGGACTTCAAATGGTAGAAAACACAAACATTGCCTAAGATGAATTTTGTATTTAGTATATAAAGACAGAATCAGAAAAAGGTAAATTTTATGCAGCATTTGATATAAAGTGATAATAATGTCATCTACCTTAAGGTTTTGGAGTTTAAAACCTTTTTGCATGCATTGTATAATTTAAATGACAAACATCTACCAATGTGTCCTTATTTTAGATGAAAAACCAAGTTAATACCATATTTAAAATGTAGAGGGGACTGAGATGTGATTCAGATTTTAATTCAGAATTTTCCACAGATAAATTATTTTTATGTCTAATGTAGAAACTTGCTACATTAAATCATATACATAAAATCAAATACTAAATGGCATCTGAATAGCTCATTGAAGAATTTTGGGACATCGAGCCTCCTCAGGACCAAGGGTCTCCTCTCCCACTGGTGTCAGAAAAAACATCCTCTGCTACATATGCAGCTGCAGTTGGGGCCACCTCCATGTGTACTCTGGTTGGTGGTTTTAGCCCCAGGGAGCTCTGGGAGGTCTGGTTGGTTGATGTTGTTGTTCTTCCTATGAGGTTGCAAACTCTTTCAGCTCCTTCAGTCATTCCCCTAACTCCTCCATTGGGGTCCCATGCACAGTCTGGTGGTTGGCTGCGATCACCACATTTGTATTGGTCAGACTCTGGAAGAACCTCTCAGGAGACAGCTATATCAGGCTCCTGTCAGCAAGGGCCCCTCATAAGGAGATGCTAGGACAGGGACGCAAGAATAACTCATAGAAGCACAGGGGAGGGGAACAGGATAGGGGGTTTGTGGAGGGGAAACCAGGAATGGGGATAACATTTGAAATGTAAATAAATAAAATAATCAATTAAAAACAGAAAAGACATGTGTTGCATTGCATAGGCACCCTGACAACCTAAGGTCAATCCCCAGAACCCATTGGTAGAGTGAAAAAACAATTTTGTACTGTACTCTGATTCTATACATGCCCTCTAGCACAGTGTACACACACACACACAGAGAGAGAGAGAGAGGGGGAGAGAGAGAGAGAGAGAGAGAGAGAGAGAGAGAGAGAGAAATAATGAATGTAATTTTAAAAAATAGTTATTATCAACTCCCCCAAAATTAAAAAAAAAATCAATGAGACCTCTTGACTATAACATAAAAGGTAAACACTAGGAGATCACTTCAGGATTCATATAGACCAACTCCAGCAAAACAGCTGATGAAAACAACCTTTAATTTCTCAGGAACTTGTCTTGAGGAGGAGGAGACAGAAGAGGAGAAAGCACATCAATTGAATACACTTTGCTACGATTCAGAAAGAACCCTGAAGAGCCATGGAGTCTGAAACACCATGGCTCTAACTCTTCCCAGGTCTATGCCACAGTAGCCCAACCCTAGGAACGTGTAAACCAGAAAGAAAGGCTTCTTCTGCTCAAATTCCAATTGAAGACTGTGGCATCCCTAGTGCCTGTCAGGGAAGAACATTCTGTCAGAATGTCTCAGGCCCAACCCCAATTATGTAGAGAGGAAGCTCCTATAATCCTAGCTTAGCCGCAAGAGTTTCTTGTACCCAGAACAGTCCTCACTTCCTGATTAGAGGCTCCACTGTGATGACAATGACACCAGAGACCATTACTACCACAGTGTGCTGAACACTGGTCATCAGGAGCAACCCACTGAGACACCCAGGGATGGCTGCCCACACCCAGTACCCTGGTCACAAAGTCAGCATGTCACTTTTGGAGAAGTCACTGTCACTATCCCAAGCTCTGGGGTTATGGTACAGAGATTTTCCCAAAAGAAAAGGCAGTGTTGTGAACAGACAACAAGTTGAATTTACTTGGACCCCTGACCCCTGTGTGGGGAGCTTCTATCCTAGGAATGTTCTTATGAGAAATTGGGACTTTGAAAGCAAACAGTTTACAAAAAGCTGAAGTCTTCCTTGGGAAAATAAATATAAGTAACATGGGCAGAGAGTTCACCAGAGAAAATGTGAAGAGCAGGTAAAACAGACTCTTAAGAAAAGCCCTCAAAGACTCACCTCAAAAGCAGCCTTTATAAATCAGTCCAAAATCAACTGGAGTATGCCATAGGGCAACTGACCCTTCAGAGGGCTATACAAAGCAGGCACTAGGTATGCTAGCAACAGGAACAAAGATTCAGAGAGAGAGGTGGAAAGGGGTGAGTACAAGAACTTGGCTTAAACTACTGTACAAACCCCAGGTCACACAGAAGACTCTATGCTTCATAAAACAGGGCAAACTCAAAGATGGTGTGTAAGGAATGGACTTACAGAGCTGGGGTTGGGAGAACAGGCCTGGAAAGCAGATAAGAGAGAATGCCTTTGAGAGTAAACTGGATTCATTACACATATCTATGAAGCCTCAAAGAACATTTTTAATGAAAGTTGTCTAAACACAAAGAAACGAACAACCAAAAATGCTGTTATCAAAATCACCCCTGTCCATGTCCAGTGCTCTGCCATATAAAAATGTCAGAGGTTCAGACTGCAGGGGAAATAGACTTTGCTAAATTATCTATCTAGGCACTAAAGAAAAGTATGAGTCCTCTATCGTGACAACACAAGATTAATGGCCACACTGTTATATTAACATTTTGTTTAAATATACTCATTCACAATTATATGCTATGTGCTATGGTAATAGTTGAGGGCATCTCCAAAGGTTTACATGTTAGAACTGTAGTCTGAAGTGTGATACTCTTAAAGGGGTGATTCCCATGTAAGCAGTAGTGTCTGGTCAGGGTGATCAAAACCACCCTCTCCCAAAGTTCTGGGTCTCTGTCTCACCATATGTTTTCTCCCTTAACATACTTCTACCATGAAGCCATCTGCCAAGGTGACATGGAGAAGAGAGAAGCCCTGGTTTGGCTTCCCAAGTAATAATAAAACAAATATCAACAACAAACTAACAGCGAAAACAAAAATGCACCACAGTTCATAATAAAGTATACTCATGGAATTCTGGATGAAAAGCAAGATCCAACCATGATGCTCTGGAAAAATGGAAAGTAACAACAAAAGTATGTATTTTCTTTGTGTCATGTTCAAGCTCAACTCTGTGTTGTTAAAATAACCCTATGAATACATTTAAAAAGCTGAATGCTTTCCTTTACATAATAAATTATGCTATGGAAATTATATTTTGATAAAGTTGTTATTAAAAATTTTAAGCAATGCAGTCAATTCATGTAACTGTACAGTGTGTTCACTTTAATGAACAACTTTGGGACTTGCCTTACTTTCATAAATGTGATAAAAATTATTTTTCATAATTCTTACAAATGGCAGACATGTTTCTTCACTCTATCAGGATAGTTATCTGTGTCCTTCAAATAGGACATTCACACTAAAGCTCTCATTCTAAATGATTATTCCTTGAAATTAAAAAAAATAGCTGACTTTTAGATGTCAACTTTACAAAATTCAAGGCTCTTATTTTACAGGAAAAGTTAAAGATATTTTATCACTAGAAATACAGTAATGTTGCTTACCTTTTCAGACCTGAATAACTACAGCACCACGTGGTAATACAAGTCAATAAATAAAAGAAAAAGTTCAATGGTATTGTGGCCAACATTTAAAGAAAACAAAGTAGGAATCATGCAAGAAATATGACTGTATTTATTTTACCTTTTACATCCACATTCCATATTGTGATAAATGATTACATTTATCTATGCTGGCATAGTAATGTAACTTTTGGAAATAAACATTTGGAATGTAATTTATTGGCTGCTTATCATGGTTACTTTTCTTTCACATAACACAAACATAAAGTATAACAGCATGAAATATTGGGTTAACCTTTTACGAGAAGGCATTGAGTTGAATTCAATGGATCTTGGGTAAAAATAAATTAGATTGTGGAGAATGGTTACCAAGGATTTGACTTAATAATATCCAAGATGAAAGGTGATATAAAATAAGAATACATGACGTGAGTGGTTAAGAGCTGCTCAGAACAATTTTCCAAAGCAAGACTTTTTAAAACCCAAAGTCAATATCATCGATAAGCAAGCAGCTAGAAGAAGAAGAAGGAGGAGGAGTTCTAAATTACATTCTCCCTAAGAGATGACCAAAGCCAGGTCCTTACCAGGATCACAAGCTTCCTGCTGCTCTGCATAAACTGAGCACTTCAAGAAGCCCATTAACCCTTTCAGGTATCAAGTTACTGCTAATAGAGGGAGACTCTTCTCTCATCCAAGACTCTGGCTTTGGATTTTCCAATCAGTTATAGAGGAATTGTGAGAATGTACTGGTGCACATGGAGGCAAAAAAAAAAAAAGAGTTTGAGTAAATTTCATGACATGATTTCTAACTCCCAGGGGAGTTAGAAAATAATAAAATGTGATCCAAATTCATCCTACATAAAATCCAAAGAATCGTGTGCTGTCACTGGCTTCTGTGAACATTACAGGTAGAAGCATTTGGGTTTCTACAGCCCAAACACATTGCATGTTTTTTGCCTCATCCTAGAGAGTGTGGGGAGCAGACATGTTGACTATAGTCGCATACCTACTCTTCCTGGATAGAAGCACTAATCGCTGGTAATAAAACGTTAGACCTTTCGAATCACTTGGCAGTTCAAAGTCCAGGTGCAGAAAGCCATTTGGCCAGGCAGTCTTCTTTCAAAAACCTGTGCCAATATTTATATGACCATATTGATTTACTAGATATAATATACCATTTTCTTCACCCTTTACATTTGAATTATGAACCTTTCTACTCAACACTAGTTGTTCCTTGTAATTCTGAGCTATAAAAATGATACTGTATACTCATGTTTGAGTTGTACCTGGTCAAGTTGATGAATTAAATTTTATCTTACTCAGATTATGCTTAAATTTTATTATTGATGGTATATGCCAAGGGTTCTATGGGTCATTTCCCAATATGAGGCAAAAGGAAACAAATAATTTAAAGTATGCTGGTTTTACTCTTATCCTAATTGGTCATATATACTTAATCTTGATATAACAGTGTATTTTCTTCTACTTTACTTAAGTACTCTTTGCTCTACTAACATTATTTTTATTTGAGTAAATTCTCTCAACTAACAGAAGAGCAGACTAGGAAAGTCTGTTGAACATAGGACTGGTCAGAGAACTTACTTGTTGAGCATATACTTGCTCTCAAGGTTCAGTGTCAACCAAGTACCCCCCTGTTTCTTATGTCTGTCATTACTCACAGTGGAGGGAGAATTAAATAACCCTCATAGTGTTTAGAAGCCACTTGGAGACTTTAGATAAAACCAGGGACCATGGCCAGTCTCCTGCCTTGTGAGGAAAAGAGGGCAGAATGAGCTACATTTGTTACCCCACGAGGTCCACAAAAAGAGCCAGTTTGGAGCCTGAAGGTCTTGGTAAGCCTAGTGGGTAGGTAGTTCTGGACGAGGACTCTCATGTGTTCATAGTCATCTTCTGAATGAACTCTGGGCACGATGCCTTAGGGTGGGCTACTTCTTCAGGTAACAATAATAAAGAAAAGTTGTCCCTTTTTTAAAAATTTTTCCTACTATCTCCATACCAAGGCCAATATTGCTTTTATGAACAGTGACCGATCACCATTATTGCTGTGCAACAGATAAAGAAATAATGCTGTCAAGATTCTAATGCTAATGCGTTTCCTAAGCAGTGCGTTCAGTGTTTCGTGTTACATTTGGTTGCAGAATTTTAGCTTTTCTATTTTTTTCCTGGGTATTTTAACCTTCACTATTATTCTTCCACTGTTAAACAGTGATCAGTCATAGTACTAAATCAATAGTGTGGCTTTATTATGACAGTATATAAAAACTACCTTAGGGGCAGTAAGAACTTATCCCCCATTGTATTTCAGTTGTATGAGTAGGTTTTAGTTGCCACTCATCCAGTGTGTGTTCCTGTTCTGAACTGTAAATACTTACAAGGGGATTATTTAGTTTTAAAAGTAGAGGAATGTGCACAAAATACAAAGGAGGCTGGCAAAAAAGGAAACTATAGATAAGACAGAATGAAACAGAGAGATGGGTCTCAGATGAAATTAAATTGGTCATGGGTTTCTGGATTTATCAAATCTCTCTGACCTACAATTGTTAAGGTAGATTCCCTAAATACACCAATATGCTATTCACAAATTAGTATGTCTCTATCAAATTCAAATACACACTTTAACATCCATTGCATGTGTAGAACAATGGAGATAATGTTTTCTTATACATAGAATTGTACATAGCTCATGAACTTTGGGCTAGACACATTAGGGTAAATTTACATTACATTTTCACTCTGTGGAAGACAAGGCAGATGAAAAGGTGATAAATTTGGAAAACATCACAAACACATCAACTGGAAATGAATGGACCCTTTCAGGAGGCTAGTTGCACCACCTGGGAAATTCAACTCATATCTTTTAGACAAATTGTTATCCTAAGTAAAATAATTCATACATCTTAAAATGTCCCATCGGTCATGTCTCAATGCAACTAATCAAGCTGGGTTCTGTCACCTGCTCCTCTAGTCCGGCTTTGCTAGATTTTTGTACATGGCTCTTTGACTTATAAAATACATGCCACTCAACAGACGATCAATAGACTGACTTTAAGAAAGCTCATCTTCTTTTGAAAATGCTGAAAATTCATATAATTCTTCACACAATTCTTTTTCTCTCCTGGTATTGAGGACTGCACACAGAGCCTCGAACTGGCTAGCAACTAGTCTGCCACTGAGCCAACACAAATCCATTAACCATATAATTCTTAATAAGATCAGACCATGATGACTGAATCTGATGTAGACATTAATTTCTCAAATTAAGATGCAGCCCCTGAGGCTACCCAAAAAGCTCTTGCCCATGTGTGCGGGTGTGATGTGTTCTTCTAGCTGGGCTGTCTTGTCTGGCCTCAGTGAGAGAGGATACGCATAACCCCCTGCAGAGACTTGATTTGCCAGGGTAGCAGGTACCCAGGGTATCCTCCACCCTCTCAGAGAAGAAGGGGAGGGGGTTGGAGAAAGAGACCAGAAAGGGAGCAGCAATTGGGATGTAAAGTGAAGTGTGTGTTGTGTGTGTGTGTGCCTAGCCCTACAGAGACTTTATTTGCCAGGGTGACAGGTACCCAGGGGGCACCCTCCACCCTCTCAGAGAAGAAGAGGAGGGGGTTAGAATATAAATATATATCATAGACGGAGTGATTTACTCAAAGAGTTCAGTTCGGGGCCAAATTTCTGTGTAGTTGTGTCCCTGGTAAAGATCCTTTTGCTAGCATGCAGATTAATACCTTCTGATTATATCTCTGTGGAAAGAGAGTGAGAGCAAGTCCACTGTCTTTCTTCAATAAGGCCACTAATGTCACTATAAGGATTCTGCCCTAGGGAGCTTAAATACCTCTAACATTCTTCCAAAGGTTTCATCTCCTAATGCTACATGCTGGGAATGAAGGCTTCCATACATGAACTGCAATAGTATGCAAATAGTTTATGGTAGACCCAGAAAGGACTCTCTTGTCTGAGTAACTATTAAAACACTGTTCACAATGTGTTTCAGCACAGGCTAAGTGTTCTCTTACTATTTCAAATTAAACAATATGGACTCCACACTTTCAAGGCACCAGGAAGAAACATCAGAACAAAAAATGTGATCATTTTATAGTATTGTTTACACTTAAAGAAAGAAAATAAAAGCAATATTACCAAAGAAGCTAATAGCACTGCTTATTTTATTTCTCTTATTCTTTAAGCAACTTAGAGAACAAGGCATTAATAATATATGCTAAGATATTGCAGTAGCTGGGTTTTTTTTACATTATGGTTTAAAATAATACCTCATGGAAAAACACTTATACACCGATATGAAAAGTTTATAAATGGGAAGAACACGTTATTCAGCAACGATAGATGCAAGACTGACACATAAAGCAAGCGCCATTGGAATTCAGGAGAAAGTACATATATGTCAGTCTGCTAAAAGTGAAACAGTGCCAGTTAACATGTAAGAAAGCTGGGACAAACTATAGGGGGGCAAAACCAAATACGAGACCAGGGTTAAGCTTAGAGTTTTGAATGTTAAGTAACTGAACAAGTATCTTGATTGTAGGATTCAAGAAATAAATAAACTACAGATTGACTCACTGTGCACCAACTATAGACTAGCCAGTAAAAAGAAATACATGAGAAAGCAGGTAGTTTGTATTAAAATAAGAGTTAGGGTGATCAAAAGTGACTTTTTCATACTTTATTGAATAAAGAATCGTCACAGAGAATGCACGCTAAGAAGGATGTTAGTGAGTGAGGAAGCTGGAAATTTGAGCAACTAGACACTTTCAAAATAAAGAAAACAGGAAATCAGAAAGTATCTCTATTGTTCTTATGGATCTTGGAAAGAGATATCAATAAACAATATTAATGTTTGTTAATATTGAGCACTCCTGTATCCTGAAACTTGCTTGGTTTGGTTTTACTAGCATTTAACCCTCTCCCTCTCTCTTTCAGTCTCTCTCTCTTTCTCTCTCTCTCTCTCTCTCTCTCTCTCTCTCTTCTCTTTCTCTTTTCTTTTTTATTTGTGTATATATGTGTGTATATATGTGTATTTATGTATATATGTGTGTGCACACAAATGAGGAGACCTAAAGTCAAGGTCATGTATCTTCCACAACCCCGCACCACCTTAGATTTTGAGGAAGGAGCTTGCAGACTTAGCTAGATCTGCAGGTCAGCAAGCCCTAGAGATCCTTCTGCCCCAGAACTGGGGATTAGAGAGGTATGTCCTGCTATGCACAGTTTGTGGGTGTGTGTGTGCTTGTGTGCATGTGCATGTGTGTGTACATGTGCGTGTGTGTTTGATTTTTAGGATATAGGTTCTGGAAGACCAAACTGAGGCCTTCATGTTTATTTCATATTACTATGTCATCTCAGCACCCAAGTCTTCGCTTTCTGCTTGAGCTGTTTTTACTGTAATAAACTCCCCACTCAGCTAGGCCCCAATGAAGGGCTTTTGAATCTTCCCTAACACAGGAAGTCACTGTAATGCATTATCATGTAATCCATCTGCTTGTGTGATTTTAATTTATTTGTAGCAAAAATACCAACACACTGTCTTTCTTCACAAAAGCTTATAATGGTACCACCACCACTCCCACCATACCCCCACCTTCACCCCTGTCAACAATACCACATTTTCCCCTGTAAACTGGCATTCTTACTGTGGCTAGTCTCTATGGATTCTTTTCCTTTTCCTTTTTTTTTTTTTTTTTAATTCAACTCACAAATGTCTGTTGATGTCAGTCATATAGGTTGGATCTTTGATATCCCTACTTCTTCACCCTATGGAAGATTCTTTTCCAAATGCCTACATTGTACTATGACCAAACACTCCAAGTTAAAGTACCCATAACCCACCTGGGGCCTGGGCTTCCTATCTGTCTCAATATAGGAGGTATCATTCCTTAATGGCCTCACGTTTGTTCACCCGCATATAAACATAGAGTTCACTATTTGAGCAGCAGTAATAAAATCATTCCTTGAAGTTCTGTTTGGTACCCATCTACCATTCCAAACAGCCTCTGGTCTGACCTTCACCGCTTTTTAAATAGATTTACATTTCTATTTCCATACATTCACTTGCATGTCTAGGAAGCAATTGTTAAGTTAGAAGAAAGACCTTATGTTCTGAAAACCATTCCTTCCAAAACGTAATGATCACCTCCCCTCCCCTCTGCTATCTTGTACCCATGAGCCTCAAAAGGAACTTAGCACTGCTACTCAGTTGACACAGGTATGAAATCAAGTAAATTTATTTTTTTCCATCAAATTGGCCAGTGAAACTCTAAAGCAAACATTTGTGATATGTATATACATTGAATATCTATATCTATATCTATAGATAGATGTGTGTGTGTGTGTGAAAAATCCTTAGCAAAAAAAAAAAAATTTAAAACCAAAAACATTCTGCTGGGAGGTAAAAAAAAAACATTGCAGATGGAAAAACCAGCAGAATCCTGTTTTGTTTTTTGTCCCATTCTGTTTCGGGGACAAAAGAGAGCGCAGTTACCACTTATCAGTAGTTACAAAGATTTCAGGCCATATAATGATTAACGGTGCTGTGATAGGAGGGAGGTCCCATTGGCCTCACTTTTCTGCCAAGATGTAATCAGCTGCCCACTGCTGACACAGCAGATCTGCACCGCTCCAAAATCAACACGGTCTAATGAAAACCCAACGCGGCGCTCTCATTGACTCTTTGATGTTCTAGAGGGGAAGCCTTCAATTTCAGTATACAAAATACGAAAGACAAGGCCTCCCCAGCAAGACAAGCCGCAATCCACCAGACGGGGGAAGAAAAGAGATGTAATAAAAACAAAGGGATGTCAAGCATGTTCACAACTAAAACGTAGGCTCTCCACGTGCAAAGTTAGTCTCAGAGAGGGAGTGTGCCTCCATTGCACCATTAATATTTAAAAAGAATACTCTCCAAAGATATTCTTTAGGACAAAGAACATTTTTGTTTAAATTATAGATTTTAAAGATCTTCACTTACATGGAGAAATGTTCTAGGACAAAGTTAAGACTAGTTCTACTAGAAATTGATTCTTTACTGTGTCAAATAACTTTAAGTGACACAAATGCATACATATGAGTACTTTGCCACTTTGCTCTCCTACTTAAGTAATTGTATTTTGGTTTCTTTATTGACATTTATTGACACATTCTTCAGTAAGTAAACAAAATAGATTTCCTTAGCCCAATGCAAGTCTGGGCACTTCTCTCTCTCTCTCTCTCTCTCTCTCTCTCTCTCTCTCTCTCTCTCTCTCTCTCTCTCTCTCTGTGCGTGTGTATCTGTGTGTGTGTGACTGTATGTGTGTGTGTGTGTGTGTGTGTGTGTGTGTATGTGTGTTTATACCAGTAGGTTTATTGGACTTAGTACTTAGTTCAGGAGCATTAGGACAGGTTGCTTACAAGAGTGTGGGTAACCCTCAAAGCCTGCATCACCAAAACATCCTCCCACATCAAAGAAGAAAATATCTTGGATCCTGCATCTTCAAGTATCCATTAGTGTCCTTTTTAAAAGTGTCCACTACTCTAGCTGGTATTAGCAACATGTGTGGTCTTGCCTGTAACTAGAGATTTGAAATCAGGTCCTATTGCTTTCACAATGAACATTATTAATTATTGAGCCTTCTCCCCTGTTCCCTTATATTTGAAAAGACTTACAGGGTTGTGCATGTACAGAGAGGGGTGGGGACGGAGGGGAAAAGAGGGAGAGGGGGAGGGAGAGGGCAGGGGGAAAGGGAGAGGAGGAAGGACAGGGGGAGGAGAAAAGAGGGGGAGGGAGAAGGGGAGGGGGAGAGAGAAGGAGAGAGGGGGAGGGAGAGGGAGAACAGGGCAGGTTGGGTAGTAGAAAAGCATCAAAGAGTGTCAGAATACCAGCTATACCTCTCCTGGGCATATACCCAAAAGATGCCCCAACATCTAAAACAGACACGTGCTCCACTATGTTCATCGCAGCCTTATTTATAATAGCCAGAAGCTGGAAAGAACCCAGATGCCCTTCAACAGAGGAATGGATACAGAAAATGTGGTACATCTACACAATGGAATATTACTCAGCTATCAAAAACAATGACTTTATGAAATTAAGTAGGCAAATGGTTGAACTGGAAAATATCATCCTGAGTGAGCTAACCTAATCACAGAAAGACATACATGGTATGTACTCATTGATAAGTGGCTATTAGCCCAAATGCTTGAGTTACCCTAGATGCCTAGAACAAATGAAACTCAAGACGGATGATCAAAATGTGAGTGCAGATCGCTCATGAGAGACACAGCCAGAATACAGCAAATACAGAGGCGTATGCCAGCAGGAAACCACTGAACTGAGAACGGGACCCCTGTTGAAGGAATCAGAGAAAGAACTGGAAGAGCTTGAAGGAGCTCGAGACCCCATATGTACAGCAATGCCAACCAACCAGAGCTTCCAGGGACTAAGCCACTACCCAAAGACTATACATGGACTGACCCTGGACTCTGACCTCGTAGGGTTGCAAATGAATATCCTAGTAAGAGCACCAGTGGAAGGGGAAGCCCTGGGTCCTGCTAAGACTGAACCCCTAGTGAACTAGACTGTTGGGGAGAGGGCAGCAATGGGGGGGAGGGTTGGGAGGGAAACACCCATAAGGAAGGGGAGGGGAGGGGATGTTTGCCGAAACCGGGAAAGGAATAACATTCAAATGTATATAAGAAATACTCAAGTTAATAAAAAAAAAATAAATAAAAAAAAAAGAGTGTCAGAATAGAAGATAAAGGGGGAAGACACATTATCATAATGAGCTGTATGCAAACAAAAATCATCAGCAATAAAAAGTAAAAACAAAACCTAAAACAGTCTCCTTTTAAATTTTTTGATCCTTTGTGAATTTAACATCATGCACCCCAATCCCATTTATTCCCCTCCCTCCATATCCACCCTCTACCCTTGCAAACTCCCGAAAAAGAAAAGAAACAAGCAACAAACAAACAGAATCTGGCCATGGAAGCTGAAGTATGATACAATGTATCGCACAGTACACCCTTTTGCCCAAAGAGCTTTTCTTGCAAAGGCTCATTGCAGTGAGGCACTGCTACACTATCACTACTGGATGCTCACTGGGACTGTGTATTGCTTTATTTAAATCTGGACCATTTTGTATCTCAAGCTGGCCTTCAACTCCTCCAGCTCACTGTGTAGTCACAGTTACGCATGAATTTCTGATCCTCTTGCTTTTCCTTTCAGAGTATGGGTTCACAGATCTGTGCCACCACATACAATGTATAAAATACTAGATACTAAGTCCATAGGTTCATGCCTGCTAGGCAAGCATTCTACCAACTAAGCTGCATCTCTAGCCCCAGTGGCCTCATTCTTTTCTTTGGTCCCATTTACCTTTGTCCCTCCTCTACCACAGATGTGAGTGATTTGATGATTGTCTTGCTTGGTTAGCGTTTTCTCTATTTCTTCTTGGACTCCACCTCGCTTCTGAGCGCTTTGTGTTTTTATTTTGTTTTGTCTTGTTTTTTGTTTTTGCATTGCTGCTGTTGTTGTTTTCTAAGTAATTTCCCTGTCCTCTTTCCTCTCCATCCACACCTGTCTTTGGGAGAGTCCATTCACATTGGACTGTTTCCCGTGCTTCCACTTAGATTTTGTACAAACAAGTCAAAGCCATGACAACTGCTTTAATGTGGTTCTCTGACCATGCTAGCATCTATGTCCATTTTAGATTTTTGACTCGTTGAATTTATTCTATACATAGTCATCTCCTACATTTTTAATGTCTGGATATTTTTGTTGGATGACAGCCACTGTAAATTTTCATAGACTGGGTATGGTGTGCTATCAAAACCCTACATTCTCAAGTTTTGTCCTTAGATACAATACTTGGAAACCATTTGATTCTTCATAAATTAATCTTAAGCTTTGTGAACTAGGATTTCAACAGCATTTGGTCTGACACTATTTTCCATTAGTGAGGAAAGAGGCTTCTGAGTACCTAATGTCTCACAAATCACAAAATATTCAAGTTCACTGGCAGGCTGTGGGGAGAAGGCAGAATCCCCAAATGTCTCGGAAGTGGCTGGTACCTCCCACTCTCCTTCTCAGACTGTCCGTTACCTAGGTGTGCTGAGCTTTACTTTGTGAGCTACTCAAGGAGACGTCTACTCTCACTCTCTGCTGTGCTATTCTGTTCTACAAACCTTTGCTACTTTAGTCTCCCAGAATTGTCAACTCGGTCTCCTCGACTGAGTGTGAGACAGAAGAACAGGTCAGAGAGGGGGATCTGAGGGGTCTTCCACACAGGCTGCAGAATTAACACATGAGAAAAAAAATGGCAAAGAAGAAGGTTAAAAATGAATAACCAATCCTGCTCAGCTAAAACTGGCTTGCAACACTGACTCAAGCTTTCCATTGGCCCAAGGTACCCGATAGTTCATTATTATACTAAAATTCATACCCTGTGGTAGAGATTTAAGATGTTGTAACAATTTAAGATGTTAAGTAACAATGGCACATGTTACTCCTACAGATGTATATAGGAATAGATGTAACACATGTAACAGGTAGCCCATCCAAAAGGCCCACCTTATCCAAATGAGTGGAAAAGTCTACACCCTTCAAATGAGCTCCAAAATGTTGGCCATGGTAATAGAAAGGCACCAACAGGCCCTGCAGGACCATTAATTAAGCTGTAGGTTTTCTAGCTTCTTTCCTGTCCCATGTCTGCCCTCAGAAGTGTCATCCCATCGCAAACTGTTCCTATTCAATTGCTAACTATGTATCAGAAGAACCTGCGACCCACTGTTTGGGATGTTTTGGTGGCACAGAATTGCTGTAGAAATGAAAGTAGTGCAGGTGGCCCTTAGGATTAAAAGCCTCAGTTCCAGTTTGCTCTCCCTGCTTTATGTTTCTGGTTCAAGATGTGAGCTCGAAGAATCTGGTTCCTTCTGCCACCATCCCTGCCCCCATGCACACCAGGATGAACTCTTACCATCTGGAACTACAGTAAGCAAAATAAAACTCTTTCCATAAGTTATTTTGTTTATAAATTTTTGCTACAGCAACAGAAAAACACTAATATAGCCCTCCAGAGGTAGCCATCTGACCCTAAATATCAGCTAAGATCAAGAGCACCCAACAGGTTCTGCATGAGTTCTTCCACACGAGCTACAGTTTGTCTCTTCAAGGAGGACTGTGAGAAAGAAGCTATGGCATCCCTTATCTGATCTCCATTTCTCAAGGACTACTATCCTTGGCCACATGAAAACCAGTGTCATTGAAATAACTTGTATTTCTGTAGTTCGACACAAGTGGAAATGTATTCATGAACAGGGATATTAGCTAGGTCTGAGTCACTATAATCAGATATATCCCCTCAAAAGGTATAAGCCGTCTTTTGAAAAGCAACTTGGAACATTTCATGAGGAAAGAATGATCCTTTTTTTTTTTCCGCTTGTGTATAAAACTTTAGACCGCACAATACTATTATCACTAGGTCATACAAAAGGTGTGGTCAGTGACTGCTATGTGCTTCTTTTGTCTGGCAGGATAGAGAGTAAATATCTACAGTTAATCACACAGCACTATCTTCTCTAAGT
The DNA here is from genome assembly GCF_011064425.1 of Rattus rattus. Taxonomy (NCBI): domain Eukaryota; kingdom Metazoa; phylum Chordata; class Mammalia; order Rodentia; family Muridae; genus Rattus; species Rattus rattus. The sequence continues at coordinate 41,181,886 of NC_046156.1, forward strand.
GATGGAGCCTCACTGATTTTTTGCAAGGCCTCATAGATGCTGCACTATACAACAGGGAAGTGTGTGTCCTGTTTGACTCCGTACAGGAAAGAGAACTCCAGGAACCTGGCTGGATTCCTCCAGACTGTGATCGGCGTGTTCTTCCCTTTGCAGATTTTAATCTATGCAATTTGTCGGAATGAATTGTGAAATGGCAAGAAAGGATTTCTCAACACCTGTCTCCCTGTATCTCTCAAAGCCATGTTTGTGTATACACAGGCACCGCAGGATGAAGGACGGGTAACTTCTGTGAGCTGGTTCTCTCCTTCTACCACATAGATCTCAAATAAAGAACTAAGGCCATTAGGTTTGGCAGCAAACTCCTCTACCCTCTGGGTTACCTTGTTGCCCACATTAGGTATCTTATATGAAGAAAGTAAAGAAATATTCGATTTGGGAATCAAGCACTTTAATACAGAAAAGGTTAACATATGAACAGAACTCTTTGAGCAAAGCATCAACATTTGCTATTTCAAACCTCTCTGTAGATGTGCTAATTATCTGTAGCTAGAGAACTTTGCTATCGGTTCAACACATGTCCACAGCAGAGCTGGACAATACCCAATTTAACACCTGTAATCTCTCCTGTGACAAATTCTTACTACTTCTCAGAAAGTCATGTTCTTGGTTAAAGTCTGTTCGTCGTGCCCTGCTGCTCCAGTAATCCCTTTGACCTACCGCAGCTTGTAAGATAAATTTGGAGGCCTAGGTTTTTGAGAGAGTATTATCAAGGAAGGCAGCAACAACATATTTCCTTCTCTGCTCTCCTTTTGAAGCTGGAGAGTCCAACTTGAACAGAAAGATGAACATGGAAATAACAGCGTGGAAAAAAAAAAAACCACAAAGCCATTAAGAACATGGAGGCAGCCCATGCCCTGCACAATGTACCACTGGAATCCATTTCGGAGAAAAGAAATAAATCACTGTCTTATTTAAGCCTTCTTTATTCATTTCTCTTGGTTCTCACTGTGCCCCAGGGGACTGAGATGGTCAAGCAAGTGTGGGAAGTACTAATAGTCCAACCCAAAGGTAAACTGTCCAAAACCAAAGTGCATGTGAACTTAAAAATAAAGGCACTTAGCTCATGGAATTTAGAAGACAAATGAGAAATCATATCAGCATAAGTTAGTCGCTTTCTTGAAATCCATCAAGATGTCAAAAAATCCTAAAACAAAAATTACTCATTTCAAAAAATGATCAATGGAAATTTTGTTGTACCAGCATGGGAAAAAAAGAATATATGATTCATTTTAATCTCCATTGATTGACTATTAATAGTTCTCTCCATGTGATCTGACATAAAAATTTTACAACATAGAACACTGATGTGAATGAAAATTTAGCCAAAGTACCTTTGTGTCCTGTGTTTTGAAAGCTTCCTGTGACCTGAACAATAACTCCTTCCATACAATCGATTCTCACTTCATTTTGTGAAAGTAACCCCTACCGATGATGGTAGAGAACACACCCCTTTGTCCTTCCTCTGAGTTTCACCATACAAAACACTGCCCCTACCAATAGTCCCTGATTCAATTTAAGAAGGTGTTCTAAGTCTAGCAAAGAATTTAGCAAGAAGACAGTTCAACGCTTCTATCAAAAAAATGCATATGTGCTATTTGGAAAACGACCTAGTCTCATTTTTCTAATAATTTTGTATCAATCCCTGTTATAATATTTTAAAGATTTATTTATGCATACATGTGAATGTGTGTGTGTGCATGTGTATACCATGTGCATGCTATGCCAGCAGTAGCCAGAACAATGCACAAAATTACCTGGAAGAGGAGTTACAGGCATTTATGAGACACCATGAGAGTATAGGGAACTGAACAGAAGACTTCTGCAGGAGTAGGAAGTATTAAACACTGTTCCATCTCCTCAGCTATAGAAAAGATTTTTGACCATTGAAAGATTACCTCTGATGTTTAAATACTCATCACCTCCAAACTGAATAAATTGTCACTGTCACCTCAACACAAAACTTTATACACCTTAGCTGTTCTTTATAGATTCATATCAAGTAGACACTTAATCTATATTATGTAATAAGAAGGGTTTCCATCATATTAACAGTGGGCATTGCAGACATGTTTAGATTTATACTTGGGCTTTTTTCTTATATTGAACCTAGATTATTTCTCCTTCTAATCTTCCCAGTTCTCCCTATCTCCCCTCTGATCTAAATCCACCCCATTTAGTTATCTAATTAGATAATAAAGAGGCATCTAAAGAATAGTAAAACAGTAAGTAAAATAAAACATAAGATAAATAACAAAAACAAATCAAAATAGGACAATATAACAAACAAAAGAAAAAGAACCCACAAAGATTACAAGAAACAGATACAGGATATAAGAAACAGGAAAGACACACTCCTCCACATGCTCAGAAGCTCATAAAACCAGAAATCATAACATATATGCAAAGAATAAATGGGGTAAATGAAAGAAAACAAAAATAAGAATGGAAGGAAGGAAGAAAGGAAAGGAGGGAGGGAGGGAGGGAGGGAGGAGGAGGGGAGGGAGGAGGAGGGAGGGAAGGAGGGAGGGAGGGAGGGAGGGAGGGAGGAGGGAGAGAAGGAGGGAGGGAGGGAGGGAAGGAAGGAGGGAGGGAGGGAGGGAGGGAGGGAGGGAGGGAGGGAGGGAGGAAGTCTTATCATTGCATTATAAGACTGGGAACTTTCAAAGATGCCAATAAACTCATACTGCTGGGGATGACGCAGCTATTAGCTTTAATAATAGTTTGTTTCCCCCATCAGAGGATCTTCTAAATACATCAGAACCAACACCCATTTGAACGTGTGGAGACTGAAGCAGCATGCCCAGGACCAGCACATATCTGCAACACATGGGGCCTTAGAGTTTAAAGAGTGGACACAAGACCTGATTCCTAACCCAGAAGCTATCTCCAATTGATAGTCACTTGCGTATCTTCCTTAAATGGGGCATACAACTAGGAAACAGTTACTCATAATTCATTTCAATCCAATAACTAAAACTTCTATGTGCTTTTAAGAGTGGTACTTGCCATAAATGAGCAGATGCATATTTTCTATAGGCTCTCCAGGCACTTGAATTTACTCAAAGGTTTCAACATGTTTTTTTCAAAAGATGATAGATACTACTTTCTAATTAAGGTTGCACTACCAGCATAGATTAGAATCTGAATTAATGAAGGACTTTGTGATGGAAAGTAACTAATTTGCCAATTAATTATGTAACAGGTTAGATTACACGCATCATTCATGTTGTTGATCCGTGTGGCAACTTGAGAAACCAGAGGCTACATAGCTGAGGCATGTCATGTCAGCGGAAAAAGGCGAAATAATGTGTATTGTTTAGAAAAGTTATTTTTAATTTTTATTCATGTCTATGTGAATATTTCTCACAATGTTTATCAATTTTGCCTCTGCCATAACCAGAACTTTGAAATGCCAATACAGATTACCATAGGAAAGCAACACTTAACACAGAGGTGGCTGGGGAAATAGCCTTGGCATTTATGTTAATTATGTAACAACACTGGAAAATGAATCCATATTACCTTTTCCTTTTTTTTTTTTTTTTTGGAAATTTGTATTCAGTGCTAACTTATAATTCACCTGTATTCAGGTATTTTACTTTTATCACCATAGTTTGGTTCTTCCTTCCTTCCTTCCTTCCTTCCTTCCTTCCTTCCTTTCTTCTCTCTCTCTCTCTCTCTCTTTCTTTCTCTTTTAGTTTAAACTATTCTAAAGGAATTCAGAATTTAATATGGCATTTTTAGAATCTTAATTTAAACTTCAAGCAACCTTAGGGGGGGCGGTGAGGGAAACAACTGCAGTTTTGCAAGATTTCTGGGCAAATGGCCAAATACAAAATTAAAAATGTACAAAACTCTGACAGTTAAGTAGAAATTTGGATCTTCCCAGAAGATGAATTAAAAAGCGACAAGCTAAACAAATGTGTTGTTTCTAGAAAGGGAATTGGGAGAGTAGGGACAGGGGTAAGAAACAGCTTTCCTGGGCCCTGGGGAGAAGAGAAGCTACCACGTCTGTCCAAGGCCACATCCTTGTCACTCAGCAGTGGCATATAAGGATGCTCTGACCACACGCTGACCAGCACTCACTACCAACCTCCCAGGCATTGCTTACCAAGAGGTCACAAGACAAATAGGAAATGGCAAGACTGGTTTTCAGTTAAGAGTACTTTTTGCGACTATACATGGACTGACCCTGGGCTCCAACCTCATAGGTAGCAATGAGTAGCCTAGTAAGAGCACCAGTGGAAGGGGAAGTCCTTGGTCCTGCCAAGACTGCACACCTAGTGTACATGATTGATGGTGGGTGGGTGGTAATGGGGGGAGGATGGGGAAGGGGAACACCTATATAGAAGGGGAGAGAGAGGGGTTAGGGGGATGTTGGCCCGGAAACCAGGAAGGGGAATAACAATCGAAATGTAAATAAGAAATACTCAAGTTAATAAAGATAAAAAAAAAGAGTACTTTTTGCTTTTTTATGGCTTTTATGTTCACATACCATCATGATGACAGGTTTGTAGACATCATTGACAAAATAATATTGTTCAAGGATGTCACTGGGAAGCAAGGTACTGAGATTTCTCAGCAATATCACTGCAAAGGTAGGGGAAGTCAGGAGGACCAGAATATTCCTTCTCAAATAAGAAGCATCAGTGAGCTAAAGACAAAGAAGAAATAGATAGAGGGGAGCTCTCTGCTCTGCCTCTATCTGCCAAGATCTAGGAAACAGAGTTACAAAGACAACAGTGCTGCAGGCAGCTTTCCTTCCAGGGAAAGGAGGCGTCAACAGGTAAAGCAGTGGGTCACTTCATAGCCCTGCTGAAGGTGCTGGAGGAATTCACTTAATAACTCACTCTGCAAAATCGTCTTTACTTTCTATTTCCCTACTTTCCCTTTAAGACAGCGCCTATACACACTCGGTCCTTTCCTCGTTTCTTATCGCTTTCATAAAAACTCATTGATTGCTCTTTGTTAAAGACGCTGCATGAACTCCAATGCTTGGAGAATGGCTGAGTTTCTGAGATACGTATGTTAATAGAGTTCTGCTTGCTTGTCCTTTTTAATTCTGCCTTTTGTAACAGGGGTCCATTCCAACTGACTATCCGCCGGGTATTATGATTCCACTGCGTCTTGAACTTGAAGCTCTTGAAGCTCCCAATCCATTGCAAGTGACTGCAATAAAACTAAGTTACGATGACATGAGCTCTCGCATCCACTGTGTGATCTAAATTCCCCAAGAAAAGTATTCCAAAGGGCAGAATTTTTCAAACCCAATTTATGTTTATTTTTAAGGCACAGATGTTTATGGGGTTTTTATACTATTTTAGAATTGCCTACCTAAAATAACAGGAGTTGTTTCCCTTTGAATAACTGAGAACTGGACAAACTGTTCTGTTTCAAATCCCACGAAGTGAATTAAATTATACAATATGTTCCTTTAAGTATTTGCCATGATAGCACAATTAATTCAAAATTGCACAGGACCAAAGTGGCAAAGGGGGCAAAGGTTAGGCTAATATAAATTAGCCTCAGATTATACCCTTGTGATTACATTTTTTTAATCTTCAAATATGAATAGGTTGTCTTGACAGTGATATCATTATAGATATAAAGTTGATGTAGAAGAGAAAAGTCCCCCTTGTTCCAGGGCTACTATTAATCAAACAAAAAACTGACACATGCCTGCATGTATGTAGACTTTTGAAAGAGCAGGAAGAAAAAGATTTCACAATATGCATCCAGGTCGGTAGTCCGTTTGACTTGGTTGCCTTTCATCCTTTCTCCAACAAATGATGGATCTGACCTGTCAGAGGTCAAAGGATCCTGGCAAAGGAAGAGCTGGTCAACTGACACCACGTTGATAGGTGATTGATGAAGTCTCCTCGGGTCCCCCCACTGAAACCATCTGGCTTGGGTGAGAAGTCTCCCTTGCACACCTAGCTTCATTTACACATGTGAAGGACTCCTTGAGGAACAGAATATTAACTACCCCATTGAGGGATTCTGTGAATACCTTCACTAAGAGAAAAATGAGGTAACGTTTGAAGGACTCCACGCTTACATGCGTCTCTGATTCCTAATTTTCATATCATGTATTTTAATGTCTGAATAAGCAGCCACGTCAAACGGAGGGAACTCCTACTCAGAGACGTTACTTTCCAGCTCACCACGGACTTAATCAGATCACAGCCCCTTCCTGTGTCCTTGGTTCCCCATTTCTGATACAAGTAAAATTGCTTAAGGTAGAAAACACGTTCTTAAGCAGGGCCCTGGAATCACTAGACATCCAGTGCGTGTACAACCCCTGTAATCCCTGTGAACTCCACTCGGCAGCTCCTGTGTCTGCCTTTGATCTATGCCTGTACATTCATCCAGGATTACTCTCCTCCTCTCCCCGAGAAGGGAAGACCAGCCTATTTCCAGTCCTCTTAACCACTGGATATTAAGGGAACTGTAGAGGGAGACTATAGCAAAGGTTACGTGAGTTTCATTATCACTTGTTAAATATAATCAATATCACCCCATACAAAGCAATCAAGCTTTATGAAGGTGCATTCAGCATAATGCAGACCTTGATCCTATAATTACAATCCTGGACCATAACCTGCAGCACTAATTACTTTCTTTCTTACAATTTTCTGTATCATAATTGTATTCAGGATACAAGCATGTATCTGTGTGGGTATGTGTGTGTATGTGTGTGATAGGTAATATTTATAATATACATTTATTGTATTTAAATACACACACACACACACACACACACACACACACACACACCTATCTCTCTCCACACCTGATAAATTCACATGCTAAGATACAGCATGTACTCAGAAATCACTTACGAAGTTTCAAGAAGCATAAAATACTTTGCTGGTAACCAGCTTTGCAAAACTATGAATGGGATGCATATCCTTGTTGTGAAATTCTTGGGACAAGCAGTTTAGACCTCAGTTTTATGGCTCTTAGAACATTTGCCTAGAGTTTACCAGGTGATAATATCTAATTAAGAATCCCCCAATCCATAAAGCTTCAAAATGCCAAACTAAAGCAAAACAAACAAACAAACGAAAAAGAAACAAATCAGACTGAATCTTTACAACCCGTTACTTTGTAGTGGACAGGTCAACTGGTCAGTGAAGCTTCCTCCGATCATCAGGTAGAAGAGGGCTCCATGGTCACCCCACATCACATTATCCTGGTTTGTTTTTACAAATGTTCATGATGCCATTGGAAATAGCACGGATTTAAGTGGGTTTTTTTTGTTTGTTTGTTTGTTTTGTTTTGTTTTTGGTTTTTTTGGGTTTTGTTTTGTTTTTCTTTTTTTTTTTGTTTTATTTTTTTGCCTGTTGCTGATCATTTTGTAGCACATCTGTCTCGTACAGATTTAGAAATTAATATTCTTTATTTTTAATGAATAAAAGAAAGTATCAGCAAACCATGTGCTTTGAGAGAGATTTAAAACTATGTATTTTTTTAAATAAAAATGTGAAAATCTCTTCAGCATCATAACAGTAAGTGGAAGTTGTCATCAGTACTTTATTTCTGATGCTATCTGTACTCCTGTCCATGTTAGAACCTACTAGAAAGGATGACACAGGCGCTATACTAACTCTATCTCACTGCTGTGGAGCAAAACCGGAGAGCTCCTGCTATTTGATTGTGTCCGAACTCTAAAGTGACAGATGTCCAGGCTGGGTTCTGCTGTCTATTGTAATGCTAAGTGCAGGCCCCCAAGACCTGGAGTCTGCCCATAGGCCCAAGCGTGACCCTGCCCCCAAATGATTTCTAATTGGTTAATAAGGATGCTGACAACCAATAGCTGGGCAGAAGAGACTTAGATGGGAGTTAGGTTTCCTAGGCCTGGGGGTCAGAGCAGAACCATGAGGGGAAGAAGGTGGAGGAGAAAAGAGAAGCCGCCATCGATTTGGTGACCCTGAGAGCTGACCAACTGGGGTTAAGAGCAGACCGGATGAAACATAAGTAATTACTCAGGGTTATTGATAGGAAAAACGATTCTAATAGCATAGACGGTAGGTAGATACCTGCCTGGCTCTTGTGAAGTCTGTAGATATAAAAGTTGCATGTGTCTTTTATCTGGTAACTAAATGATCAAAGATGGGTAGAAGCCCCGAGGTCAGGATTTTCTACAACAGCAGAGTGGCTGAGCAGAGGGGTAGGTGTGTAAATGTGGTGTGCTCAGCTCAGGACGCAAGGTATGCTCCTGTGCACATGCAGGTAGACGCCCAAGGAGGATGCTGGGGGTCTTCCTTTCTCAGGCCAGTGAACTGAAATGGAGTCTTTCTGGACATGAAGCTTCCGTGAGGATGGCTGGCCAACAAACTCTCAGTAGCCATTTGTCTCCGCCCTCCAGTGCTGCGTTTACAGGCACACATAGCTATGCCAGCTTCGTATATGGGTGCTGGGAATTCAAACTCAGGACTTCATGCTTACATAGCAATACTCAGTTAGACATTCCACCAGCTCCCAGACTCTATATTCTTTACGGTGACTCCAATGATGCCTTTTCATGACAATTCAGATGCATAAGGAAGAGATACTGCTTACTAAAAATAGCAACAGACAATGGATCAGGCACACAGGGTTTACTGCTGTTTATTCCTTTTTCTTGTGTTATTCTTGATGAACCGTATCCAAAAACAGCATTAATTTTGTTGTGATTTTACTATTAATTAGTGCCTATTTTTTTTCTTAAAATCTACCGTTTTTACTTTAGTTACTTGTGTGCTGTATTCCTACTTTCCCTTATTTTATTCTCCTGTGGAAAAGGTGTACGCGTAGGTACACACTTGGGTGTACATGTCCATGCATGTACTTTTGGTGTTGGTAAACACTGAGTCAGTTTTCGTTAAGCTGTGGTCCTCTGGCAGGTCAGTGACACTCCTCCAGTGGGCAGTTCCACTAAAGAAAATGAGGTCATAACATTTGGTGTGCATGGAAGAAGGCATTGATCTAGACAGAATTTGGGGATGAGGTACATGTGATCAAAATATACTATCCTTGGGATTCTCTGAGAATTAATAGAATAGAATATTTTTAAAAGAAGGCGCTATTCAAGCTATTCAAATAATTTGTTTAAAATACAGGTGAAACTATTAAGAATGCAAAAATAAAATACCCTCCAAACCCTGCTATTCCGACAAACACAAATTAAACCAAGGAGACAGTTTTTGCTGAATGATTTATTTAAAAAACACAGTTTAAAGGAAGGATTACATTTTGCAAACATTCACACGAGACAAGCTACTAGAAGACGGAATGGAGCATGTGGACAACTCTGAAGAATCTATATTCTTAAGATAGTCAAACTGCCGCTGGTAATTTCTCATCTAGGAGCCTATCGTAATTATGCAACCTTTAACAAATGGTGCGTATTTTATTTTCTTGCTATTTAGAAAAGATAGATGGGATGGTCAATGGAGTCTTCATGAACTTGGAGGAGATGTCCTCTGCAAAAGGCACCATTTGACAGTCTGAGTCTGCCACAGTCCTAGCAGGGAGGACCAGAAACATGGAGACAATAAGAACATTTCCATTCTAGGTCACAAGATAGACAGGCACAGTCACTGTTACCTTTACCCACTTAAGGCATGGACCTAAGATTCAGGGATGCTGTTCCTTTAAAACAGGGCCCTGCAACTCAGTGGTATCTTTACTCCTCTTTCCAAGCAGAAAAACCAAGAGCTCGTGGAGAGGTCAGACTAGAGTCCACTAAGAAGTAGTAAATACAAACTGCACTACCTCTGGGAGCAAGTGGCACACGGATACCTTAGTGACTGGGGACTTAGTGGTCCGTGTAGGGACAGTATGCAGAGGGGGTGAGTAGTCACACCTCTCTCCAGTTTCTATCTTTGCCCTTGAAAGACACTTTCTGTTTAAAACAAACAAACAAACATGTTTGTTTAGCACTGAACTTGGGCTTCTGGAAAAACAACGAGGACTGTGAACCCCTCAGCCATTTCTCCAGCCTCCGAAGTCATAATTCTTTTTTCCTTTTTTAAATAAGTTTTAGAGCTTCACTAATGGTTATGAAAAATAATTTAGCAATTAAATCTGAGAAATGAAAAAAGTTTAACACAAGTTGACACAAAGAAATGTGCATTTTACTGTGAGCAATGTCATAATTTATCCCTAAGGACCTAAAGAAGAAACCGAACACTCTTTTTTTTTCTAATTACAGAAATTTTCCTTCTTTTTTTTTTTTAACTCCAGCATTGCTCAATTAAAAGAAAGTCTCCCAAAGCTCTGAAGCTACTGTGAAGAAAAGAGTGAGAGGCGGGTATTGAACTCGCTCCCTGAGGGCACTGGCATCCCAGCTTAAGCTCCCTGGGCACTGCCACCTCCCCAGGTTGTGCTCTCCTTTTCGCCGATAATTATCAAGGTGACTGAGAGATGTGTCTCTGGTCCTCATTTCAAATTAAAGGAACACTATCTGGAGGGCGGAGAGAAAGATTAGTAAGCCAGCATGGGGAATCTGAGTTCAATTCGCACAACTCAGTATGCTGAGTGTGGTACAGCATACTTACAATCAGTATGTTAAAGAGGGGAACACAGGAGGTCCCTCTGGACTTGACAGCCAGAGAGCATATCATAACCAGTGTGGTCCAGGCCTGTAAGGGATCCTACCTCAAAACAAAACTAGAAAAAAAATACTAATACAAACAACAAAAAATGATGACTGGTGTCTGAGGAACAACATTTGAGAATGGCATGTGTGTACATACCAACATATGTGTATACACGTGTACCTACACATAAACAAGTACATACACAAAGATTATCCTCTATAATCCAAAAAAAAAAAATGGACTGCAGCTACATATAGCAGGACTTGACTTTCCTGGTGCTCAGACAAGACATGTTCATTGGTGCAATAATGGTACAACCATTAGAAGAATAACCAGCCACTTTCTAGTCGGATTTAGATTGTATACCAACAGAAGTTTCACTCCATACCTGGCACTATTGGTGAGCCATGAACCTATGGGTAGGCAGCTCATAGGCCTGAGGGGAGTGCCGACTGCTATTATTCTTATAAACGGCATAACATTAAGCTACCTCCAAATGACTTACTATTAAACCCATAGGTTAATGGAGCTCTCTCAATCCTGGGCAAAGAAGCTTCTATGTGTAGTAGATTTTTAGCATAGGAACCCACAACTAACCATGGTGCAGAAAGTTCAAGACTTCAGAATTCTCATCCTTATGGGGATCTTACTTAAGCATGTCCTCCTCAGACGGCTCAGTAGGCATTGAAGGAGAGAACAAGAAGACTGTAAGAGCCAGCAGTCAGACATAGCTACAGTGAAACAATGTCTTCAGGACCCATCAGTGGAGCTCCCCATATGACCTCACAGAATGCATGGGGCCCGTGCAAGCCCATGCCAGACCAACTCCAGCATGGAGAAGAGAATGAGGCAGGAAATGTCAGCCCTAGTTTTGGAGCGATGGACAATTATTAGCTACTGGAAGCAGGAAAGTCAGATCTCTCTAAGAGAGTAGCCCCTGATATGTCAGAAGGCTCTAGTAGAAGATCAACATTCAAGAATATTTTGGCAACACAGATTGGTCTCGATGGAGGGAAAAGGCACAAAGTTGGGTAGGTAGAAAAGAGGGTAAGAGATGAGGGAGGAAGACGGATATGTCAACACGAGTTATAGAAAATTCTCAAAAAACTAATGAAACCTTTTTAAAGGGGTAACTTATGCATCTGATTTTTTTTTAAAGAAGAAGGCAGGGAATCAGGAACTTAGTTTGGAGAATAGTATATCAAGTTCATGTATCTCTAATAGAGGTGATAGGATAATCCTACCTATGCATGCAGACAAAACAGTCGGAACAATTACTTTCCTCTGCATGATCGCTTAGCAGTATGAGGGGTGTGTGTGTGTGTGTGTGTGTGTGTGTGTGTGTGTGTGTGTGAGAGAGAGAGAGAGAGAGAGAGAGAGAGAGAGAGAGAGAGAGAGAGAGAGAGGCAAGTTTGCTATTGGCACTTTTAGAAGTTTGTTCTCCCCTACCATTGAGTGTTCCTGGGGATCGAACACAGGTCCTCAAGCTTGGCTACAGACTACTTAACCCACTGAGTCATCTCTCTGGCCTCTTGGAAGACTGACCAACAGGAGATTCACTGAAGGCACAGCAAGGCCTTCACAGTGAGTGGAATGACCTGTACAAGGTCAGAAACTGCCCATAAAGGATCGCACTTGGAGAGAAAAGACGTGTCAGAAAAAATGTGTCAGGAACAGAGGCAGAGAGATGAGACAAAGACAGAGAATCTTTCCTATTGTCTTGCTGAAGAAATTCACACTACTCTTTCATTAAAATTCTAAATTCTAAGCAGTTTTTAAATATAAAATTTAAAGATTTAAATACAAAAATTTCAAAGAGTTTCACAGTGATTAAAATACTCAAATGAGTTAACCTGGGCGTGCAGAACAAAAGTCAAAACTGGGGGATGATTTTTCCCAGAGAAGTAAAAGTAGCGATGGGTGCAAGCTTAGAGTGGTGGGGGAAAAAACATGGATGTAGAAGGGCACCCGGGGCTTCATCCGCAGCCACCATCTGTATAAATCAGGCCCAGAGCTGACATGCAATTTTCTGTGTGTCCCCTGAGAAGTGGCCCTCAGGGCTTAATTATTGATGAAGAGATATTTCTTCAAAGTGGCCCAGTCAAGACTGCCTCAAGGGGACATTCATAAGCACTCATAATATCAATTTCCAAGCACCTGGGAGATAGGGACTCACATAGGCTCTTTAATTATTATGATACAAGCAGAGGGAAAGAAGAATGCATTACACAACCTGGCTGAATTTCCCCAAGAAAATTATCAGGATTTATACAAAAAGATAGAGTGCCCAAGTGAATGGTCAGAAAGCTCACGCCTATGATTTCCTGGAAAAAATGAGTTTGGCCTCTAATCTACTCCATCCAAGGACTTTGAGCAACTATCAAAAACAAGTGTGGTGTGCTCACAGACACATGGAAATCCAAAAAGTTAAAAGAAATTCCTTTAACTGTATGTGCTTGCTTAGAAAAAAATATATATTAATTCCCCTTATTTACACAAAAGAAATCTCCTATGTTTCAGTTGTATGGGGTTTCTTTCAGGGAATAAATAACATTAAATTGCTCCAAACATTTAATAAATGCCTACCCACAAATACCCGTTCATCAGCTTCGGTCTAGATCAAAATTGGTAAAGAATTTATCAATGTGTAAGTTATAGTTAGGGGAAAAGAATACAAGACAGGAGAGAGCCCTGAATTTTAATTCTATTCCACCATTTTGTTCTGTATCCATGGGCCTCCCCAAATAATTCCTTTATACCTCTGAGGCCTACACCAGAGGGCTGACAGTAAGACAGGATTAGATGCATACAATGAAGACAAACAAGAGTCTTTAATTGGACCGGAATTTCATTAACTGCCCCATTCCATCAAAAACTCTCCCTCAGCAACTTTCATAACACACACCTCCAGCATGCATGAGTCTAAGAGCTTTCATGGTAATTCTCTGACGGTCACTACTTTTTGCCTCTCTTCCAAACTCTAGATCCTCCTTTCACACAGCTGCTTTAAAAGAAGATTTGTCCCTAGCATGTCTAGGAAATCCTATCCAAATAACTTTGTAAAATCTATTCATGCAATAAATATGCACTACCATTTGGTCTTTACTAGGTAATTGTGTGTGCGCGCATGTAGGGAGGAATGCATGTGACATAGCACACATGCCATGATCTGAGGACAATTTGCAGAAATCAGTTCTCTCCTTCCACTCTACTGAATTAACTCCAGTCCAGAATTAACTCAGACCATCAAGCTGGACTTCAAAGGCTTTTACCTGCACAGCCCTCACACCAGTGCCCAAACTACCCTTTCAAAAGCATTCATTTAATGTAACAGTATCTTATGTATTAGTCCCCACATACTCTGTGTGAGGGAACAAACGAGATAAGTTTCAATTGGCTAATGAGAAAAAAGGACAGGCTACAATTATCCAAAGAAAAGGCAACTGTTCGTATTAAAAATTATTTATTTATTATTTTACTTCATTTTAAAGTTTCAAAAAGAAATAAAAATACCACATGCCAAAATTAACCAGTCCCGAAGATTATGCAACTTATATACAGTTAAAATTGTATATATAAATAATTTTATAAGTTTAAACATTTAAAGCAAATATGTTTCTAGTTCTAATCATGTCATAGATCAGTTTTAGTTTAGGTAGTGGTTAAGTGCACAGAATATATCCATTACTAAAAGCGTGGAATTCAATGTGAAGATGCACAACTTCCATTCTGAGTACAAGTTCTAGCTTAATATTTTAACACAATGTTATTTTTTGAATAGTAACCATGATATAAAAATTGACATTTTAAAAAATAAATTCATACAAAATTTCTGGGCTCCAAACACTAGTAGACAACTATCCTAAAGTGTATAAAACAGAAGTTTTTCATTGTTTTAAATTCAGGCACGTCTTACCTATGAATGCAGTATTTTCAGTAAAATTAGCAAAAGCAATAATGATCACAAATTACAGGAAATACGTGAAGCTATTCAAAGTTATCCAGGAGCACAACTGTCTCCAGGGTAGCTCTGCGCACACACACTCCTGATGGGTAAAGCCAGAAACCACCTACTGTCTTGAGAAAGGAGATTAAAAGCAAATGGCATTAAAAAAAAACAAAATATGTCATATTTGAAAAATAAAACTCTTGGTTATAAATAAAATTTACAAGCAACAAATGTTTCATTACACATTTTAATTAGTATAGAATAAAAATGAAATAAATGTTCTGTACAGATTGTGTGTGTGTGTGTGTGTGTGTATACATGTGTGTGTGTGCATGTGCATGGTCATACGTGTGAGGCCAGAAGCAGGTTTGGTTATTATTGTTTTCAGTGCATACTTCTATGCTAGATCTTGAGACAGAATCTCTCACTGCTACCCAGAGAGCCTGGAGAATCTGTCTCCATCTCCCTAGTGCAGGGTTTTTTTAAACTACGTTCTGTGGATCAACCCTGGGTAGTTACTCCTGCTTAGGCAGAAAGCACAGGACTATCTCCCTGCCCATCCTCACAGTTTTCAGGGCAGGAATTCTGTGGTGCACAGTTGTCACTCTGTCCATACAACCAAGAGAAAAACAATAAACTGGCCATTCCCACTTTTCAACACCCTCTTTGTCTACACTGAACCTTGGACATGCCAAAGGTCTCCTCACACTTTGCCACCGCACTCTAGGACAGCCTTCTTGTTCAGTCTTGTTTTTCTATGTATGTGTTCTGACTTCAGGGACTTGACCTTCTGCTTTCGAAATCTCCCAGAGTGACGGCATATTTGTGCTCTAGGGGGAGGTCTAGTTTTCAGCCTTGTTACTGTTGCATGTTTACATAGACTTTGGTAGAATGGTAAGTTTAAACAGTTACTATGTGTTCTTCAAAGACCATATTACCTCTGCACTAGACCTAGATCTTATCATTTAGCTTTCCAAACAATGATTTTTCTCTAGAATGCATGAGCAGTAGCTGGTGGATTCTAGTACATTTTCGAGTTAGGTATTGAGTTATCCCTGTATGAATTATTGAGAGTAAACAGACCTAATCTAAAATCTCCCCATTGGCAGATTTATTATTCATCATCAATATCATAGTTTTTGATTAAACTACTACCTAAACTAGTACTTTACGTGAGCAAGAGATATTTTAAATTTTTATTGTTTTACTTATTCACTTTACATCCCTCTCACTGCTCCCCTCCCAGTCACCCTCGCCCACAATGCTCCCCCATTCCCCTCCCCTTCTCTGAGCTGGTCAAGGGGACTCTGCGTATCCTCCCAACCCTGGCACTTCAAATCTCTGTGAGTCTATGCACTTCCTCTCCCACTGAAGAACATATCCTACAGACAGGCAACAGCTTCTGGAATAGTCCCCAGCTCCAGTTATTCAGGACCCACTTGAAGATCAAGCCACACATCTGCTACGATCAGAATATATGTGAACATTTAGTACGCAACAAACTAACATGAGTGGAACTTGTTATGCTTTAACAGACAGTCAGATATATATGTTTGTACTACTGAAGTAAACTCCATACAAAAAGAACTTCTTTAAAATTAAGAGTAGTCCACAGGACAGTTTAAATTTTGGAGAAAATTACATCTTCCATAACTAAAATCTATTAATTGTTTTTAAGTAAAAGGCTTAAAACATCTTAACTGTATTTCCACAAGCTCTGTCATGCCCAGTGGATAAAATTAAGGTGAGAGGAAAGGAATATTACACAGTCGGTAAAAAGATGAGTTAAAAAATAGATAACTCTCAACCCTTGTAAGGTTAAACATTAATTTCTCCTCCTTTGGCTCTTCTTCCCTCCCTAGGAGCAGAAGAAGCAATTACAATAATGTCCTGAAACGGACTTTGCTATTTCTGCCAATTTTGAACCCATGTCTTCCTGTTTTGAAGCAGGTCCTTCAAATTTACTTCCTCCAAGTCATTTCCTTTTCTCCATCTTTCCAACATCTCCATTTTCAAATCAGATCATCTTAATTAGTAAGTACAAGAAGTTCTTCATTGTCTTCTCTGCTCAGCCTAAAGCATAGAAGTAGTAATTCAAAAGCCATTTCTATTTGACCCAAAACACACTCTATTTTGCATACAGCAGACTGGAATTCTTTTCCTTTGTTCAGGGTACAACTGAGCACTCACTGGATGATAAATCAAGGGAAGGACTTCAGATACCCTCTGGAGGCCAGCGAGAAAGAAGAAGCAAATTAATTTGGCTTAAAATATCAAATGGCCAGGGCACAAAGGGTTAAAACTGTAACTACATACTTTTATGGTCTCTTCTCAATTACCTTTGATGGGGGGTGGGAATCAGAATATTGAACAAAAGTGAAGTCTTGAACTGAATCATCATTCCCCCTTGCTTTTAGATGTGGCAGTATTGACACCATATTGGCTGGCAATTCAATCGAAATGAAGAAGCACTATTAAATCACTGCTGAGGTCGAAGAAAGTGACCAGTGGCCAATATTCTCCTACTCTGAAGCTCTCCCAGGAGAGCCTGGATTCAAAAGTCATGCTTTTCAAAATTTAGAGTGCATCAAAGAGAGTAAAACAAAATGGTGTCTTAAATTAGGTGGCTACCATTTATGCACTTTGAAGTAGTAAGCATCAGTTGGAAGTAATTTTTCTGCTAATAACGTTCTTTGTTTGGTCTGTATTTGTTAATGCCTCTGTGTGTGTGTGTGTTTGTGTGTGTGTGTGTGTGTGTGTGTGTGTGTGTGTGTGTGTGTGTGTACCTAGAGCTGATGTTAACCACCTACTATTTTCAATACTGCTTTCAACTCCGAGAGCTGGGTAACAAGGGTAATATCACAGCCATAGAGGAGCACCACTAGCCTCCAATCCCAGCAGTTAGCACCGGAAGCCAGACTCTGATTCAAGTTATGGCAGTACTGGCATCCAGTACCACCTCTGTACTTCCCACAAAGACAACTAAGTTTGGTTATATAGGCTAGGTCTTCCCCCATCATCTAGGGCAACATTTCTATGTCTCTCTTCAGTCGAGGGAATTCTAGGTGTAGCTGAGTGAGCTGACCCTCTGCTATATATTATTTCCATCCCTTCCCATCCACGCGTGAAATAGGATTGAGGCCAAAAATTAGAAAGGAATAAACATAAAACGTCCTCGAAGATGTCAGTAACCTGACAGAATATTTTTTGTCTGATTGTGAAGCCAGATTCGGGGAAAGTTAAATCTCTACTCTAGTGAGTGGCTATTGATTCCTTCTCATCTTTTTCTGCAGTATCAAGTGCTGTTATCAATGTATTCTTATTCCCATCGATTTCACACCACTTTTAAATTACCTCCGCCATTTCCTTGAGACAAAGACGATGATCACCATCAGATCAACCTCCCCACAATGGTTTTTAACGAACGTGTTTCAGAAAAGTGTTTGAATTTGACAGAAAACTAAGCCTTCATAATTTACTCTGATTCTTCAACACAAAGAGAATTTCAGTGGGTTAATAGGATTAACAGAGGCATCTCTGGGTGAGTATGTTCCTCCAGGCTTAATGTACTTTTCCTCACTGTGTTATATTTTAATGATTAATTTCACGCTCTTTCATGGTATTTTTAGCTCATGAATCATGGGTATTACTTTGAGGGAAAAAGTAATGTATTGTGGGTGAAAAAAAGATGCTACTGATTACAGTGTGGAGCACACATGTACAAATGCTGGCAACAGTGAATGCCAACACTCCAGGCTGTAAGGTGCATCAGGAGTTACAGCAATGTAACAGTCACTTGAGTGAACCAGGAAGACTCAGAGTGATTAAATGTCGTTGGTTAAAATGTATACAATTAAACTGGTTGCTTACTATCTCACTAGCTTCATTTTCTCCATCAGATTATAGATGAGGACTGTTTTTCCAAGACAAGCACGTGAGAAACACAAACAATGAAATCAGCTAAGCTTGAAACACTTCTGAAATTAAACAGAAGCCATTTAATCTGTGACCGTCTGATTCCTGAAATCCATACAGCCTGGATGCTGCCCAAGGACTGCTAACTGATTTACTTTAACAAAAACAAAAACAAAACAAAACAAAATGTCCCAGGGGCGTTAAATCAAAGACAGTACTCAGAGACCATGACTTCAATGACACATGGTATCCTGTGCCCTGCACACATAGAGTTCATTAAATCAATCATACCGTTCAATTTCCAAAAAAAAGAAATCGTGAAGAAAAGTCTAAGTAAACCACACAGAGAAATAAGTCAACATATTATCCTTTGCCCTTACTACTAAAATGAATTGATGAAAGGCAAACATGAAGTCTCTTAGAACACTATCAGCTTCCTTTTAAGAACATATAAAGGTTCGTTTTTTGCTGACAGGGACAAACTGGAGAAAACCGGTTATCCTGCTGCAAACAGGTGTTTTGAAACTTGTATGTAAAAGAATTGAACAAAGCCAGGGGTGGGAGGCGGGGTGGGGACGTGGGGGGACATGGGGTGTTATTTCTAAGTAAACACACAGAGGGTGAGAGGGAGCCAGGCGGGAGGGGGGAAGGAAAAGGGAAGGAAAGGGAGAACAAATATTCTACAAAAGTTTTGTTTTGTCTTTATCTCCAGGAAAATTCCCTAAACAAACGAACTGAAACCAAAGAAACAACAGGCTTTGATTCGGCATGATTAAAATCACGGTCATAACTCAAATCTTTCCCCCAACCCACATTCGCACACGCAGACACACAAAGTATCTGGAACTCAATGGAAAGATTTTTGTTATTTCAGGTAAGGACTTATTCTCAGAAAGGTGAGATTTTTGGAAGAAGCGGTGTGCAAGAGAGAATCAAACAGTGTTGAGAAGAGAGAGCAGAGCAGTTTGTGTATCTCTTTCCGGGGAGGACGCACTTTTCAATGTCCTCTGTACTTCGGTCCATTTTTCCAAATGTTAAATTAAGTCGTAAACAATACCAGGGTCAGCGCAGCTCGAAGCAGTGGCCTGGATCTTGGATTTCTACGCTCCACTTTTGCAGACTGCGGGGCTTTGTTATTATAGGTGGGTCACAGTGTGGGTGTCCCCACAAACCACAGAGGGGACGGAGCAGGAGTTAGAGGGTCCCCTAGGCGGGAAGTGGAGCTCCGGTCCCTTGGAGTCCATGCCGCTGAACTCTGAGCCTCTGGGTCACTCTGACTTAGGACAGAGAGATGTGGCCAATTTTAAGTCTCCTACGAAGTGACCAGGTTGGTCCCAGGGGTACCTTGTCCAGCCTGGCCCCCAAGTATCCCCGGGGAAACTTAGCGGATCTCCAGCTTTGTCCCGGGCGTCTCCGGGCCTCCCGCCCCTCCGTGACCCTCCCACCCCGGAGCCACTGTCGGTACCTCGATGTCCGGCGCGTCCCTGCTCAGCACACCCGCCATGGCAACGCTTTCTGGCCTCAGTCTCCCGCACACTGACCCTCCCTCCACTGCCGCAGCCTCCAGCCCCGCACGGAAGCCTCAGCTTGCCCTAGCGCTGGTGCACTGACTGCCGGAGCCAAGGCAGTATGGAAGGGGCGGGGCTATACTAAAACCACGCCCCTAGGGCGGGACAACGCTCTTGGCACGCCTCACAGCAGCACTGTCCCACTGGTCCCCAGCTCCTGGGCTCTGTTCCAGTGCATTTCTGGTTGTGCTGGCCTTTGCTCCCTAAGCTTGAGTTTGGTAGGCGGGTTTAGGTGTCAGAGATCCCCAGAATTAAAAGCAAACAATTGTGTCTTTGATGTTCTTCTGCGCTCTGAGCCCGCAAAGTGCAGACACAAAGTCTAAAGAAGAACAGGATCTTCCAGAATTCTACAAGGACCAGGGGGTATCTATGGTCTTCTGGCAAATACGTTGGAAGGATTTTGAAACTATTCTGGAGTCTATTTGAAACTATTAGCAGTCTGGGGGAGCCTAGGGCTCAAGAAGACAGACAGACATCAGTATTCACAGTTCAGAGCTCTAGAGCAGCCTATAGTGTGATGGATCTCAACCTTCCTAATGCTGCAACCCGTTAAACTGTGTGGAAACCCCCATTCAAAAAAATTATTTTGATTGATACTCCAAAACTGTAATTTTGCTGTTATAAGTCATTATTTAGATATTTGTGTTTTCCAACGATCTTAGGTGACCCCTGTGAAAAGGGTCTTTCGACCCCCAAAACAGTCCCAAAGGATCCATGCACAGGTTGAGAACCACTGCTTTGGTGAAAGGTATCTGTACAGGATCAAGGCTTTCATTTTACATGGTAGGCCATGCCTATTGTTTTAAAGATATACTAATTTCTAAAATATAAAGTTGGTAAACACAAACAAAGTTGTTTATTGTGTGTGTTTGCTCTCGTAGTTGCTAGGAAGAAGCAATGCTGTTCTTAGACTAGTTCGAAAATCATATCCTCTCCTCAACTCTGTGGCAACCTGGACTCCAGACCATTTCCTTTGCTGGGCATCTTCTCTTGTGGTACTTTCTGCTTATTTTAAGGCACACAGGGCACTTTGTTCTGTTGCCTAGATCATGATAATTGTGGAGTCAAATGTTTCCCTCCTCATTAGTATTTTTTGTTACTTTACCCTCTTTTATTGTTCAACATGTACTTAATGCTTCGTTTTGTTTTCAGTGTATTGCTGCCGTGTTGGGTTTTTCTAGATGTGGTCTTCAAGAAGGTCCATCATTCCTCTGACAACAAGACTGGCAGGATACGTACTGTGGCACTTGCTTACTTGGCAGACAAAAGAGGAACAGATCAGAGGAGGAGGGCGTGGATTCCTGGAACTGCTGAAGAGAGCTTATAGTACAAACCACCTGGTTACCTTTGAATGGCCTTGTTGGGCATCAACGGGAAGAGAAACCCTTGGTCCTGCCAAGACTTGATGCCCCAGTGTAGGGGAATGTCAGGGCAAGGAGGTGGGAAGGGATAGGTGGATGTGTAGATGGGTGTGTAGGTGGGGAAACACCCTCATAGAACCAGGAGAAGAGGGGATGGAATAGGGTGCTTATGGAGGGTAAACTGGGAAATAAAAAATATCCAATAAAAAGGAAAAAAAAAGAACTTTTTCAGGGTTGGATACAGATTGCCCCTTGAATCAAATATTAGCACACACACACACACACACACACACACACACTAACAATAACAATAACAACAACAACTACAACTAGAGTATTAAATAGAACCCCCAGAAACAGCCTTGACTTCTGTGTTCTCACTCATTCATTTAATCTTTCTCTAGCTCTAAGGATTTTTATTCTAACCATATCTTTAGTCCATTGGGCACTGGCTTATCAGCTTCTGTTAAGTCCCCTGAACTCTAGAGTGGTTTCTAAGTATGAATTCGCCTCCTGTTTTCCCATCCGCAAGATGTGACCTTTCTCAGTGCCCGATGCAACCCACACACAATTGTGGCTTGGTTGTTGTTACTGCTGCTGCTCTTAACCTTCTTGTCCACCTCTGAATGACAAACTCCTGTCCTCTTCTACCTCACTATGGCCTCTCTTTCCTAACACCTGTTACACCCACCAGTGTTGTTCTGATCCTTCATCCCTTCCCTGACTCTGTTCCTTTTCCTCCCTGGGAACCTGCTTCTCTCCTCGCTAAGCTTTAAGCCTCTGAGTCATACTGGCCACCAAGAGAATGAAACCTGCCCTACCTACCTCCACCATTCTAGTTTACAAGAGCCTAGTTTTTTCTTAATAGTAATGTCAAGTTTTGTTTGCCTGCTCATTCACATGTGACTTACTTGATATAAACCTTCTTCTTCAGATGCATGTTCCAAATAAACAGGATGAGTGTCTGATTTGAATGTCTATGAACATGTTGTTCCCTGTCTGGGCTTGAAACATACAAGATTTACTGACTGAAGGAACAGTAGATCCTGCTTTGGACAAACAATTCTTTGGACAAACCTTAGTTTCTTTTCATGGTGGAGAATGAGACACAATATCAGTCAACAAATTCTTGGTTAAAATAGCTCATATTAACTATTTCTCTATTCAGGGAGTATATTCTAAGGTCCAGCCATCCTGTACCTCTCAGGACCCAAAATTACCTCTAAATTACCACCAACCCTCTAAAGTCATCTATGTCCTTGTGGAGATATATAGTCATCATTCCTAAATGTAAGTACCTGAAAAGATACACACATGTTCATATATGGAGAAATAATGTAC
The DNA here is from genome assembly GCF_011064425.1 of Rattus rattus. Lineage (NCBI taxonomy): Eukaryota > Metazoa > Chordata > Mammalia > Rodentia > Muridae > Rattus > Rattus rattus. The sequence goes on from NC_046156.1 coordinate 41,204,666, forward strand.
ACATCTTTCACACACAGGTGTACATGTATAAATGCATGTGTCTTTAGGTCAACATTTACATTTATATATATGAAAGAATGGACAATTGTATATGGTTTGTTCTTCAATTTAATCTCTAAAGTTCAGCGCTCAGTTTGCTAACCCACAGGTATACAGGTTTTTGTGTTTTCTCTGGTGACAATGCAATGAAAACGTCAGATAACGATCAATGTTCTGTCTGGCTTTATCATGCATTATATAAAGTACTAGATTTCATTATGGAATTTCCATAAATATATATAATGTACTTTGGTCTTATATAGCCCTTCATCTCATTCTCTTAGCAAACTCCTTCCTCCCCTTGGTCGTCTTCTTATTTCCAAATAGTTTGTCTTCTATATTGATGCCTTAACTTTTAAAATTGAGATTTTTGCACTTGGGTACTAGTATACAAGTTATATATACAATATACAATACACAGCATGTGTGTGCCCATAATCATTTTCTATGATTAGTATTATTTATATAACTCTCTATGGAAGGAAAAGTCTGGAGCATGACCATATTGGTCAAAGATAAGTGTTTTATGAGTGACCATTAATAAGCAAATATAGATTTCCAAAGTAACTTCAGCATGCCCTAGCTCTGATGAGCAGATACTTCCTGTTCTAAAATATTTAATTAAGACGTCTAATCCCATTGTTCACAGGCCACACATCCTCTCTGTGATCAGTGTTTAAATCTAATAATATTTTAAATCCACTGAAGCACTACATTAAACACAGTTGTATCTGTAAATAATTCAAGCTGCAGAAAGATCCTGCAAATGCATTGACACAATGCTTTATAAAAGTTGTAAATTATGATGGCATTAGTCAAGCTGCCCCTCTATCTGGAAGCAGAGTGAAATATCAGGTTTCTACATTGATTTTTTTGTAGACTTTGGTGAGACAGCTCATCCCTCAACTTAGTAGTTTACAGACTATGAATGAACGTTATATTACTATCACCACAGTCAGAAGTAAGTCTTATGAGTCATCTTTAATTTATAATATCTGAAAATTTTATTATAATGTTTATAATATTTTTAATATCTGAAAAGTTATTTGCTATCACAGATTTAGAAACACAATAAAAACTCGGTTTTCTGCTTGGGGATTTAGCTCAGTGGTAGAGCGCTTGCCTAGCAAGCGCAAGGCCCTGGGTTCGGTCCCCAGCTCCAAAAAAAAAGAAAAAAAAATTTGGTTTTCTATATGCTTTTATTTTCTTCCTACAAGTCTAGCATTAGGCAATTTGGGGACACATTTTGGAATACCATTTTTCCAAAATGACAACCAAAGACTTTAGCTGATCATGGCCTTATTTTCTGTCCAGCTGATTTTCTAGGATCAACTTAGTAATATCCAAACTTTCCAGAAGAATAATGCCCGAGGCCAGTTGGGTCCAAATATTCCTAGTAGTCCTTTCTCAAAAAGACCATAAGGTGCATATCAGCTGATGTTATGAGATGAGTGGAGGACTACTTTCCCACCTACACATAAACATCTATCACATAATGTGATAAAAGGAACACATCACAGAATTATGAACAGCTTGCAGAAATTTATTAGACAACTATGTATTAGATGCCAGTATTTCAGGCATTATGGGGCTTAATGAGATCTGTGAAGAATGAAGAAGTTGTCCCTGTCCTTACAAACATGTACCCGCTGGTTTAAAAATGTTTATTCATTAACTCAATGATTCTGAGCACAACATCTGTATGGGTTTGTTATGAAAGCCATATCAAAAATGTAAGTATTGGTATTTTGTACATTGCAAAGTCCTGTGAATCATGATAGATACTAGGTTTGAAAATCTAGTTCTCTGAGCTCACATTCTTTGAGCAAGCCATCGATACATTTTATACTTGGTCTTAGTTGTCACCTTGACTGGGTAAAGAGGCATCTAGAAAATTAGTAAAGAAATATCTTCCAAACAAGCCTATGAGAATGCTTCCAGAAACCATTGACATGTGAGCCTGAAAACAGTGTGAAGACTTGAACTAGAGGTGGGCAGTGCCGTTCCAAAGGCTGAGGGTCTGACTGGGGCACAAAAAGAAAGAAAGCAGAAACTCTGGCATGGAAAAGCTCCATTTTTTCTGACAAAGATCACTGTTTCCTGCTGCTGACATCGCAACTGAGTTTCAGACTCCAGATTGCCCCACACATGGCAGCAACCCTCTAGGAAGCCTTCAGAACATTAGCGTGGGCCTAGGGCTGCACTGCTCTTTCCTTCTGTTCTGTTTCATGCATCTAAAAGCATTTAGAGAGTCACTGTGGGCCTATACAGATTCTATTTGTGTAAGCCAATGTAACACACACACACACACACACACACACACACACACACACACACACTCCTCAAGAGAACCCTAAAACTCAGACTGTGAATGACTTTGGCTAATATGAAGTATGTGCAGTAGCTTGGTAGCTTTGCCTAACATGTTGAAAAAAGGAAAAAAAGTACCCTGGAATGTGTCACTGAATCTGTCTCTCTCTGTCCTCTGTCTTTGTCTCTCTTTCTCTCTGTCCTCTTTCTCTCTGTCTCTCTTTCTCTCTGTCTCTCTTTCTCTTCCTCTCTCTCTCTCTCTCTCTCTCTCTCTCTCTCTCTCTCTCTCTCTCTCTCTCTCTCTCCCTCCCTCCCTTTCTTTTAAATCTCCCATCTCCATTTCCAGAAGGTTTCATAATTCCAGCAGCTGGCATTTGGAAGTTTCTTTATCTGCTTAATGAATTCCACTATTTCATAATCTCAAGTACATGTGTATCGGTGACTGAGATAAAATCATGCTGTAGTGATTTGGTATTCCCTTTGGCTACGGGTCATGGATGCTATGATTGTTGCTCACACATCTACAGCCTTCCTTTCACCTTGTTCAAGACTGAAGAATTCATTGGGCCAGCTACTAGGTATGTTGCAAGTAGACAGCTCTCCGAGTCTCTCTTTAGAAAGAATCCTTTGGTAAAGGAAGCTATCCTTGCTGAAGTCCGTGCCCCTACCTGTGCTATCAAATACTAAATGACTGGTTGATATGACAGTGTAAAGAACAGGACTCTCCATCAATGTAAGACATCATTTACTGTAGACTGAAACTGCAGAGGTCCTTCAAAAAAAACACAAAATATTTGCTACACCTTCAATGAAAGCCTATGTATGGAGCTCAATGGCCGAATTTTTGCCTAGCATGTGTAAGGTCCTTGATCCACAGTACTGGAGAGGGAAATGGTGAGGGGCGCAGCTAGGTTTCAATGGAGTTGAGTTCTCCTTCCCTTTCTTTTGCTTATTCCCTGACCCTTTCCTAGAGGTCTAGTGCCATGAATCTTTCTTCAAGTCTTTTTCCAGAGAACTTCAGCTTCCTTGACACGACTCCATGTTTTTCAATTAACCTAAGAGTGCTGATATATAATGTCATCATTGCTTCCTTTTTATTGTCATAAAGACCTTTCCATTGAACTTCCAGATCCACTTCTCTGAGGTGTCCCTGTATCGCCCTGATACTATTATTTGCAGTAGACATGTTTGAGTAATTCTTGGCAAACATTCGACCACCAACATATTAGCAATCCAGCAACTCTGCGATTGACTTTTTCTCCAAAAATAAGTTCATTCTCATGCACTGATGCTTTACCTACCCAGAAGTGTAAGGAATGCTCGAGAAGACAAGAAGATGGAATTGTATTTCCTGAACTGATGTTGTAAATCGTGTGAGCCATCATGTGCGTTCTGTGAACTCAACTCAAATCCTCTGCAAAGGGCAGCAGGTATTTTTAACTCCTTAGCTAACTCTGTAGCCCTAGAGTTGACTTTCAATTTGACCTCCATGGTGCCTCTAGTGGTTTTTCACTATGCCTAGCATGTATAATTTGCAATCAGAATATGGCAGTTTCTTTATAGTAGAAACTACAGTGAAGTATATAGTTTCACTAGGTAGAGGCAATTCTTTTAGAAAGGAAGAGTTTGTCAACCATTAATACTTCAATGAACAGAAGGAATGAGTGTCTGAAACTTTGCCTCTTGAAGGATAGCTATGAGCCTGGAAGTCATGTCATACTCTTCATATTTTCCTAGTGTTCACTCATTGGAAAACGAATGGTGATAATTTACAAGAAGGGTCTGCCTCTCTCTCAGATACACCTGACTTAGTAGAAAGGGCAGAGGCCATTCAGGGGAATAGTAAGAGTGTACTCCTCACCAAAATATAAGCATACTATGTGCTGTTGGAGTCTTTGCTAAAAGGTTTAAAGTTCATCTGATAAGAACATGGGAAACCATTCTTCATAGGTAGCAATGAATATCTTAGTAAGAGCACCAGTGGAAGGGGAAGCCCTTGGTCCTGCTAAGACTGAACCCCAGTGAACTAGACTGTCGGGGGGGGCGGCAATGGGGGAGGGTGGGAGGGGAACACCCATAAGGAAGGGGGGAGGGAAGGGATGTTTGCCTGAAACCGGAAAGGGAATAACACTCGAAATGTATATAAGAAATATTCAAGTTAATAAAAAAAAAAAAAAAAAGCAAATGAATGGCAGGATGCAAACTGTCCTGGATTAGCCATCTGATGGCAACTTAGGTGAACATACACTCACTTGGGTGGACGGGTGAAGTCTAATGAAGTGAATGAGTTCTTTTTTAGTTTATGTGCTGCTGAAGCGAGCACAGTGAATGAGTTCTTAGCATAGAGTCAGTCATTCTCTGTTCATCCAATCATGAATCATATTCTAGTTTTCTTTAGAAACCAAACTGGTAAGTTTATAATGTCTACTGTGGGTTGCTACTCCTGCGAAGTGGCTTAACACTGAAAAAGAAAACTTGTGTTTTAATGAAAATGGGAAAGAAACTTCTTTTTTTTTTTTTTTAGGAAGAATTTCTGTTTCTCTAACAAGAGACATGCTAGTTTTCTAACATCAAGCTTTTTCAATTATCTTTAGTGCTCTAAATAGGAAAATACTTTCTGGCCTTAAGGGACGGTTTAATATTCTGATGGCCAACACCCTTGAAGTCTTCAGTGGTTTTTTAATAGAGTCATTTTTTTTTTGCCTTTTTAAAATGTGTGTGATGTATGTACCTGCGTATGTCAACGTGTGCATGCAGTGAATGGCCAAAAGTTTGTTTTAAAGTGGCACCCTGATTGCAATGCGTTTCTCATTGAATTTGGAGTTTACTGACAAAGCAATAGACTCTAGACATCCACCTGCCTCCACGATCCCTCCATGCCTCCAGTCCTAGAGGTAGAGGAATGCATCAGGTTTGTATTTCATCACGTCTGAGATATCAACGCCAGTCTTCACACTTTCACAGCAGGAACTACACTACTGAGCCAGCTCCTCAGCCCCGGTTGAATGGGGTCTTATCTTTTAATTCTCCGTGCCTAACATGATGATAGATACTTCATAGTAGGTACATGAGTGTTCATGAATAATTATATTCTTCTATCAAAACTTCATTGCAAATAAATATTCATTATTACTCTCTTCAAACACTGCATGATGTGTAGAAAGCCTGAAGGGAAAAGATTTCTAGTAACATACAAATTGATAAAGCAGCATAATAGACAATTCACCAAACCAAAACAAGGAGGGCAGAGTGGGGAGAAAGCAAACAAGCAGTTGATAAAATGCAACATTTGAATCAAGCAGACTAATAATCCAAGCAATGCCAAAAGTATACTGACATGCCTCTCATGTATCGGACTGGCAAGGATGCCTTAGTGAATGTCCAGGGTGAAGGAAATTAAGATGATCATACAGCTGCATAATGAGTATGAACATAACAGGGATGCTCTGGTCCAGCTCTGGTATTCAACCTGTGTGAAGCTACACCTTGCTCTTTATGCATATGCTGGGAAATCAGTGCAGGTCCTGGATTATATCTATCTTACCAACTGAGCCATCTCTGTATCTTGAATGAGTCTTTTTAAGGTTGTTTTGCTCTATGAGATGTCTACAGTGCTGGAGTAAGTCTGAGAAGATTGTAAATGTTCAACAAATGTGTTTGAATAAACGAATGAAGCAGATCATAGCATATATTCCCTTATATCTCCAAGTCCTTATACGTTCTGTATGTAGGCATATATTATGGTTTGTCCCTTTCTCTCTAGCCAGATGGTGCAAGGATAAAGACAATGTCTTATCTTTGAATACTCAGGTTAAAGGAATTCTGGTATCATGTAGATGTGCTCTTAATTTATGTCAAGTGAATGAAGAAATGGATTAAAAATCAATATTTTCAGTACTTTCTCAATAGTACCCACTCCAGTGGACATGTTGTTGTTTAAAATAGAAATTTATTATGTATGTCGACCAGAACGCTTTAGAAAGATATCCTAATTCTTATTCTGGTCATAGTGACTCTTAGATATTTAAAAAATACAATCATTCACAAATGCACCCATTGTATTTTTAATGAACTCAAAACTTTCTTCCATTTCTGTAGTTCTTATTGCCAATGCATTCTAAGGAGATAATTTGCTTTGATTCTCCAAACATCAAAGCAGTTCCTTTACTGAAAAATGCCAGCACATTCTTTTTTTAAATATTTGAATCCAATTCACGGAATTCCAAGAGAAGAATATTTGCTAATTAGTAGTCATAGTTTAAGAGTGTGTGTGTGTGTGTGTGTGTCTGTTTCTGTCTCTCTATGTCTGTTTGTCTATCTATCATCTATCTATCTATCTATCTATCTATCTATCATCTATCATCTATCATCTATCTATCTATCATCTACCTATCTATCATCTATCATCTATCTACCTATCATCTGTCTATCTATCTATCTCTCTATCTATCTCTCTATCTATGCATGTATCATCTATCTCTGAGTCAGAGTCTCTCTGTATCCCCGTCTCTCCTGGACTCACAGAGCTCTGCCTGCCTCAGCTCAGGCCAGCACACTTGCCTTTAGGATTCCTTCAGAAAGGCTCCTATATTACAAGTATCTGACCATGTGTACTGGAGGTGTGTGTGTTCATACAAGCATACTCTTGTATTCATACAGAGTTCAACTCTCAGTGTATATTCCCATCTATCACTCAGAGTGACTCATTACTGCCCTCATAAAGCCTCCTTTCTTGTTTTAGGCTTTAACTGAAAGAGCCTTAGGCTTTCTCGTCACTGTTCCATTTCTTTATTCTTAAGTTGGGAAGTAGGGAGACTGTTGGTCACTATGACTGTTACAAGTAGTACACACAAGTTTCACAATATAGATTTTGAAACTAAGACAACTGAACTGCTTTTTGAGTCCCATAATTTATTCCAGCCATCTGTGAATACATGACAACAATAACAGCACACACACACACACACACACACACACACACACACACACACACACACAATTATTAAGAGCAGTATAGCTTGTCATTGTCTATCCCAAACTCCCAGTGCCTCTAGAATAAACATTAACATATTTCAAGATTGTCTTTGACCCCTGGTATCATGTAATAGCATTTAATACATCTTTCCATGAAAGTAATATTTTTAACGTAACTTACTACTTGGAATTTGGAGATTAAATCTGTGGAACCCAAAGCCTTCTTTTGGCATCATACTTTCTATTTAAAGGCCACCAAATGTTTCTTTCTGAGAGATTGTATTGAGCAGTTAGCAATTTGGCACCCATTATTGTTCTCAATAAAGCTTATCCTGTCCCACATTTGTTGTCTCTGGATAATGAATGACTAGGGTATGTAACAGAGCCACCTTCCCATCTGCACTAGCTTTAACTACCATTGATCACTGGGTTGGGGTCCACTGTTGAACTATACATGTTTAATTATTAATTTTACTTGGTGTTAATAAAAATGACTAACTCTATCGATCAGCTACTATATGTCCAGGATAGTACACATATCTCTCATTTGATTATTGCAATAATCTGAGTGTAAGAATAGAGAAATTGACTTTTGTGTGTTTTATTGGAATTATAAACAGTTTCCTGCTTTTATAGGAGTTGTTAAAGATAGACATCCATAGAGTGTGTTTGCTCTAAATGTACTGTAATGTAGCTTATAAAGAAGTTTGTTAACATGTATGTGCATTGTGGCTGTATGTTGTGTGTTTTACAGATATGTGGTATATGTGTATTTGTGTGTATGTGTTTTGCATGTTATGTTTATGTGTTGTGTGCTACAGATGTGCTGTGTGTGCTGTGTTAGATGTGTGTTGTGTGTGTAATGTGTATATGGTTGGTGTGGGGGGTATGTGTGTGGTATGCATGTATAGTGCATGTGTGGTGTGTGTGCAGTGCATGTGTGGTGTGTGTGCAGTACATGTGTGGCGTGTAGTGTATGTGTAGCACATTTTTGGTATGTGTGGTATATGTGGTTTGTATGTGTAGTAAATGTGTGATATGTGTGTAGTATGTATGTGTGTGGTGTCTACATGTGTTCTACATGTTATGTTTGTGTGCTGGGTGTTACAGGTGTGCTGTGTGTGTTGTGTTAGGTATATGTTGTGTGTGTAATGTGTGTATGTTTGGTATGTGTGTGTGGTATGTGTGTGGTGTATATGTGTAGTAAGTGTGTGGTGTTGTGTGCATGTGTGTGTGTGTGGTATATGTGTGTGCGATGTGTTTGTGGTATGTATGCATGTGATATGTACAGCATAGTGTGTGCATGTGTGTGTGTTTGTGCATGCTAGTGTAGGTGTTAGTCTTCCAGTCCCCACTTTGTTTTAGGTAGCATCTCTCATTCTCCTTTGTCTATGCTGGCCTTGCTGCTCTTATTCTTACAGTGGTTTCCTTGGCTCTACTTCCAGTCTTTCCACAGGGATCGCCTGTACTACTACAACCAGTTTTACATGCATTCTTGATCTCTAAACCCAGGGCTTCACATTTTAACAGCAAACACTGCCCGCACGCCATTTCCCAAACCTCATAAAATTTGTTTTTAAAGAACACAGAGAATGGAACTAACATTTAGAGTTCCCGTAGTGGCTAAACAATGCGCTTGTCTGTTTACATTGATTATCGCACAGTCAGAACCACCCTAAGTGGAACTCCATAGCTCTTTAAATCTAACTGGTAGACTATACTAGAGTCATTTTTTCCCTCTCCTTAATTTTTTTATTTATTTACTTTCTATCCCTATCACAGCCTCCCCATTCTCCTCCCAGCCCCCCTCTTACAAATTCCTCCTACCATTTTTCCTCCCCTTCTCCTCAGAGAAGGGGATCCCACCCTAGGATACCACCCAAGTCACATCAAGTCACAGCAGGACTATCTGCATCCCACTGAGGCCCAACCAGGCAGTCCAGTTGGGTTCGGGAGCCAGGGTTCAATTCCTCAGCATTCTTCTTACCACATCTTTCATTTTCTGCTGCCATGAATAGAATGATGTGTTTTTTCTCTTTTGTTCTAGTCCATTCCACATTATTCTAGTCTTCTGTAGTCCGTGATCTACAAGAGTCCTGATGCTTGGAGTCTGGTCGTATGTTTGGTAGAAACAAATGTACGAATGTATTAAACACATATTTTTTTATCAGGAGCGCATCTGGTAACCTCCGACTCTATAAGCTGTATCACAAAGCTGTTTTGCATAGCTTTGAGTGTTTTCGAAACAAGATTTCACACTGTAACTGATGCTGGCCTAGAACCATATATAGTATAATCCTTAACATTACAATAAAATTTAAAGTCAAAGTTGCTTTGACTTTAAAACTAAGGCAATCCTCCTGCCTCAGCCTCTAAAGTATTATAGTCATGACCATGCCACAGATTTTGAAACATCCTCACATCTTCCTCCTATCATTTGAATTAAAAAACATTTCTAAAGAACAAACATAAATTTATAAAGAATCCATACTATGAACTACATATTATAAACTAATAGAAGAAATAATTCATATTTGAAAATGTAGGTTGTACTTAGGATAATAAAAATCTTTACCTATGTGATAAGAATTGACATAAAAATGTAAGAGTATTTAGCCCAGAGATCATAATGTTAGCTGCCTTTAAACAAATTTTTAGGTTTCAATATGAATTTCAATAAAGGAACAATACATAAAATACAACGTCCCGAAATTAGATATAAGGACAAACACTTTGCTCTGTGTTACACGTGAAATATTAAGAGTTAGGTAGAGATGGAGGAAAACTTAAGAATGATCTGAGTTCACACTCCAGAACTCACAAAATGGAAGGATGGAACTGGACACATTCATATCCACACTTTCTCATGCGCACTGTTACACACGTACACAACAAGTCAATAGATAACGTTTCCATTTTAGGTTTGAAGCTGGATGTTAAATGTGTAGCCTGGATGGCTTGAAACCTGTTATGCAGACCAGAGTAGCCTCGAACTCATAGAGTCCACCTGCCTCTGTCTTCAGAGTGCTGGAATTAAAGGCTTGCACCATCACTCCCATGGCGCGATCTTGATTATGCAAAGTCCTTACTCCGGAAATCTGCATAAATAATGCGAGCAATCATGGATCCACTTAGCGCAGTAGCCTTGCCAAGCTGCTGGACATCGCGATATCTTGCTGCTTTTTTTAAATGTGTAGCTCTCCCTTTCCTTTTCTTTGCCGTTCAAATTACAATATCATAAGGCAGTAGCATGCTTTTACTTAAAAATATGATTGTACAATTATTAATCCTAACTCTTCTTACATTCGCTATTAAATTCAGTGACATCATGTATTGGGTAATTCTTCAGAAAATAATCAAGATTCCTAAATTGGCCACAGTGATCGCAAATTCTTTGACATATTCTGGGTTTGAAAGCATTTAAAGCATAGCACACTTTCTCCCCCAATGTTAAAGTAGTCTGCAGTTACTGTGGTTGATGTGCTTTACCAAAGGGTGGCATGGCCTAAGGGAGCGCCTGGGCAGACTGCGATTTCCCTCTGAGAAATCAAGCCATGAGACAGACCTAATATAAAAGAAGGTTTATTGGTGAGAAGGTCAGGAGGGAGATAAAAAGAGGAGGAAGGGAAGAGAGAGAGGAAGAAGAAAGAGGTTGGACTGGGGACTGGAGACCTGAGGCGGGGGGGGGGGAGACAGACAGACAGAGAGAGAGAGAGAGAGAGAGAGAGAGAGAGAGAGAGAGAGAGAGAGAGAGAGAGAGAGAGAGAGAGTTCTAATCTCAGCCCAGTTCCTCTGCCCCTCATACTGCATCAGTCACCAGCCCACTACAATTTTGCCGGAGTACCCAGAGTACTGAGAGTACCTGCTTCTTAGCTCTCACTAGTCTTTATCTTTGGTTTGCAGTCAGAATGGCACAGAATAGGCAACCACTCATTCTGTTAAATCAGGAGATTGAAGCCACAGGAGTGAGTCAGTGGAAGGAAAGGCCTCTGCCTTTCCTCCATCATCAACCCCTGCAAATGCACCAGTTCGGACAAGCAGCAGAGTTCATTTTTTCCCCTAATCACTATATCTATCTATCTATCTATCTATCTATCTATCTATCTATCTATCTATCTATCTATCTATCTATATATATATATATATATATATCATCACACATCCATTATAGCTATGTGTGCCTGCTTGATGTCAGTGTCTTTTCCTGCTCATTAGAATAGCACACTTCTGGCGCGCTGCTTACAGCTAGAACAGAATCTGGAAGCTGTAGGTGTTTAGTAAACCAACCCTTTCACTTCTATAGTTGAGATATAAGTGCTAACACCTGTATATCTGTTTATGCCACTCCAATTTCCGTCTGTGTGGTTTGTCATCCTGGAACGAGAACAAGAGTCAAACACACTTAATGCTTTTGGAGACTGAGTCAATGTGGTCTTCATAAATGTTATATAGTGGCTATAGGTGGAGACTATATTTACACATATGTATATATTTGAAATAGAAATTCAAACAAAACAAAAAAATCCTCCTGCCTCGACCTGTATCCTAGAATTCATCTAGGAGACTCTATCCAACTGAAAGACACATAATTCAAGGCACGTGCAAGGAGCTGTTTTCATCCATATTTTAAAAATCTGGTTAAAAACTATAATTCTCATCCCACAGTGGCACAGGCCTTTATCAACACTTGGATGGAAGAAGTAGATGTTATCTCTGTGAGTTCTAGGCCAGCCTTGTCTTGTCTATGCAAGGAGTTCCAGGCCAGCTGGAGTTTAGTAAGAAAACCCTGTCCCCCAGAAAAGTGATTTTTCTCTTTGATGTGAAGTGAATTTATTCTGTTCCTTATCTGAGAATTTCATTGCCATTTGCATGTTGCCTGGAATACAAATTGTACTTAGTAATCAATCAGTGTTTAATTGCTGCTCAAGCAAACCCTTGTAATCAGACTCGCTGTAAAAATGTTAAGGTGTTGGAAAAGCATAAGGTGGCATTTTCCCCCTCCTCCTTATTATGCTGTGTAACTTCCATTAATACTAATAGGAGACGCAGCTGGTCGTCAACAGGAGATTACAGGTTGCTGCTTAAATCATATTTTATTTTTATACCTTGGCAAGGCATATGTGTTGAAATCAGGTGGCCAGATTTCTGCGGCTGTTCGGAAATCTTTTACTTGGAAACAATGAGAGGAGGTGGGGCAAAAAAAAAATGTCTCCTATTTTTTTATTTGGGGACTACAGAGACTTCAAATCCAAATAGCAGCTTGTCCTTCTAGAGCAAGTCTGTCTCGTTCTCTAGCACCAGCTGGAGTTCTGTTTCTAATTTGCTGTGAAGAATTAAGTGATTTGAGACCCATACCCTGGAGTATTTGACCTCCAATGTCAACCAGCCAGCTTGCAATTCCCTTGGCTGGAAAGTTTCTCCAGAATTGATTTGAACTAACATCAGTTAAAATACTCTGCCATTGAGCAGCAAATAGCATTGAAAACTTGAGTGTGCTTTTATAGCCATGAAAGTAAACAGCCATGGAATATTAAGAAGAGAAAAAAAAATACAAAAAAAAAAAAAAAAAAAGTCAAGGCACTTAGAGGGCATGGGTGACCAGCAAGGCTGTGATAATAGACCCTTTCACCCCAAGGTCAGTTATTTGACTGTCGCCCAGTGGGTGGCTTTCCTAGCTGAAGGTAGTTGGTTCTGTTGTCCGGGAGACATGTGAGCATTGGCAACTCATTTCTTCCCACTCAGTTCCATGGGTCACAGAACAACAGCGCTTTATGATATTTCTCCACAGAGATGACAATCTAAGGAGAGCACAGGAATAAGCAAGAATGATGGGATTAGCAGAGCATCCACTGGCCTCCCCTCTTCTCAGTCTCCACTTTCTCATGCTGTTGTCTCGGCTATACCCTCTATAGCTAACCCGGCCCTTCAGATGATTCTGCGTCCCTCATTCCTGACCACCAACCTTTACCCCATTGTTCCTAGTATCGGTTGATTTTCATCATGGCTGAACACTCAGTACCGAGTCACTGCGTTGGATGCAAGGCTAACATAAGTAAGTGGCGCTGGATGGAAATGGGAAACAGAGCATTGCCTCTAAAAGGACAATAGATCTGGTCATCCCACGATTTCCCTTAAACTCCTATGTCTTTACCCTCTTTCTGAGTCTCCCTCAGAGGAAATTCAATTGTAGACACCATGTGGGTTTGCGTGCTGTTCGTCACTCCTGTATCTCCTCTGCCTCTTGATCTTGAGAACAACATCTACAGACAGCTCATACTTCTGTCACATCTCTGTTGTCATGGATTTCTATAAGTTGATCGGCCACCATTAAAGCTTCCAGCGGTACAATAAATGCACAGCCAAGAGTGTCCTTTCTCACAACTAAGTGGATGGAAGAGAATAAGTATGGACGTAGCTGGGGTGAAGAAAGGCCAATGGGTACAGGTGCATTCTCAGAATTATTAGCTTGAAAGACCTAATAATAATGAGCTTTTAACGGCTTCAGAAAGGAGAATCCATTTACCCCAGAAAGGCCCCGTGCTAGCTTACACAGTTCCAACTGATCCTTAAACACATGCACACACAGATGCACACACAGACAACTAATGCACTCATTAGACTGTGTATACATATCAATGATGATTTAAAAAGGAATATACAGAAGATTGGGAGAGATACTAGAGGCATTTGAGGGGTAAAAGGGAGAAATAGAAATGATGTAACACAGTATTCAGGTAAGACATGCTCAAACAAGCTAAACTAAAATTGCTTTTTATAATCTGTTTTTATATATATATTTTAATGTCTGTTGGAGTACAGGGTACGTTCAATACAACCTTTCAAGCACTCGGTGAGAGCCTTATGACAGTAGGCAATTAGCAACCCTGTTCTTTCATGTTTTCCCAGGAGTAAAACTGCATGAGGGTATTGGCTAGTAAAAATAGACAGCATTTTTAAGAGATTATATTTTGCCACACACTGTTTTAATTGTATTGCATACATTATCTCATCCAGTGCTTAAATCAGTCTCAGAAGATAGCAGTGCACCTGTATTATAAAGAAAATAGAGGAAATTGGACCTTCAGGAGTTTATGTACCTTGATCTAAATTTCACTGCTCCCAAACCTTTCATAGGAAGGTGTCAAGCTGAACTGTCCAACCCTACAGTTTCTTTCCTTAACAAAGGTTAAAGGCAATCCCTTCAGATTCTAATACACTGTGATCTCTTCATACCATTTAATCATCTGGTGAGCTACTCAGGATGCCAGCATGACATAGCCCTCACGTCAGTGCTTTTTAACACATAGGGTGCTACTATACATAGATACATAATACATAGATGCTACTATAGACAATACATTTTTTATTAATAGTTAGACTTTTCGTGTAATTCCCCAGTAATTGTATATTTTTATCTTAAAATTATATTTTACACTCTTGCATATAAAATAACTACTCAAAAAGTATCTGTAGCTGAATTAATAGTGTGCTATTCTATAATACCTTTACTCAATAAAGATGATTTTAACAATGTATTTAGTAGATGTGTTTTGCTTAGCATGAAATGTGATTTTAGTAGACTTACATTAGTCTTATTTGTGGGTTTTGTATAATATCTTTACATGTATAAGCTAGCTTCTTCCGTAGTAACAAATTACTGCACATATTGCGAAGGCTTAATATCCAGGCACATTTATGTCTGTCTCATGTGACATATCTCATTGCGATTGACAAAGTTCCAAAATACTCAGCCTACCAAAGAGTCTACCAAAGGTCAGACTCTTTTGGTTTTAAATGGCAGCATGTCAACTTCTCAGGTATTGAAGCAGGTTATCGAGATGCAGAACTTAATTGATGGAGGACATCTCTGGGACCGGCTGGAGACCTGAGATAGGGAGACTACGGAGAGTCTATAGGGTGACCCTAATTGATATTCCTACCAATGTGGATACAGTGACTGAAGTGGCCACCTTCTGTGGCCAGACAGGACTTCTGATTGAAGGAAGGGGACATCAATCCACTCACAAAACCTTTAACAAAATTTGTCCTGCCTCCTATAAGATGCACAGGAATAAAAATGGAGCAAAGACTGGCCCACCAATGACTGGTCCAACTTGAGATCCATTTCATGGGAAGAGCCAACTCCTGACACTATCAATGAAACTAATCAATGAATGCTATGCTTGCAGACAAGGATGTAGCATAACTGTCTCCTGGGAGGTTTCATCCAACAGTGGATGGAAACAGATGCAGAGACCCAAAGACAAACATCAGGCAGTGCTTGAGAGTCATGTGGAAGACTAGAAGACAGGATTGAGTAAGCCGGTCAAGGACACCACAAGAAGACCTACAAAATCAACTAACCTGGACCCATGAGAGCTCATACCAACCTAAGAGCATGCATGGGTGGACCAAGCCCTCATTTGTAGTGGATGTGCACCTTGGTCTTCATATGGGTCCCCTAAAACTTGGAACAGTTGCAGTCTGTCTATGTTGCCTGCCATTGGATCCCCTCCCCATACCTGAACTGCCTGGTTGGGCATCTGTGGGAGAGGATGTGCTTATTCCTGCTGGGACTCTATGTCCAGGATGCGGTGATAGTGAAAGGGGTTATAATAGAGATGAAATAATTAGGCACGGGCAACTTCACACAGCCCATTCTCTGCGTTCTCCTTCAATATAATGCATTCATCTGTATATTTAATAGTTCTTTCATTATTTGAAAGCTCAATAAAGACCTTTTATTTGTTTATATTAGTTACACTTATTTGTGCTCTGTCTCTCTCTCTTTTCTTTGGTGTTCTCACTGTCTCTTTCTTTCTCTGTCTCTCTATCTGTCTGTCTCTCCCTTTGTGTGTGTGTGTTTGTGTGTCTCTGTCTCTGTCTCTCTCCCTCTGTGTGTATTTGTTTGTCGCTCTGTGTCTCTCTTTGTCTTTCTCTGTCTCTCTGTCTGTCTCTCCCTCTGTGTATATGTGTGTATCTATGTGTCTTTCTGTCTCTGTCTCTGTTTCTCTGTCTCTTTGTGTCTCTGTCTCTCTCCTTCTGTGTGTATTTGTCTCTCTGTGTCTCTCTTTGTCTGTCTGTCTCTTTCTCTGTCTCTGTCTCTGTCTCTGTCTCTCTCTGTCTCTCTCTCTCTCTCTCTCTCTCTCTCTCTCTCTGTATGTGCATGTAAGTGAATGTTCAAACACATGTGTGTTAATGTGTGGAACATGTGTAGAAGTCAGAGGATAACCAACAGTAATTCAGTTCTTTAATTTTCCCCTTCTACCATATGGGTTCTGGGGATCAAATTAAGGTCAGGTTTAGCAGCCAGTATCTTTACCCTCTGAGCAAGTCACTAACTCTTAGCTATACATTTTGGAGTTAAGTCCATCAAAATGTAAGTCTGTTTTACAATGAAAAATATTTTTATTTTGATTTACTCATTGATTGCAAGAGAAGAGTGAAAGATCCTTGACTCTCCTGCGACTTCTTTTTTTTTTTTTCTTCATGTAGAGTTCTTTCAGTGCCAGGCTGTTGAGAAAAGCCCAGTGTCTCAGGAAGGAGGGCAAAGCCAGCAGACACTGCCATTTTGGGGAATGTAGATGAGTGATGAGAGCATTATACAATATGTTTACTGCTCCACATTTGCCATCACAGTAAGCTTCTATTTCCATAACAAGACTCTTTCTTGCATTCTATTTCTTCTATTTCCAAGTCCCTGGCCATCTCTAAGCTCCAAACACATGGTCCTGCTTCATCACCCAGACATACAGAGAGTATGGCAAAGGAGACTGAAGGGAGAACATAAAACAAGCCAGGCTCTAGTTCGTGGTGGAAACGATAGGGACTGTGAGAATCACCAGCACAACCTCTCCCACAATTTACAAAGTCATATAATCGCGGCTTTTGAAATGAAAAAGCTAAAATTTGAGTGATTTTTCTAAGCAGTTGCTCTGGTTTTGATAGAGATTGTCATTCAGAATCCAGTGTGTCCATTAGAGACTTTGATCTCAGCTTGAGGATGTTAGGACTCGGTAGAAACTTGACCAGATGGGACTGACTGGGTTTTCCTCACAGTACTACCCTTGAAAAGAATGCCAGAACTGATCTCTTCTACGTTCCCTTGCTCCTTTTCATGAAGTGAGCAGTTACACTCAGCCTCGTGTGCTCACTCACTCAAAGCAACGGAGCCAGTGTATCTTGGGCTTTAACTTGACTGTGAACTAAAGTAAGCCCTTTCTTTTCTAAGTGGATTCTTACAAGTGTTTGTGATGAGAAGCAGCAAACCACTGTTGTCTTTTAATAAGCTTCTGGTGGAAGATGTAATTCTACTGATGCAGGAAAGGCAAATTAGAGGGCAAACAGGCAGAAGCATTTGTTAGAGTACTATTTGATTACGGATCTCCTCTCTGTGTTATTGTTTTATATTCGTGTGTGTTTTCCTGTACATTGTTGTTCACTTTGGAAGAAATAATGTAGCCCAGCATACCTAGCTGCTGAAGTCACTGTGCTGGTCACTAGGTCACCATCCAGTAAGGAGACCCTGTTCTGTAGTACTATCTAACAAAACATGACCCTCCAGGGTTTGCTTGAGATGCCAAACCAAAATTCTCTTTAAAGAAAAAAATAATAAACGATTATTCTCAACCTTAAACATTAGGAGACATAGGTATTCCCAGCATTTTTCGACAGGGTCCTGGTGGGGTTTTGTCATTTATTTGATCATAGACTTAAGTGCTGTTTTGACAAGTATTTTATCTGTTACGGAGGAGGCTAATTCTGATTGTCAACTTGATTCTAGTGATTAGGGCAGGATAAGGACTGTGAAGGGAAAGAACACGGGGCCATCTCCTCTTCTCTGGGCTTCGCATCAAGAGGAAAGGCCATGAGCAGGACTTACAGTGAACTGGGACCTCGATTGCTTTGCTCACAGTGTCAGCCTGTTTTCTCTGCTGTGGACCTTCTCACTTCTCTTTCTTTTCCTGTAGCATGCTTTTAGAAAGGACTCGGAAACCCCACATGCGATGTTTAGAAGAGAGAAAGATCGACAGTGATCAAGAGAGAGGTGAAGAGGAGATAGAAGCCTACACACAAGTGGGCTATGATAGGAGGGAGGCTTCCAGGGACAGAAGAGCCAGCAGATGAGGAAATATGCTCCTGGCTGAGGGACTGAGTACCTGCAAAGGACTTGGAAGTTTTCCGCATGGAATCTTTGTTAATCCTCCTCCATTTGTCTTATGTGTTCATTATTTAAATCAATATGGCCTTCATGTAAGTTTGTATGTTGTGTTTTAAAAACATATTATTTGATGGTTTTTTTTTCTCAAATTGTTTTAGCACTGGACTCGGAGAGCACTTCTAATAGTCTCTTATGCCATTTTCTCCTTTTCACATATTGGATCATAGCGCTCTCTCTCTCTCTCTCTCTCTCTCTCTCTCTCTCTCTCTCTCTCTGTGTATGTGTGTGTGTGTGTGTGTGTGTGTGTGTGTGTGTGTGTACCTGGGTTGAAACTTACTTTATACATGTTCTCTTGTTCCCTTTCTAAGCAATCTACAAGGAGTCCTAGATCTTTTAACCAACATTAGTATTAAAAATTTCTGTCTGAACGCCTGAGTGTACTTATGAGTAAGTGAATTCAATTGTTTCAGGCCTTTCATACTTACAAAGCAAGGAACGTGAGTGTGTATTGACTCACATATGTATATGTATATTATATGTCCATACATATGCATGTACATGTGTATATTATATGTATTGTTTATATTTTTATTACATTTTTATTTATTTTACCATATATTTCTATATCTAAACATATTAACTAAGTGCATTAAATTAATCTGTATGTTAAACAATAGTACATTTTGATGTCTCGAACTCCAATCCATTATCACATTAATATTAACTTAATAATCTTCATCTTGCTTTTCTATAACCATCCATTCCTACACTGACCACTATCTCTATAGTTAATCATTTGATTCTATGTATACCAGAATTAAAATTGGTTATCCATGTGCTATGCAAAGCATCTTTCCCAGCTACAGTATAATCCTTTCAGACAGTGCCTTTTGCATTAGATTTACATTGTTTTCTAAAGCTGCTTCAGCTAGCATTTTTCCCTCACTCCCTTCAATGAGGTTAATATGTCCTTTTGTGATACAGTTAGCTTCTTTGGTCTCGTTTGCATTCTACCCCGGGGTTCCTGAATCTCTGGGATGGTTTTTTGTTTTATTTGCATATATAAAAGCGTATTCTTTGTCTGTTGAAGTTTTATAGGTTTTTACAAATGCGTAATCTCTCAAACTTTATCACTTTGCAATCTTATAGGATACTTTTCTCACCCTAAAATGCCCCCTGTGAATCTTCACTAAAAGGGGCTGAAGCAGTCACTCAGTAGTTAAAAGTGCTTGCTGTTTTTGCAAAGGACCTGAATTTACTTCTTAGCACAAAGGTCAGGTGACTCACAACCACCTAGATCTTCAACTGCAAGGGATCTGATGACTTTGGTCTCTAAGGACATTCACACACAAAAACATGTAAATAAAAATAAGATAAAATTTTAAATTATTTATTCAAATCTGGCTTCTCTTGGAATTCTTATCAACTATGGCCTATTTAGTAATTCTGTTGGTTTATGTTTCACATAATGCCATATGAATAAAATCATGCTATATATATACATATATATATATAGTGTGTAGCCGATTGCCTGACTTCTTTCATTTATTAATATGTACATTTTATTTATCTTAACATTTTTATCACTGCATAGTATCCCATTGCAAAGATATATGACAATTTAATTAACCTTTCATATCTTAGAGATATTTTGGTTGATTTTTGTTTGAGATAATTATATATTACACCTCTATGAACACTCATGCATATAATTGATTATAAGTTTGAAACTTTAAAAAAGATTTTGTTAAGATATAATTTATATATCCTAATTCACCCTTGTACATGTGTATAGCAGTGTTTGGGCCACATTTGTAATTTGGCATAAGCATCCTTAATAATTTGAGAATAGTTTCTGCATCCCCAGATGAAGCCCTGTTCCTACCTAGAATTATTTCACATTTGCTTGTGTCTCTAACCATGAAATCAACTGATCTGTGTTTTGTCTGTATATCCGAATATTGCATTTAACTGAGTTACATACCCTATCACCCTTTCATATTTGGGTTCTTTATCTTAACAGTGTTTTCAAAGTGTATCCAGGTTGAAACACGCATCGATCAATACACACCGATATTAATTCTTTTCATATCTGAGCACTATTCCAATCTCTGACTTCAGAACCCTTCATTTGTCCTTTCTCACTTGGTAGGAATTCAAGCTATCTCCACTCTTTACCTATTAAGGATAACAGTGCTCTCAAAATTCAAGTGCACATCTTACATCAACTTGTGTTTTGGTGTTTCTTGAGTATGTCGCTAGATGTGGAATTGCCATGTCATATTGTGTCTCCGACTTTAACAATTTTGAGAAAGTTCCAAACTGTTTTCCATAACAGCTGTATGCTTTTCATTCCTTACAGCAGTGTGAGTGCGGGTGAATTTGAAACTTTCCTTATTCTCATCAAGACTTGTAATTGCCTGTCTTTTTACTACCCTCATCTAAGCCTGCAGTGACTAAACGACTCACGGAAGTTTAGATCAGCATGTCTGCTGCCAAGGGTCAAAATGTGATCCTTCTATGAGTGTGACTTACATATGCTTGTATAGAACCAAGTTCTCATTTGGCTTTGGAAATCACTAGAAACACAACTGGGAAATTTTTGTTAAAATGAGGATTCCTTTAATTTCATTAAGTTAAGAAAATGCATGTATTATGACTTGACACAGTATATGTGAACCTCGCCACTGGTAAGTGGATATTAGCCACACACACAAGAAAAAGTTTTATTCCTTTGTGTAGTTATTCCCTTGGTGGGAAAAGCCACACTTTAGAGAGCTATAAGTTGTCAAAATGACTTTATAGGATCTAAGCGTTTATGGTCTGAGGACCAATCAATATCATACACTGTGTGGGAAACTTACACACAGTTAAGAAATGTCTCATTTCAAATGCCCCTGGCTGACACAAAATTATATTCAGACATTAGTATAAATGGAGATTAGAAAGTATAAAATGGTAAAAGAGAGCATGAAATTTATAACTGATGAAAGTCAATGAAGGAGGAAAACGATCAATTAAATGGCTGCTTCAAGGAGAGGGCTGGTCCTCAATTCTCTTCCTTAACTTTGCCCTAAATCTTCAATTCTATGACATCTGTGTTACACTCTCTTTATAACCAGCCTTATTCTGAGAGTCTTTTATTGCTGTTTGCCAGCCTTTACCCTATGTGCCCAACTCTATTCAGGCTGTCAGAGTCAATGCCTGTTCTTCTCAACCAAGAGATCCTGAGAAATACACTTTTGCTGATACAAGGGAAATGGTGGCAAAATTCTCTGGGTAGGGGTAATGCGAATCCCACTTCACTCCGAAGTTATTAACTATAACCTATGAAGACTAATATTTACAGAGTGGACAAACTATGACAAGTAATTGCACTATCTTTAGCTTGGTATGCTTCAAGTGTGTGTGTGTGTGTGTGTGTGTGTGTGTGTGCATGTGTGTGTGTGTGTGCATGTGTGTGTGTGTGTGCGTGTGTGTGTGTGTGTATTAAGGTTCATTAACAGCTATTGCAAACCGCCAAACTTCCAGCTTCACTTCCTACCCCAGCAATTAAGAGCTTAGCACCTGCCCATCTGGGTTTCCCCGGCAGCCTGCCAACTCACCCTGGGACAGAGCGCTCCATTGGTGGCCCAGAGTGAACAAGCTTCCTGGTAACCACCTTTCAGATCTTGACTGAAGAACTGAGGTGGGTGTCAAAAGGGTATGTCAGAGCCACAGGGTACCAGCCCTACAGCTCTGGGGGTTTACACATGTGCTCTCACAGGAGCCTGTAATCTGCAGGCCAGAAATCTGGCTGCACCTTGAAAGATGCCAGGTGAGAAACACCAAAGAGGAACTCAGAGACTACATGGACCAGAGGGTTGACTTGGCCTCTCAACTTCTCTGCTGTCCACTGCTGACATAACCAAATTTACCAATAAAATGATCCACAAACAAAACAAAATTGCAGTCTAATTAAGATGTTATTTTAAACCAGTACAGTTTTGAGCATTGGTTTAGTTTTGAAAAATAAACAATGAATTAAAGCACCTACTATGTTCCCAACCCTGTATAATCTGCAAGGAAATCCAAAAGTTATATGTGAAAGAGGTAGTGTGTGTTTGGCTCCCAGGTTAAGAGCTACATTTTGCTATGTCTTATTCCACTGAAATTTTCAGGATTTATATCTTAGACATAATTTTTGAGCTATATATTGGGTTACCCAAAATAACATGGTGAGTTAAATATATTAATCATTTTTGTAGACAAATGAATTTTGAACTTGTAAAAAATAATTTCCACATGAACTGTAAAAAATTTGTCGATAGACTGTTATCTCAGGAAGAATGTGGGCCTACATGTGCAATTCAAGAAAAATCAAAGCATGTCTGGACATGATAACATAAATTCTTTATTACCTCTTAAGCATGTGCTTCTAAAATTCTAGAATAAGAACCACTTGCCTCACAAATACTTATGGACAAAACAAGTGCTACTAAAGTTATCCATATGGTTGTGCAGTGCGTATCTCCAGGAAGGAGCTGAAGCAGAATTTATTTTCAAATCACTGAGATATTTTGTCTATCCAAGTTTTCAGAAATTGGCAAAAGTCTTTACAAAGTGGGTAAAGGTTTATGGGCTTCTGTGTCTAGTTATGATTCCTGCATTTTTAAGTGCAGGATTCCATGGTTTTTTTTTGTAGCCAGAAGGGAGGTATTAGTTGCTTCTGTGATTTATCACAGCATAAATGTCATTGAGTTACAAGTGATCCATTTCTGACTGAAATATGTAGCCACAAACTCTCCCTTAATAAGAAAACCAAAATAGCTACTATGGTGTTCCTAAGATGTGAATGGCCACACATTTTAGGTTTGTCTTTTCTAACATCTACAGTATGAAATATGGAAGTTCTTTTAAAATGCAAAAGTGCTTCATGTTTTTTCAAAAGCATTACTCTAAATGGATACAATTTAGGCTTTAAGTATTGTTTGCAGTAAAATATTAAAGGTAGCTTTTGATTTGAAATATTTAAATTAGAGATGTCTGTAGATTAATTTCAAAATTAAAACTCATAATCAGATGTTAATTCCAATTATTTTTACTTTCATATAAGTGTAAAATTGTATTTTTATCTCTAAGGTAACATAATGAACCATGAATCTAAGATGTGAAAAACTGTATACTAATGAACTTATAATTCCCTTGTGCATATGATGGGAGGATTTTTTTCAAAGCATATCTGAAAGTATAAAGAATCTCTTTTAAGTGTTTGATTAGCAGCAAAATTAGTGAGCTAGAAACATTCTTCCTAATACAATGGAGATGTAGGAAACTTGGAAAGTCTCCAACTGAGTATTTGGAAACAGGAACGACTTAATTGTTCTGAGGATGAAAGACAAATTATTGATTACGTTTTTCCCAGGAAGGCATTTTCTTTAAAATTAAAAATGGTTTTGTTGATATCTTTGGTGAGGGAAATGCTGATCTTCTCTCGCATAATGCTCATCACAGAGCACTTAGGAAATGTTTAAAAATTAATTCAAAGTGCAAATATGTCCTTTAATTATGAATCTCTTAGGCTTGTTGCTCATTTAAACTTAATGAAAATTATGGTTCTTATTTTTCTTACATATTAACTATAGTCAGAAAATATAGACATGAATTCATAATTGGTTGTTTTATGAAGAAAAAATGGCATTTTGCATCAAAAATCGCTATTTTTGTATATATTTTAACTATCTGATTCATAGAAGGTAATGGTAGTGACTTATTGTGTTTGAAATAATTAGATCTTTTTATAATGTCTCTTTAAACATATTTTAAATTATAAACCTGAAAACAAAGGAAAGAAGAAAGAGAAGTCTAGCTGAATTGGTGAATTCCATGTTACTACGAGATGCTTTCTCAGAAAGTAGGGTGTCAAAAGATTCAGAAGAACACCTGTTATTGACTTCTAGTTTTCCTATGAGTACACACATACACATGTGCTTATACATGCATATATATACATATGCACATGCATGTGTATATATAAGCACTGATAAACACATACATAAAAAGAGAAAATGCGTAAATATTAAATGGAATGTTTAGTGAAACATTTCCTATTGTAATTCTACTTCAAATAACAGTATGTCATTTCTGGGCAGCATAAGAAATTATGCTGAAATAAGTTATTCCTGCATATATGGCGAGCATATATTTGCCTTACTCTTGTGTGTTCTTTACCAAAGATGTGAACATGAATATTTCTCTTGAGTAACTAGAAATTTCAGTGTTCCCAGTTGTAACTATAGCAGATAAAACAATATTTTAAATGTTCAAATCAGTTTTGTGATTCTATACAACTAGGAAGGTCTTCTACCTTCCAGGAGAAATATAGCAACAGCCAGGCTGTGTGGGAGGGGTGCATAAAGAATTATGGGTAAGGGAGTGTTTGGGTAGTGGAGTGTTCAGCACCAGTGTGAAAGACCAGGATTCTTTGTCCGACACTCACTGGAAAAAGAAACTGTAGAATGAAAGATGTGGGAAGGTCACACATTTCACTTTAATATCCCTGCTTAATTTCAGTCTTGAAGATGCTAATTGAAACAAGGAAAGAGATTGAAAGTTTGCCAAGCAATGCTCACATATAGAGGAATGGCAGACACCTTAGACTTTATTCCATAGCTCAATAAATCCACTTAACTACATTGTGACAAAACAGTCATACAAATAAAATTAAATAAATCTAAAGTAAACTTCAGGAGAACCACATAGCACAGAAGCTGAAGGAGAGGGAATTAAAGATTAGGGTAGAAGCATAATATTTGGATTTCAAGCAAATACATGTAGAATTATGTCTCTGGTGTTAGTTAGAATAAGATTATGGAATATTCCTGGGCACAGACTATGTACAATGATAGAAAAGAATATAAATTAAGGTCTCTCTCTCTCTCTCTCTCTCTCTCTCTCTCTCTCTCTCTTTGTGTGTGTGTGTGTGTGTGTGTGTGTGTGTGTGTTGGGGATTTTTTAATAGAGTTTAAGGGGTCCTAACTGTACTAAAGAAACTCACAAGGTTACCAAAAGCCTCTTTAAGGTCAAACCCATAGACTGACATAATAAAATGGTGTGTTTGAGGAAGGAGAATATGAGGGAGATCCATGGGCAATGTGCAAGAAAAGTCTACTGGGATAATCCACTTAATGAGACCAGTGAGAGTCTCAGAGGTTAGGGGTGCGTGTTTTACATTCTGAGCCTGGCAAACTGAGTCTAATCCCTGAAACAGACAGAAAGATGGAAGGAAAAATATGGTTCCACAAAGTTGCCCTTTGACATACACACATGTACCTTGATGTGCGCACATCACATACAAACCATGCACAGACACATGCACACACTTAGCAATAGTGCACATTCACAAAAACACAAAAAGAGAGATTTGAAATGTAAATACATAAAATAGCCAAGAAAAATAAAACTTCCAAAGGAGTCAGTAAGAGCAGAATGAATAGAAAGCAAGAACTAGAAGATGCTGCCAGAAATGAACTAATATATTGTATAAGCAAATATATTTCAGAGGTAAAATACGTGAAGTCATTGATATCTACTACCATTTGTTTAGTTATTTTTACTCCTTTATTATGGCTATTGTTGCTTGAAGGTTTTATCCTTCCCTCCCTCTCTTCTGCCTCCTCTCTTCCAGGCTTCGTTCTGGTTCTCAGACTGGCCTTGAACATTTGGGCTGCAGAGATCCTCGTGTTTCCTGAGTCCCTGAGACTGAAGGCACGTATCAGTGTCATAGGCTGACCTACCATGTGACATTTTCTTCATTTCATTTCATTGTTTAATGTGAGTGTCTGAACAATGCCAGCCTGATAAACTGGGCTGAAACCTTGGGTTGAAATTGTTTCTTGCTTCTTCCATGTTCTGGAAGAATTTATATAGGATTGGTATCCATGTCTTGAATATTTGGAAGGCTTTACAAGTGATGTATAAATTGGAACCTTATATAGAAACACAGTTATGTGAGTCTGTTTTTTGAATAAGCGCTCATGTTACATGTTTGAAAGCATTTGTAAGATTCATTGAACTTATCAACATTAGTTGAAGTTATTTAGAATGTTCTCACATTGTTCCCTAATGTATACAGTACCCATACTGATGTCCTCATTCAATTTCTAACACCAGCCACCATCTGCATTTCTATTTTTTTCCCTAATAGGCTTGACAACTTGACAATAGGCTTTTCCCAAGTCTATTGATCTTACTAAAATGTCAATGATGGTTTCTTTGGTTTTGATCTACTGTTTTACTCTGCTGAGTATTTCTATTACCATTTTTAAAGTTCTCTTTTCCTCTTCTTGCTTTGTGGCTAAATTATAATTTTTTTATTAATTAAAGTGGAAACGTAGAACTTTGATTGGAGCTCTTTTTCTTTTTTTTCTCCATTAATTAAGTTATTTACTTTACATCCTACTTGCAGTTTTCACTCTCTCCTCTCCTCCAACTCCCTCCCTTTCATTTCCCCTCCCCCCTCCATCTAATCCTCTTCCCCTTCTGCTCAGACAGGGCACCTCCCATGGATATCAACCAGCCTTGGCATAATAAGTTGCAATAGGACTAGGTGCCTCTTCTCATGTTCAGACTACACAGGGCAGCTCAGTTAGGAAAAAGGGTCCAAAGGCAGGCAGTGTAGTCAGAGACAACCTGTGTTTCTGCTTTAGGAGTCCTACATGACAACCCAGATTCACAACTGCACATATGTACATATGGGCCTGGATCTGCCCCATGCATGCTCTCTAGATGACAGTTCAGTCTTTGTGAGCCCCTATGTGTCCAGGTTAGTCGATTCTGTAGGTTTTCTGGTTGCCGATCTGGTTGATTCCTTCAATTCTTCCTCTCTTCCACAGTCTTGGAGCTCAGCCTCTTTGGCTGTGGGTCTCTCCATCAGTTTCCATCCATTGTTGGATGAAGCCTCTATGATGACATTTATGCTAGGCTCCTGTCTGAAAGTATAGCAGAATATTATTAATAGTGTGAGGGGTGGGCTCCATCTCATGGCATGGGTCTCAAACTGGGCCAGTCACTGTGTCCTTCCCTCAAATTCTGCTCTCTGTTTTACCCCTGCACACCTGGGGGGCAGGACAAACTTTGAGTATTTCCATTTCTCTCTGGATGGTGGGATGAACTCTCAGAACTTTGGTATGATACTTCCATGTGTACAACGTCAGAGGATTTTATGTTACTAATCATTTGGTGGGGAAGATATGGACGGCTACAGCACATTTGGCAGCAAAGACATGAAGACAGACAAACTGAGCGTTCTGAGCGTTGGGATTTGAAACTAGAGTTTGCTTTTAAATATCTTGCTCTTCCCACTACACCATATGGATTCTTGGGCTACTTCACAGATTCTCAGATGTAGAAAAATTGAAGAAACTCAGTATGGAAATGGAAAAAGAAATTATAGTGAGTGTTTTGGTTTACTTTAACTATGGTGAATTGGAATTCTAAATTTTATTTCTTTAACCTCTCTAAAAATTTCCCCTCAAGGCTGTTGCATCTAGAGGAAAATCACCTGCTCTTTTCTGATTCCTGGCCACTCTTGTGGAATTGGGCTAAATATGGCTTTGCTTACTTACCACATAGGCTTCTCCATACCCAAGTAGACATGTCCAACCTAAGAAAGCAACGAGAAACACGTGGAACTGGGGAGGTCCTAGAGTATAAGTCTCAGTGGAACCAGCTCTGCAACAGGATCCTGACTGACAGCTGTGCAATCCAGAACACGTTTGGAAACTGGTTTATAACTAATCATAGATCACAGAAGGGCATTTATATGACTTGAGAGTATCAGAATGTTGTAATGGTTGGACAAAATCATCCTCACAGCTAAAGAAATGAATAAGAGGAAAAACTTGACAGAAATTGTTAAATGTATTAGGAAACACACTGACCCCATCATCAAAGTTACATTGAAAAAGTTATTCAAATTACTATTGTAAGATGTGCTGGAACAAGACAGTGTACTTACTATCTAAACTGACACTGGGGAGTGTCATTAGATATTGTCCTGTAGATTTTATTATTAGATATTATAAATGTAAATAATATAAATAATAATAAATATTATATTAAAACAATATGATAATATAAATAACATGCCCCATGGCCTACTGGAATATAGATACTATCCCATCAATCACAAAACTAAGATTGGAGAATAATGAGATCTGGGCTATCCTGGACTATACAGTGAAACCCTTACCTGAAAAGAAATAACAACCAAATTAACCAAATAAAAGACAAAAAGATTCTTCTCAAAAGACTCTAATCAAATTATTTAATACAAAATAAAAGCCAACATCAAGTATATGAAATAACAGCCAAAATAATGAGATGAACTCTGCAGCTGAGATGGCCAGGAATTGTGCTTTCACTGTAGAAACTAGAGAGCAATTAATATTCACAAAAGTCTTCAAGAAAGTATTGTTTCCTATAAAAGAGAGCATGGAGGCTACATGGAAAAGTACTATTCAGTGGCAAGAAGGAAAATGACTTAAAAGAAGGGGAAAATGTCAGGGAGCAAGTTATCTAAGGGTAAAGTGAGTGAATTCTAGAGAAAGTTTGATGGTAGTGTGCAGGAAAAATTTGAACCAACCAGTATCAGAGGAAAACTGTAAAAGGCTGAAGAACTTTGGTCACAGCTTTATCACTTAGCATAGGAATAGATCCAGAGGCAGTGGTAAATGACTCAGTAGGTAAGGGTACTTGTCACCAAAACTGATGATCCAGTTTGAATGCTGATACCTATGCGGTAGTAGGGCAAAACCAGCACACTGTCTCTCCAACCTCCATGTGAGTGTCGCTATGACACATGTGCTCCTACACGCACGTCAATTAATTAATTAGTTAATTAATTAGAAGACCTACCTGTGGAGAAACTTTAAAATCAGCCCCATTCTATGTATCTCTCCTCAGAAATACATACGCATGTGCACACAGAATGTGTATCCATATCAGGAAATTTGAATGTTGAGGGGGCAGAGAGCAGAACACAGTGATATAGAACAAACGTCTTCAAATCAATATTGGACGGAACATTTTTTTCTCTCATTTGGCTGTAGCCAAAGCATCTTCGGTAAAATAAACTTGGGCAAGCTCAGGTCAGTCAGCCATAAGCAGATGCCAATATTCCATTACTTCTCACTGCCTCTTATGGGCAATGCAAAGTCACATCCCTGAGCAGCTGAGCATGATTAAGATTTTACGAGACTATTAATCCTGAGGAGTACATACTGTTGTTTCCCCCTTTACACTGCCGTGGGACCTGAGAAACAGCGAGATGAAACAATGTGGTTTACCATTGTAACTGCTTGTGAAGGAGAGATCGGATTCATTCCTGGTTCATTGTCCTTGTCAATAAAAACAGGGAGCTCATAATAAAGCAGCCATGAAACATTTTCATTTTGTTGGAAACTCATCAGTGCTCTATTCAATGTTGCTATATAGAGCATGCTATGAAAAGTACTAACATGATTAGGATTGAACATCTCTCTCTCTCTCCATATGTATATACATATATATGTATATATATGTGTATGTGTATACAAGCTAAAACATCATAGAGTTATGTAGTAGAAAGCTCATAAAAATGTATAATATACAGTGAGCACTTCTTAAACAACTACAGTACCTTAGCATAGTTTATATAAAACTAGAATATACATTTGAATATTTCATATCCCTTGATAACAGTGCAACAGATTAGTAATTATTCATTGCATCACTTATATCACTATTGTAGCTGCTGAAGTAGGGTCTTGAAATAATGGCCTACAGAGAGAGACATTGATTTCTGTCTTACAACAATAATTCTATATATTTCCCAAGCAATAATTCCATACATAAAGCAGATCCTTGGAGATCAAGATGTCTACTTGCTCATTCCAGAAGCTACCATTTTTTTTAATCTGGGGTCCAGGGTGTTGGGGGAAGGTTCAGTTCCTTTCTCCTTTAGATCTGCATTTTAAAATCAGGAGGAAGGCACATACTTCCCTTCATAGTCAGAGTTCACACCCCTTCCTGTCCCAGCCTTGTCATTCAGCTCTCCTCTTGAAACTCATTGAGGCTGTCATGATCAGTTACAAAAGCAGCTTGGATGTGACACTCAGTTAAAATACATGCCTACGAAAAGGTTGGACAGATGGCTCTGTGGTTAAGAGCAAAATAGAGAGCAGCAATATCAACTGACCTGGCCCCTTAGATCTCTCCAGAACCAAACCACCAAGCAGAAGAACATACATAAGTTGGTTCATAGCATGTGTACCTTATCTAGCATCAGTGGGAGAGGAGGTACTTGGTCCTATGGGGCCTTGATGCCCCAATGAAAGGGTATGCAAGAGGGGTGAGGTGGGAGTGGGTGGATGGATGGGTGGGGGATCACCCTATTAGAGGCAAAGGGGAAGCGGAAATGTTAGCAGAGGGAGAGACCGGGTTGTGGAACAGCATTTGAAATTTAAATAAATAAAATAATAAAAACAGAAAATGTATATGTCACCGTATCCGAAGATGGTAGCAATATTGGAGTAGTGGGGCAAAAGTAGAAGTTTTGGTAGAGAAAAAAGGAGGGGAAAAATAACCCTAACTCATGGCAAGGTTAAAAATCAAAATTATATGCATAAAGAAATAAGCCCAGTAGGACTCTGCCAGACCTGTGCTCAGAAGAAAATATAATGCTTTAATATTTTTTCATGTTAAATAAAGAAGAATCAAAACAGATTAATTAATCATTCCAGTAAAAATAATTCTTTTAAAGGAGTCTGAAAGAGCAGGGATGAATTAATAAAGATACAATTGGAGATCAATAATTTATAAACGAGAGTCGAACAGTCGAGTGATAAATTTAAATGCTAGCTCTCCAAAAGATCATTAAAAGAGATAAACCACAGAAAAGGCAAGTCAATAAAAAAGGAAGATGCTAATCCTTGGTATTATGTATGAAAGGGTGATAAAACCACAAGAGAAAGAGTAATCCTGTGCTTACACAAGAAGCCAGCCATGGCAGTCAGAGCACCTCACTTGGACCAGGATTCTTTGTGTAGTATTAAAGGCACCTGCCAATAAAGTAACTCA
Organism: Rattus rattus; assembly: GCF_011064425.1. NCBI lineage: Eukaryota > Metazoa > Chordata > Mammalia > Rodentia > Muridae > Rattus > Rattus rattus. Next base: position 41,236,248 of record NC_046156.1, read on the forward strand.
TTTGTTAATCTGTTATAGTAACGAAAACAAAATCAACTTAATCTTAGAAACAGAGTCGAGAAGAGCTGGGCAGGCCAGTGTATCTAACCATTCTGAAGGCTGAGACAAGAGAATCATGGGTTCAAGGCCATCCTGGGCTGCATAGTGAATTTCAGATCAGTAGGAAATATGTTTTCTTAAATAAATAGCAAACAAATCAACAAAGAAGCTACAAAAGAAAGGACGTTAATGTTTTTAAGTGAATTATAAACACCATTTGTTTTACTCATGTACTTTATCCTTTTTACATTCACTTATTTAGTGTGTGTGTGTGTATGTGTGTATATGTGTGTGTGTGTGTGTCTGTGTGTGTGTCTGTGTGTGTGTATGTGTATGTGTGTGTGTTTGGGTGTGTGTATGTGTGTGTTTGTGCATGTGTGTGTGTGAGTGCACACCTGTGTGAATATAGGAAAATATGAAAGGAAATTCCATATAAACATCTTGAAAAAGAAGTTAGTTATTAGATAGTTATGAAAAGAATGGGGCTTTAAAATTAGAAAACTTCTGTACATAATAATATTTCACGATAATGATAGATCAAAGTATACTTCATATTAATAAAAGATCAAGCCAAGGACAAAATATACAGTTAAAAGATTGTGTTTATCCAATAATGTCATACCTATGCTATAATGATAAATCATAGAGTTATAAATCAATAGCAAATAATTCTATTTATTAATAAAATTATTAACAAACATGATAAATAGGTAACATAAATAGGTGGAAGGTTAGAAATAATATATTGATAAATGACACAGATAAGTGGTAGATTAAAGGTAACAGTAAAAGATAAATAATCCCAAAGATAAAACAGAAAACTCATTTATTATTTTAGGAGTGATAGAATAAAACAAGACAATATTTAAATAATATACAAGGTATAAAAAAATACCACCAATGACCTACAGGCATACATTGGCATATAATGAGGATTAAATACATGGTATCTTTAGATATACAAAGAACCCACACCAAAAATTAATCTTTACATATTCCAAATAATAATAAAGTTTAGGTTACTAATTGCTGTTTTAAACTAAAGAATAATAGGACAAATAACTAGAAATCTCCAACTTCTGAAAACTAAGCAATTTATTCTTCAATAATAGGAGGAAAAGTTAGTGGAGCTTACATGACCTATGTATAAAGTGCCAAGGGGTAGATAATACTTTTGGAATGAAAATGAAGTCACGTTCTTCAGAGTTTAAATTCTCATACCAGAGAAGAAAAAGGTTGATAAAGTCTCCACTTTCACCTCAAGAATTCTAATAGCAGAAAGAACAACATGTTAAATACACATGCAAAATAGAGTGAACTAAAAAGAAAGGCCGTTAATAAATGAAATACAAAGCCCACAAATTATATATTCATTCAACAATGCACAAAGTTCTTTTTTGTTTTTGAACAATAAACTAGTTACCCACAACCTTGATCAAATAGATGAAATAAAATATGCTTACACATATAAGAAACAAAAAGGACAGCACTATCAGTCTTAATTAATGAAAAAACATATTGAATGACTTTATATAAATGCCTTTAATAATTAAGGTAAAGTGAACTGTTTAAGAATATAGTGTAAAAAAGTTTTAAAATGCATAGATATTTGAATAATAAGTGTATCCACTTTAAGAACAAATTAATTTATTGTTTTCACATAGAAACACTATTTCAACTGAATCCATCAAGAAAGTTGCCTATGTACTTAAGAACAAGTAATAGCAATTCTACGCAAATCCATTAGAAAATGATGAGAATAATTAGGGAAACAATTCTATTCAATGGTTGAAATTTATGTAAAATCTGGCAAAAATTAAAAAAAATTAAAATCACAAATGAACCACTTTCATGAATACAGATGGAAGTGTACTGACCAGAGTATTAACTAAATAGAGCAGTGCATTAAAATGGATTAGTTTTAGTCTGCGAATCCTAACAGGGTTTTAGCAATAAAAGAATACAAATAGCCAATATTAACATAAAAAAGAATATGAAACCTTGTCCCATGAACAAATTAACAAAGCTCAAAAACCAATCATAAAAGCTTTTAAGTATGCAGAGAACAGATGCAATTTTCATTTGGAAATTGACCAGTTCATTGACACATTGTACACAACTTCAGAGGTTTAAGAAGAGTCATGAGTATATGGTCAGCAGGTAAAGGTGCTTGTTTCGACAGCTGTGGGCATTGATTTGATTCCCAGGATCCATGTGGTAAAAGGAGAATACTGACTGCCACAAGTCGTCCTATGATCTCCTCACATGTACTGCAGGGCAAATGCCCTCTACACACAATAAATGCAAAGGCAATTTAAATGTTTTTAAAGAATAGTCAAGAGTGTTATAGAAGAATAAGGAAGAATGATTCCTTTAGCGGTTATTCTCACAATATGACCATTAAAACAGCATTGTTGTGGTAATGTAATGTACCAAGAGAACCAATGCAAATCCAGTAACTGTCTACATTCGTGTGGCTGTATGACTAGGGAGGTAGTATAGGCTATGGGAATGCAAAGAAGTGGTTTCATTTGATAAACACACACATAAAATTAAAATTACACTAGTGGAGAACAAGGCTGTAAAGCAGTAAAAGTCAAGAAGTAAATTAAATATTTTGGAAAGAGTCAATGATTTATTAATCAGTACATATCATTAACATTACATTAAGGAAAAAATGATAATTGAACAGCATTACAGTCCAGTTAGTAAGATTTACTATAATAATATGAAGTGTTAGATTAGACAGCTCAGTGGAATATTAGTACTTGCTGTACAAGCCTAACAGCATAAATTCAATCTCTGGGATGCACAGTCAAAGAATCTACTCCTGAGTATTGTCCCCGGATGTGCCCATGTGTAACTTGGCTTGCACACATGCACACACCCACCACAGAAATATGCAGTAATAATGAATAAAATAAAATAAAATTTAGTGACTTAAAGTATCATAAATAGAATTCAAATCAAAACATGCATGTAAATGACATATACAAATGTGTAGATCAATTGCATCCAAATTCATCTAGGCTAGATGAAGAACATGTTCAAATCAATATGAAAACAATATAGTCCAGTAGGAAATGGGAAATGACTTCAATAGGCTGTTGGCAATTGTGCGTCTCCAAATGTCCAATGGTTGTGATTAGTCCTCCAGCTCCATTGTTTGTCAACTTAATGTAAGTCAGAGGCAGATTGTGGACTTTTCTACCAGAGTAGAGACAGCAGAGACAATCCCCTCATTGGTGTGGCTACAGTGCAGGTGAAGCCAGCACCGTGCTAACAGGATACAAACTGGTGAGGGGATTTAGGACAAGCTGATTGAAGCAACACACGCACAATTGCACTCAATATATATGTGGCAAAAATTAGCTCATGTGAACACTCACACATATATTATCTCAAAGACAGTATTCATTTTAACCAAAAGGAATGGAAGGGATTGAGAGCAGGGGGAACAAATTTGTATGGATAGTAGAAGGAGTCAATCATTCACAGAAATTTAGTAATATACTTTAATGTTCTAAAGTCCTGAAAATAATTGAGCTGTTGTTATCTCCCCCAAAATGGATTATTATTTGATGGTAACTATGGGTGCCTCAGTAGAAAGAGAAATTCATCAAAATACTCAACTTTCATTTCCCAAAGAAGCAGAGAGGTTCAGACTTCTTGGAAAGAAGACTGACCATGACTAGCTCACTCCGGCTACTTTTATTCAATCATTACACAAAATTAATTGGAGCTCTGAAAGGTTGCAACTACCAAAGTTATCCTGCCCTTGCTGCCAGGGAGAGCAGACAAGCCACAGTCCCTTATGACTATGGCCACTCAGAATCAAATCTAAGAACCCCAGGCCTACCAGGAGTATCTTAGGACCAAGGCGTGTGCAGCTAAAAGTTCTCATATTGCACCAAACACAGACTTTCTAAAGAGACAACAATTTCTTCAAGATTTACACAATCTCAAAACAATTTTTCAGCCTCAACTGATTGACCCAAACATAGCAGAGGCTTGGCTTCCCTCAAAGCCAGACACAAAGGCTCTTACTGTACATTTCATAAAGCCTTTGCTTTACATATCACAGTAGATAATAGTCAAAGATGCAATATCTTGTAAAAGAAACCATAAAAACAATGAATACTACGTAACTATAAATAGTTAAACCAAGTAAACTTCCCTTTAGTTCTTGGGAAATGACTTTAATAGACTAGGGACACTATTTGTAAACTAGTAATTCCCAGGGCAGACTTCTCAGCTGCTTGTCTAGTAGAGGAATACAATGTTGAACAGCTCACATACATAAGTAACTCCAGCTCGAGGGGAATATTATTATATTACATGATATGTTATAATGATATTACAATATAATTATATATAATAATGTATATACATATAAATTAGAAATAAGAAAAATCATTGTAGATAGGCAATTAACCCATCTACAGTGAAATCATTATGGATTTGTCTCAAAAACCATAATTAGAAGTCGTTTACCTATTTTACCCAACCAAATAAAGTAGTTTTATGCATACTAGGAGCATATATATATATCATCTATATATTGTGTTCAGCAGTGCAGAGGTAATTTTCGACTGCTGGTGCATATGGTGGTAGACGTTCTCAGTGCCTAGGAGTGCCAGCATTACTAGATGTCAATAGTTTTCTTTGAATTACCTTGTAACACCTATAAATAACCCCACTCCTACCCCTGCAAACACTTGTTTAGTCTCTGACCAGAGGTCTGAGATAATTGGCAAATTTGGAGAATGTAAGGATAGTTTGCAACTTATTTTAATGCTACATTCAGCAGGATTCCGTATACCATCTGCATTGTGAATGTAAACATTGCAGTAAGTCTCAACTGACCTGGACCCCTGAGATCTCTCAGACACTGAGCCACCAACCACGTAGCATATACCAGCTAATATGAGGCCCCTGACATATATGCCACATATACAGGGGAGGACTGCCTGGTCTGGCCTCGGTGAGAGGATGCACCTAACCCTTGAGAGACTTGAGGACCCAGGGAGTGGGGAGGAATGGTGGGGTGGGGGTGAGAGTTGAGGACATCCTCTTAGAGAAGGGGGGATGGTAAAGGAGGTATGGGATGGAGCGAGGTCAAGTGCAGACCAAGAAGGGAAGATTGTATTGTACAAAAGGATTAAAGCAAAATAAGACACAACAGAATCATTATTACCAGCTTCTGAAGAGATCCTAACTTTCATTCATCATGTATTAGCTTGGGGACCCTGGCAGATTTTCTTATTATCTGACTGCCACATCTTCTGAATTTCAAAAACAGATATAGTTCAAAAACAGGATGAGAAAGCAGAATTTGAGAAAAGTTTCCAAGGAGTTATCTTTCTTTTAATTGGATATATTTCTTTATTTACATTTCAAATGTTATTTCCTTTCCCGGTTTCCTGTCCATAAGCCCCCTCTACCATCCCCCTCCCCTCCCCTCATAAGGATCTACCCCCCTATCCACACCTCCCCCCTGACATTCCCCTGCACTGGGGGTCCAAAAGGAGTTATCTTGACTCTCAAGATGGAGACCAGAGCAAGTTCAATTGCATAAGAAACTAAGGAAGGGAATGAGTTGGGATGGCATAGGTACTGGGGATCTAAGGGGTGGGCAAGGATCCCTGAGAGGGCTTGAAAATGACTTTGGGAAGGCAGTGTTGGAAGGCTCATCTCTGGTGAGCATGGATCTCTGCTGCATAGCACCTAGCATAGACACATATTCTGAATAAATTTGAAGAAATTGCAAAATATGAAGGTTGCAACCCAGTAGGTTAAAAAAAAATGGCATTTTAGAAAAAAGAAAGGGCAATAGGAGGAACACAGAACTAAGTAAAAAGAAGAAGAATGCATGGATTCATAGAACATTCTTACAGCACTTATAAATAAGTGTTATCCTACCACATCTCCCTTTATCTTCAGTTATATTCCGTTCAAGAGAAATAACTCAAGTTTTTATTTTCACTCTTGGTATATCACATGACAGAGAAAGCACCTCTCTCTGTTTCAAATTGGTTGTTACTGGATATTAACATTTGAAAAATAAACAGAGGGTCTCCCAGAAAAGATAAAATGATCTACAGGACACAATTTGCAACCCAGCAGAAAAATGAACATGCTAAATTATCATACATGTGTAATATCTTGCTTTGATTCCTAGTGCCCTTAACAAGTGATAAACTTAAAAACATCCCCCACAAATAAGGAGGTAATTTTTATTCTAGTTAAAAGCCACAGCATGAGCTGCAAGAGTCCTTCCTGAGCTGTTTATAATTTGAAAATATCGATGATTTATATATACGGTGTAATGAATCAAAACGGTCATCAGGAGAGTGACCAGTAAATATTTAATGGCTTGGTGAACATCGGACCTATTATTTTAACTTGCTTCCATTACATGTAAAAAGAATATTGAAAAACAGTGGCATTTTCTGCTGAAGACATCATGTTTAAAGCCTTACTGCTCATAAAAATTTTAACGTTAATAGCAGCCTTATAAATTATTTCATCCTAATTTTACTAATGAGTTCCGGCTAGAGAGGGGTTAAGTGGCATTCCCGGTTGGATTGGCTTTTACCCCGTTTATTTTTGTTGAGATCAGGCTTCGCTCCACTGTTACTTCATATTGTATAAAGTAAGTTTTTCTCAGGCTGCGCCTTGACCCAGGAGTCTCTATTTCACAAACAGCTTTTTGCTCCATTTTAGAGGTGGGCGGCTATGTCCCCTGGGTGTTACAATAAGCCACATTATCCATCGAACACCACTCATCCAGCTCTGGTTGAAAAAGTAGAAAGCTTGCCAGCTTTTATGTTTATGGAGGTTAATTGAGACTTTGAGGGTACATGGGCATCTTAACAATCAAAACAAGGAAACTAGACACAAGAACACATATGTCTCATTAGACCAAGAAAATGCTGTATTTCCCTCACATAAACCCCATAAAATTATGGACATCTAGCAATGTGATGACAGGCCCTTGTACCAATCTGAGTTCTTTTTTCGACTGGCCTGGGTTATTAGTTATCTTATCAATACAGACTCTATTGACGTTACCCACCAGCCTACTTCTAGGACCTTTGAATACTGCCTCTTATATTCATTCTGTAAGCCACATACATGCCTATAGATAAACTCTCATACTGATTCACTGCTGTGAGATGCATTATAAGAAGTTCAATGTTAATAATTAAGTTTGAAATAAAAGAACCTTCATTTGCCTTAGCCAGATTACCAAGGTAGTGTGAAATTATCTAGCAAATGACTAGAGTTGAAACTACTGAAATTTGTGAACTTATTATTATTCAGTGAATTCTGACATTGCAGAATGACACAGGTATGTCTCTCTGTGACATAGAGTACATGTGACAGCTTTCTCCCATGTTTCCTCCATTTCCCTCTGGTGTGTTATGATCTGACCTCTAGGACATTGTGGTCTAGCCTCTGATGTGTTGTGGTCTAGCCCTTGCTTTATCTTTCCTCACTTCTGGAGTATAACAATCTCTCAATAACATATTTTACTTAAATTTTCAACTCAATCATGAAGAACTAGGTTCTATTTTAAGTTTGTTGTTTTTTCCTGTTTCATTTTGGAATATAGTAATTGGGAAGATTACTGCCCTGCTAAGGAAGGTGTCTAAACACCAGCTCTATTCTTCATGAATACGTATCCTGAAAGTTGTTCAAAAGACTATTTAAGAGCATATAAGATTAGCCATAGTAATTATATTATGGGATAGGAAAACAAAATTGGTTCCAATTTCCTTGCCCAAACCTGTGTATGTCATTTATAGGGAGAATGGTCTGAATTGCATTTTCCTTGCCAGTCCTTAGCCCTGTGTCAAAAGCTACGTCTTTCTCACGTAACTTCTGGCTCTAAGATTTGTAATGGCACAGCCCAACATTATCTTTTGAAAACATGTCTTCTCCTGTGCTGCTTAACTCCTTATCAGCTCCATACAAACTCCTCTTGCAGGGGACTCGTCACTGTCCATGCTCACATTTCCAATGCTGGTAAAATCCGATCAGTTGTTCTCCACCGAGAGATCCATGTCTTCAGCAAACACTTGTTAAGAAACGGGGCTGTTCCTACCATCTTAACAAGCTCTGGGAATATTTTGGTGAGCACAGAAGGTAACATGTTCCTTTCCTTGCACAACATTGAGTCCAACAGGGAAGGCAGGTAATTAGATAACTGAGGCGATTGTGCTGCTTGTTCACGTCCACAAATTACAACATTTGAGACAGTTCATAACCGGAACAACTGATACAAGTTCCAACAGAAATCATTTTTTAAACGGGCATTGATGGATGAGTAGGTGTTTCCCTGGTACCACCAGCCAGCATCCAGCTTTAAAACTGTGTTTGGGAATTCTTCTTTACTTGCAATAAAATTACCCTGCGAAGAATATTTGTGAATGCATTCCGTTTAGAAACTAAGTTTTTGATTTGTTTGATGGTTGCTCCAGAACTTATTTGCAACATTTATCTCCGGAATTTCAGCAATGGAGTCTTAACATCTGGATGTCAAGTCTGGTAAGGGCTAAGTTTCCTACGAATAGGTCACTCTTAGGATCATATGGATTAGTAGCTTGTATGAGTTCATAGGCTTCCAGCCAGTCTTCGGGAGACGATCTCTGGAGGACTAGAGACCATGCTCAAGTGTATATACACAGAGATTGCCCTCACTGACCCGTACTGACGGTCATCAGGGTCTATGGATTCACGGTGTGACTAAATTCTATTCTCTAATTTTCTGCTAAGTGCCTAAGAAATTCAGTGCCTGTGCTTTGTAGCTGCCTGTACGGCAAAGGCTTACCTTCATTATGTCCCTATTGTATCACCTAAGGCTCTATGTTGGTGCACAGGCATTTCTGGGAACTGAAATGACACATGCCTAGGGCAATCGCCAGTTACTGCAACCCTCTGACTTGGGAGAAACAGGATTTAGAAAGGTCAGTGTTCAAAATTCCTGCTTCGCCTATCTGGAGTTGTGTATTTTTATCTAGGAAGAGAAAAGAATGGTTACTGTAAATGGCTTGCCTCTGGCCAACTAACAAAATTGGGGCAAAGTTTATCAAAGTCACTTAGAGTTTGGAGCCAAAAATCCAATGTTTTATTAACTAAATCTTTTTGGTTCCAAAACTTTATGCCTTAAAACTGTTGCCTTATTTAGGATACGGCCAGCCTGTTAGAATATGATATCCAATGATCATTTGGTACATGTGAGAAGATTCGCCTTCACTTCTCTCTAATTCAGAGATCAAAATTGAGTATCTAAGTTGTGAGAACTCGTGTTCCATGGAGTTCTAGAAAGAGAAAATGTTGGCTTAAATTATTCAAATAGCTCGTCTACCCTACTTCTCCAGCATATTTGACTACTTTGGATAGTGAATCACGTGGCTATAGGTTCCAGTTAGTTGGAAGAGAGGGAAGAGAGAAGCCCTAAGAAATGCCTACATCTCCTCCCTTCTTACTTCAGAAAGGAAAACGCAAACGTGGGGTAACGTAAAATGTAGGGACTCAGAAATACAGTTCCGGAAGCGTAGCCTTATGCTCAGCGCCATGGCTATGGCAAATAAAGAGCAAATGCTGGTGTAAAATTAGGCTTCTGCATAAACGGACTTTAGAAATGCAAGCCGAACAAAAAGCTTTATCCAGAGGAAAAGGTTATTGGCTCTGCAAATGCATATGTAGTTTTTTGTGAGCATAGGAATTTATTGGTTTAATAAGAAATGAGGCATGTTCCCTTTGGGCAAACGTCGGGGTAATTTATTGCTGCCCAACAAATTACCTTACCTCTTAGACTCAAAGCAAGAGTTCACAAAGTTTCCCCTACAAGAAGAAAGCTGGCGTTTTTAGGTTCTCCAGGCCATAGAGTCTTTGATTACTCAATTTTACCATTTTTGTGCAACGTGAAATAGTTTACATAGCCTACAAATAAATACATGAGTCTGTGTTCCCCAGACTCTTCATTGTTAAAACAATCGATGTCTAGGATTTGTCCCATGAGCTATAACTTGCCAGGTTCTGATGGAAAATAATTGCGTTATCTATTTTCATGAGTCTTTGGTAAGGTGGAGTTAACTATTAGTGGACAGGTCATCTTAGTATAATTTAGTCACTGTCGTATGGCTAGCATTTGGTCCTGTTCCCTTATCTGACATGACAGGTCTCTCCTGTGCTGTCCCTTTTGCTTCCTGGGATGTAATTCAAGCTTCTTTTAAGTCAGGGCAGCAGATATGACAGCTTTTGACAAACATCCGCCTTCATCATTCTTGCTAAAATGATACTGGACAAAGTATGGTGATTGGCAAAGCTCAAATCGAAGGGACAATGGGGAGGTGCAGGTGGGGTTTGGAGTAACATATGGCAAAAGCCGAGCCAGAGAGAGGGACAGGGGAGTTCTACTCACTCATATAAAAGATTATACAAAGTCTCTAAAGTAATAAACAAAAATTTCACTTCAGTAGTCTTAATACTATACAATTCCATAACTAAGTTCTAAAAATAAGTTTGACAGCAAAATTACCATCAGGGTTTGTAATCTATTGTGCAAAAAGAGAATTTAAATAAGCTATTTTTGCATGTTGTAAAAATTACACTGCTATAGCAGGAATAGAAGGAAGGATGGGAAGAAGAAATAGTCTCTGTGGAAGACAACCGAGATGAAAGAGGTTTTAGCTGGGCAAGTAAGTGAGGTGATTTACTGATGATTTAATCTTTACTTAAATTCCTGATTTCCTGCAGAGCTTACTTTTAAAGGTTCACACTGTACAGGCTGCCTATCATCATAATAGAAACAGTGGCCTTTGTCTTAGAATATTCTATTAGAGCTTCCTGGACAGCAGTGCAAACAACTAGCACCAGACCTCAGACTAACTTACCAAGGAGTATGAAGAACAACTGAAGCCATGGATTTACTCTAATTCTGAAGAATATACCAGGAAAATACCAAGAGGAGTGTGTGTGTGTGTGTTTGTGTGTTTGTTTGTGTGTGTGTGTGTGTGTTTGTGTGTGTGTGCACATGCACAAGCACGCGCGCCTTCACACACACGCACACTTGTTTATGTGTGTGTTTCGATGGTTCCTGTCAACTTTCTACAAACTAGAGTTATATTGGAAGAGAGAACCTCAAGTGAGAAATTGCTTCCACCAGATCGCTTGTAGGAATGTCTGGAGAAGGGGGACATTTTCTTGATGAATGATTAATGTATCCTAATTGAATGCATATATACATACATGAATTTAATAGACAATTTAGTAATTGCACGTTGCCTTTGGAACTTTCTAATAATGCTTAGAGGAAAACATCTCACCTGTAAAATCACCTGTAAAATGATTTTTACAAATCCCCTTCCCCTGGAATTGTGATGACCTAATTGAAATGCTTTCTCGTGCATTAGAATTGCAAACGTTGTTCACAGTTCTGTAGAACATGCTGAATTAAATTACCAGAGTTATGAGATTGATGTTTGCGACATACAGGAAACAGGAAACATACTATCTATTGAAAGGTCTGCAGAATTTTATGCAGACAGAACTGTCATTCTATCTGTTTCTCTTCCCATAAAGAAGGGAGGCCGGGAAAGGTTAGGAACGTTGGCAGTCGCCAGCAGTTTGATGCTGAAGGAACACAGGACAAATAAAGCTCTGATTTGCCTAATTGGAATTGTCAGTTGTGATGGTCTGAATCACCTTGGCTGTGTGTGGTCCACGGCTGGGGTGTCGTGGGGCATGGGGTTAGGGTGATGATGCCCACAGTCAGTTCTTGTTAAGTAGTGGGAAAAAGCTCTGAGACTCCTGCCAAGATTCCATACACAGCAGAGAGAAGGGAGCAGGGGTGCAGGCCCTGGATTGTCTACAAAGATCATCTTCCACGACACTGTATGGTAATGTCTTCCGCATAGCTGTACCATTCCCATGGTGAAGTGCGACAACTTGAGTAGCATCTTCAGAGACAGAGGGGCCTCTTCGTTCTGTCATGAAAATCAATTCCATAGCAGGACCATTATTTCAGAATTAATCAAATTATGATAAAGTCCCAGAAAGCAAGTTATGAACCGTTTCTTGTGGCTTCCTTTCTCTCCTTTCCTCATTCTTGCAAGGCATTTTCCAGTTTGCTCAGTGGGACCGTTCGTATCAACCTGACAAAGATCTTGAATGATCTGGCAGATTGGCCCCTGCATGTACCTGTGAGGAGGTCATCTTGATTAAGTTAACTAACATGGAGTAAATACTCACTGTCTGTGGGTGGCCGCAGTCCTAAGCAGCGGACCTTGGAGAAAGTGAACTCAGAATTAGTGTGCTTGCATTCATTGCTCCGTTCTGAATGCAAATGTGATTCATTCAGTTCCTGCTGCTTCACTCCCCTGTGCTGCTGGATTGTGCTTGGACTGTGAGCTGTAAGGCTGCATTTATTCCCTAAAGAACCTTGGAGAGGATATTTTACAACAGCGACAGGATATGACACCGAGACACTTAGCATTGCGTCTTACCCTTTTGTTGCGCTGTGACCCTTCATCTTCAAATCCAACAAACCTCTTTGCTTCCCCGTTTATCACTGTTTCCATATACTCACTCTTTTCTTTCTCTTACCTGTCATATAAACTCTTAGAGCTTCCTTCTGGTTCATCAGCATTGGGCACTAAATAGAATCCCTGTTACTAAAATAAAACAGGTTTACATTTTAAGAATGATTCACCCCAAGAATAGCAGAGTTGCAACAGCTGGAAATGGAGATAAAGTCTTACTTGGCAAATATTGGACAAATGCTTGATGAATTAAAAAAAAAAGTCCTTCAAACCATAGACTACAGGCGAATTAAATACAGAGGTCTGGCCAGAAGATTGATGCCTAAGACAGATATGATCCAGTTGCATTTGTAGCTAATGAAAAGAGAGAGAAAGGGAACTGGGTGGGAGAGGGCATAGGCAGGGGAATGTGAGGGGGTGGGGATCAGGTGTTTGGAGAGACAGAACAGAGGGTCAGAGGGACAGGAGAATGATTGGAAGCCTGCAGCTGTCAAGAGTAGAGGTGGGAGGGATCTCTACAAAACCTAGTGACCTAGGATTGGGAAGACTCCCAGGAATCAATGCTGGTGACCTTAGCCAGGATGCTAACAATGGGGACAGGAAACCAGGAAAGATCACCTTCTGCAGCCAGGCAGGAACCTCAGTGAGAGGATAAGGACACCAACCCACCCACACAATTTTCTACCCCAAATTTCTTCTGCCTAACTCAAATGCAGGGTCAAAGATGAAGCAGAGAATGAAGAAAAGGCCAACCAATAACTAACAGACTCAACTTTAATTCCATCTCACAGGCAAGCACCAACCCCTGATACTCTGTTATGCTCACAGCATAACAGTTTTCTGAGAGCTTCTAACCAGCAGCTGACTGAAACAGATGCAGATACCCAGAGCCAAACATTGGAAGGAGGTTGGGAACTCTTATGGAAGAGTTTGGGGAAGGATTGAAGTCCCTAAAGGGAACAGGAACTCCACAGGAAGCCCAACAAAGTCAACTAACCTGGACCCTTGGCAGCTCTCAGAGACCGAGCCACCAACCAAAGAACATACATAGGCTGCCTGTCTGACTGCAGTGGAAGAGGATGCCCCTAATCCTGCAGAGACTTAATGCACCAGGGTCGGGGGATACCCAGGGGTCCCACCCTCTCAGAGGAGAAAGGAGAAGGATGGGGGAAGGACTCTGTGAGAGTCGGACAGCATTTGGAATGTAAATAAATAAATGTTTTAAAAACTTAATAACCTGGGGAAAAAGTATATTTGATGAGGATGAGGCAAATTCTAATCAATTAGAAATAGATTTTCTGAGAGAAATAACAGCCTTTTTTCCCTCAGAAGAAGAGACAAAGTTGGGTGTGGGTACTTTCTTTACATAACATAGGATAGGTTGAAAATTTTAATTTTTGTTAAAATAACAAATATACAGTTAAGTACTATTTTCAACATGACCATAGACTTAACGAACAGCCAGTTTGTTATTTTTTCCTCAAGTAATCTTGTATGTATTTAGTTAAAAAATTAGAGAAGCAATTCCGTGATATAGTTTATCTAACCAATCTGTTAGGGATGAACTCATGAACACATACATACCTGTGGTAAACCCAGAGGCAGATTTCCATTGTCCCAGAGCAAGGGAGGAGTCAATGACCCCACTCACAATGTCTTCAAAGGGCTCGACTGAAATATGTGGACATCCAGCAAAATTACTCGCTCACACTTCTGTAGAAATGTGAAAGTAGAAATTAAATCATTTAAAAAACCTCACCGTTTATTTTCTTCCCATGTAAAGACAAAATAGGTGCTGTGAAATTCCTCATTGACAATGGACAGTTCCTACTGTGAAAACGTTAAAAAGTATCTTACCTTTTGTTTGATGTATCTTTTAGTGGATTTGTGAAAGATGGGTGGGATCCCGGCTTTCAGTTGAGAATATTACTTTTATTCTATGGTAAAGAGGAAGTAGCCAGTTAACTTAGTTGGCTATAGCAACGTTACATAGTGTATCTTAGAATTTTGAAGAGCCATATAGAATAATGACTAAGAATTTTACTTTGCCCTATTATATTTTCAGCCACATCCAGGCAAATATAGATCAAGAGACAGAAAACAGAGATAATTCAGAAGACTGAGATTCAAATAAAATTAAAGCAACAGTATAAGCCTCTGAGTCAGGAAATGAAGGCAAGAGAGAATTCAATTTTAAGTAGCAGTTCGTTGAAGTTGGACAACAAACATAATTCGTAAATCATGCATTAGGCCACAGAAATAAGCAAATAAAGTCTGTGTCTCAAGTCTCCACATCCATTGCCCCATTGAAATCATGGGGCAATGAAAGAAAGCTAACTTTGTGGCATGCTTAAGTAGTCCTAGTGAGAAAAATTATTGACTTAAAGTTTGACAAAAATCCTTTCCCAAAAATTAATTGTTTTGTTTATTTTCATTCCAAATGTTGCCCCCCCATCAGTCCCCCTTCCCAGAGCTCCTTCTCTCTTTCCCCCTTTTCTTTGCCTCTTACTTAACCTTTCTAATAGTTGGGAAGGAGTGATATCGGGGTGAATCCTGCTTGAACAAAAGGAAAAATCTATTGATCACCGAAGCTCTGTTTTTCAAATGCATCCTCCTGTTGTTGCAGTGAACGCTCACATCACTCTGTCAGACGTGCAGCTTGAGACTGAGACGGTCATCTCTGACTTTGCTTTGGAAATTAAAGGATTTGACCCTTCGGCATAGGACACTATGCTGATGACAAGACACTTGCTTATCTTCAAATTTTTAATATTACTGTAAGTATAACATATCAAAACAACTGAGAGCATTTTTTACCCTTCCCCAGTCGAAAGTAATGAATCTGTTTTTACCTAAAATTTGGGGCTGAAAAAAGTCTTATTTTTTTCATAATTCCAGGAAAGTTTTTCTTTCTTTATTTTTTGACCAGTAAAATGACAAGGGCATTTTAAAAGCATATGATGATTTGTTTTATCTGCAAGAACTACATCACTGATGAGGATTAAATCTAAACATGTTCCTGTTTAAACAGATTGTAAGGCAGATGTCGTGAGAAAGCTAAATAAATAATAAATACAATGAGAGGAGTCAGTATTGCTCGGAGTGAAAATGAAAGCCCTAATAATGACAGTGTTGTGAACAAAACATTTGATGAAGACGCGGGAGGAGGAAGATGCAGGATGCAGAAGGTGCTTGTGGATGGAAATTCTTGCTTTCTCATGAAGTCGGTGGGATGAATTTTATTGCAAACTTAGAGTCTAGTTCCATGAAGGTCAAACATGGTGGGATTCTGAGGTGTTACACCAGTTACTTTGTAGCATAAACATCTACCTTGTAGATAATGTCCCTAGTATATTATGAAGATGTTATATTTAATAGCTTAGGTTCTTGAGTACAGATAGACTTTCTCTCTGTTAATTTGGCTGTGTGACCTAGCCCTGTAGCTGATAAACACTTATTTTTATCTTGGTTATTTTCTTTTCACGTACAGTCTAATTTCCAGAAAGCAGACGAGAGTGTTTGAACTGATCGTTTTTATGGAATGCATGGTGTGTCACGAGGCACATAAACAAATGCATTAATTGCCTTATCATAGTTTTATCTGACAGATGGGTCCCCAGGCACGGAGCCTAACCTTTTATTTTGACACCTGCCACGTCTTGCCAGCACTGACCCTTTTTCTTCGCCAGAGTGTCGCTGTGTGGTTCACCATGGTTGCATTAATCTCCGGCTTTTAGAAGGCATAATGTTGGAGTCCTTCTGAGAATCGCAGCCATCAGTCAGCTGATACTACAACAGAAAGTATTTCGCAGATCCATCCAACATCCGCTCTCTCCTGCGATTCAAACACATTTTCTCTTTTTCCAGTGACCTACTGGCTCAATAAGATTACACTGAGCTCCTTTCAATCCCGGACCCCATATTGTTAACATGTGACAGGAACCATTTAATTTAGTCATTTAAAAGTCAGAATTTATGGGAGGAAAAAAAATGTTTAAAGAAACTATGCTTTGGCTTTCATGCTGAAAGATACTTTTTGCCCACAAAGAAAACGTGCTATTTTACTGTAGCTAAAGATTTACAAACAAAAAGATTGCTTAACATTTCAAAAGGAAAAGAATCATCAAGGAAATAATCATGTGTTGTGGATCATGATACACATAATCTCCCATTTGCACCTTTGGTTTCTGGGGTGATTCCAGAAGCTGTTGTCACATGATATGTGTCCTGGTTAGCACAGCTAAAAGCACCTGTCTGGTCCATTAAAGAGCGAGGTTCGGTTCTAAAGAGTTTCACAAATCAGTGAACATACACAGGGAAGGTGAATTATGAGAACACATCCATTATTGGGGTAATTTGCTGTAGATTTCGAGGGATTGTCTCCTTGAGCGAAAGCAAGACTATAATGAATTACAGAAAATGCCGCCATCAATCTTTGAGGGGGAGGAAGTTTAGAACAAAGAAACAGAGAACTAGATATGTAGATAAGAGATGGGTCTTTAGAAGCATATAGATGGTTCCACTAGCTCAGACAAGTTCGGTTTAAAATACCACTGTGGAAACGTGCAATTTTTCTTTCCTCGTGGCATCCGTTAGTTCTAGAATAAGCTCATTTGATAAAATGTAAAAACCTTCAGACTAAGGCTTGGTTAAGCTAAGTTTCTTAATAATTTAGAGGCCCATTTATGCCAGCCAGAATATATATATATACACTGAAAGAAGAAGTATGGCATCTATATCTTACAACAGTGAAAGAAAATGCTGTTTCATGCCTGGGGCTAAGGGGTATTGGAGTCAAGGTAATTATAGAGCGATGGCGGCTTCAGGCACCCCTGCAACATCAGCAGCTCTTTAATCTTTGCTGATCCCTTATTAATATGACTCAGCTCTACTGCACATATTCCTCTTTCTGCCCTGGTCCAGTTTTCACAGGATTCCCTGATGTTCTGATGACTCTGATTTTTTCATAGATTAAATCTAGATCCAGAGACAAAACAACAACAGCAAGAACAACGATATGCCCGGCCCCAATTTTAAAGCCTGACTACAAAGGTCAAAGGTGACTCTCCACACTGTGGCTGGGGAGAGGGCCAGAGACAGTGTGTACATAAACATGACAACTAGGTATGAATTCTGGATGATGGTGCTCCTCTTAGAGAAGATATGTTACGATGGATTTGAACTGTGCTCAGAGCCGGAAGTGGCCAAGTGTGGCTCAGTACCCACTCAAACAGTAAACACACTGAAGACTCTAAGTTAGGAACCTTTCAGCTCTTGGGAATATTTGATAGCTACTGAATCTGAGCAATCACGATTTGGTATTTTCATTTGCCAAACTTGTTTCTTAAATTTTTATAATAAATAACTGAGTTATTTCTATTGATTTTTTTTAAAAGAGGGGTGATGACTGCCAGCATATTAGTGGTAGGTACGAAGACCCAGACTGTTTTCCGCTGCCCCTCTAGCTGAGTGCTATATAAAGATCAAATTTCTATGACAAAATTATAATTCTCTGGACACTGGAGTTCCTCTTCAGAAAGCAGACGCTGTCATGGCAGCAAGTAGACAGCTCATATTATTATGGGTAATAAGAAGCACAGTAGAATGGATTTTGAAAACTAGTAACAGGCTAATCAAGGTTAAGTTACTATATTTTCTCTTTTTAATACCACTCTTGGGGATTTAAGAGATGACTTACTGGGTAAAGTTTTGCCATGCCAATTTGAGGACCTGGATTTGTGTTTTCAGGTCCTAGGTGAAGACAGGCACAGTGCTGTGGGTCTTTAAAAACACTGCTGCAGTGTGATAGGTCAGTGAGACAACAGATTTCTTAGAAGCTGGTGCTTCAGCTAGCCTGGCATAGGTACAGAAAAGATCCTATGTCAAGGTGGAAGATAAAGTCCAAATCCATCTGATGTCTAATTTTTGCCATGTCACTCACACATAGTAACACACACATTTATACACACAGACACATGCGCACACACACACACACATACACACACACACACACACACATACACAGAGGCCTGCATACACAATATCACTAAGATTGAAATAGTTATCTATCACTTATCTCTACCTATCTATCTATCTATCTATCTATCTATCTATCTATCTATCTATCTATCATCTATCTATCATCCATTATCTCCCTAACACAAGGAAAAATCAAGTGTATGAGCATTATTTTCATAATAGTTATATGTATTTAAATATTATTATCCATATTGTTGTGGATTCCTCATTTAACTTGGCAGTATACGTCATATTGCTTTTTCTACTTGTATTTGCTACTTTTTTTTTTGAAAACAGCAATTAAACACTAAATTTATAATGATTGCCTCAGGAAACACTGTTCTCCAGGCTTGCAGCTAAGTTGACTGTGAATGTTAAATAAAAATATTTAAGCCAAAGGATACTTTATGAACTACCAGGAGGAAGCACATATTCAATAATTAATGAGAACATGTTAAAGGCTATCCAAAAGATCTCCAAAAGGAGTATAGAGGGTTTCGCGATGTGCATTTCAGAGAAGCTGCCCGTTGCTGGTGGGACTCATGCAGTGATTAGAACAATAGATGGTATTGGGAAAGGGGGAGGTGGAACTGTCCCATTTCTGACAGAAGAGATCCTCTAACGAAAATCACAGATAGGTTCAAGCCACTTATGTCTTTGTGTGCATTGATACATACGTATGGAAATGTAAGAAGTTAAAGACAGTCCGAAACACAAATCAGTAAGCTTTAAAAGTCTGAAATTAAACCTGGAAGCAATAGAAGATTTTTGTAGTTTTCGGCACCTATGGAATGATATCAGATTATAAAAAAGTGGACATCTAGAAATAGAATTGCAGGACTGGCAGGCTGGTTCATCAGGTAAAGACAGAAACTTGTCACTCAGGGTAAGGACCTGAGTTTGATTCCTGGAACCTATTGATCCAAAGAGAACTGACTCACATTGTTTTCCTTTGGTTTCCACATGTGTTCTATGATATTCAAAGGTGATATGTATATTCACACACACACACACACACACACACACACACACACACGCACGCACAGGCATGTACACAGACACCCACAAACTATATAACTGCACAGCATGACTAGGACTGATTTTACAATATATCACTTTCCGTCATGTTCACTGAAGCCATATTAAGGAAGTAAAGTGCTCAAAAACCTATTTCTTCCAAATTCAGTGCCATGCAACATGTTAGTTAAAATTTCTTAAACCTCAGACACATTTCAAGGAATAAAATCACTATTTAAACAATATTAACATGCTTCCCTGTGACCATCTGGCATCTCAGTCTAGTGCAGAGAACAAACAACCAAAATGGCAAGAGAATTTCTTCCTTAATAACAACTTTATAACCGCAACAGTTTTCTTAGTTTGCAATACAGAGATACTAATTAAATTACAGAATTCTCACAGAACATTAAGAAAACTTTGACTACTGCATATAGAGTACCTTACATAAAAATCTATTTGGTAACAATGTCATTCATTTAAATTTAAAACTATACTACTTTTGATAGCAAAACAGTAGTGATTCCAATATAAGCTCGTGGTCTTTTAGCATTCAACTGTGACACAGAGTCGAAGTGCCAAGTGGTGGTAAAATTTTTCCAAATGTGTGAAGTTGTTTTCTGGATAAGATTGAAATCAATGATCTAATTATTCAAGGAGCTGATGAAGCATGCAAGTCTAACGAGGTCACTGTGTGGCATGCTAAGCAAGCAGTGTGGAGCCTCAGATGCATAGGGTGGGAATAATCCCAGTCCTGTATTTCAGGAGAGCATTGGAAGTCAGAACAGTACCTCCACACAGCCTTCTTCGTGTACGCAAAGTGAAACTGAAAATAAGAACTATGAATGCTCGCTCTCAGATGCCTCCATAAACCTGGAATAGAAGCTCTGTGACAAATTCACTTGTAAAATAAACAAAAAAAAATCAAAACAAAACAACAGCAAAACAACAAAGTGAAACAAAACAAAACAAAACCCCCTCAGTTGCTGAAAGTGGGGGAGGGGTGGTAACACATATTAAAGTTGCCAAACAAGATAGGATTATGTGGAACTGATAAAAACACACAAAAGGGGGCTCACGGTGTCCTCTGAAGTTTTTCTGAGTCCAGGGTGGATAGGAGAGCATTCTTTAAACGCTTAGAAAAACCACAACACATGTGACTTATTGCAGCTTTCTTCCCTGGACTTTAAAGTTTTCAAACTAAAGACTGTTCTTTTCCTTTCCTGTTTTCTAGTTAAATGTCCTTTGTTCCCCCGATGCTTCAGTTCATGAAGATTATAATTCTACTAATTGAATCTGTAAATATATTGGACCGGCGGTTGGTGTTTGAACACTACATTTGCGTTTGGGTTTGTAGTGCTTTTTCGTGGATGTTTCTTCTTGACAGGTATGGAAGTGATTGATTTTGTTTCTCGTTTGATGACTTCTTTACAGTAATCACAGAAGGCAGTAGTATTCTTTTCTTTTACTACTGTGAAGACCTGTTAAACCATGGCCCCTGACTGCAGTTTTATGCTAAGGAAAAGCTGTAAAAGTTGGGGACACGTAAGGGCTCCTAAGGAAAGGGCTGGGAAGGTAATTTTTCTCCTTTTATCTAATATAAAAATAAATGAATAAGTAGATTAATTTTAATTATCCAGGGTACCCCAAACCAAACAAACCCAGAATCTCCTTTACAAAAGACGAGGCCGTTCATTCATTTCCCCGTAAGAAAAGACACACACTGGTCCGATTGATTTATCATTCCCAGGCCTCCTCAGCTTTTCTTTTTTAATATTTGTTTATTTTTATACTTAGGGTCCCCTGCAGAGATTAGAAAGTAACTTAGAAGCAGGTTCTTCCCTTTCACCATGTGGGCTACAGGGATCTAACTCATGCCCTTCGAGCTTGACAGCAGCCCGGCACTGTTCATTTTTTAAAATGTTCGTGTTCCTTTAAATATGTTATCCCCATGTTCACCCCTCCTGCATGTCCGGTTTAGCTGCATGACTCTCCATGTTTTGGTTAAAAGTTCTATAGATATCAAACTCAGGGTCTTCTCTCAGAGTCTTAGGAAACCTTCCATTGAGCCTAGACATTCTTGATCAACGCCATCCTAAGATCACCCGTCCTTATCGTGTCTTTCTAACTCCGCCTTTCTGTGTTGCTCGGGAACATACCTTTCCTGAGGGTCGGCTTGCACCCTTTCCTTGTTCCACACATAACGCTCCACTCTTATCTCCTCCAGGCATTTCCTAGAGCATCGCCTTCATAAAATTCTGTGTCTACTCGCTGCCTAGAGCCCAGCACCTCAAACCCCACACACAGCAATGCTTCTCCTCACAATTTCCCAGTCTTTCCTTTCATTTGTAAAACTGGCTCCTGCCTTGCTTTGTTTGGTTTTAACTACGTCTTCCCCAAAGGTTCATATGCTGGAAGCTTGTTCTCAGGGTT
The DNA here is from genome assembly GCF_011064425.1 of Rattus rattus. Lineage (NCBI taxonomy): Eukaryota > Metazoa > Chordata > Mammalia > Rodentia > Muridae > Rattus > Rattus rattus. The sequence continues at coordinate 41,258,306 of NC_046156.1, forward strand.
GGAGGTTTTAGGAAATAGTGTGGATCTATCTGTAAGAGGGGAAGGGGAAGTGGGTAAACCCAGACATGGCCTCAGAAGAAACATTTCTACTGGGATTCTGACGAGATTTTAAAAGTGGGTGATTTTAAAGCTTTCAAGTTGGCCCCGTCCAGGGTTTCTGGCTTTCCCTGAGTTCGGGTGAATATTCCTTTCACACACAATCTCCTCATTGTCGTTTGCCACCATACAACTACAAGCAGAAGGACCCTCTCCTTCCCCCACAGCCTGCAACATGCTCTCAAACATGTGCCAATCAACATCGCTCACAAAAAGAAAACATCGCTGCGCTATTAGTCCCAAAGATTTTACTTCAGTTGTTAAAAATACACTAATGCAGTCAGTCCGTGGTTCGTGGACGTGCCGACGTAAGGTTTGCATTTGTACATTTTCTGAGGTTTGCCTCTGCTCTGTTTCTGTGTCTGCTCCCTCCTTTGTCTTCTCGGTTTTGCCATTAACCTTTCATTTGACATAAACTTAAATGTGAAAATTTTCTCTAAGCCCATTTTCATTTTGTAAGCTCTGTTTCTGTTCCAAAACGCTCCATGACTTTGGGTGAGAACTCTCAATAGCTTTTAGCATCTCCGTCATCTAGCCACCTGTGCCGTCTTCAGCTTCCACATTTTATCTATTCTTCACACCTATCTGTTTTGTCTGTCTGTCTGTTTACTTGATTATTTATTGTTGAATGGTGCGTCACAGCATAGACGTGATGAGAGGACAACTCGGTGATGAGAGGACAACTCGGTCTTTCCACCCCATGGGTTTTCCTAGGTGTCGAGCACTTTACTGGTTGAATATCTTCCCGGTTCCCCGGCCCCCACCCCATAGACAATGTTTCACCCAGCCTTTCACCTCATACCACGGTCTCAGCATCTGGGGAATGAGCCCTGTGTCATATTTATCGGTATCTCCTATAATCTTTCACAGTGCGGAGGAGCAATGAACGAAGAAGCTTTGGTGACCATTCCGCCACCCCTGGTACTGTCTCCCTCCCCTGAGACGTTTGCAGTCTGTGTTCCCTGGAATCACTGGGGAGATTCTGAGAAATACTCAGCCTCCACCTACAGAGATTCCAATTTGATTGCCTCGGGTGGGATTCAGTAAACGGTATTTTTAAACGTTCCCCAGACAATCTGAAGTACGCCCAAAGTTAACTTTTGAGCTGGAGAGTATAGTGTAGGCTGTGGAAACTTGAATTTTGAATTTAGTTTAAGATTAATTTTCATGTACTATATTTATCTCAACAATCAAATCCACCCAAACGAATCATTTAACCATTCCCCATGCAAGAAAAGTTGATACTTAATAGATCTGCCGCTAATGGGAAATAGACGCAAGAAAAAAAAAAAGTACTCATTTTTACACAAAATTTTACTTTTCAAATTAATATATAATTAGAACAGAATATTTTAAAAAGAACATTTCATAGGACCAGAAAGGAAACATTCCTTTTCTTATCTATTCATTTAAACAACACTAATATTCAATCACAATTTGATTGTTTATAATTGCAATTTTTATTAGGACTGAACTAATTCCAACTCTGGCTATTTTAAATTTTAGAGGTTATTGATCTTCCATATGTCTTGTGTGATCATTCCCAGTATTGATCATCTTTAGAGCCCGGGTAAGACCTTCAAGCCCCCTGCAGAGTTCGCATCCTCTAAGCTTTAAATGCTCCCCACTGCCCTTACCTAAGAGACTCTGCCAAGCTTAAGATTTCTTCCAAGTTGTCATTGTCGTTATAGGCGCACAGGACACCTACTTACAGAATTTTGTATAGTTTAACTCTAACCAAACAACCAATTTGTCTTGTTTAAATCCGTGTTGTAGAAAGCAATGGACTTTTGAAAGCCATCTCTGCAGATTCACCTACTCGCTAGTTATAAAACTTAATCCGTTTCAACTTTTTTTTTAAAGAGTTGTATTTTGGTAAATTCTTTCTTCCCCATTCTGTCTCCTTTATTCAAAGTGTCAGAAATACGTTCTTCACACTTGTCTCCGAGAGACATGCATGCGAATGTGCAAAGCCTCAGTTCTTTTTAGTGGAGTAGGGAGAGCTGAAGCTGGGGCCGTAGCTTACCCTGTGTACTGCACGCTTCTGGCTATGGCTTAGCTCTACATTCTGCTCAGCGCGAGGCTTGTGTGGTATACATCTGTAATCCCGGCACTAAGTGTTGGAGACCGGAAGAGCTGAGAGCTCAAACTCAGCTTCATACTGAGTTCAAGGCCAGCCTGGGATAGGTGAGAGACTGCCTTGAAAACAACAATAATGGCAACAAAATCAAACCGGAAAACCTGGATCCCGAGTAGAACTGAGTGTGTTCAACACTTAGAAAAATATTTGAGAAAAATCCCTTCAGCTCTGCTCCAGCCCAGGCTTCCCCAGGGTGGAGAAGATGGCACAGACAGGGTCTCCCTGTAAAACTATGCATAGATAGACTACTTGGAGCCAGTAGATATCATGATGATGAGATGGGGAGAAGCAATCGTTTAAAAGCTTGTGGAATCTGTCCACACATTCAAATCCCACCCCTGACATCCTGGGATAGAAAACTTCTATCATTTGCTTAGGAAGACACTCCGAGGTTTACCTCACAACACCTAAACAGAATCTTTCACTTGGTTATGATGAACCCCAAACTTGGATGACTTACCAGCCTTCACATTTTGTCTTAGATTTAATGGCTTCTGGGAACATGGTAGAATGCTGCTCCCTCTGCCTTGGACAGGAGTATCTATATTTGGCCCAAACCCCAGGTCTAGGAGCCTCACTTTTCTCGTTGTTCACACTAGGCTGTCAATCTTTTCAGCTCCTTAAAAAGATTGTGAACCCTCCTATTTTCTGTCTATTGTTCTTTTTCCCATTTCATGCATGTATGTGTATACATGTTTGTATGTGTGGTTGCACGTTCATGTATGTGTGTGTGTGTGCAGGTATACATCATGTAGATGGGCACACATGTGTAAACCGGAGTCCATAATCATTCTTAATCTCTGGTTTTCATCATATACAACAAGGCAATGCCACTCAGCCCAAACCCAAACTTGCTGATATGGCTAGTATTGTTGGCCAGCCAGCTCTGGGAATTTACAGTTCCTGCCTGCTCCCAGCATTTGTGTGAGTTCTAAGGCTATGAGCTCAGATCCTTACACCTGTGCACAAGTGACAAGTTTCTTTAAACTCAGGAACATCCCCACAGCCCTTCCATTTCTCCACACGTACCCAAGAAATCTGTCCCTCCTTTGTTTAACGAAAATAATGATTTTGGCTGTTACTCAACATCAAACACAATTTTGAGATCAGGGTCAATGATGTCGTCAATGATGTTCTCATTACACAAATGAGGAATTCAATGGCACCGAAGGGCTGACTTGCATAACCAAAGTCACACAGAACACCCATGGCAGAGACTGATAGTCCAGTCTCTGTACTGGGCGGACACTAAATATGAATTTACAACTGTACTCTCTGAACCTGGATCCTACTGCCTTCAGGAATCACATGATCTGGAGCAAACTATGGAAAGATCTGTGCCTTGGTTTCTAATTTATAAAATAGAAACAATGACAGTCCGTTCATACAAGTGATGTGCTATGAGTTATGCTAACATACTGATGTCTGTGGGCCTAGCAAGTGCTTTAGTGTCAGTAGTTACTTTACTCAGTGGATGGCCTCTCTCTATTTCTTGGCTCCCAGCTTTCCTGATCCATATTTGCTTGCCCAAATCTACTTGAGGTCTGGATGCTACCTAAGCACTTTAATTCAATAAATTCCTTCCCAGTCTATTATTCTAGTATAGCGCAACTGTACTAGTATACTGGAAAATGTCTTCACCACACAAAGTTCAGAGGGGTCTCTCTGGAATTTTCTCCCAGAACTAAATTACCCCAACACTGAGTTTTCTCACATTTTGTAACTTCCTGTTTTATTTCCTTGTCCTGCCTCCTGGACCAACTCAAGCAGACAGGATGTAGTGGCAGATAGGATGAATTAGTGATTTTCATTCACACATATTCAAGGGTGCTAAAGTAGCCATTTATGTGCAAACAGGACTTTGATGAATCTCTGCCTACAGCGATCTCCCAGTCTAACCATAAGGAAAACACATTACAGGGAAATGTAAACAATGCAAGGAGGATTGCTAACATGTATTTTGACTGCATTAATGAGAACAAATGATGGATTATGGATGGTATGGCAATGCAGGAAACACCAAAGCTCAATCAATCTGATCTAGGACTAGGGGTATTGGGATAATCAGCAGGTGTTTGGGGACAGTATTTCTCACCCAAACAATTTAATTGGCTACAGGAAAACTAAAACTAAAAGTGCCTATCAAAATGAAGTAGCAAATGCTAAGACAGAAGGCAGTGTGGTGTATTTTTGAAGCACAAATGAGGTGTTGGTAGTTGAAGGCTATCAAAATCAAAATCACGAGTAGCTCAGGAAATTAGTTCACTGTTCTTAGAAGTTTCTCTTTTTAATTTGAATATTGCTTTCTTGGAAAAGCCCATTGCAAATTTTCTTCACAGGTTGAAGTTGATCATAGCTTGGTTTAGAGCCTCCGTGACCATACAAGTCAACTGGCCTCCTGCTCTGTGAGATCAAATGTAACTTAGCCCTTTTTAGCTCAGTTATTTCTACATTCATCTTTCTTTTAATGTATTATCAGATGGGGTGGGCAGAGTGTATCACAAAATAACTTTTATTGTCAAATATCAACCTGAAGGGAAATTGAACCCTCCAGCCAGTTAGTATGAAACTGTAATTGGTGACTTCAGAAACCAAACATTAGAATTAAGGATAAAATTAATGTTTAACTAAGGCATGCATTGATTCTTAATGCTGTCTGAAAATGGGAAAAAAAACTCTCCAAAGCCTTAATTTATTATTAAAGAATTCAAATTATACTTGACTGAGATTTTTATTTCCATCCAATGGGTTTATTTAGGTCCATAGTTATTAGTAACAATGAAGTATCTACTTATAATATATAATAATATACATAAAGTGATTCAATAAGCTATAGATGCTTTTAATAATCATGTGGTCTTTAAATTTTCTTCACTGAGTCTATAAAAATATCCCCAGTGTTCCTGTGAGCAAACACTTGAATAATTAGACTCATAAGGTTTGCCAACTACAAAATCCTGCGGCCTATCTGTGAATGTACAAAGGCAGCTGTGTTTCACAAAACAAAATATCGTAGTCTAGGTGACTCAAGCAACAGAATTAACTATTCCCAAATGCTAGAGATTAGATATTCAAAGTCAGAGGGTGTTAGCATGGTTCCAGGGAGGGCTGCCTTCCTAGATTGTAAATGGTCGTTTACCAGGAAGCCAGAGGGGGAGAAGAAGTGGGGTCTAGAACTCACTTGTATTTCTCCTTGTAAACTCGAGAGCAGCTCCTTCCTGATCTCATCTAAACCTAAAAATGTCCCAAAAGACCTGTCTCCAAAAAGCATCTCATGGGAACATGGTTCTTTCAAAGCATTCTCTGCAAGTCCCATAGCCATGCAGACTCAGTACTCTCCTGTCACCTCTGTAGTCTTACCATCTGTGCCACAGCTGCACGCTGTGGGGGAGGTCTTTTTCCAACAACAACCAGTGGAGAAGATTCAGACAGTGACACTGAGGGTGGCTCTGAGGATCTCAGAAGGACTGTTGGGAGCACTTCCTATCCCCTAAAAAGTCTTGGATATTCAGAACCTAGCACCCTTGCCCCGTCAATCCAAGGTGCCTTCGTTCATTTTGTTCATTTTATTCTGAGTTTACATAGTCAAAATGTCTCTTTACAAAGATCAAAAATTTTGTATCCAATATTTCAGCCACACATTACTTTCATAAATAATCTATCCGTTTATCTTTCTTTTCTTTCGTTTTTCTCCTTTCCCCTTTCTGTTCCTTCTTTCCTGACTTCTCCCCGTTTTCTTGTCTTTTTTCTTCCTCTTTTCCTTCCTCATTTTTGATTCTCTTCTCTTTAGTAACGTGAATAACTTGAGAATTTACCGAATCTTCATATTCTGGTTCCCTTTTCTTTACCCAGCTTCATTCTTTCTTTATCCTCTCACATTTTACAATAATCAACTAGAAAGAATCACACTTCTCTTTTAACATGTTGCTTGCAGATTTCCTCTGGAAATATCCGGTTGTTTCCTCCCAAGTTCTCCCAATGACAAAATGTGTCCATCCCCCTGAGACCTCCCTAAAACCACACGTAACATTTCCAGTGTACATGTCAAAATTCTTCCAGCCTGCTACTCACCACCAAACTGCAAACTTTGTCCTTTATTTTGAGGTGGATATCATAGCATCATCCAATTCTTATCAATATCTAATTCATGCTATCAGTCCAAATTTTTTTAAAAAGGTTGAAATAAAAGAAAGGGAAAGAAAAGCCAAAGACCTGTGCCATGAACAGCATGGATTTATTTCCATTCAGTTCTATGGGCTGGGGCCAAAGATTAAGGTTCAAGCAAGGTGGGTGTGTCATTCTGAGACCTTTACTCTTCCTGATAGGCTGCTTTCGTGACCACATATGGGCACTTCTGTGTGAGAACATGACTGAAGAGTGTGCATGTCCGGCAGTGTCTGTTTTAAGATGATGAATCTCATCATCATGCTCCTACCCTCATACCCACAGCTAGATCTAATGACACCATAAGAACTCCATCTCCAAATATCATCACATTGGAGGTTCGTGCTTTGATACATGAATTTTGGAAGAACACAATTCAAACCACAGAATGCATAAATTTCTAGACACTTTCTGTTCATGAACAGAAAAATTTTCACTATAGAATACTTTCTGGAACAGTCCATGATGCTGAAAAAAATTGTAACAAATACTTTAATCTTTATGCTGCAAAGTTCATTTTCTGAATCTTCCTTAGGGTTGTGTAGTGAATACCCTGCATAGCTACTCCTTAGGTCCTAGCATATGATTCCTCGGTCTCAATCAGCATTTTTTACGTGTGAAATGGTAACTGCTTAACATACATTAAGTCTGAAGTTAAGTAAGTGAATTTATTTTCAAAATTATTAAAATGAGCTGCAATCTTAATGAGTAAACTATGTGGTTTCAACTGATAAAAATTCAATACTTACCTTGAAACTACGAACTTGACTACATTGATAAACTCCTGAGTTTGACTGTAACTATTATTAAAAATCTGAACCAACTCTCCCATGTTTTTAATAAAAGGGAGAACTTTTTAAATGCAGAATTTAGACTTAAAATAAACCTAAACAAATCTGTATGCTCAAAATTGTAACTTCAGTAAAAGGCATACTTAAGACAATCCAAATAAATAAGTACTTATCTTTTAAAATAGAACTTAGTGGACACAGAGATTGCTCAGTGATTAAGAGCATCTGCTGCTTTTCCAAAGGACACATATTTTAATTTTCACCCACATGGCAATTTATAACTATCTGTAACTCCAGTCACAAGGAATCCAAAGCCCTCTTCTGTTTTCTTTGGACACTAGGCATGCACAATGTACAGAGATAACACATGCAGGAAAACATCCATACACATAAAATAAAATTTAAAAAGAAAGAAAAAAGGGAAAAGAATTAGAAATTAACTATTTATGTGAATTAATATTAGAAATTAACTATTTATATTATATATATATTCTATGGTGTTTAAACTTAAACTTTTATCCCTTGCTTATTCAGTGCAATACATTTTACACAGAATATAAAATGCCATGCTGTGTGGTAGGATCTAAGTCGATGCTTGTCTTCCAAATGCACTGTAGATTCTTTGCTGTTACATTTGGAATATTCTGGTTTCCTATAGTTTAGAAATTGACATTATCTATTTCTAACTGAAAATACTGATGACTGACTACTGTTGACTACCATAGCTAACATTTCCTTTTAAAATATGAATATATTAACCGTTACTTTCGGTCTTTTGAAAATTCAAACTGAACAAATGTAAGGTAGGACAGGAAAATGACTACACTGTTTTTTTTCAAATCTGAAGGAAATGGCTTCTGAAGACTTATCAAACTTTAACTTTCTAAAATTAAATTGCCCAGATTTTAGGAGTTCAGAAATTTAATTAATTAATTAGCTAAATAGTTAATTTTTCAACACAAGGTTTCTCTCTGTAACACTCCAATCTGGTCTCAGAGCCACGGAGATCTGCCGGTTTCAGCCTCCCACGTGCTGGGATCAAAGGCATGTGCCCCCACACCTGGACAATTGATTATTTAATTAAAAATGAGCAAACAGATGAGCAGAGTTATTACATCACCGCAGTCTCCCTCACTCGGTCAACTTTTTCTCAGTCGTTACATACTTTTCAACACGTTTCCACCATTTCTCCGTATTTATCTCTTTTCAAAGGAAAAGAAAAAGGAAGAAAAAAGGAGGACATTACTAAGAGTTTGAGGATTTCATTATAAACATAACGGAGAAAACAGGCAGAGGCCTAGACCTCTGCCAGAGTACGGAGTGAACATGGCCAGACTGAGACAGGCCTTGTGAGGAGAGAGACAGAGAGAGAGAATCATAGAGACCAAGGGACTGGTGTACCCAAGATGGCTGAGTTATACAGGGGCCAGAGGAGCTGTGGGGAGGGAAGACCAGCCAATACCTGGGTGCAGAGTTCAGGGTAGGGACCAGGGTGTGTCAGGCTGGACAATCATATAATAGAGACCAAGAGATGTTAGGAGGACCCGGTGGTCAGGGTCTACTTTGATAGGTTAATGGGCACCTTAGTTATCTGTTCCAGGTTTCAGAACTAAAGTTTTTCTATGGGGCTTTTTAGTTTAAATTGTTTAAATTTTTTTATATATTACCACTACATTCCTATCATTTCCACCACTCTCTTTTTTCCCTTCAAATGTCCCCGTGTCTGTTTCCTTTACTCTCTTGAAATGTCCTGATCTCTTCCCTTTAGATATTGCACACAAGCCTTGCCCCTCCCCCACTAGCACATGACAAATACAACATGTTCATTTAGTGTTGCTCGCATGCCTATGTGTTTAGGGCTGCGTACATGGAATGGGATAACCTATCAGGGACTCTACCCTTGAGAAGCCTGAATCTTCCTCTCTCAGCAACCATTATTTACCAATAGCACCTCATCTAGGGTGGAGTCTTGGGAGATTTTTCCAATCCATGTTGCATGTCAATTGGTGACACTGTTTTTCCAGAACACGATTAAGCAACTATATTGTTTAAATCTCATGGGTGTACCTTCCCTATTGTACATGGAAGATGCTACCTCTCTGGAGATGCCCTGGTCCTCCAGCTCCTATAAATTTTTTGTTCCCTCTTATGTGATGATCCCAATCCTTAGTATTGTGCTTTAGATGGGTGAGTGAGGCTAGGCACCCCACAGTTCAGTGTTCTCTACATTTTGATCAGTTTCGGATTTTTGTAATGGTCTTGATATCTGCTATAAAAAGAAGCTTCTTTGATAAGAGGTGAGACATACTCTTGGGATAGAAAGCTAGATCTTTAGAATGCTGTTAGAGATTTAAGCAAGTAGCAGTGGTAGGTTCTGTTGTAGGGTCTATGACCTCTACAGCAACAGAATTGCCTAGGTTTGCAGTACCAGACATGAATTCCCTCTTATTGAGCATGGCTTAAGTTCAGTTCAGTGGTTGTTTTTTACTCCCAAGATATAAGCATTCCTACTGCATCATTGGGGATGTCTTCATAAGTTCTCTTTGTATTCACCTGTTGTCTCTACTTGTCTGAAGTTCATAGGGATTTCCTACAGTGTCTTCCCATTCCTTCAGGGGCTTTTCTCTAGTGCAGATCATCTTAACTATATTACAGTAGTCAGTATGTCTAGATATTTGCAAAAATATTTGGATGTGATCCCAATACCTGTATTATTATGCAACCTGTAAAAAGAGAGCCTGAAACAATTTGTATGATCCTGGCATAACTCATGAGATGTTGTGAATGTAGTTAAGAGAACACAAATGGAGTTAATGGATCCTGGAGAAAGAAAGAAAGAATGAAAGAAAGAAAGAAAGAAAGAAAGAAAGAAAGAAAGAAAGAAAGAAAGAAAGGAAGGAAGGAAGGAAAGAAGGAAGGAAGGAAGGAAGGAAGGAAGGAAGGGATCCTTCTTTTTTGTTTTGTTTTGTTTTGTTTTGTTTTGTTTTGTTTTGTTCTCCAGACAGAGTTTTTCTGAGTAGCCCCAGCTGTCCTGGAACTTGCTCTGTAGATTAGGATGGGCTTGAACTCAGAGATCCACCTGTTTCTGCCTCTTGGGTGCTGGGATTAAAACAGTGCACTGACACTGCTAGGTTTTCTTAATCACAGAACAATGTAGTCATAAAGTAAGTCTAGGGGAAAGGAGGAAATTAATTGTATATTTTTGGTAATTAGCAAGAAAACAAAAACTAACCAAACAACCCAACAATCGAACAAAAGAAAACAACAAAAATAAATCAACAACAAAAACAAAAACAAAAACAAAGATCTAAAATAAGTTAAGTGTTTTATTTTTATATGGCACACACACACTTATACAATTCAGATTCCTATCTATAAAAATATTTAGGCTAGATTTATTTATTTATTTATTTATTTATTTATTTATTTACTTACTTACTTACTTACTTACTTACTTACTTACTTATTGACTGACTTTAGAGAACTGCAAAGCATTCCCTTGTGGCTTACAGCACTAGTGTTTGATCACCCAGCAGTTTTGACAACCAAGTATTATCACTTGTGCTAACAATAATTTTTTCCTTTTCATGGTTGTGCATGTGTGCATGTGTATTCACAAGTTTGTGAGCACATGTATTTGTAAGTGCGTGTTGAAGTTGGGAAGTTCTTCAGGACTCTGTCATCTTAAGACAGGGCATCTCATTATCTGAGCTCACCGATAATGTCATAGCCTAGACATCTTGTTCTAGGAACCTTGGGCTTCTGAAAATGGATTTACAGTTGGGCTACCACATCCCCTTCACTTTTAAGTGGACTCTGGAGATTCAGTTTCTGGTCTGCTTACTTCCACAGCAAGTGTTTTGTATTCGCACCCCTTTCCTAGCCCCACAAGCAATAATGCTTTATTTAAATGCTTAATTGACATGTGAAGTAGAAACTTAGAGGTTTTTGGAAAGTTGGGTGGACGGTGCTTGGCTGGGGCAAGCATATGAAGGAAAGTTTAGCGGAAGAAGGCACAGGTGAAAGTAAGCACACGGAAGGACATGTGATGAAGGATTCTTCCCTAACAACACGCATGTATTGGTCCACCTTCCATTGTGTAGTTGAGCTGCATTTGTCAGGACTCCACAGAGAGAAAATCACCAAAAAAACACCTGATGGTGTGCTGCAGTTTCTTGCTATGCTACTTCCTCAGACTTTGACTGATTGGCAGAATGACGTCAACTGAGACTGGTAAGACCAGCGGAAGACACGCATGATGTTCAGGGTATAAAAAGGACTCAATGGACAGTGACTGAGCCTGAGCTAGGCTGGCTTATAAGGCTAACTGTGCAACATTTGGTCTCACCTCTTCGCTGATCTTAGCTTCCCTGAGAGAGGCACAGCCAGGCAAGAACTGTTGTTCCTGGCATTCCTGCTGGCCGTGGTCCTTCCTGCTGTCTTATGCCAAGACCAAGGCATGGCTGTCTCTGCGAGGTAGTGCCACCATTTCTTTTTTTTTTTTTTTTTTCCTTTTTTTTTTTATTTATTTTTTTTTTTATTAACTTGAGTATTTCTTATGTACATTTGAGTGTTATTCCCTTTCCCTGGTTTCGGGCAAACATCCCTTCCTCCCCCCTTCCTTATGGGTGTTCCCCTCCCCCCCCCCCATTGCCGCCCTCCCCGACAGTCTAGTTCACTGGGGGTTCAGTCTTAGCAGGACCCAGGGCTTCCCCTTCCACTGGTGCTCTTACTAGGATATTCATTGCTACCCTCTGAGGTCAGAGTCCAGGGTCAGTCCATGTATAGTCTTTAGGTAGTGGCTTAGTCCCTGGAAGCTCTGGTTGCTTGGCATTGTTGTACATATGGGGTCTCAAGCCCCTTCAAGCTCTTCCAGTTCTTTCTCTGATTCCTTCAACGGGGTCCCGTTCTCAGTTCAGTGGTTTGCTGCTGGCATTACGCCTCTGTATTTGCTGTATTCTGGCTGTGTCTCTCAGGATCGATCTACATCCGGCTCCTGTCGGTCTGCACTTCTTTGCTTCATCCATCTTGTCTAATTGGGTGGCTCTATATGTATGGGCCACATGTGGGGCAGGCTCTGAATGGGTGTTCCTTCAGTCTCTGTTTTAATCTTTGCCTCTCTCTTCCCTGCCAAGGGTATTCTTGTTCCCCTTTTAAAGAAGGAGTGAAGCCTTCACATTTTGATCATCCGTCTTGAGTTTCATTTGTTCTAGGCATCTAGGGTAATTCAAGCATTTGGGCTAATAGCCACTTATCAGTGAGTGCATACCATGTATGTCTTTCTGTGATTGGGTTAGCTCACTCAGGATGATATTTTCCAGGTCCAACCATTTGCCTACGAATTTCATAAAGTCGTTGTTTTTGATAGCTGAGTAATATTCCATTGTGTAGATGTACCACATTTTCTGTATCCATTCCTCTGTTGAAGGGCATCTGGGTTCTTTCCAGCTTCTGGCTATTATAAATAAGGCTGCGATGAACATAGTGGAGCACGTGTCTTTTTTATATGTTGGGGCATCTTTTGGGTATATGCCCAAGAGCGGTATAGCTGGATCCTCAGGCAGTTCAATGTCCAATTTTCTGAGAAACCTCCAGACTGATTTCCAGAATGGTTGTACCAGTCTGCAACCCCACCAACAATGGAGGAGTGTTCCTCTTTCTCCGCATCCTTGCCAGCATTTGCTGTCACCTGAGTTTTTGATCTTAGCCATTCTCACTGGTGTGAGGTGAAATCTCAGGGTTGTTTTGATTTGCATTTCCCTGATGACTAAAGATGTTGAACATTTCTTTAGGTGTTTCTCAGCCATTCGGCATTCCTCAGCTGTGAATTCTTTGTTTAGCTCTGAACCCCATTTTTTAATAGGGTTATTTGTCTCCCTGTGGTCTAACTTTTTGAGTTCTTTGTATATTTTGGATATAAGGCCTCTATCTGTTGTAGGATTAGTGCCACCATTTCTGACTCGTGTTTGCTATCCCTACTGTACTGAACCGGGACCTGCACTGCCGGTGTAACTGTGAAGTGTTTGCGTATAGATTAGGCTGCCACTAACCTGTGAACTGAATTGCCAATTTCTAGACAACACAAACTGGAGTTGCTCCAAAGAACATTTCTAAACAGATCCACTTCTCCCATATCCTTTCTTTTCCACTACCTCTGGTGGGGCCAGGCTAAAAGGGAGGTTAAAGTGTTTAAGAACCATCATTAAAAATAGGAATTAATTACAGTTACAGAGGGGCTTGTCAGTTCATGTTTTTGTCTTGCTCTTTCAGCAAGAAAGCATTTATGACCTTGTTGGTGTTTGCATGTTTCCAAATAGTCTTATAAAACAGCTCAAACATCTATAGAGAGTAAAAACAATGAATTTACCTACATACTTCCGGGCCTGCTGGATGCTCAAAAGTTGTTTTTGTTTTCCTTTTGGAGGAAACCCAGTATTACTAAGCAGAAAAAACAATGGAAAAATCTATATGAAGTTTTAAAGTATATCTGTATAGTCACAATGTAAATGGGAATTATTGATCTCTAGCTGACCAATCCAACCTCACGAGAAATCATAATGAACGGATTGCTTTGTTCTGCCACGTACAGCTCCTCCTTGGCAACACTATTATAAAACATGCTAATATCCATTCCTCAGAAAATATCTTTCTTTAACAATGAAAGTTTTACAATAAGGACATTAATTCTTTTTGAAGACCTAATGATTTAATAATTATATGTTCAAAAGCAGATCCTGAAATTTGACTGGTGCTAAAAAAAATACAAAAATAATCCTTCTAAGAAAAACTACTAAATCTTTTTGGGGAAAATACAATATATTTTGATAACAAGAGTATGTAAATTGATATTAAATTGATGATATAGAGGGAAAACGAACTGATTTTGATTACATCTTTAATTTTAATTCAAGTGCCTCTTGATAGCTTCGCGAATTAATTTAAGCTGTAAAATAAAATTCCATGTTGGTGATCTATTTTTACGATTCTCTTCAAGAAAGAAATTGCGCAGTCTATAATTTATTTGCAGTTTTATGTCAATGTGTGTGAGAGTGTATGTCTGCACATGTGGTGTATGTGCATGGGTGTGTGTGTGTGTGTGTGTGTGTGTGTGTGTGTGCATGGGCACGAGCGTATGCTTGTGTGTGGATATGTGTGTGGGTATGGGTGGCATGGATACATGCACTTGTAGAAGCCAAAGGAGGATATTTAGTATCCTGTATGATCACTTTAAGTCTTGTGAACTCCTTGGATCTCTCACTGAAACTGGAGCAAGCCTGGTGTCCAGTTAACGCCAAAGAAATCTTCCTCTCTCTACTCCCCACTATGCTGGGGTTAAAGGTTTTAGATATAAGAGGAGACCAAGACTTAACTCTTCATTAAGAGAGTGTGCTAGAAGAGTGAATACACAAAGATAGGAAGTGCATTTGGTTTTTATTCTCACTGGGGGTGACTATGTCTTTCCCCTCATTGGCTGGTGTCCCAGACAGACCTCTAAGTCTTATTCATTTGGCTAGTCTGGAAAGAATTGGCTCACAAGAAACAAAGGAAGAAGGGGAAAGGGGTCATTGTTCCCCGGAGAAAAGAGTTACTGCTCCTGACCATCAAATTCTGGAAAACAGCAGGGGCCTTTGTGCAAAGATTTTACTAGGTGTGAGTGGAGAAGGGGATTAAAACTTTTGCATGCAAATTTTTACAAGATGAGAGACTTGAATTCTGTGTTCTAAACCCAAGTTTTATAGTATACTATGAAAAAGATTCATATTTGATATTTCTTACGTAGGTACCTGGGACCACTGAAGTCAGTCCTGGGATGTAAATTCAGGATCTCTTGTTTAATATTCAAGCAAGCACCCCTTCCCATAAAGCCATCTTTCTGGTCTTCAGCTACAGTTTTTATTTAAATATAGTAAGTTGCATTCCTAGTGTGATTGTTTTTCTGACCTGAAATTTGGGACAGATTTAACCATTTAATGCACTCCATTTCCT
The DNA here is from genome assembly GCF_011064425.1 of Rattus rattus. Lineage (NCBI taxonomy): Eukaryota > Metazoa > Chordata > Mammalia > Rodentia > Muridae > Rattus > Rattus rattus. The sequence continues at coordinate 41,273,483 of NC_046156.1, forward strand.
CTTTGACCACACTCTTTTCTTCTCTGTTTTCTAATCAAATATGCACCTTATTTCTTTGAAATGAAGATAGGTGAGCCTATCACTATGCACAGTTAAGCTGTTGTTTCATTCTCTCTAAAATGTTTAGCTTCACATGTGTGTGTTTGCACATGTGGTGTATGGATATAGATATGGGACACTGCACATAGGAAGGTCAAGAAAGACATCTGGTATACCACTGCCATTCTCTCTAAAATTAAACTGTGATTTGAACTTACCTTTCCCTCTCTTCTGAGCTTTTCTGATGGTGTTGAAGTCTGCCATCAGCTTAATTGCTCCCTTTTAGATAGGCTTTTATCTCTGTTGGACTCCAAAAGCTTCTCTTGGCCCTCGATAGTCTGCCTTTTCCGCTACAAAATGACCAGCTAAATATAATTTGCTTTGTTTTATTTATGAAACGATCTGAATATGAGAACTCATTTTCAGTTGAATATATTTTTCCATCATTATTTCAGAGTGTTTCTCCTCTTTCAACAGTGTTATCGTCACCATTATTTTGGTTTGATGTGGCAGAACTTCTGCGGTTATTTTCTCTATACCTTGAAAGCTTCTTTTAATAGTCATTTAATTTCTTTTGTTTCTTCCTCACTGTTTTGTCTTATATGCTTCAACTTTCCAATTCACTCATTTTCTCTTTATCTTTGCCTTTTGTTCTCTATATGTGCTCTATCATGCTTTTGTTTTAATGACTAGATCCACTTATTTGATAACAAAACTTTCTGTTTGGAGGGCATGGGAATTTATCTCAGTACTTACCATTCCGGAAACCCAGTATTCCATCCCAGGTATTGTATGAATTGATTTATTGCATAAATCAAGTATGATGGTTCATGTCTGTAATCCCAGGCTTCCAGAGGCAGGAGGATAAGAAGTTCCATGCCAAGGTTAGGTAAATACTGAGTCCTACATGAGTTGATGTTTCAAAAAAAAAAAAAAAAAAAAAAGAGGCAATACAGAAGGGATAATAAAAGAAGTGTTCTATTACTTTCCATAAATAAATCTATATTAGTGATATGGTAATAACAAGGATGAAGCTCCCTCATCAGATTACAAGATGTATAAGAGGAAAAAGAAACGATTTTCTTCTAACAACCCCATTACTTAGTCTCTAGTCTATACATATCATAGTCTCAATGAGTATTAATAATAATAGACGGAACATAAACCAAGCAAATGTTAAATTTAACAATCTATACATTATCACCAATAGATCATCTTTACCAATTATCAGTAATTCAAGCGTGTGATTCTAAAACTGTTGTATAAAACAAAAACAAAAACAAAACAAAAACCTCATCTGATGGACAACTAAGTTCAGACCAACAGGTCTATACTTTGAGTTTCTGACCATGTATATTTAGGGAATTATCTACAAATCTGTATTTCACACATGAAATCATATAATGTATGATTTTGATTTTGCAAGTCCAAAAAGGACCTATTTGGAGAGAGAGAGATACATCAAAATGTTTCTCTACTGTGTGGCTTGATCACCAGCAGGTACATTAGTTCCTGGCTGGAGTGCAGATACTGGGGAGTAAAAGCTAGATAGTAGGTAGAAAGTTTGAGAAAGTTCAATAGCAGCTTGGTGAATATACTTGAAAAGCTGCATTGCTGTTAACTCTGTAAATAAGATATGCTTGGCCATTTATTCTTATGAAAAGCTGCATTGTATAGCATGTAATTTTCATTCTTCACACAGTGTCCTTTATTAATTAAAACTATTGGGAAGCAGAAAACGTTGATATTGGCCTGTTTTTTATTTGTTTTTTTTTTTTTGTGGTTTCATGTTTGTGGGGCTTTGCGTTGAATTTTGTAGCCTGATAGAATGATAATGCGCTGCAATTTAGCTTAATATCTATTTTGTGTTAGATGACAGTTTTATTAAGCAGAACCAATAATCATTGTCATTCAGACTCATAATGGCCCATTATAAATGGTCTCGTTTTCCCTAATTTTAATTTTACCTCTTAGAGTATGCCTTTCTCGAATTGTTAAAATGGTTACACTTGGTTTCTTTTATAAATATAATTTTAACAATCACTATGGAAACATAAGTCATCCAGTACTTAAGTCCAACTTTCAGTGTATTTGATACAAAGCTATTTTAGTGTCTTGGTTCCTTTTCATTAAAATTTCAGAGTAGTACATTTAGGGAGATTGTATTTGCATCCTTTATGTTTTGGCAATTTAAGATTGAGATAAGTATGCTTTCTTCCTGGATAACACTTCCTGAGGTGCCTCCCTGGGGCTTAACAGTCAGGTGATATAACAAAAAGACTCATTCCAAACAGCTTCCAGAAGAACTGGGTTGACAACTTCTCTTAGGCCTTTAGAGTTGGTTTACAGAAGGAATGGAGAACAATTTGGAGGTGTGTGTGTGTGTGTGTGTGTGTGTGTGTGTGTGTGTGTGTGTGTGTGTGTGATAGAAAAACCACTGATTCTGTTAGGAGAAGCAAATTGGCTGCTTTGGTGGAAATTTGAAAGCCCTAACTGCTAAGAACTAACAGTAAGGTGTTTATACATATACGGCTTTATCTGAAAGTTAATACATTTTGATAATAGGTTGTGTCCAGTTCTGGTAATTGTAACACGAGATGGGGGATTGGATGAAGAAGCCAAAGCTGTATGAGTCAGATGTTTCAGGGCAAGGTGGGCTTTAGAGGGTCCCCAATTTGAAGGCAATTTTGAGCAGTGTGAATTATGTATGCAGTGTTCTACAGACTGCTGAGCATGCTTTCATATAGCCTGTGTGGTTTCCCTAACAGGAGAGCCACTATCATTCTAAATTTACACTTAGGAGGCTAAGAGCAGGGACATTATCTCCTATCCACACTACTACATGGTTTGAGTGGAGGAAAAGCTTAAGCTTTTCCACATCAGAGAGATGCTCCCCCCCCCCCTTATAGTCAGTGCACATCTTAAAAGCTCTGGATGCCTGGGAGCAGAGTCATCAGGTCAGAAAAGTTAAAGAAAAACTAGAGGTTGAAGGTCATCTTGAATACAAACTTTACGAGCTTTATATTATTGTCCATGGACCAGCATGCAACAATTGCTTGGAATTCAAGGCAAGCAATCTCCTTTCAGCTTCTGTCGTGGGCACTATAGGTGGTTCCTGTTGCCTGTGAGTAATAATTCCTTTTCATCCATACGTGATTAAATGCAACTTTCCTCTATAAATTTGGGCCCAGAAGAACTGAGGAGTTGACTTATTTCCAAGCGTGCAGTCGTGTGCAGGAGGACATCAGATCTACTCACGCTTGCATACATATTATATCATCCAAGGCTACATTACGGAGTGTGACTGTATTTATACCATTTATATACTTATTCATTAAATTAACAAAAATAGCAAAGTTATTCTCCAATTTTATAGGACTGGCTCCAGGACATAGCATAAGGAACTGACTCACATACTGTGCGCGGTAGTTACTACATCATATTCGTTTTCATGCTTGGCTAAAAGTCCACTGTGGGATGGTGACTCTTGTCATGACATGGTTTATGGCATTGCACACATGTGTTTCTTTTTTGAACCAAACTTATCTGTTTTAGTTTCAATGTGGAGTATCTCCATTGGTTTCTGTGTTGGACCACATGTTCCCCAGAGAGTGGCGTGAGAACGTTGTGAGATCTTTAGGAAGATTTAGCGGAGTCTTACTGGAGGAAATGGGCCACTGGAAGAGGCCTTGAGATTTTCTAGCCAGACCCCTCTTCCTGCTCATTCTTTGCTTCCTGACTGTAAAGACACAGATACTATTTGGGAGCATCATGCCTTCCCCACCATGATGTACTATATCCTTTTTCGAACTGTAAGCCAAAACAAATCTTTCCTTTCTTAATTTGGTTATTGCCAGGTGTTTGTTCCCAGAAATAAGAAAAGTAAATACTGTGCATACAGCATTTGTTTTATTTTGTGGGCAAATTAAACTTGCTTCTCTGCCAGCCATTAGGCTGATCCACACGAACTTAAATGAATGTTGGTTCATTTTCTCACTGCTATGGAAAAAGCCTCCCGTGTTAGGTAAATTGTGTTTTTGTGCCAATAAAACTTATACATACCAGATACTTTATTTTTGTCATAGTCAGTTTTAAGTGATATAATATATTTTATTGATACACAGACTGAAAAAAGTTTGTTAAGCAGGAATTTGGGATCCTTCTTGAAGTTCGTCAAGATAGAACAGCATACTACTTAAAACTAAGAAAAACTGGGTCACAACATGTCTCATCAGGTAAAGGTGATTGTTTCAAAGACCAATTACCTTTGTTAGCTCTTAGGGACTGGGTCCCACAAATTATTTTCCAATCTACACACACACACAGGCACGCACACAAGCTCGCACACGCATGCATACATATGTGCACACGTATTCACACACATGTGCATATATACACAAACTCACATATGCACGTATACACACACACACACACACACACACACACACTAAACAAATGTCATTTGAAAATTAAAAACCCTGAGCACCATCATTCAGTGTGTGACTTGATATGTTACCACAGCTCTGTTGGTCAGAGCGTGCTAATCTGTCTGCTTTGTGGTCTGATTACTCAGTTTCCTCTGTGCACTAATTACAATCTGATTGATCTTTTGCCCTCTGGATTTTGGTTTTGTTTTATTTTAGGCTCACCGACTGACTGCAGCTGTAAATTCAGCTTGCCAATGTACACTATTGCTCACAAGAGGGCCAGCAGAGAGAGTGGGGATGGATTTATTCCCATCCCAACAGCGAGGCAGCTTTATGTATCTGTTACTGATGAGCCACAACAGCTTATTTGTCCAATGAGGAAGTCTCAGGAAAAGCCAGTCTCCGTGCGAGTAACAGAGATTACAGGGAAAAGGTGCAAATTATCTGGGGCCATTGTCTTATTTCTAGATTAAAGCCCACTCATGTTTTTCACTGTTTAAATTCTGATATCTGAGATGAGCTTTCTGTTTCTTTTATACTTGCTACTATCTCTTAGATCTGGTGTGACGTTTCCGTTCTTTAGGTTTCTTTCCCTTGGTAAATTGTGTATATTCTCTGAGCAGTGGAATGCCTTTTTATTGTTATTTTGACGATGTTAGGTGTGTACCTAATTATCCCTTGGAGAACATCAGAAGGCAGTGCATTTTCCCACATACAGGAGTAGCGGGGAAGAATTAATGCACACTTACATCATTAGTGGAACCCCCAGTACAGATTTCCTTTATCTTTGCCGTCAAATATTTTTACTCTAGCTTTCCTTTTGCTTTTCTATTACAAAGTTAAAAGCCTAAGGTTGCAAAACCTTTCCATCTGTTTGAAAATGCCATATTAAAAAAAAAAGAAAGAAAATGCCATATTATATAACATGAATTATCCACTAAAAATTTGATTAATTAAGAATCTATTCATGTATTTGTTCCTTTGTTAAGGAGGACAAAACAAAAACTGTACTAAATCTCTGAGTTTTGGCTTCTATTTAAGGTATAACATTAAAACACACTCTCAAACTAAGTCTTATATTTGAAAACTTGAGTAACTTAGATTACAAAAGAACTGTTCCCAAACAAAACTTTAAGATAGTGAAGCATTCAGGTGGTCATACACTTGATTATCGAGATGCTACATGTGCCAGAAAATTCATAAGGTTCAAGGGTGGGTAAGCATAGACTGTTTCTCTTCCACAATACAAATTCCAACAAGAAGAATAATGATATGGTTGTGAAAACAATGCATTCAATTCAGGGTGAGCAGATCCTGAATAGTTACACCTACAGCTAATAGAATAGCTTTAGAGTAACTATTACTCTAAAGTAAAGCTATTCGCCCAGTGGATAAGATAACCAGGTAGAAAGTATGTGGAACTCTCTCTTTGCATTTGGGATACATTCTGATTGCTGTCAGGAAAACATGTTTTATAGGTTTTGGTCAATTAGCTAATTTTTAAATTACCTCAAGTCCATACAACTGTGTGTATACATAATCTAGAGTTAGGAGGATGCACAGAATAAATGAATGGCAGAGTGTAGGCTCAAATGAGGTTAGCATTTATAAAAAATTAACATGTAAGTAGAGCCCTATTAACTGCAAAATAAGGAGTATGTTTATGGAAGCTCAGTAGCTCCAGTCTGGCTTGGACAATCTGATTTTGTTCTTGCATTCCTAAATGGTCACATTGTTGCTTGAGGAGAATTTAACAATAGCATCTTGGGAGTGTGTTATCACTTTCAAAAATTCTTCCAAACAATTTAGCAAGGTGGAAAGAAGTTTTAGCTTGGTTAGTGTTTCCTAATCTTTTCTGTTAGATATCTCATTAAGTAGGAGGAGTCAAAGGAACTTACTGCATGGGTTGGCTAACCCAGGCCTCATCCTGGAAGTTTCTAGCCTCCATACACTCTTATCTAGGCCAATCTGTTCTAATCGTCTGGCCCCTCCTCATTCTCTGCTCGTTCTGTCTTCACCTATGCTTAGTTTGTTCTCTCTCAGCTACCTGTCTCTGTACAACTGTCCCAGTAAAGCTGCTTCCTTCCTCTCTGTGTACGACCCTTTAAGGAGTTTTCCTTTCCTTTCTCTTCTCAAGAGGGTTGGGCATATCATATTTTGTCAACCCCCCCCCATGATTTATTTCTTCAAATCACTTTCTATCCTAATCGCAGACCCTCCCTCCTCTCCTCCCAGTTCCCCTCCTACAAATCCTTCCCCAACTGCTCCCTTTCCTCAGAAAAGGGGAATCCCTCTGGGTAATACCCCACCCTGGACATCTAGTCCCAGCAGGTCTAGGCACAATCTTTCCCACTGAGGCTCAAATCTTCCTCAGATTCATCATTTTGTCTGCCACTCATTCAGACATCACTTTCAAACATGGGTGCTTCCTCTTAAAACTAATTTTACCTTTGTTGTTTGGGATTAAATGTGTGTGATGAGGACTGGGCCACATCGCAATTAGAAACAGGTGTTTTCAGTAAATAACACAATCTTAGAGTTCACAGTGTGATCAAATATCCAGGAATAAAGAGGCTTCAATAGGGCAATGTGGAAAGGCAATTCACATCAAGGGTTAACAATGTAAATAATGTTTTTGGGAAATCCCTTTGTTTTCTATCAATTTAATTTTCTTGTTGCAGCTAGATGTTCCTGTGGGTTGTCACATATAATATAACCTGTCATTCCACTTTATGGACAATGGGCTGGAAATAAATGTACAAAAGCACTCCACAACTTACAAAAGACTATGCAAGAAATGACTGTTATCTTTCAGTGGCTTGTTTATTCATTATGTTCCTATGTAAATATTACTAATACATTAAGCACAATGGTTTTGCTAATGTAATGGTAGTTTTTAATAGCAACTTTGTGAATTTTCTGTTGAATATCATAATATTATAATCATCTTTAAATAATTTTGATTCTCTTACTAAGGGTACCCCAGAAAGCAAGCAACTTTAGAACCTTTTTAATTCTGTATATGTTTGTCTCACCAGCTCAGGAGTAAACATGTGTACCTGTTTCTTTTTTAAGGAGAGAATGGCACGACGAGTTAATGCTTGACACTTATGGGCTCTCCCAATTGTATAACTATATGTCGCCATTGGAGCATCTCAGTCTAATTTAGTCATTTAGTGAAGCTGAGTGAGGGAGCTATATATGTGCACTTTTTCTTCCTACCATCATGGACTTTGGTGTGGCAAGTTCTCTTGTTCAAAAACAGCCTTTTGACTAGAAGTGACTTGAAATCAGCGATGGGTCACTACCACACCATGCCCAGCATCATCATGATCGCGGCAATACTGGGACCTGGTCAGGCCCCATACCTGCTTTAGTTTCTCAGTACCCCCTATCCTATTGTTAATCTATATCCTGATGTAGCTTCCCCCATCATAGCTCTTTCAGGTTTTTAGTTTAGTATTGGGTTGTTTCGTTCCCCCTGCTTCAAAAAGCTGTTAATTATGTGCTATTGAGCAAATGCTGCGGGCAAGAATAAAGGAAATGGCCACCAGAACCACTATGCAATGGCGATGCAAGAGTGCCAGTGTGTCACAGATGTGTCTAGTGGGGCAGAGACAGGGCTTTGGGAAAGCATCTTCCACTTACTTCCCCAAAAAGTAATTTGTGAGCCACAATTATTTATTGTTTTCCATGAACATTTTTAGAAACTCAATTTTCAAAAGAAGGTAAGAAAAAGAAATCTTTTTTTCCTTAAGCAATTGCTCTTGTGGATCTTCACATAGAGGAAGGTTTTGTGAGCTCTCTGAAAATAGGAGCCAACATCAGGTGGCTGTTTGACCTGGGAGACTGTGTCATAAGACATCGTCTCCTTTCACTACGCTGTGGGGAGATGACTATCGGAAGCCCCTAGAAGTGTGCAGGAGCAGACGCACGACATGAGATTTAAGTGAGTGAAGACCAGAAGGGTCTGAGAGCAAAGGACTGGCTGCGGGGGTCACCAGCTAGAGGCAGTTATGGTTAAATTTCGGCAATGCCAAAGGAGATTGTGCCTTACCCAATCCCCCAAGTTAGTTTCTTCGCATCTGATGCTCTACTGACTGTCTCCTATGGAGCAGGCGCAGCTCTAGGTGGCAGGGCACAGCGGTGGCTACGCCCACACACTTTGCCTTTGTGCTGTTGATTTGCGGCAGCTCACTATGCTTGTCTCTTCAGTGGCTGAAGAATTATTTTTATAGCCATGAGGTGCTGGTGCAAAAATGAGAACGATTATCCCTAAAGGGCTATCATCATCCTGGCTGAAAGTAAATGTCCAGATATTTCAGTCTGATGGAAAACTGAAAAAAGCTCCCGCATCCTCTGAAGATGTAAAATGTGGGTTCAGATTCTAAGGCTTTCTTCCCCCCTCATGGAAGCTTTCTATGTGCTTACGCAGAGAGTTCATGGGAGACCCAGCTGCGAGTGCCTGACGGTGAAACATCCTATTATTTCAAGTGGAAATGTAATATACTTTTTATCTTCTTCATCAGGGATTTATTTTTGCCCACCTTGACATTTCTAATCTACATTTCAAACTATGGAGGCACAGACGACACACCAAAACCCCATATGTTTTGGCTATTAGATGAACTGGCTTTCAAATTCACTTATTAGCAATTAAACCATGGACACATTACCCAACCTATTTAAGACTTGGTTTTCTGTGCAACGAAATTGTTACAGTAGCTTCTACTTTAGTCATGAAATGAAGTGACAGCCTAAATAAGGTTAGAGTACTTTACACTTACTATTTATGTTACAATTATAGTGTAATGTATCTGTTTCTTACTGGACATTAAGAAATAGAGTTCCCAGGTACTTGTGAATACTTCTAAAAAAATGTGCTTCTAGCAAAATGGACGTTTTCAACATTTTACACTAATAAGTCTGTAAAACAATAAACAAGAGATAAGAGTGTCTCCACTGTTTTCTAATACAGCATAGTAGTGAAAATGTATTTCTTAGACCTTTTTTCCCCTAATTCTATTACTAGTCCCACTTTACAGAGCAAAGTATGGTAATTATTCAAAACCAAATTCCTCAGCTTTTCCAGGGGATTTCATTAAACACAAAACCTTCCTAAATTAAAAGCAAGGATAGTAAATTATACGGATGTAAGTTTTATATATAAATTATACAGATACAAAATAGCAATGTTGTGAATGAAATATGCCTTTTTTTGTTTGCATTTACAGTAAAACAGTTTACGAGAAAAAATAGCTTATGGCTATTCACTTTGGAAAACTGAAAATTTTTAATTAAAATTTAAAAATTAAGAATGTTATGAGTGAAGAAGCCGATTGTAGTTTCTGTATTTCCAAAGGTTGAAAGAAATATTATTAAATGTAAATTAAGAAACAAAAATTATTCTGGACATTTCCGTAGTATATTGACTTTTTTTTTTTTTTTTGGTTCAAATTTCTACACAGATCTGTAGTTGGAAAAAAAACAAAAACAGAAAAAAATGTTCTTATTGGCAGTGGTTTAAATGTCCATGAGTTGTTCAACTGGCCTTTAAAAGATCAAAATCAAGATGTCAAAATAAACATTTTCTTCCGTTTTTATCAGAATAGTGAAGAGTTTACTAAACACCAGGCGTGGTGTGCACGAGATAAAAAACATGTAATCATTTCTTGGGTGTGATGGTGGACACCTTAAGATCAGCATCCTAGAATGTGAGGGCGATCTGGCTGCGACATCTGTCAATCTGACCATTGATCGCCAGGGTTGATTCGGCTGATCTGGCTGGCTAGGCAGGTGTCCCCTTCCTCCCTCGCCTCTCCATGTGCGTCCTCGCGAAGCTTCATGCTAGGTCGTTCGTTCGAAGAGGACGACCTTCCCCAATAGAGTAGGACCAGTCTTCGGTCAAGCACGAGTAGCTGTGCTCCCCTACTAGAACCTCCAAACAAGCTCTCAAGATTAGCACCCTAAAGACAGAGATAAGTATATCTCTGTGAGTTCAAGGCCAACCTGGTCTCCATGTTAACTTCCTGGCCAGCTAGGACTACACAGGGAGCCTTTGTCTCAAAATAGGGGAGCACCCACCTAGAGTCAAAGAGGAGGGAGTAGAAGGTGGATGTGGGATGGGGTTTTGTGGAGTGGTAATCGGAAAGTGGGGTATCATTTGAGATGTAAATGAATGGAATGATTAGTAAAAAAACAAAACAAAACATACCCCAAAACAAAAACAAAAACAAAAACAAAAAAGCCCAAACAAACCAAAACCTTGTTTTTCTTGTCATATTTCTGGGATCTTCAGAAAAAAACTGTATCATGCAAATATATCTGTGATTGGTGAATTGAAAAGAGAAGTCAGATGATTTCCAACTTTACACACTGCACAGCCCCCAAGTTCTGACATTTTACACATTGCAAACTGCATTGAAAATGGTGTTTTACTTGTTTTCAAGACAGGGACTCAAGTAATGCAAACCAGCCTCAAAGTCGCCATGAGTTCGAAGCTGACCTTGTACTGCTGATCCTCCTGACTCTCTTCCTAAGAGGTAGGACTGCAGTCGTATACCGTCCTATGTAGTCTTATCTCTTGCGGGGGACAAAACACTGGAAATAATGTCTGGGGGGTGAGCAGCTATCACCTGAGCGACGTCCTCAGCCCTGCAAATAAGCAGATCTCTATGACACGCTAACTCTTCCTATCAGCCACGGAGAGTGGGGGGAGGCGAGGGCCCCAAACCCAGAGAACCACAGGCATCGCAGTCACTACTGCGTCTGCAGCCCCTTTAAGCGCTTTGGAGTGAGCTAGCATAGCAACTGTGAAACCCTGTTTTATATGGCACACGTAAAATGAATACTATTCAGTCCTAAAGACAACTGAAGCGACATTTGAGGGAAAACAAATGTATATTGTCGAAGTCGCAAACTCAGAAAGAAAATTTTAAAACGTGTTCCGCCTTCTCTCCAACACAAGCCTGTAATAACTGTGATCCAAACACGAAAGCCGGTGTATATTTGGGCATAGTTTGAACATCAGATAAAGAGGAAGGAAAGAACGAGGTAGCGGGCATGTGAATCATTAAAAAGGCTGTAGAGGTCTTTCCAGTTCTAACTCGGTCATGGACTTTTTTATCTTTTGGTGATAAAAATGCTAATATAAATATAGTTAATAATGAAAGTGTAAAATCAAATTTGTAGTTTCATAGCTTTAGGACAGCTATTCTCATCGTAACGAAATCAATTGAGACGACAGGTTTTGGGTCTGATTATATCACCATATAGTGACTTTTATTTTTAAGTTATTTTAACAAAACGTTTTTAGTAAATTTAAAGAGGGAGAAAAGAGAGTAATTCTTTCTCAATTCATGTTTCTTTTAATTATTCACTTTACATCCTGCTCACTGGCCCCATCCTGGTCACCTCCTCCCACAATCCTTCCTTCATCCTTCCTCCCCCTCTCCTTTGAGCAGATGTGGGCCCTCTGAGTAGCCCACAACCCTGGCACATCAAGTACTCTGTAAAGCTAGGTGCATCCTCTACCACTGAGAACAGATATGGCAGTCCAAATTCAAGAATATATCCCACTTACAGACAGCAACAGGTTTTGGGATAGCCCCAACTCAATTGTTTAGGACCCACATGAAGACCAAGCTACTTATCTGCAACATGTGTGCAGGGAGGCCTAGGTCTAGCCCGTGTATATTCAAAAAGAGTAATTCTAAAAGCACTGTAAGTTTGCTGTCTTATTTCCTTGAGTGTCTATTTTAGGAGAAGATATTTCCATCTTGTATATTTTGATTTTTGACTAAAAAAGATTGTCCCTAATGTTTCTGAGGTTATGACACAAATATTTGAGCTTTAAGACACAAATAAAGGCAGTTGATATGTGACGTTGTTCTCATGGACTTGGGTTTCCTCAGTGAAAAATAGAGTTGAAGTAGCTGATTGAATTTCTTTCTGGTTGTTATATTTAAGGATTTTGTTGATTTGTTTTGAAACAGGGTTTCATGTAGCCCGAGCTGGATTTAAGCTTACTGAAAAAGCTTCTGGTGGACTTGGGCTCTTGATCCTCCTGCCTCTTTGTCTCAAATGCTAGGATGGCAGGAAGACACAGCTACCTCCGCAAGTTGAATTTGAAGACACTTTACCTAAGTAAAATAGCCATGGTGGACTCAGGAGAAAGATAGCAATGGCATTCCTATGTTCCATTTCTATTTCATCTTAATATGCTATATCTATTTTTTTTAAAGATAAGTCTTAGGGCTTTCTTCTAATCTACGTATTTTGATGACAATCTTTAACACAGAATTCTAATTCAACTCTGAGGTTAAAGCCTTAAAAGTGATTAGGGTGCAATGAACAGAGGTAGAAAGATGCAGAGAATGAAGGCAGGGACCATTGAGTATCAGAGTTGTTATACATATTTTAAGTTTCACAATTCTTCCTGTCTAGAAGTTGTTATATGGAGCTTTAGTGTCTTCAATTATGAAGCAACTTCACTCTTTCTTTCTACCTTCTGTGCAGAGGTTTAATAGAGACTCAGAGTAACTAGCTCTACAGCCACTATTGGGTGGCCCGGTCCTCACTATCAAATGACAACCACTCAACTTATTCTAATGCTCTGGAGTTTTGAAACTATTTTTCCAATGGTGAACAATTGAAAGCAACAAGAACAAACCAATTCTGCCTTATTTAAAACAGACAAACAAACAAATAAACATATTTTTCTCTTCACGATAGTTAGGCCATTTTATCTCTTTCAAAAGCTTTGACAAACAACCAAAGTCCAGAAGTTTTGACACAGTTCTGCAAAGTCAGCTGTACATGCATGACCTACAGCTGAACTCTGTGTTCTTTTGCATCATCCATAATCTTTGTATGTTTTGGGAGGACATTATCTTGTTGATACTTACATAATACTCTCAGTTGGGCAGATTGTCTCATTGCTTCTACACTGACACAGTCCCTTCTCATCTGTTCAAGACTAAGAGCCAATCCGGTATTGTAAAAACCCATAGAGCTTTTGGGACCTTAACAATAGTGTGAAATTGGATCACAATTAGTGTGAAAAATACCCTAGCTGTGACCATTTGTCTCATATTTCCTAATGGAAACTCTTTCCTTGCAATGATTTATGGGTAACTGTTCACCACCAAATCTTTTCCAAGGAACTTACTGAAGTACATTAGAAATTTATCGTTCCTAGACAAACCATGGCAAGTTTTAGGGAAACTTTTTGTTTCAGGGTATGCATCCCTTATTACTACCTTATGTTTTGTGTGTCAGAAGAATACATAATGGGGATTTATCATCCTTAGGAAAAAGAAAGATGCTCATATATCCATTATTTTGTAAACTCAGGACTCACAAAATTATTTACTTACGGTCTCGCATGGTGAACATTTTCCTTGATAGCAATTATAACATTAACTCCTTATTTGGTTCTTGTATGTTTAATATTCATAAACCTCTTAGTGAAAACATCAAATTGATATGAACATATTAAATGTCTAGAAATTATTAAGCAGAGGAGATATATATATATATATATACTCACTGTTATTATATTGTATTCAAGAGAAAAATAAATGCATGGCAAAGTAGAGCTTTCTCATCTAGTGTCTGAGAAGTATTCTTCTCTCAAATGCTTTCAAAATTCACAAGCAAATAAATCCTGAATTCAAATAGATTTGGGGAAATAGTCATTCTGTTAATGTGAGCACTAAATGTTTAACCAGAAAATGGATTTCCAAGTAACATACACAAAAGCATTTCACTCTGAAAAAAATTATGCGGTCAAGTTTATGTTGAGAATACGTTTAAATATTTTCTCTCAAGCAGTTTTGAAATTTTAGGTTAGTATGAATTACACAATGAGTTATGATCCTTCCAGTAATCATTGATTATGAAATGCTAATTGATCACATTTTTAAATAATGTCATATAACTTTGCTTTTTCCAAAGTCAAGTCATCATCAGCTAATGGCACTATTAACTATTAATACTCCTGTTCAAGGTAGTCGGTGGGATCCAATTTTTTCTATTTCTATTTTACCAATCAATCTAAATTAACTTCTTTTAGCATCAGGTTAATTTAGTCTATATGAGCTTTCACTGAGATGTAGTTAGTAAATATCACCCAATTACATTCCTCCACTCACTTACTTAATTCATACACATTAGCAGACATATTTATAGACAATACATGAGTTGACTAAAAGGTAATAACACATGACTAATAATTTGTGGTCCTATCATTTTATTTTATTATCTATTCAAAATGGCTTCTCTTCATAAACTTAGGCAAAATGAATTTAAGATGCATGTTTGTTAAGTACAAGCATAATTGTGTGAAGTTCCTTCCAAATCACTCAGGAACTTCTTAGAAAACTGTTTTGGGCTTGAAGATCAATTACGAAAAGATAATCATCACTGTCACATCTGAAATTCTTTCTATAATGTGAAAGAATATTTTTGTTGTCCTTAGTCACCTAGTAGGGAAATTGCTTCATATATAAGCTTCGAAGACTGTTTTTATATAACTCCCATATTTTAAAGGTACTCAATAAAAACTTTCCGTTCTGGGCTATGATTTGGGTAATTTGTTTTTTCTTTCTACTCCAAGAAATATAAGTTGTTTTGGAAATGCAGTCCAAGGATGTTCTATGTAAAACCTCCAGGGTTTTCTGTCACCGAAATCCCTTGGATTCTAGTTATTCATTTATTAGTGAGAAACTGTAGCTGGGAAAGTCATCTGCAGCCTCCTGCCATATGGTGAAAGGCCTTATCTCTAGTGCTTATTTGCTTTTTCCTTTGCGTCTATGAGTGCTGCATATTTAAAGAACACACGTGTGACTTGTTGGCTTCTCATTCATCTATGTTTTGCTGGAATTAGAATCTACAACTAACATGAGCTCAGTGAGATCCACTCTCTAGAACTCAGAGTGGGAATCAACTAACAAAACCCTCAGGAAGATCAAGTTAGCAGAATGACCAAGGGCCTAAAAGTGCGTGGTTTCAGGCAATGCAACCTAATTGCAGGCGTTTACCAAAAAGGAGTGCTGGAATACTGATGGGAGATTATACTGACAGATGATATTAAAATATCAAGTAAGCAACACGATTTAAATTAGGAATTAAATTGTATCATCCCCAAATGAAAACAATAATATTAAAAAGAATTTAAATTATTGTTGCTCATATCATGTGTTATTTTTAAAGGAATAATAAGAAACAATTGAAAATAATCTTTAAAAATAGATCGTATGATTTTGAGAAATCATTAATATGTATGTAGATGCACACAAGTATTTGCATGTATTTCCATTAATTACATTGAAAATGCATGACAGTCTTGCAGATCTGAGCTGGATTAGTTTCTTCTTCTGAATCTCTTCAGATTTTTACACACGTCCACAGATACATAAAATCAAAGGCACAGAGATAGAGTCACTTCCCTGTAGTGAAAAGGAGTGTCATTCTTTAGGTCATGTGTTCCTGTCTGACATGAGAAAACACTACCAGGTTGTCCCTGTTCCAGAACATCCCATCATTCACTCCATGATGACGAATTGGATTGTATTTGATAATCTGGTGATAATTACAGCTAATAATCACAGTGTGTGACTTCCCATCCAGTGGAAATTTCAGTGTTCCATTTTTGTAAGTCAGCTAGGAACTTAAAAAACAAATCTCTAAAATGTGAACATGCTAAGAAAATAACTCATCACATGTACATCTATATTGTATCAAATCTGTTAAAAGGTTACGTTTTCTCCTGTGAAGATAGTCTCAGCACCTCATTTAAATGCATCTTTCCAAGAACTACTGTCTTTGGAGACCGTGTGTGTGTGTGTGTGTGTGTGTGTGTGTGTGTGTGTGTGTGTGTGTGTGTGTGTGTGCGCGCGCGCGCTAGGGAATCTGCAGGAGGGAATGGTTCCTGTAGGATATCTCAGAGCTGAGCCTTGCAGCTGTTAAAGGCTTTTGGCCTTCATGCTAAGAGGGACTGTGCTCTGCTCTATAGCACCAAACCACTGATTACAGAGATGGATGGATCGTCGTAATTAACAGGAATAACTTGGAAGCAGGCATAACTGCCCTGGCTCGGCCAGATCGCAAGGCATGTGAGAGGAAAAGAAATGTACGGGATGGTGTTGCTCAGGATAAATACTTCATCTAAGGATTTCATCACCATTAAGTTGAATAGATACAGCTCTGATTTTTTTTTTTAGGAATAAATTGTTTTTAAGTTAACGGGTCTGAAGTTAGTTCAGCTCAATCTGAGTGTTTCAAGCACTGTGGCAAGTTCGGAAAAATGCTCAATGAATAAATAAAGGAAATGTTCTTGGGAAATGGCTCTGTGGCACGAAGCTGAGAGTGATGACATTCATCTGTAATCCCAGTTGTCCTAGTTGGAGACGGGAGGCAAAGACAGGAGAACGCACGGAAGCAGGGGGATCAGCTAGACAGGATACATGCTAGTTATGCAATGCTGTGTCAAAAAAGGTGGAAACTGAAATAACACCCCAAATCATCATCTGACCTCCACAAATGCATCACACACACACACACACACACACACACACACACGTACTTACACATACATGCACACAGACATCATACGTACACATCATATATATTATACAACTTTTACACACAGAGAAAACAGTAATAAAGCATAATTGAGGAGATGAATGTTCACAAGTGCTAATATATTATATATAAATATGTTTGCATATTATATATGCAAATATAAAATGTATGCATACTTATGTATTATATATAAACATACTATATATACATGGCTTTAGGGATAACAGAAGCTGAATAATGTATTTATTGCCAGATAGAATTTTTAAAAGTAACCTAAGAAATAAAACCAGTTTCCACAGGCTGCTAAAACGAAATATTGGTACTCTAAAAATAACCCTTATAGTGTATTAAACTGCCCAGTACTAGTTAGTTTTATTAAAAACTACAAACAGAGAACAACTGAGATATTGATCATTTAAAATCAGAAAGGAAATGAGAAATGGTTTTATTTCTCAGTCAATAGGTTACTGCTGACTAAAAAAATATGAGACTTCATTGTATGCTCGAAAGAAAAAAATGATATCAAAGTGTTCTTTTTGTAGTCAGCTAGCTGTGGACGCCACAAAAGAGTGCTGCTTAATATATACAATGTGTTAAAGCAGTCATTTTTCAGTGATATGCAAATTGTTTGGACATTTTGAATTTGTGGATAAGCAGAATCAGCAGATAGCGACAGTTTTAAATTTGCTAAAAGTCAATAGAAGATGAGTAAAATCCAATTTTCCTAAATCAGGCTGGGACTTCAACTGAGTCAAACCATTTTCGATGCAACTGATAGTTATTTCTTTTCTTTTTTTTCTTCCTTTTTTTTCCAGAAAGGACTTTAAATGAATTTAAAATTGCTCCACTTTATTAGTAGCTGTAAAATATAGGTGTGAATTGGATTGAAGTGATCTGTCTTTTTTTAATCAGCTTCAGTGCTTCTGGATACATATTTTATTCTATTTTCTGAAGCTTAAGTTATATTACCCCTTGATTATTATTTGCAGATGAATTTTTTCCTCATTATGGACAATTCCGTAAAAACAGAATCAATTTCTGTTAAGTAGCAGCTACTCCGTATGTGTACTGCATTTGCAGTCTCCGAATGGAAGTCGTAAATAATGTATAGCCAGTCCCTTTGTAACAAGACACTCCTTATGTTTTGTCGTGATTTTGTCACAGTATACAAAACGCCCTTTGTTAAAGTACCGAAATCATATCAAGGATTTTATCAACTCCTTCTAATGCGTTGGTAGGTGCCATTCAAAGCCCCTGGGCATTTGATTCAAATATTACATTTAAGAGCCAGGACCCCATTGATAAGTTAGAAATAGACTTGCGTTCCTAAATCAAGATCAGTGTAAACATATTTTTAACCTCATTAAAGGGAGATCTAAAGTTTTCTTTTTTGGTCGGGACTTAACTGGTAACCAGTCACAGTCACGGTTTTAGATCCCCAAGTAGTAATAAATAACGCGTTCGATACAACAAAATACCCTTCTTATCTTGTTCCCGGAACTCCCTTGGTCTTCTAATGCAGCTGTTTTCTTGAAGCGTCTTTCAAATCTGATGACAACGGGGGAAGAGAAAAGGTTAATTTCTGGAGAGCTTGCAGCTTTGCAAGCACAGAATTGCAGTCTCACTTCTAAGTGTGATTTCTAAAATAGACCGTCATGTAATTAGAAATGTAAAAGGATAAGACATCTAAGTAAGTTTTGTTATGATGAACATGCCTCCTCCCTTGTGATGCCCTTCGCTCTCCCACCGTCCTTTCTGTGCTTTCTGCATGTGCAATCGCCTGTATCCCCTGGCACACTCGACTTGCTCAAGGATTGATATTTATTTTCTGCTTCCCTTTTTATTGCCCACACGTTTTGCTATTACGCCGTGTCAGGCCCTTTGTCAGCCAACAGCATGCGTAGCCTTGTAGTTGGAAGGTATATGTCTGGGAGGCATAATAGGTAATAGCAAGACATAAAGAACGCACATCGGCAGCCTCATTGGCTGGGGGAAACGATTTACCAAAGTTCTGTGATATTCTCTCAAAGTTAACACACAAGATGTTAATTCTCCCTGTTTTCCAAAGAGCTTGCCATTGCTATTGACGTGCCTCTGGCTTTATGGTTCCAGGATGCATGAATTATTAGTGTAGCTTGACATTTTTAAATCCCTAACACTGTAGCCTCGCCCCTCACTTCCCATTAGCTGTTATGGGCTTTAAGAGGCCATGCCGGTTGTTGATCAATGATTGCTCAGTAATTCAGAGGTGTCAACTTCTCTTGGGGGTTGAAAAAAAAGAGTCAGTTTATAATACATTATCCAAATAATAACGTAAGATCCTACTATGGATCTGAGACTTAAAGGATAGATATGCACTTTGATCTTGTGTGTGTGTGTGTGTGTGTGTGTGTGTGTGTGTGTGTGTGTGTGTAGATCACACTCTGCTACTTCAAATTTTTAACAATAAAACGATGTGGTTTAAATGAAATTCAATTCCTTATTAGATTTTAATGTCTAACGGAGCAGTCCGATGAGATAGGACAACAGTGATAGATTATACATTATTGAAGACACCTGAATATTTAATCTTCAGAAAGTTCAACCAATTAGAATAAAATAACAAAAGATATTTGTGTTACAGAAGTACATAGGATACTTGGATTTTCTAGAAACAATGTCCTGATTCTCATTAGACTGATTTTTTTAATGATTCTTTGCATGTCAGAGAAAGATGTAAACATTCAAGTAATGACAGGTTACAAAAAAATCATAAACCAAAACTCTAAATTTTATTAAAAGGATGATTAGCCTTTTATCCTATTTATATTTTTGGTGTACATTTTTAAGCACAAGCTGATGTTAACTGAAAATTTTGAAATATTTAAGTGGGTCAATGCATTCCCAAGTATGTCTATATTTGGAGTTTTTAATTGTTAAAAAAAAAGTCAGGGGTGAAATATCTCCTTTCATTTTTATCCTTAATGTATACCAAGGTTGCCCTCTCAGCAGGGAACACTTTTAACTCGGAAACCTGTAATGAAACGCAGCACAATTAATTGCCCGTTAGTCTCTGAGACGAGATAGATCTATGTTACCAGTTATGTTGCTAAATTGTGAGTTTGGAAACTTGCCTTACACAGATTGACTTACAACTTGTCTGAAGTCCCTGTGATTAGTTCCAGTGATTAATTCAAACCATGAGCTGCATTTTCTAGCCTTCTCCTGTTGTCAACCCCAGAGGCTGACTTTAAGCTCCTGTCCCCAAAGCACTAGCTGGAGCATTTCAATCTGTAGGGCCATTTTCTATGGAAGCGTTCTTCTATTAAACTCCCACCCCGTTGCTCTTCTCACTTCCTGTCCGTTAAGTAATTCTTGTTTATATTCTTCCAGGATGCCTTCCTCTGTCTATGCCTTACCTTCTATCCTGGGTGACATTCTCAGGACTCCAACCAAGAAACATTAAAAGTACTTGCTATATACATGCCACAGTGAGACAATACTGAGAGAGACAAACTGTGTAAAACAAGGATCTTGTCCTTGGGACCATCGCTCATCTTTGGTATGAAGAGAGCCTGTCAGTATAGCCTTTCAAGTAACAAAAAGAATCCACGCTTTTCTTCTCTGTACTATTCTGTCAAGTTAAGCTCATTTGTTCACAGCAACATGTTATCTCTGATACTTTGTGTGTGTGTGTGTGTACGTGTGTGTATCTGCCATGCCATGTGCATGTCATGTGCTCACATGGGTGTATTCATGTCTTTATGAAGGTGCATGTATGTGCATGTATGTGTGGGCTTGTGGAGGTCAGAAGACAGCCCTGAGTATTGTTCTTTAGGAAGTGTCTACCTTATTTTCTAGCAGTTTCTCATGGCTTTGGAGCTGACCACGTAGGTTTTGCTAAGTGGCCAGAAAGTCTCAGAGCCCCGTTTGTCTCTGCTTCCCCAGTAGGAGGGACTGCACAGATTAGACTATTTTACATGCTAGGAATCTGTTCTCATGCCTGGTTGACAAGTACTTTACTGATGGAGCCAATTCCAAAGACTTTGTTTCTGACACCTCCATTTGAGGCTGTATTTCCAAGTCCTCACTGGTCTGCTCTTGGTCTTCTGAGAACTTAGGCTTCAATGTGTCACACATTAAATTTTCCAGTGCTATGGATTCATTCCCAAATCCCTTGTTCACTGTTTAATTCCCAGTCTTAGGCATTGTCACTGTGTTCCCATTTCTAATTTGTCATTTACCCATGTTCTATATTTATCTTTCTAAATAACCTAGACTGTTATTAGTTCTTGCCAATTTTGCTCAGTAGAGAATTGCGACTGTATATCCATGTGTTGCTTTTTAACTCCACTCACAGACCATCATCCACACATATAACTACTGATCTTATATCACACATATTGGTGTATGAGACTTGGAGAACATGATAGAAATGATGGAAAATGTCACAGAGGATTTAGCATAAAGTTGGGTATTCACACATCTTCTGAAACATTCATGTAGACAGACCTTCAGGAATTGATTTAGATGAAGATAAGAGACTTCTCGTTAAACACCAAAAAATTAAACCGTATAATCTAAGCAATGAGTACTTTCAAATGTCTTTATTTTATCACATTTGTATTTATCTGGTGTTTGTGTGTATATGTATGTGGTCATGCGTGTGCCATGGTACACATGTGGAGTGTAGAGGCAGTAGTACATTCTTTCCTTCTGTCATGTGGGTTCATGAGGGTTTCAGGGTGAAACATTTTGTCAGGCTTGGCCCCACTACTTTCACTCACCAAGCTATCTTCTGCACCCTCAAACCTCTTAGTATTAGGTAGAACAGATGTTTCAGTGACAAACTTCATGGCGTGTCCTTTGAGAGACTTTAGATTTCAAAATCATTGGATGATGGTAGTGGAGTGTCCAGTGCCTCTGAGGTTTCTGTTAATGTTGGCCAGCAAACATTGTGAGAGCCATGACTGACTTATCATTGCATTCATATCTGTCATCTATAGTATTTTCTATGCAGTCAAATTCAATCTGAATGTTTAGATCAAGTTGGGATTTAGAAGAATATGCAAGATAGCTCATCACAAAAGAGGTGGGTATGGTCAATTACTTTATTATGAAAGAGGAACGGCCAAATAGTAGACACAGATGAGGATGTGCAGATCTAGGTGTGTGTGCGTATGTGCATGTGAGTGTTTTGGGGTATCTGTGTGTGTCTCTGTGTATATCTATGTGTGTCTCTGTGTGTATCTTGTGTGCATAAGTATGTAGGCCCCGATCTATCTGACAGTTCCTTTAAAACAAGGTATTTTCTTGATGCTGGAGCTAGGCTTGTGGTCATCAAGCTTCAACATCACCTTACCTCCAGCCTCGAAGATGCTTGGGGTTGTAAAGATTTTTGGTTTTTACCTGGGTGCTGTGTTTAGAACTCTAGTCTTTCTAAGCAAGCACTTTTACCCCCTGGAACATCTCTCCAGACTGACCTAAGTTATTTCTATTTGTACTGATGCTCGAACACGAGTTATACGTTAATGGTGGATAAAGTAGACAGAGAAAGGATGATACTGGCTAGCAAATATAGTGAGTTGGCACTAGTCAAGCTCTAGTTAGTTCCCAAACACAATATTGGCTGGCAGAATTTTTTTAATGTAAGCCAGTATTTAAGCATTAGGATAATTTTATATATACAAATCCTGATTTTTCAAGCTTCTCTTTGGAATTTGGAGGATTGTATGACACTAGGCTTGCATTCACACATAGTAGCAACTATTGGCCAGCAATGTAAGCAGCTGTTCCTCTGCACAGTGCATCTATTTCCGGTCCCTCACTGCTCCCAGAAGATCCACTGCAGGCACTTACTGTACCTTCCTACCTCTTAATGGCAATTGGAACCCTTACAGACTGGCCTGAAAATCTGAAAAGTTTGGAGGAAAATGTTATTCTGAACTATGCATCCTCTGTGACAATGAAAGAGGAGGGAAAATAAAATTCTTCTAGAGCAGGGATGAGGAACAAACAGAAAGTAATAGAAATAATGTTCCTGTATCTGGTCCTTCACATCTGTATCAGTTTAGCTGAGAGAAAAAAATGAAAGACAAGTTTTAGCCCACCAACCAAGGAAAATGAGTTCTTTAGGTGACAAGGAGACAGACAGGGACTCTGTGGTATCAAGTTCCAAGGATGGAATTCTTTCGGGTAAAAATCCACCCATTTGCAATATTTAATATACATTATAGATACATACATACATATGAAAAAGAGAAGGACACCATTGGGGTGTTTTATTTCCTTCTTATTTTTTTATATCAATGTTCATTAAATTTCTGTAGCATTTTGTGAGCAGAAATCTCAGTACAAACAGCAAACAGCAAACATCAGTGAGCGATCTTAAACTTTATTTTCTGGTGTTTTCTACCTGGAGACGATATCCTAATATTAAAATATTCAAATGCCTTTTCTAGTTATTCTAAATCCTTACAACTCTATAGGGACTCGAGATGTTTCCTCTTGAGAAAAAAATTAACTGCATTATGGTTTAATTGTTCATGTATGCTAATAAATAACACTAAACGTCTGTTCCTAGTGCTTTGTTGAGACTAAGAGCAGGGTGCTTATTAGAACGTGGTTTCAGAGGACCCTGAGTCCCTTAAATTATCATGGAAAAATACAGCTCTGATTTCTTTGATGTGTCACCCATCTTTCTAGCCCTGCTAACATTAGAGCACTCTGTCTTTCTTCCTTCTCCACAGCACTTTCACAGACTGCAAGCTTGCCTTTAGGTATGGCAATTAAGTCAATTTTAGGATATTTAGCTTAATGGAAGTGGGGACAAGGGTTGCTTAAAAATAAGGACAACCAGTTGATGGCTTTCCCTTCGGTAGCTGCAATCCTCAAGGCTCTGAGACTTAATAACACTGGCATGTGGTTACAGGAGAGATATCTAGGAATTTGCCAGAAATGGAAGAGCTGTCCTTCATATTAGACATGTATCGATATATCTGACAACTTCCAAGCTGTCTCCAACCCCAAAATTCTGATGTTTAAGAAATATGATGCCTATTTTGAAACTCTTACTTTGAGTCACTTTTGTTTTTGGTAATCTGGGGAAAGTTGCTTTGCTAGCAGCCACTGGGATCTAGATGGCCACTGAGCATAGCACTCACTGTCTCTGTAACCATCTCTGCATATCCACATATCTCTCAGAATAGCTAAAAACCCATTTGTATTCTGTCAGGCTTGTTTGTTTTGTGGAAAGAGATCCAAAATGCCAAGTGGCTGACTCTGGTGATTTCTCTGGTAAACTAGGTCAATACTATACCAGTGTTTCCCCATATACTTGAAAATTACTTTCTCAAACTTGAAATTTTCAAGAGTTCACTAGCTTTTGGATGTACTTCATATAAATGCTCACATGTCTGTATGCATGGGGAGGTCAGATTCAGAATACAGATCCCTTCCTCAGTCACTACGTGTGTGTGTGTGTGTGTGTGTGTGTGTGTGTGTGTGTGTGTGTGTGTGTGTGTTGGAACTATCTCCCAGAATCTTGGGGTAATTATAAATATTGAATTCTTTTATATTTCTAATGTGGATAATACTGAGATTTGTTAGAAGCATGGTTTTAAGCTTTATTTGGTCAAAGAGGAAAAGAATGAAGGCATCACTATGTAGTCATAGCATGGGGACAATAAAGATTCAAAGACTGTGTCATCCCAGATAAGGTTTCTTGCAGAAGAACTTTGCTTTCTAGAGTTAGAGACCTCTGAGTAGAATCACAGATCCAGTCATCCGGTGATGCATCTTCTTGTTCACATTGGAATGTCATCACATGTGTCCTTTCTCTGCTCTTAAATGACCTTCTGTGTCTGAGTTATTCTTTTCCTAGATTCAGCTGAGGTAGTCCTGTCCCCAGGGTGGTGTCAAGCATAGCTCAGTATCTGTCCTCAAAGATGCTATGAACAATTCTTCGTATGTTTTCTACTGTGGTTATTTCTAAGCCAGCCTTCATTCTTCTAATTTCTAGTTATGGAACATTCAGGCCACATATTTTCGCACTTATGAGTAACCCCAATGAGTAGAAAAGTGCCTGGAGGAGTAAACATTCATTACATTTCTCATTACATTTTGGGGAAGGAAATGGAAGGTATGTGTATCTGGATGGCAAGGGGTGCATTGTCTTAAGAAAAGGAGAGCGCTGAAGCACCTATATTCAGCACAGACAGAACATTAATGCTCAGCTAAGAACTGGCATCATGCTTGCAAATTACAAGATCAATTACATTGAAGAATAAACATGCACTGAATCCAAGAAACACACAGGCAGCATGCTCAGTGACCCAGTGATTGGGGTTGATTCTGTGCCTTTCAAGCATGCCTTTGACTCATTGATACAATGAGATGTGCTCTGTATCCAGAAGTCTGAAAACACTTAGAGTCACCCACAAGTATTTCCATATTTAAAAACCATAAGGTATCTTTGTAAGCCATGCATAAATTACAACGTTCAACCGTACATGTGATTTGTGTTGTTTTTATGCAACCAAGAGAAAGACTGTGAGACACAAGAAAGTGAGGGCATTTAGGTAAGTGCTAGAGCTTGAAGATGTATGCTGGAGATGAGAGCTCATCTTAAGTACTGGGAGAAAAATGAAGACGGAAAGAAGGGATTTGCGATCACAGAGAAGGCAGATTGATTGTAAGAAATAGCATTGAAAAACAATGTGTTGTGTGAGTAAAATTCTTGAGCTTACAAAATATAACCTCACCACAGGGTCTTCAGAGCTAGGATTTGCCCTACTGGAAGGTGTGTTTTCCAGGAAGTCAAATGTGTACTTTTCATTTCTCTGGGCTTTGTGATCAAATGTCATGTTGTACTTCTCTACCACCATCTATGGGGTTTTTGTAAGGGGAATTTTCATTATGTCCCTATGACTATCGGAGCCCACGCCAAAGCCTGAGCTAAGTTTGAGTTGAAGGTTCATATGGGAGGCATTAAAGGAGTAGACCTGTAAGTGCTAATAGCTAGTGAGCCCATTTGAGATGCACTTCTACCTCTGTCACTACTTGATAGCACAGATAATCCACAGCGGAAACCTGCCAATTAATCTCAATTTTTGAGAAAGGAACCTAGATCACGGGGCTCTGTGTCCTGGTCTCAGCACTGTTCTCTAAGTTTCTTACAGTTTTCTTTTCTTTTTTTCAATAAGTCAGAACTTTCTTTCCGTGAAGAGTTAATCTAACATGCTAAAAATTTTACGCTCAGCTGAGGACAGCATGCACACTTCAAGTCAGGAGATAAAGACAAGAGAATTCCTGGAGGCTTAGGGGCTCAACAATAATCTGGAATATCTAGTGAGGTACTACTTCAACAAAAAAAAATTCCTAAAGCCAAAAACGATGTTATGACATCTAAATTAAAATCTTATTTCTTTTAAGGCACTTGTATTGTAACCTTTTAGTAAAATAGATTTGTGGCCACCTTCTTAATATTTTTCTGAGTTGTATGCCTTCTTTCCATAAGAGAACAACTTTACCCAAATATTCTCAATTCTGTGATACATGAAAATAAAAGTCTCACCGTAAAAAGCCAACACATCCATAAATGTTCCATATTTGGTAAGCTGCCACCTGGAATTTTCAAGACATGTGCATCCCCTGGCCCCCATGTAATGATGGTGAGTAACTTATTTATATACATACCCACAGGTTGGGGTCCTGATGAAGTCAGGTTTAGGAAAATATCTGAGCTGTAGTAATAGGAAATGTGACCTGGTGCTACAAACAAGGGAGTGAGCACCTACATTGTTGAGCCTGCCCTGGGGTGGATGGTGACTCTTAAGGATGAAGAAATGAAGGTGGACCTGTGAGAAGAACAATTCCTGAACAGGTAGAAAATCCAAAGTCAAAAAAGAAGATATTTTATCTTATTATGGGATCAGCCCTTCCTTTTAATTGCATATATGTTGATAATTTTTTTCTATAAGTCCTGCTTTCCTAGCTTTGTTTTAAGATATTCTGCCGGTAGTGTATGAAAATGGAAGTGATTTTTGTATGTTAATTCTGTATCCTGTAATTTTCTAAAGACATCAAAAATTTATTAGTTCAAACACGGGGTGGTGGTGGTGGTGGTGGTGGTGTGTGTGTGTGTGTGTATGTGTCTGGACATGAGTGTGCAATCTGTAGAGATGGATGGATGGGTGGATGGATGGATGGAAAGATGGATGGATGGATGGATGGCTAGATGTTTGTATGGTTGTATGGTTGTATGGTTGTATGATTGTATGGTTGGATGGTTGGATAAATGGATCTGTGGTTGGATAAATGGATCAGTGGTTGGATGTGTGGGTGGGTGGATGGATAGATAGGTAGATTGTTTTTAGAAAAACAACATCTAATAATCCAATTTTAAAATGTGCTATTGGCATGACTTAGTAATTTTTGACAAATGCATACAAATGGCAATGGGTACATAAAATGAAATGTTATTAAAAAGAAATGCATATAAATTGAAATATCACTGCATGTCTCTTAGAACAGTTTTCCTTAAAGCAATATAAACACTAGGAAGAACATGAAGAAACTGGAACCTTTGTACATTCCTGGTATAAATGGAATGTGTCCCATCCACCATGTAAAACAATGTGGTGAACAACAGAATTGTTCATTATTCATATATCTCACTTCTAGATGCTTATCTCAAAGAGTAGAAATAGAGATCATGTAGAGATGTTATAGTACTTCCGCTTTCGTTGCAATGTGGTTTCTAACATAAAAATGTGGAAGCAAGCCACACATTCATCCACAGATGAACGGATGAATGCAGTATAATTGTTCAGTAGACTATCATACAACCTGAAAAAAGAAAATTCTAGAATACGTTTGCCATTGAAGATTGCCTTACAGACATTAAGATAGATTAAAGAAGTCTGTGGTGTGTCAAGTTGTGCATGGTTTCATTTCTAGGTGTCTGAGAGTGATCTTGAGATTCTCAGCCTTTTTCTGTACCGTGTGCTAGGACTACAAGTTTGAGCTACCAACCCAGTTTTAGAAGGTTCTAGAGATTGAACCTAGCAATGGTTGCCTTTCTAATTAATGTCTACAATTGTCAATTTCATAGACACAGAGAGCACACTGGCAGTTACCAGTGGCAGTCACCAGGGGACTGGTTACAGTTATACAGTACCATTTACCTAGGATGAATAACTTCTACAGGTCTGCTATAGTGTACTGTACTTGATAGCTCATTAGACAATGTATCTCATGTTTGGAATTTCTCAAAGAACACACACATATACATGTACAACTACATATATATATATATATACATGTACAACTACATATATATATATATATTTGTGTCATTAAAAACAGATAAATGCTGTTTTCCTTTTGATTTGAAAAAATAGTAATTGGTCATTTAATATAAGAACCAATATAGGATAAGGTTGAAAACGTTTTTAAAATTGGAAATTTGAGATAGCTTTTGAACTTGAATTACTCTTGGCAAATATGCAATTATAGTTATTTGAGAAATCTTCTAAAACGTGAATATATATTTCATATCTTTTCAAAGTATATTTACATAAAACTGCCAGATGTTAGACATGTGTGAGTGCTCATATGCCTTACAATTAGTATAAATTCCAAGTGCTTAGCATTTATATATCACCTTACAGAGAAATCAAGTATCACAAAGTTAATCGTATTTGTTAATCATTGTAGAAAGCAGGTGCATTGTTTATTGCACTTGTAGGTTGGAGAAATCAGACAATTTGTTAATCACAGAACATATAAGATTTAACATATAACATTGCATGATGAATAAAAGGAGGAGAGGGGAGAAAGGAGAAGAGGAGAGAAGACATAAAGACGTGCACACGCACGCACACGCACACACACACACATGCATGCACACACACACACACACACAGAGAGAGAGAGAGAGAGAGAGACAGAAGCAGAGACCGAGACAAAGAGTCAGAGACAAAGGTAGAAAGAGAGACAGAGAGACAGAGAGAGGCAGAGACAGAGACAGAGATACAGAGAGAGAGAGGTAGAGACCGAGACAGAGACAGAGACAAAGGTAGAAACAGAGAGACAGAGAGAGGAACTCTAAACATGCCTATTCTTCCACATAGTTTCCATGCTGATCACAACTAAATTGTGAAGCTGTGGCAGTGAATCAGGCATAATCGTTGGCCCTGGCTTTGTTCATGTGTGACAACTGCCACTGTGTACATCTGTACAGTCAGAAGGTCAAGAGGTAGAGTACACCAGTGTTCTGACGACTTCATACAAAATTACCCAGGACACAATGGCAGTTCCCTGTTCTTAAGACTTCAGTGAGGTGGGCTTCCTAAAGGAAGAGGCACGCTCTTTTACAGTTGCAGTTGGCAAGTTGAATTCTTCGTTGACCTCTGTAATGCTACTTATAAAGATGTTAATTAACTCCCCATTGGTCCATCTTACATTTCATATTGTCTTTCATAACTTTGTTTTAGCTCACAAAATGAATAGAAATAGTTAATATTTGAATGACTTATTTTACGTATTGAAACATAAAGCAACCAATTCCTAATTTTTACACATTCATGATCACCAATATTTTTATTAATTTTTATGAATTGATCTGCCTGGTAATTAAGTTGGTTTAGAGTTAGAAGTTATTCACATAGACCTACTAAGAAGACTGCAAATGAAGAGTAAATGTCTCAAGAATGTATCACTTAGTAAAATTTTCCAAGACACAGTTTCTTTGTGTAACAGCAACCCTGGATGTCCTGGACTCATTTTGTAGACCAGACTGGCTTCAAACTCACAGAAAGCCCTTACCTCTGCCTCCCTAATGCTTGGATTAAAAATGTGCACCACTATGCTAGTCTCTAACGCAATTTTTTGGTTCTATTTACTCATTGACTTATCCCCACACCAAGAATTCTTGGCACATAGTATGATAATCTTTACCAAACCCTTAGGAAAATAATCCATTATACCAAATTCATCTGGTAAATATTGTTAGTTACCAAAAATGAGAGACAGCTTTTTAAAAACAGTGTTTTCATTTTTAAGTAAGTACCTTAAACAGACACTTGAAACACGTCGTATATTATGCTGTTAAACATCAAACCAAACTCATCAATCAATTACATTTA
Organism: Rattus rattus; assembly: GCF_011064425.1. Lineage (NCBI taxonomy): Eukaryota > Metazoa > Chordata > Mammalia > Rodentia > Muridae > Rattus > Rattus rattus. The sequence goes on from NC_046156.1 coordinate 41,303,661, forward strand.
AAAAAGATCCTGAGTTCACAATGCTTATGTGAATCTCTTACGATTGTTTGTTTACTACCTGTTAAGATGAAAAGAAAAACAGTGGTGTCTAAGTGACAGGGTGGTTGTAAAAAGACAGAGCAACCCACTTACACTAAATTCTGTACAAGAAAGTAATGTTCCACACATGTCAGTGTTACAGTAACCCCACTAAACAGAACTAATCTTGGCTTATCATTAAGTTAGCCAGTACATTTTAAGATCATGGGACATTGCTTTTGTGACATAGCAACAGTATGGTTGCTAGGAAAATGTATTTCTATGTTCTTTCTTCTCTGTAAATTTAAACATGCGATTTCACTTGCTTGCTTAGCATCAGAACCCCCATCAGTATGTGCTTCTGTGACATTATCTCTGAAAAAATCAACTCCCAAAGCCTTCTATGTGCCTCCTGCAGCTTGTACTCTACATGAGCGTAGAGGAGCTAAGGGCAGAGGTGTGTGCTAAGATATTCTGCAACACTCAGCATGAATGAAAAACGTTTCATCAGTTCAATTATCACTGCAGTTATCTGCACATAGCATCCAGAGCAAGTGAGACAAGCAACTTCATAACGAAATATATAGGAGGAAAAAGTAACACAGATAAGGAGAGATCAAGGCTTCTTCTATCTTTCCCTCATGGGTACATTTTTTGTGTGTGCTTGAACTTTAGAATTCTGCTGTTTGATTAAGCTTTCCTATAACTGAATTAGGTTCCACAATTAAAGGGACTGCTGCTGGTATTTCACAGATGAAAACCTTGAATGAACACTTCCTTTCAGAGTCCCCTGCTTTATTTATGGCCATTCAGGATTCCTGGTGATTAGTAGCAAATAAGTAGTTATATTTCACAGCAAAACACACACATACCTCCTCCACAGGCCTTTGACAAATTATAATTTTCCTCTGTAATAAGAATTGTGTGTTTGGCTTAATATTATAACCCAAACTAAAAATATAAAGCCTTTTTAATATTTTTTGTGTTAAGTTGCTTTATTTGGTTAATATTACCAAGCAAACATAATCTTAAAAGTATAGTTGTTATATTTATAGCAAAAAAAAGTAGGTAACGCCTCAAATTTAGATGATTCTGGCCTTTTATTTCCTTTTACTTAAAAAGTACTAAAATTAACTCATTATGCTTCAAGATATTCTATAGGCTTTTAAACCCTGATGTTTTAAAGAGGATATTTATGGAGATCCCAAAGTAAATTATTATTGGTCTTGTGTAAATGCTTTAACATTAGAATGAATTTAGGCAAACTGGTTTGTGATTTCCTGTGAAACAACAGAGTGGCTTTCAGTCCTCACTCAGTCCTTTAATGAGTTCCTCTTATGAGAGGGGTGTCCCTCAAATGTCTGCCTGTCTCAGTGTACACATGGTCTTCAGCAAGTGGTGAAAGTAGCCACTCTCTGCTGTGTACCCACACTTGTCTGGTTCAGCTGGACCGCCATCTGCTATGGTCCTCTTCCCATTCGCTCTTGGATTGCTTTCTCAAATTCGAAAATGGTAGCCTGATTGCCCAACACTTCTCCAGATGGCTGCTGGAGCCTTTCATGTGGCATCCACCAACAACATTTGATGGCTTATTCAAAGTTCATTTAAGGTGTTTGCAAGTCAATTACTTGATCATAAATTATATCATATCAGAAATTATATTTCGGGGAAATATAATCTCAGATTTTAGGAATGGGGTAATTTGGCTTGGTTTGAGGAAAGAAAGAAAACGCATTTATATCTTTCCAAGAGCAGATGACTACTACTAAAGTGTTAGCCAGTCAAAATTGTATCTTTTTTTATTCCTCTTTATCGACTAAGATGACATTCTCATGGAAGTAGCATCCTTACATACAAACTTATCTTTGTTTCTTGAAAGACAACTGTTTGGATCATATGCGTGTGTGAGCATAATACACATAATTACATTTTTTGAATAATGAGGCAGCATAACATAGCTGTAAGGATGAATTCATAAAAAAAATGGAATCAGTAAAGGCAAAGACTATAGAACCTTTTGTGACTTGAACTATTATATGACCTTATATGACTAAAAAATGAATAAGGAAATATATTTTATCACCATTTCTTTTGCTTCTTTACTAAAGGATAACAATAGTTTGATACTTTGGGTAGCACAAGAAAATTATGATCAATGAAGTTATTTGTGAACATGAGAAGTCTAATGCTTCATTCTCTCTACCCAAATCGTAGTTGTCTAATACGACTCCCCCTTCATCCTAGTTATATCTCCTCACTTCTCATTCACACATTTGTTGGTTCACTTTGCATTTACTGAGTACACGCAATCAGTTTTAAAGAGATATAGGCAACTTAGACAGGACCATGTGTACTCAGAGAACTTTTAGGGAGAAAGAAGGCTTATGAGTCATTAATTAGAATAGAATGTGATGGGGACCTAAGAGAGTCATCATTAGGAGTACAATGCCACAGAAAGACTCCACATCAGTCCCAAGGGATCCAACATTAATGGCCCCTTCATGCTGTTTGGCGAATCACTATTTTCACAGAATAGTCTACTTAATATTTAAGATTCATTATACCTGTTCTGTGATGTCCTTTGCTTTCTGAGCAGCACATATAACTTGGTCAAAACATTAAGAAGCAAGACCTACCTGAAACAGGAAGATAAATGTCAGCTATTCTTATTAAGGTTAGGCTTGTACAAAATGTTTGTGAATTACCTCTTCTTTCTTTTTAATGTGGAAAAAATGGGAAATTGATTCGTAATTCTTTTATGTTTCCTCTTCATCACTGAGGTAAAGCTTTATTCCCATGATGTGACCAGAATTTAACCATAGCATTAAATGATGATTTTATGTCGGCTTATTTATGAGCACGGGTTCTGTGCATGTCCACAGGTGTGCATTTGTATATATGGTGGCTAGAGTACAGGAATGATGACCTTGGACACCCTTCCTTCTTAGCTGGTACCTACATTCTTAGTTTTTATTTTTGTTATTAAATTTGCTTTTTGAAGATGGTGTCTCTTAGTAGACTGGGAATTCCTGACTACGGTTGAACTGCCTGGACAAGGAACCCCGGGAACCCACATATCTTACTTCCTTGGCACTGGGATTATGAAAGCCAGCACACCCATTTGTTTGTTCATTTTTGTTGTTCTGGTGTTTGTTGCTGTTGTTTTTAATGTGGGCTCAGGAGATCAATCTCAGGTCTAGCTTATTAGCTGTCTAAGCAACTCTTTATTGATATATTGTGCAAAAATTGTTCTACAACTTTACTGCCTTAAAAGTAGCCATGAATTCTTTTCCAGTTGTCACAGAAGTCATATCTGCATTCCCAATTAAACTATGCATATATCAAATGAGATTGAAACGATATTTAGTTGATATCTGATATCTGTATAGACAGAATGATAGTATGTGGTAATCTGAATTATTATAATGAAACTGAGGGCCAAGCATGGCTGGTTCTACTCACTGGGCAGCATTCTCATAGCCTACTATTTAAGTTTAAATAAAGAAGGTGTTGTTACTGTTTGGTAGAAAAATGAAATACTAGGTAAGTAATTAGTGAGCAGATACATTAAGTAATTTTGTACTGTGTTCCAACCCATGTTTCAATCCATTAAGAATATTTGAACCAAAGAAAACATATAAGAACCATTTAAAAATGGACAAAGCCTTGCATTAGCTATATAAAACCAATTTTAATTGATTTTTTTCCCTATTAGTTTTCATTACTGCTGGGGAACTGTCGAGACACGTGTCATTGTTGCATTGAAATGTCAGCCTCTCATTCATAAGCAACAATGGTACACATGATTTTGAAATATGTTATGATTTTTGGGTCAATGCAAATATTTTAAAACAATATAAATTCCCTTCTATCCCATGTGTAGTGAGACAAAATAGGAGACTTTAACATACGGAGCCTAGTGATCCTCTAACAAGATGACTTCACGTGAAAATGCTTCTAGATGTTTTGGTGAACAATTCCTAATATTTTCTGTCTTCTCCAAATAAGTATATATTTGGGGAATTCAATGCAGTCATTGTGATAAGAAGCCATCTGAAACAGGATTCTGAGAACAGAACATCATAAGCGTACATCTGATGTTCTAAAAGACACCTGATCTCCTTATAGCGTATGACCCACGCAGGGTGTCTTACTGAGAGATCACTGCTAAGAGATGGCAGTTTCTTAGCAATATAATAACCTCTGGAGAGCATTCCATGTATTAAAAACTTTATCTGACTTCACACCGCAAAGCCGTTGCTTGGAAGTAGTTTCTTACTTTTATAATTTAGCCTTTTTAAAAAAAATGTTTCATATCTCTTCAGCAAATTTGTAATCAAAGAGAAACAGAATCTCTGAGTACAAGGCTAACTACGGAACATCCATCATTTTGCTCTTCGAAGAAAGAAAACCAAAAGAGGAAGCAGTGAATGTAGCTTAAAATATTTTGATGCCCACTAGCTTCTCTTCATCTGGTTGTTCCCTAAGCAGCAGTTTTCATAATCTTGGAAAATGTGGAATAGACACCCCTATTTCACCGTCCCCAAACTGTCCTGATCAATTTCTACCTGCCTCTTTGAAGTATTACTGTATGAAAGAGTTCAAATTCTTCATCTAATTCTTTATTAGATTTTCAATCCTTTCATTATACCACAAACTCAAAGCATGTATCACTTTTTAGTTTCTTTGATTTTTTTTGTCTTTGTTGAGGTACAGGGTTTTATACCTTGTGTATTGCTTGGCATATTGCGAAGTAAAGGAATGAGGGAGATCAAATTTACTGACCCTTTCTTCATACCTGTTATAGTTATTATGCAACCCATTTTCATGAGTGTGAAAATTATATTTTAAGAATGTTTACTAGATGCTCAAAACTTAGATGTCAATGATTATTCCCTGTGATTTTTTGATGGAAACACTTGGAACTATGTCACAGCTTCTCCAATGTCGACATGAAAGGGCCAGGTTATGACTGCACTTTGCTCTCTCCTTTAGCACCCTTGACATTTTTATCAGCTTCAGAAGAGGAGAAATGAATGAGAAAATATGCCGAGTTGACACACAGAGGGATATTTCAATAATGAAGAAATGTGTCAGTTTACTATACCATACGCAGATTGTTCTTTCAAAATATCAAGAAACTGACATGAGGCATAGTTAGTGTTTGAAGTTCTAAAATAAAATACACTTTGTGTATGGAACTGTATGGTGAAACGGGTTTATCTCCATGGGAGCTACGAAAGGAAATGCTAGTACTGTAGAGGTACCACCCTTCAAATGCATGTGTCTCTAACATGGCTGGTGTCTTATTATTAACTGCAATTCTACTTAGAAGGCCACAACTTTCCTTTGTAAGACCAATTTCAAAATGTGTCATGCATTCCTGGGACTGCCCTGATTAAGTTGAAACGTTTACTTGAATGGTGGGAAAATGCTAACATATTTACGTCTAGTTTCCTTGATATCGCCTGAGGGGTTTAATGATACCTCATCCCTTAGCTTGCTTCTTGGAGGAGGAAACTGTATTGATGCTTCACCACACATCCTGTAACATTCTGGAGGCACTCCCCATTTTGCTTTACGTCATCCATATTTTCATCTACGGAACATAATGAACATGTGCAGCTAAATTCAAATTTCATAACAACCAGAACCACGATGACTGAATTTCACATCATCCTCCCTCTGTGCTTCACGGACCTGGTAAGTGTAAGACCTTCCTTTTTGTATCAGTAGGAACTGTGTTCGGTGACTGAAGTTATGGGATGGGAGGAGGCCAGGCAAACACGATAGAAGCTCATCAATGGCAGTAAAGATATTCCACCTGTGGCAGAGACTTTACAGTATTTTCCTTTGCAAAAAATATAACTGCTCTGGGGTTATTTGTAATTGTTGAAAGTTAAAGTAAGATTCACTGCTAAGTTCTGCAGCTACAGAGAGAAGCAAGAATAGAACAGAGTTTGACTAATTCCCAAAGAGGCATTTGTAGACTTCAGGGATCTTTGCTGCTTGCTTTAAGGGGACACAAAAGCAGCGGGATGGAAAGAAAGAGCAAACAGAGGCTTTTATAAAGATTAACCTTACGTCCTTCCCCTCCTGCACTGCATGTATGGGTAGAGGTGACAGTATCTGTAAACAGAATTTTGTTATTTATAAAACGGGATGAAGAACAAATAAGGTGCATAAAATCCTTCTAAGTGAAATGAAATAGTGGCCAAGGGAACTATTGTGCACAGTGCACATAACATGGTAGGAACTCCATAAATTGTAGCTATACTCACAGTGATTATTTGCAACTAACACTTAATTTATAGGTAATCATTCCCAGAGCATAAATAAGTTCAGAGCACTCCAGTGTGAGATAATCACGTGGACAGGAGAGCTCATCTTAGCCTGGGAGAATGCCACATTGTATGGGCAGCACCCTTCTGCATCCAGTTTAGAAGTAGTTAACCTAGTCATGTAAGATGATCTTGAGATTGGCAATCGGGTCATATTCTCAGTTCTGTGTGGGGAGGTATCTTCAGTCACAGTTTGTATGTTAGAAGTTCAATTGATGTTCTTGTGAAGACGAGATTGTTTTTGGGATGAGGTAGAAGTTTTCTTGCAGGATGACAGCAGAAACAGCCTTGTAATCAAATCTACACAGGAAAAGAAACAGCCGTGGCCCTTGTGCAAATAAAAAGGCACATGTGAATGTGAAAAAATCCGTTATTTTAAGGTTGATGTAAATATTAGTGTTAATAGCTAGACATAAAGTTGGGCTCTGAGTTTCTACTTCTGAAGGAAGAAAAATAATCCCCTGTGTGCATGTTGTGTTATCCTGAAACGGCGCTTTTATATCAACTAAAACATTAATGTGGCTAATAAATTAACTCTTATAAGATTGGCTAGCCACTGATTGAGGAATAATAACGTTGCAAGTAAACTTTATGTGGACAAGAAATGTTTTCCTAGTGATCACTTTTGTCACTATAGTTATGATAACAATGACAAATTCGTGAGTAGGACCACATACATGCTGACCCTCTCTCGAGCTTCAGGGAGATAACTATGAGCAGGGCTTCTGAGGGAGGAACAAAGCTGTCGTACTGAACTGAGACTGAAGGATTCTTACAGTTCCATGTCTCGGGGTTATTTGCATTTTTATTTTTTATTTACTTCCGGCTTCCCGAGACACAGGCTTTGAAGTCATGACCGTCTGTCCCTCAAGGACACGAGTGTGTACCACTGTATCCGGTACACTGTGGTGAGGTGCTTTAAAGTAAGAGGAACTAACGCAGACAACCACTTGTAACTCTTACAGCCTTAGATTTCAACTCCCATTCTATTATCAACTCGAAAATGACAATTTCAGGGTAGCCTTTTCTTACACATGGGCCCAGAATCTATCAGGACACAGGAACAAGGGTGTGGACAGGGTGGGTAAGGGTGAGGGTAGCAGTTGGGGAGATCACACCCCCTCTGAGTCCCAGTTTCAACTATTAATCAAATCAGTATCAGAAAGCAATGGAGGATTTTGGAATGAGCACAGGGTAATATTTCACACTGGCAGACTGTTCTTCCTAACCTTTCAGGACAGCATAAATTTAGTTTTGATTTTAACAAAACATCTCAAATTCAGAACTGGAGCCCCACTATTTTACAGAAATGAAATACTAGAAGTGCCTTCCGTGAGGTGACATAAATAATATTCGGAATGAGCTGGTTTTGTTTTTCAAGTTAAGGATACTTTTAGTACTTAACGCTTATCTTTGGCATTTTTCTTCATCCATATGTTATTTGAGATTGACAAATGTATTTAGTGGACTTTAATCCCCAGGATCTCAATTTTACAAACATTTAAAAGATATAGATTCCAAATTTCTTTTGAATACTGAAGTTCCTAGGAAAGACAGGATAATAGGACTCCCAGTGAGCATCGCATTACACAGTGGAGCTCAGAACGCATCGCTGTACACCGAGAGTGGACATTTACAGCTCTCAGCTTTCTACTGTCGGACCACGACAGCATGGCCACTTGAAGAAATGAACAGAGTAAGTGCACAAGAACTCGCAGAAATCAAGACCGCATTAAACACCAAGTGCACTTCCATGACATAGATTTGTAGCAGAAATGTTAAATTTGTAGCAGAAATGTTAAATTTGTTCTACTGAGAAACGCACATAGATGTTTGTTGATTCAAATTAGATGCCTTGGGGAAAATTTAATAACCTTAGCAAAAAAACTTATTAATAATTTAAGAATCACCATCATCATAAATCACTTGTACAGATATGGATGTGTTCAATACATACATTTACTAATATATAAATAATTCTGTAAAATCTACTACTCAAGGAACTTAAAACTTAATGCATTGTTTAAAAAAAAAGTGGCCATATGGCTCTGCTAGAGAAAGTGATTTATTATGTATATAGCAAAGGGAAAGAAAATGCTTTTTCTTAGCATGAATTTTAATACTTAAATTTAGTATAATTTTCTATTACAGTAAGCATTGAAGAAAGTTTCATATGGATGTCCCTCTAACACCCTCCCAAATGGAGAGACAAATAAAGGCAGAAGTTAATTCTTTAAAACAAACCCTACATTGAAAATTATATAGGTTTCTGTTTTTTCTTTTTTGTTTTGTACAAATATAGTCCTATTTTTATACTAATAAACAAGTGGCATCAAAGAGACAACAAACAAAAACAAAACAACAAAAAAAAACTCTGTCATCTCCACGCTCCAAATGTGATTTCGGCAAATAGTTTATAATTAATTTAGATCAAATTTTTGACTGCAAGTAAATAAGACAATGGTTCCTTCAGCAGACATCAGCTTTCCAAAGAAAGAACTATAAATCCCAATTGAGAATTATCAAAATCATTGTTTTACAGTTATAAATGTGTCTAAATAAATTTAACTTGTATACAAAGCATCCTTCTGAGATACCTGAGCATCCAGGCTAAAAATTAAGAATTCAGGATAAACTACAATTAAAGATGTAAGTAAAAAATTACCATCTGATCTAAAGTTTCTTTTAGGAAAAGCAGAGCATAACCCATGAAAGGTAAAAGATGATAGCTCTGTGTTTTAATGTTATTTCTACATCGAATTAAGATACTGAGTCACAGTTGAGATCACACATATTCTAAGTGGTTATTTTTCTAAGATAATAAAGATTAGCATGTGGCGATGTTTTGATATAGTCCAGCTTTGATTTGCAACTTTAATTCTCATTCATTTGTTTATGAAGAGAATTTGGAGGAGGGAGATGCAGTTCCATTAGCTCAGTTAAGAGTACTTGCCTAGCATGCAGGAAGGCCCTGGGGCCAATCTACATACAGCACTGCACAATCGTGGCATGGTGATGCACACTTGTCGTCCCAGCAGTCAGGAGATGGAGGTGAAAGGTCAGAAATGCAAGGCCATACTTGGCTACATAATGAGTTTCCAAGGACAGAGTAGAATATATAAGACCCTGTCTCAAAAAAAAATAGGATTTTATTTATTGATCTTTAAGTTTTACAAATACTATGAATAATAGAAGAGGATTTAAATTATTTGAATATTGTTTAAATTAGCAACTAGAGATGCTGTTTAATGACTTTTCCTGTTTTATTAGCTTTTGGTGGAATTATTTACACCAGCATTCCAGTTTCATGGCTTCATGAATCACCAAGCTAATATCAGAATGTACACAACTCATTTGGAGCCCCCCCCCCAAAAATCTTGTAGCAGTGTAATATTTCGGAATTCTACTTCCATGTAATTTGAGGTCAGTGCTAAAAGTATGATTTTGCCTTAAATTCACCAGTGACCCAGTTGTGCCATTACAGTTGAGATGGATCAAAGAGAAAGAACTGGAGTAACAGAAATAGAAGCATTTCAGTCAGTGCAAGGGCTACAACGAAACCGTCCTGATGTGATACAGAAATCTTAATAGCATTCATCAGGAGTGTGTGCATTCGCCTTTACTCATATTTACTTCCTTAAATCCCTTCAATTATCTTAGCTGGACAGTCACACATTTCACAAATACTCTGTTCTTTTGAAACAATGCAATATAGGCCTAGAGAACTGGCTTAGTGGTTAACAACACCTGACACTTTTCCTGAGAACTGGGACTAGGTTCCCAGCATCCCCATGGCAGGTCAGAACCTTCAGTGACTCCAGTCCCAGTGCACCCATCACCCTCTTCTGACCTTTATGGACACCAATCATGACCATGGCACACACAAGACGCACATAGAGAACATAATGAAGTAAATAAATCTTTTAGAAATGCAATTTAAACACTAATTATGAATTTAGGAAGAAGGAAATAAAACAATTTGGGAAGATCGTCAATGCTTACACGAGAATGGTCAGTATATTAAAGTCAAATCTATTTTAAAATTCAGTCTTATTATATAATGCCTCTTTTTACCATATAATTTCTATCTATTTACCGTATTATTTACCCTGGCAATAATTCTAATGCCATCCACTCTAAATATTAAATAGTAAATTTTGAAAGAGAGATTATGCTGTATTTATTGTATGAAAACACATTGAAAACATGAACTGTTTAAAACTCAGAATCTTAATTCATATAAAATAGTGTATTTAGTGGTTTCATTGGTCATAATTCCCTTTTAGCATTCCCCTGTTTGTAAGTATGTTAAGACTTTCAAAAAAGCGTAAGCCAAGAGTACTTCATGAAATGTTTGATCAAATTGTACAGCATTGTGAGAAATCAGAAGAGAGATGTTAAGCTATTGTTTTATTGTTGATAGGATCATATACTTAATAACTTCCAGCTTTCAAGACAATAATTTACATTCAATTCAAAATTCAAACTCATGAGTATAAGGTGATTGGCAGTACAGCCCTATCAAATGCCAAATTTGTAGGTTAAAAAAAAATCTGTAAATTTCTTGAGAGGTCACAGTGTACTTTGTGATGTTAATGAAGTTTACAATCTGACTTTTCTTTTATAGAATGTTTCAAATAACAGTCTTCACATTAAAACCATATGTGAAACATTTACAGAGGAATGGTAAGTGAACGTCTAGAAGCATATCATCCAACCAAAAGCAAGCTGAAGCCATCACTAAAATCGAAGACAACAGAAGGTGACTTTGACAACTCTACGTCTTAAGCATCTCTCTGCCTAAATAGGAGCTGCTTGCTGCTTAATTTGAACCCTTCCTGCAGGTAATATTCCCCTTGTCTAAAATACTAATACAGAAACCTTTAAATTAGTGTCTATTGGACTTAAAAACAGAATCCATCAAGTGATAGGCCTCCCAAAACGGTTTCATTGTCAGATCTGGTTAATCTGAAGTGCATTATCTTCAAATGTTAACTGTTGAGAGACTGGAGCTCTTTTCCTGTCTATAAGAATGCGTTGAGTTTCTGACATGGCTCCTGACTGTTGCAATATCAAAATTGAGTGTGCATAGAATGTTTCGGTACTGTGTCCCTCCCCTTAGTGCTCAAGTTCACGAACAGTGCTGCTCACCTCTACTGTGAAAAAAACAGGTTTCTATCTTTAAAGTAGGTCTTTGCTCCTTGACTTAGATTGGGAATATATTTTGAAGGGAAGATCAATTATACTTTTCGTGACATAAGTAGCTCACTAGTAATGAATAAGAGTAAAAGCATAACGTCTGAGAATACAATCTTAGAGATTGTATCAGTATAATGAAGTTGAACATTGAGAAGCTATGTAAATTCTCATTTAGTACTTTATATCATTCTTTGAGCTTTCTGCTCAGACCATTAGATTTATATTCTTATATATCGGTAAAGACTGGATTAAAAAAACTAAGAAATATGATCAACAAATCTCTGTTAAAGATTCTGCCATTAGGGGCTAGAGAGATGGCTCAGCAGTTAAGAGCACTGGAGGGTCTTCTAAAGGACCCAAGCTCAGTTCACTGCACTCAGATGGCAGCTCGCCACTGTGTATAGCTCTAGTACTAGGATATCTGACAGGCTCACACACACATAGAAATAGGCAGAACACCAGTGTACATAAAATAAAAATAGATCATTAAAAAAAATAGAATAGCTTGGCTTTCAAAAGAGATTCTGACATTCTGTCCTGTGTGTGATTCCGTTGATATTCTGACGTGTGCAAGAAGACTGCTTAAGGGGGAAAATAAGGTTTAGATAGAAAAATTCCAGCTACATTTTTCAATCAGTCACTTCCACATTATTTCCAAGGCAACTTAACTTTCTTATTCCAGTTAAACATGAACTCTAAGGCTTGCTAATAATCTTAAAATAGAGAATGATGTATTCATAATTCTGTTGTTCTTTTGGATTTTACACTGTAAGCAAGAGAACAAGCCGTTGCAATATTAATTATCTGTTGGTGCCGGGGATTGAACCCGAGACCTCACGGACGCTTGTCAGGCAGTCTACAATGCCTGAACTTTGTCATCACTCCTCTTCCTTGAAATGAGAGCTGTGTTTTACGTAGTCTAAGCTTTTCATATCTAGTATTTACATGAAAATTTAAATAACATGGTCTTTGTGTGAAGAGCACACCACAGGACTTCAGTTCAATAAACTTCCACAATAAGGACCTGATATAATTACTTAAGCAGTAATATCCCTTTCACCATAGAAGCATGGCTTTACTACATTGTTATTAAATGGACTTCTAATACACATGCTAGGGAAATGTACTTTATGCTACTATATTAGGTGAGAATTTTGTTAGCATACAAAGAATTCCATCACGGCTATCCTCTTATAGTAAGATTTTAGGAACGTGCTAGATGAATGAGAGACTTTTTAATCAGGCACACTTAGCATAATCTCTCCCTCCCTGCTTCTCCTCCTCCCTCCCTCCCTCCCTCCCTCGATCTCCCTCTCCTTCTTCCACTGAGTATTAGATACCTTGTATGAGGACAAGCTGCTTATCCAACCTTTTAACATGGGATGGATCAAAAACAGTAGAATAAAATGTGGGCAACTACTCCAACCAAAATAATTAAAAATCAAATTAAAAGCTAAGTTTATATCCTGGAAAATACTCAACTCCATTCATATTATCATAACTCCAAAGATATCAGTAACAAAATGCTCTATGGATAATATGAGCATTATGTAAGCTCAGTGTGAATAAACTCCAAAATAAAGGGAATGTGTGGTGATTTATTTTCCAAATAGAGATCTTTCCAAGTCAGGCAAGTCATGACTTTTTTATTTAAAAGTATCTATTATTATAGCTAATACTAAGTTCTAATTGTTCCGATTGTGAATCTATACAGAGAATAAAATATTGGGGTCAGTGTTGCATAAAATCTGACTTTAATTGTGATTTAAAAATAAAATCAATAGAAGCAGTGATTCTATAATTATTAAGGTTGTTATCATAACAAAATTGCTAATATAAAAATCAGGCTTTTTCTGTGAGAGGAAAAAATGCTATCCTTTCTCTTTGTCCTATTTAGTGTTGTCTTGGTTTCCTTTCTGAAAGACTGCGTGCATGCCAGAACTGGAAAAGAAAAGACAAACCTGTTTCTAGAAAAGACTTTTGTTTTCATTGTATCTGTGACGTATAAGTGTCTGTTGGTGAATAGCGACCCCAGCAACAATCACCCCATACAATTTAATATTTGCTATTAGCTGCACATAGTAAGTTCCTTGAAAGGAGGCTGTGGCTTTGCATTCTTTTGAATCCCCCACAGAGCTTGTAACAGCTTGGTTCTAAGAAGTCTTACAAGCCATGAATGCTTTAAGGGCAAAGTCTGTTCATTATTCCATGGTAACCCTGGAAGTTAAACGAATGCCAGGTATATGTAAGGTACTTAATAATTGTTGGTAGATCTGAATGCATGCTTCCTGAATAGACGATGCAGGATAGATACTGATGTATTCTGAAAGACATTCTAACTCTTGAATGCACACGTTGATTTATCTCAGCGTGATAGTCGATTGTTGAAAAATATAAAGGTTGGAGAGGCCAAGTGTGGTTGCTTTAAGGCAGATACACTCGATTAGCATCATTTTGGCTACAGCCTAATTATTTTGCCTGTGCTTTTACTATTGTAGAAAAAAAACAGGCTTCTGTGTGAAAGAGTGTTTTCTTGTGTGGTTTTACACGATGTAGACAACTTTGCACACATTGTTTTTCTTTGAGATGGGGGGTCTCACTCTGTAGCTCTGGCTGGCCTGGGAGTCATTATGTAGACCAATCTGACCCCAAACTCACAGAGCTCTGCCTGTCCCTACATGCCCTGGGATTAAGGGTGAGCACGATTGTGCCTGACACACTAATGTTCTTTCAAATAGGTGCAGCATCTGTTGCTTGTAATATATTTAATATGTAATGAGTGGAGAAATGGTTAAAGATGTAATTTGTTCTGCTTAGAACCCTGGGGAGAAGTTTTATAGCCTAGGAAGGAAACTTTGGGACTATAGGCACTTTCCTTGTTTTTTCTTTCCCTTTAGTTCAGATTTTTGCCTTAAAACCCCCAGGGGTGATCAACTCTATCCGTTCAGTGATAGAAGATGCATTAAAAAGGAAGGACACGTATAGAATGCAGTGACAAAACTGCTTTGGATTACTTTCACTTCTCACTGACTGCTTAGCTCCACGTACAAGGTGGGACCAGGGCAGCGTTTGCAATAGCAGTGTCCTCCAAAATGTCGAAAACTCAAGTGTTTTCCCTGGCAGATCATGGACATAGCCCTATATTAACAGAAGTCACTTAGAGCTTCTTAATTTCAGAAACAAAAGGTAAGAAACACAAAAAGGGAAGTTTTGCTATTCATGTTTTTAAAATATTGATACAGTAACCACCACACCCCCTATAAGACACAAATGAGATTTCTTCTAGGCAGGCTCTGCCCACCAGAGCATCCTAGAGCTCTTACTTCAAAGTACTTCTTAACAACAGATAGAAGGAGAAACTGGAAGCCGGAAAGGCTTCCTGTCTGCTCTCTTCTCTACTCTCACCTCCACAGACTGAATTACTGCTGTGAGACGACATACTGCTATGTTAATGTAACTTAAAATTTTACAGCAGGTTGTATGCCCAGAGGCACATTATGGGACTACCTGTAACTATCTAATTCCGCTGAAAATAATAAATAATTGTGAAGGATCCTCAGAGTAGATATGAATCATGTTGCTCATTCCCTCTGATGTGAATTCTGCTGGATAGAAGGAGATTGGGAACTGTACTCTTTCCAACAAATATGAGTAATCCTTCTGCCCACAAAGGAGTCTGCTCAATGCTATGCCAGACACCTGGGTGCCAGATCTACCCAGCCGTGTGTGTGTGTGTGTGTGTGTGTGTGTGTGTGTGTGTGTGTGTGTGTGTGCGTTCAGATTTTATAATCCACCTGGAAAAATTACCACATAGCAATTGCTTAAGATAGCACACTAGTTCATTTAAGTACCTTAAAAAAATCATTTTACAGTACAGAATGCTATTTTGCTAGTCTCTATACAACTTGTTTTCTCTATGAAGATTCCTTTACATATTTTAATGGAAATAGAATGTCAATGAGAATATCCTAAGGATTCTAAGCATTTAGGGTGTGTGTGTGTGTGTGTGTGTGTGTGTGTGTGTGTGCGCACACATTTCTATATGCATGTGGAAACTGGATATTAACTTTGTGTGTCATTCCTCAGGTACCATTCACATTATTTTGTGTGATAGTGTCTCTTATTGACCTGACACTAATCAAGTGGACTAGGCTGATGGGCCATGGATTCTCCCAAATCCACCTGTTCCAGTCTTTCTGGGACTGGGATCATTAAATTTCTCTAGTGTCCCCTGTCCCTAGGATGAAGCAAGCACTTCGCTGATTGAGCTACCTCACCAACTCTCAAGTCGTTCTTATTTGTGGGACAGGATTACTATGTGAATTTTTAGCACTGCTAAACAATCTTGAGTTTTTATGGATTGAAAGGTAGAATTAACCTACAAAGTAAATGTATTTCTTACTGTATTTTCACAAGGTAGAAAGGGACTTGATGATCAGTGACTAGCCAGAAGCTACATATTCTTTGCTACCATAGGCTGAGGAAATTACAAACATACACACTACACACACGCGCACACACACACACACACACAAACACACACACATAAACACAGACACACAGACACACACAGATACACACACATACAGACAAACACATACACACAGACACACACACACAGATACACAGAGATAAGAGAGGTGGGAGTATGTACATTTCAAAAATTGCTCTAATTGTTCACTTGGGCTGAAATTGTATACAAACTCTTTTTAAATGGGGATTTTGGTACTTTTATTTTTATTTTTGACAATTATTTTTAATTTTTGAGTTTTTGAAGTAATATTGTATCTCCCTTGTCTTTCCTGCTTCCAAACCCTTCCTATAATATTGTATGTAAGCTTTATGAATGAACGTACTTTTTTAGTCTTAGAAAGGGCCTAAATGCTGCTCTCGGATTGTAAGTCTGATTACCCTTCTCCACAGTGATCACATGGCATTAAACTACTACACATAAATTACCATTGAAGTACTGAAGATTGGATTCTCGGCGGTATTAAAGTTGACATTTCCCTTTTATTTGTACTGCACAAAGGGTTAATAAGGTTTGCATAACCTTAGTCTTTGATGGCTTTTCAGCAGGCGAGTTCAGGATTGCTGCCAAAACAGATTTTAACCCTTTTAATCAGACTGTGAATAGCCATGGTGCACACAGACCAGAGGATTGTACACAGAAGGCAGTATAGCTCTGAATGCAGTTTGACCTGATAGCCAATCAAGGGAATGTTCCTAGAGACGCTTGCCATTTGGGTTGCTATGGTGAGTTTTCATATTTTGTGGAAACCACTGCTAGATGTCTTAAAATAGACCTTTGCCAAGAACAGCATTGGTCCAGCCGCATATGCTGGCAGCACATGGCAAGGTTGCTCAGTTCCCTTCCTTTGTTTTTCGCTCTCCCCCATGGGGCAACTGCTCTAGGCACCAGCCCACTAGTCTGGCAGGCTGAGAATCCAGGAACTTGCTGCTAATTACAATGTTGACAATTCCCAACCTGTTTACAGGCGCCAGCAATCAAACTGCATCCTCTCAAGTGAACCAAAACGCACTCTCTGGCTTCAGCTTCCCAAGGTTCCAAGCTGGCTGTATTAATTACTGTTAACTTAAAACTGTACACTGTTCAGAGGCACCTTAATTAGCTGGTTTGAGGATTGAAAGCTCTCCATTCCACATTTTAACGTATTCTAGTTTTGAGCAAATTTATGTGACTCTCTCAAACATCCTTCTGTGGACAGCAATGTGATTGTTTTAGGTGTGGTCTCTCACAGCCAATGTGGCCACGGTATTACTTTAAATCCAGCATCAATGTAAACAGAAAGAAAATATTAATGTCTTTCCTTTCTTTTTTCCCCTTGTTTTCTTTTTATTTATATCTCCAGTTTTTAAATTTGGATTTGTCTTAGAATTAGAAAATCAATGGGTATAATTCTTTGCACTTATCATGTCACAAACAGTAAGTTGTTCTAGCATCCTTTTGTCTTGGCGTACAAGGTACATATGTATTCCATACATCTTCCTAGGGAATCTCCACTTGTGACGTGTCCTCTGATGAGACACAACAGTCTTTCCCCTATAATAACAAATCTCTTCGTCTTTGTAAGTCGGGTGACCACAGAGATGAATCACCCTCCGAGCCCCCAAAGTGCTAGGCACTCACAGGTAGGCTGCGTACGCCTGCCTGTGGCAGAGCCCCACGCAACTGTCACAAATAGCACAGCAGAAGTAAGCAAGCCCTGTGTAAAATTGAGAACTTTATTTTGACTCTGAATTATTCCGAGAGCCAATCTGTCTTCCTTTATTCAGCAAGAAAGCTTTGAATACCTACAAAATCTAACAGAAGGAGAGTAATTATAATTTTATATTGTACATTAGAAGTGGATTGTAAGTTAGGCGAGTGGTTCATGCCTATAATATCAGTATCTGAAGTGATGAGGCAGGAGAATCTTGAATTTGAGCCATATCAGCAAAACCCTATTTCATCACACACATACACACACACACACACACACACACACACACACACACACACACACACACTCATGCATGATGTATGGTCACGTGGTATTATTTACATCCTTTTGTATGCAAACATCACCGGATCGATGCTAATAACCTTATTTTAAATTCTCTCAATGTGCAAAACCACTTGAAATTAGAGTAAGAGATTTAAATCAATCCATTAAAAGAAGTTTCTTCATTTTTTTTAAAAATTGGCCTATAAAATTTTCCCAGACTTATTTATAAAATAAGTATAAGCACACTGCAGGTCTTTTCATATATTTGGTGCATTTACACCTGTATAGATCATCTGTGAGCTTAAAATGTTCAGAGTGGTATAAAATTGGGTAAGAAGTATGACGGGTATTAAAAGGAAGTAGGAAGTTAGATCAGACAGTAAGAAGAGCAAAGCCATCAGGAACACTCTGTATTGAAATTCCCTGTGCTGTTTTAGGAGCATGGCTTCGAGGAGGAATGACATACAAGTTCGGTATTTATTCAGGCTGTCATGAAGATGTTCTTTCGGTTCTAGGGCTGCGTAAGTAAAATCTAGGAATTGTATTAAATGGCCGAGATGCTTCTCATAGCAACTAAACTGTGAAGTTATTTTAGGCCTGTCCTAAACTCATGGAATTTTGAATTCTGTGTGGATAAGAGACTGAGGAATAGTTCTATCTGAAGAAAATCAGGAACCAAGAGCCCATTCTGTGTCTCTGCAAATAAAGGTTACAGTGTAGAAAGAAGAGTGTCCGTCTTCTGTATCTTTACTTGGTAAAGTTAATTAGTAAATAGTCTTCCTCCCTAAAGGGGAAACTAATTGCACTGAGTAGAAAAACTAAACTCATAAAACACGACTGCCTGCTCCTTATATCTGGAAATATTGCTGATAAGGTCTTACAAATTTTCCTGGTTTACCTGCTATCAAAGTGTGATTTAAATATAACATGCTTTCCAGTAGAATAAAATGATTAAAATAAAAAGTCTTTATTTGAGTGTAATCCCCTCCCCCTTAGCCAAGCTTGCGTTTTCAGAGAGATGATGTTTCCTGTGATTTGAGAAACATTATCATGCCAGAAGGAATATTTATACATGCAAGCTAGGCCCATTGTGTGTTCAGATGATTCAGATTATTTTGAATGTGAAGTTCTATATATCATGATGTGAGTTTCTGCTTAAATAAAAACAGCAAGAATGCTCAAATATCGTTTAAAGTCACATTATGAAGTAATTCCTTCTACACTAATAAATTATATAAACTCATGATTGGCCACTGCCCATTACAGCTGGAAAAGAGATGCTGAATTTGAATAAAGACAATCATTCTAAAGTTTCCCGGAATTTGTGTTTTTTCTAAGGGGTATTGATGCCAATTATTAACTCTATCAATAAAAGCTCCTGCCACAATTCCTTAACTGTTAAATCTCTCACCTCAAACTGCAGATTCTTTTATGCAATCTACACCCTGAATATTGTTATCATGATCTATCTGTATCCCTCAACTCTTGTCCAGTTCAGTTTCTCTCTACCCAAGTTTCCATATTCAAATGTGAAACTGTCTTCAAAGGGTAACATTGGATGCTACTTTTAAGAAATGTAACGTCCACAGATAACGGAATCCTGTTTGTGGTAAACATTCTTCTTTCCCTCTGTCTTCATCTTTCAGAGTTCTGCAGCTGGCATTCGGGTAACTACTTCCGCCATCAGAAAGTACCCGGATGCGGTCTAATACAAGGACAAATAAATGGCTTTAAAGCCTTATGTTTCTGCTCCCTGGAAGCTAAGTGAAATTGGTTGTTAACGAAAGCTCTGTGCAAAATTTTAAAATCTATCCTCAATGTATTAAATGGACGAGCTTTATAATATTATTGACTTACAATTGGACAGTTTGTAAATGATCTGATCGAAGCAACAGCTAACAAAGTGTATTGTCTTCGTTTTTAGAGAACGGATATTATATTCTTGGAGATTAACAATGTACTTACTTATAGTTATTGTGCTTGGGATACTCCGGAATGTCACAGCTTTCAAAAGAAGTGATAACCTAGTCTGCTTCCCTAATAAATGGTGGAAAACATTTTAACAATTGTACAGATCCCTAAGCTATGGAAATGTAATTATTATACTATGTGATATAAACCTCTATTGACTGACAGTTTGTTTATGAATATTACAGGTAGTTATAGTTTTAATTTTAAAGAAAATACAGTAAGTGATGGGTCCATGAAATGATTTCCCATTATTGTAGATTAAAGAGTTGTTTGCAATTTAACAAATAAGTCAACTTTGAACAAAATGTCTTTACAGATTTTTCGATTATATACGAGTTATATATGAAGAGAAAATGGGTAAGCAAATTTGAGAATTAGAGTTTATGTTAACATTTAAATGCATTCCACACCACAACCAATTTTATAGAATAGCTACTTTTACAATGTTATTAGAGAAGGGACATATAAGACACTGATATCAACATATATCCTAAAAACAATTAATGTTTTCAGTCAATTGATTTGTATTTTTGAATACCTACTACGTGTCAGATGGTGTAGTTGCAACTGTAACAGTTCATCCTATAATATTCTACTTAAATTTTTCACACAAATATTGATCCTGTAAACAGAATAAGGTGCTAATACCACATTGTACTCCCCTTTAAAAATATAATTAAATTTAACAGTGTATATTTTTTAAAGGATATTAAATTTAAGAGTATAAACATTCTACAAAGCTGAGTGCTTATTCTCTCTCACACTATATGTACAGATATAAATTTATACATATATAAAAATATATGTTTGACAAAGTATATACACATATGTGTGTGCATCTGTGCGTCTGTGTGTGTGTATTTGTGACTTTGAACAGAGTTGCTTGTGATTTGCTCTCATTATGCAGAAATACTCCTGAGACTGTTAGTGTTCAGGGAGTGTCTAGCCTATCATATGGACACAGAGATAAGAGAACTTCCAAGATAACCCATGAGGATGAACTTTAAAATTTTTAACATTTTTTTGTGATATAAACAAGTAAGTTCAGGGTGAAAAGGTTTTGGGCATTTTCCATTTGTTTCATGTTTTAATAATTAAATAAAAATAATTAAGAGTCTTGAGGATCACTTTGTCTGATGTAAATGTTTCTCAGTAGCTCTGAAACATCTCAGTAATAGCTTTCATCTGCATTTCATCTGTATGGGAAAGGAGGGGTAGGACTCAGACAAAAGTTTAAGAAGGCTAAAGCATTTTATACTGGATTCTGAAAGCCTCAGAAATCGGAGGCCTTGAAAGCGTCTAAACCGAAATCTACTGAGGAAACCAATGAGGATCAAGAAGCTATTGTGACAGATTCTTGTTCAATATAGAGTCTGCATTCAGAGGAAGGTTTTCTAGTTTTTATCCCAAAGTCTTTTCAAGCATAGGACATACTGTTTCCCTATGATAAGTGTGATTAGAGCTTATGTGATTAAAAAAAAAAAAGTCTGAAGGTTTTCCATAGGACTTAACCTTGAACTTAATTCTTTGATTTACCTTGCCTGGTAAAGACAATCGCAGCCTATTAAAAGAATGGCTATGAAACAAAGTGCGTGTGAACCTCAGTTCAGAATCATGCTGTAACATGCATGCTTTGACTTTCGTATGAAAAACTACACGTATAATTTAAAATCTTACTCTAAGATGTTTTAATCAGGTAGGAAATGATTTTTCTAGTGATATTTCTGATGAAATATTAATTAATTAATAACTTTAAACTTGTGACTTCTCAGTTGACCTAAGTTGACCATACATGCTCAATAGAAAAAAAAGGACATCATTAGTTCTTATTAATATGTAGAATAGCAACAATATGAACAGAAATTAAGAAATTATTAATTTTCTAAGGATGTATAACCATGATAAAAATTGTATCATCTCTATGTCATTCAAGCTGTAAATCTGTACTACTTTAGAGTTACATAACTGTTGCCTTCACTTTGGAGCACAATAATGCAAACTGTGTATGAATCAAGAGTATAATATTAGTGATTAGATTGTGATTCTGTCTTTTTAGGTTGAAGTTAAGTGGGTGAGATTCAGAAATAAGGCAACAAAGGAAATGTAATGAGGCTTGTTTTACATTCTTAGAATTGAACATTGAATTAGTGGAAGGGTGGATTTGTAGATTTGAAAAACTTCTGATTTCAGCTCTCCCCATATATGTGTTTATTTACAATACTGTGGATTAGTATGATACTTTAAAGGTGTATTTTCACAAACGCCTGTACAGATGTCATCAGATATTTTAATTGTCTTTGAAAATCAGGTTCTCTTACTTAACTTATATCATAATAAATCAGGATATAACAGAATTCCGACTTAAGATATTTAATCACAGATTTGACATCTGGATAGCAATGCAAATATCACAGTGTGTTTCTTTTATTGCTACTCTTTACTCAATAATCAACTAATTAATGAATTCAAAACCCTTTACAGGGAAATGTAAAACTTTTCCATTTTTCTTTTTGTCTCATACTTTTGCATATTGATTGCCATGCCTTTTTACTTGAAAGGGTTATTTTATACCTTCCAGCAAAATGGTATGAAGCATTCTTCAATTCCATCCAAGGCTTCTAAATAATGATTCAACATACAGGCACTCTAAGAGAAAACAAACATTTACACACACACACACACACACACACACACACACACACACACAAAGAAACCGTACTATAAAATGTGTTGCTTAAAACTTACTTATCCATTATGTTTATAATTGTGTAAGTACCTACAACTAAGAAAGGATTCAAGTATTCTGAGATCATTGGTAACGTTTTTAAAGCAAATTTACTTTGTAGAATGCATGGCTATCTAACATTCTGATAATAGCCTTTTATCATATCTAATACAAAGAAAACCATATCTGCTTAGTGTAAGAAGATGATGAGTAATGGTTCTCAGCTTCCTCTTATCTCCTCTGTGGCCTCGTCTTTCCCCACTGTTCTACACAAAGTGCAAAGGTAGTTCCTACCCTTCCCATCACAGTCATGCTCATTTCCTCTTTTTTCTATTAAAAATTTACCATCATCAAAATGAAATATAATGAGAGAAAAAAAAACAACACAATTGATGGATGTTTCCACCTCTCTCATGTTCCTCTGTCAATGCTTTTGTTTGTCTACACTGCAATCAGGAACTCCCGTTCTAGATTCACACTAGTGAGATATCAGGAATTTGTTCTAGAGTTGACCATGGCTTCAGGAAATATGACTAGTTATTGAATAGTATTTTATGAAAGTCACTAAATAGATTTTTCTTTTTTGTGTATATTAACATAGGGATCTACCTGCACACAGGAAGCATCTATGCATCTTTAGTCCTGAGTTCAAGTTCCCTGAAACTTTGTGTAAGCAGCAACACCAGAACACAACTCACAACCACAGAGAAGAAAATAAAGAAATCCTTTGTAAAATCCAGTCTCTGTCAGACTCCTTACCTGAGACTCAGCAGCAAACAATTAAGCAAGATGATCTTTCCTACAGCTGTTTGTGAATAGTATGTGACTTGAGCATTCACGAATATAATTCCCACTCAGGTGCTATATGCCAAAGCTCTTATCAACATACCATGTATGAAGGCTATAATGTTTTTGAGCATTTAGGAAGTCTTGTTTAAAGAAAAATTAACGATGAGTGAAGCATTCCTAAGTTTTTGCTCATCTCTTTTTATTACACCACAAGTGATATTATCCAGCAAACAAAGAGTCTAAACAATACCTACAGCCACTTAGGAAATAGAAGTTCTCTTCATTTCTTAAAGACAAAGCCAATATTATAAAGATAACGCCTATTCTTCTCCAACATGGACCTTAATGGAAAAATGATTATGACTACTTGGTGTCTCTGTGTTCTAATGTGCAAGCCACCGACAAGCACTTTGCACGCCTTTCCTGTTGGCTAGAAATACTGACAGTATAAAAGCACTAAGTGGCTAGTTGTGATGTAATTTTAAAGACTGTGCCTTCTGACTAAAAACAATAGGCTATCTGGTCACAAAAACAACTGATCACAGTTAGGTCTAGTTAATAAAGTTTGGGTTGATTTGTCCCTTCATTTTAAGTTCCTGGATTGGGAAAAATGCCCCCATCCCCAATAATCTAAAACAGAAACCAGTTCAGTGAGACTGACACCTATTGGAAACTTTCAGAAGTAAATAATTCTCCAAGAGAAAATTTAAACCACGCAATCCGAAGAAAATCAAAACACTTCGTTTGTCATAGCATGAGGAGAGAGGCCTCCTTTCTCTTTCCATTCCTATTATCCCACTCTAAAACTTATTATTCATTTATGAAGCGATTTCAATCATGAGCTGAAGCACCAGTGCCAAAGAACCGAATGAAACAGCTTATTTTCCAGAAAAGATCTTGCTTGTTCACACAACAAATGATGGACTATATGTGACACCTTCCATTTCTCCTTCCAACACCAGGCCCTCAGCTGTCTGCCCTTAAACCTTCCACATCTAGTCAACCAGGAGGAGAGAGACTAAGTTTCCAGGTAGAGCTAGCAGCTAGCAGCTAGCCCACACCACTTCTCTCTACTTTTCTAATTTCCAAGGAAACAACTACACCCATAGACACATTGTATGTTGTTAGATTTTTAACAAGCACAATATTTAAAAGTCCTTAATCACCAACTGGTGGATCCCTAAGACAGACAGTTCGTGGAATAATAAAAGAAAGAACCTTAGTTACGTATTTTTTTCTTGATATGACAGACTGTTGCCCGCAAAGACAGCTTCTGTTTTCTTCTTCACCCCATTGTGATAATGGGCGCATTCCCAGAGTCTGAACAGGACCACACCCGTTTCCCCTCTTATCAACATAGCTCCAAGACAAGTGCTATCAGTCTGGATGGCTTGGGACTCATCTAGGGGCCAGACACATAAGCGTAGGAAGAGGGAAAGAGAGGTCTGGCATGGGGGACACTTCACTACAGGATCCAGTGCTGGAAGAAAGGGAAGACCTTACACAGGAAAGGCTCTTTTTCCAGGGCTCTTGCAGTTTCTCTGGGGCTTCAGCTTGCTCTTGTGAGCAAGGACCCAGTAGAGAGAATGCAAGGCCTGCAAGGGGAAATACTCCAGAGGAAGAAAGTGACTGGGCTCAGCTGATCTTAGATTGGGTCCCGGGAACCCCACAAAGGAGAGCTGCTTTTATTTCTCCAGCAGCTTCGACTTCTCTAGAATTCAGTCTTCTTCACAGCCTCAAGCCAAAGCAACCGGCAACGCGCAAGGGAGGAAAACCGGTCTTAAGTCTAGCCGTGCCTGGTGGAACCTTCTGGGAACCTGAATCACGCTTGTCCCAGCATTTCTCCTCCCACCTTTGAAGCGCCACCACCCAAGGAACCCGCAGCCTCCAAAGAGTAATAAAAACAAGCGAACTGCACAGCCAAGAGGTCCGCTGACAGCTAGGGTTGAGTTCTCGAGTCTCTGCCCTCGCCATCCACCGCGGTGAACCAAATTTTTCCGGCTCCAAGGAACACCTTAAACTCTTGCTAGGTCCGCTTGCCCCGGGAGTGCCCGGGCGTGATGGAAGGGGTCGCGCCAGTGATTGCTTGCTCCTTGCTAGGAGGGGACGCATCCACATTGCTTTATGGTCCATTAACATTATAAACAGACAAGAATAGTGGAGGGCTTTCTCTTCCTCTCCTCACTCTGCTGCAGACCCGAGACTAAGAACGTATCTTGATTTTGCTGATGTTTGAGACTCATCCCAAAGGCAGAGGTAGGGAAGGCAGCGCTGGAGAAGTGTCCCAAAGAAACTGGACATCTGAACAGTCACTGCCTGCCCCAGCCTCTTTCAGAAAGGTTCCAGCTCTGTGCCACAGTGCCACCAATCCGATTACCAGCCTGCTTCTCCACCTCTTCGCGGAGAATCCGAAAAGAAAATAGGGGCTCCTCAGAGGCCCACAACACTTGTAATCAAAGTTCCACCGGGACCCAGCCCCCTGTCCCCCGCCCCTCCCCTAGCTTGGCTGCCAGATCTGCTTGCTGAGCAGCTCGGCCGGTCGCGGTCGCGGGTGGGGCTCCGGCTCCGCCCCAGGCCAGAGATTCGCGAAGTCACGAGCTTGGACAAGCTTGCCCCGGGGCACCTTCGCGCACGGACACGCCCTTTTTGCCGAGGCATGCCCCAGGCGACCCTCTTCCTTGAAGAGGACCAGCTCTGAGGTGCTGCTAAACTGGTCCAGGCCTTTTAATCCTCTACAACTTTAGAGAATCTTTCAGATTGGCACTTTTGTCACCCTGCCCTCTAGGAGAGAGAGAGAGAGAGAGAAAGAGGAGAGAGAGAGAGAGAGAGAGAGAGAGAGAGAGAGAGAAGAGGGAGGGAGGGGAGGGAGAGAGAGAGAGAGAGAGAGAGAGAGAGAGAGAGAGAGAGAGAGAGAGAGAGAGAGAGAGAGACTACTCTAATGGCCCCACAGCCCGGGCTTCAGAGACCCTCTTCCTTTCTCCGCCTCTCCCCTCCCTTCTCCTCCGCCTTGCCCCCCGCCCCCAACTCCGGCGCGCACCCCCTCCCCCTTTCCTTCTAAAAGCGGTCTGGGTCACCAGAGGTGCCAGGAAGATCCAGAACGAAACCACCCGAGGAAAAGAAAACATAAAAAGTGCTACCTTGGCAACCGGGAGCTTTTAGTGGCCAGCTGGTGGGCTGGGAGGGGCGGCTGCTGCCCGCCTGCCGCTGGTACTCTCCTCGACTACGCGTATTCTTAAGCAATAACAACGTAATCCGTATTATCCACCCAAGAATACCCGTCACCGAAGAGAGTCAGAGGGCCAAGCTGCCGCTGCCTCTGCCTCTGCTACCGCTGTCACTGCTGCCGCTGCCGCCGCCACCACCAGAAAGAACTCTTGCTGCGGAGCCCGCCCCTGGCTAGGGCTGGGCTGAGCTTGACCGGGACCATAAATCCATAACTCGATTTCCCTAAAGAAGGCTCCAAAGCTGTGCTCTGTTGC
Organism: Rattus rattus; assembly: GCF_011064425.1. Taxonomy (NCBI): domain Eukaryota; kingdom Metazoa; phylum Chordata; class Mammalia; order Rodentia; family Muridae; genus Rattus; species Rattus rattus. The sequence goes on from NC_046156.1 coordinate 41,330,692, forward strand.
TTCCTGCCCAGATCTTCCAAATGGCTGTTCTATTTCCAATTCTGAAAGACAAATCACAGAACCAGCCACTTAACACACAACAGGCAAGTGCTTTCTTTCCGCCAAGCAGAGCCTAGGTGCCAAGGATCTTTGGGGAGTGATATAAGTAGTAACCTTCAGTGTACCTGGTGATCACCCAGCGCTTTCCTTGGTATTTGCTCTGCTTCATGCGGACTCTGGTCATGGCCAGCCCACTCTAGGTGCTTTGATTGAGTGTCATGGCAGCAAGCGAACCCTGTAGAAGACATGCATAGTTAAGCACACAAATATCACAAATGCATTTGCCTGGATGGCTTCAGTGAGACTCGAATCAAGATCGGGTCATGCATTGGTGGAATTTTCAACAGTGTGTTTTGGAAATGCACTCTCTCGAGCTTGAAAAATCACAGAAAATAAACAGTCATTCAATTTACTACTTGAAATCAAATACTTATAGATCTGCAAAAAGGCATCTCCCCCTTTGAAGGCCTTAGAGCTACATACAACGCAATGGATTTTAAAGGGAGGGAAAGAGCTTCGAGGCACAAAATAATTAAACCCATTTTCCATACGATCTGAACTCACTAAGTTGACAAGCTGGTAGAGCTTCTAACATTTAAGCACCATCATTTAGAACTGCCAGCGTGTTTAATTTCTCAGCTCACCCTTTCAGTACTCACTATGAATACACACTGTGCAGTGTTGGGAACACCTTGACAGAAACCCCTTTGGAAGCTCTGTTCTCAAGAAAATAATTTTAAGAAGGAACCCAAGAAAAAAGAAACCCATTCCCAAAGTGACTAATTTTGACATCAAGGGAAAAATCCCTGATTCCTTGATGATCTACATGGCTCTTACTTGAGCAGCTTTGTCCTGAGATCCTACAGTGGATATACCAATAGATGGGGGTTTATTGTTCACTCAATAAAATGGACCAGTGAAATGCCACCACCCAGGACATGCTGCAGCTCCATTAGAAAGTTCTCAATTTGTTTCCTGCTTTACTTTCAAATACATGACAGTACATCTGTGTGAGTGGAGGGGAGGAACACGGAAAGGTGGCAACAGACATGATTTCTGAAATTATGTAAGTGCAAATAGCTCTTCATCAAGGAGTAATTATGTAACAGTCTCTCCCACCACCACAACTCATCTCTGACTGACCTGGTTGTAATTTAAGGTACTTAGGCTGTGCCTCCTCTCATTATTGTATTTTGATATAATACTTCTCCAGGCAGACCAACTCACTCATCATTTTCCTGACACATTACTTACAGGCAGAAAAACCAAGATGAATTCTAGATTTTATGATTTAATGTTTGCCTGAAATAACTCAAAAGAAAAATAGTACTTCCCACCGACTAGAGCCTATTTTCACAGTATCTTTTTAGGCAACTCCGAGTACATCATTTACCAAAAAGATTCACGCCAGTGAAACAATTAATAAATACTATTTGCTGCCATTACCCAACATAGATATAAAATGGAGCTTTTCTCTGGTACTACAACCAGTAAGAGAAAAAAAAAATCAAGAAAGCTGACAGGTTCCCTTTAGCCTGAACTCCTAGAAACAAAAGCCCTTAGGGAAAGTAATGAAATAGTCTATGAGCAAAGTGTGCATTTCCTCCTGAACTCTTTTATTTAAAAAATCTCAACCACCTCGGAAAGGAAAACAAAACACACTGTACAGATAGGATTTGATTTACTAAATGGAATGGTTTTCAAGTCAGAAGCATGGTCAAGGCACACAGACACATACACACACCCCGCATACACACATTCTCCTCATGCTGTAGAATTACGGCATAAATGCCCACACAGCTTTTCAGTGCTTTCCAAGTACTTTCCCTTAGTTTATCACGATTCCGGAAAAAAAAAATCACACACACACACACACACACACACACACACACACACGAACACACACACACGAACACACACACACGAACACACACAGAGACCCACAGACTAGCATGCTTTAAAAAAAAACCTGGAACAAGGCAGGCGATAGGTTTTCTTCCTAACCAAGCAACAGAGTCAGCCCTTTCCCTACATACCAAATGCTCCACACTTCAGCACCTGGACCAGTGGACAGCTCAGCCCAAGCGGACAACCCGCAGCACTCCCAACAGAACTGACGCTCTGAGCTCTAACCACACACAGCTCTCGAGTGCTTCAGCGGGGCAGCCTGACTTACGAGAACACCATTTCCTACGAGACCACTGCCGCTGGGTGCATATTCAATTCAAACCTCCTTAAGCTGTCGGATTTCCCCCACCCATCCACCCTCCCCACCGCCCCTCCACCCTCCACACAAAAAACGGAAAAGGGAAAAAGCCCAATACTACCAGGGCGTTTGTTGATCAACTTACACTTTCCTCTCGAATATTTAAGTACCGCTATCGGAGCAAAAGCAGCGGAGGCTTAGGTCCGCATTAAGTACCTTTGTTCGTCGACTCCTGCAAGCCATGTTTATTAGAATCTACAATTCCCTCGCGTCCTAATAACTGAAGGTGTGTTTTTCGGGCAAGGGGTTCTTTCAGCACCTTTTGATCTCTCAAGGCCACTGCGACTGTGGCAGTGTTCCTCTGTACTTCCCCACCCTGTCCCCCACTCCCCAGCACCCATCCTAGCTAAAGCCTTGGTAATTAAAAACCAAATATACATAAAGCGAGCTACAAAACAATCGGTTTAGAAAATAAGGCAATTAAGCTAAAGCAGAAATATTCTCATTCTCTCTCTCTCTCTCTCTCTCTCTCTCTCTCTCTCTCTCTCCCCCTCCCTCCTTCACTCCCTCCTCCCTCCTTCTATCTCTCCTTCCCTCTCAAGTAGAAAGGGGGAAAACACGGAGGAGAGGGAAAAAATCGGGAGGAGGGTGGTAGTGGACTCCTACAATCAATGGCAAAACACTATACACATCGTCACTGAGTAACACTCTCTCGGTCTCAGACAAAAAGAAACCCATTTACCGATGTAAACATAGTCGCCCTCTCCCACACATCCTACATCCTTTGCTGAGATTTGTCTGCGGTATCGCAGGTATAGCAAAGTAACTGTCACAAATCCGTCTAGAATGAAGTGCTTACCCTCTAAATCCAGGTTGCCCGCTGAACTCCAACTGTGTGCAGAAGCCAGGAGTCATCCGATGGGCGGCGAGGCAGGCTTGGGCAGTGGGAGCCGCTGCTCTCTGAGCGCCCGGTTACAGTGTTAACAAGCCCTGGGAAGGGACCTCATCGCCTCTCGCTGGCTGTGCCCCAGTGCCTTCGCGTGGTGGCGGCTTGCTCATGCTTCGGAGGAGTCCCAGGCGAGAGCCTTCAGCTGATGCGAGCTTCCAGAAAGGCGTGGGGAAGGGGGGAAAATCATCTAATGCAATCAAATCGATCTGATCCACACCATCTGTCGCCTGCCACTATACACAAACGTTAAAATAGGAAAACGGAAAACACTGACAGCCCGAGAGGCTTGGTCTGCAAAGAGTTCATTTTTAGCAGAGCATAATTGGGTATGGTCGGCACACAGTTACAAAAGCCGCTGTTAACCATCCAGTTGTGGACCCCGAACATGCTAATGGTGGATTAATTGAGGAAGATCTGACGTGTGAGCTTCATAGTCTCTTATTCATGACTTCCCAATGGGAAAGGACCAATGCCTTGTGGGACTATGGTAACATACAGTCAAAAAGCTGCTAAGAAAATGGCTGTGTGTTCACAGCACCTCTCTCTGATAACAAACATATGTCGACTAAAACGGTTTAGTAGAATGGGAGGGGGTGTTGGAGAATAGAATTCTCATTCCCCGTGGTAAGCAACCCCCATATTCTTTCCTTAAAGAAAAGCAAAAAACATATACATCTTTAGCATACTGAGGAGAAAAAAGGATGCTTTTAAAGCTTTTTTAAAAAAATTAATTTTTAAAATCAAGACTAAACTGTCACATAAAAGAAAAGGAGCGCTTATATAGCAGTTCTTTAAAAAAAAACTATCATGCTTTTCCTTACTGTGATCAAAATATATGCACAGCATATGCTGTATATAGAAACAACCTAGTAAATACCACTAGCATTGACTCGGGGTTATTTGTTCCTGATCCCCTCTTTGACTTATTGAAATCAGGATGCCTTTTAGGGAAACATTTTGTATCATTTAAAATTGATTTAGGAAACACAGGGTGCAATTACAGGGAAGAGACAAGAGAGAGTTTTTAAAAATTAAGTTTTGCAGTCACCCCTCCCACCCATACACCTTTTGGTGTGTCTTTGATCTGTAGTAAACACTTGATGGGGGGAGAGATGGGAATGTGGGAAAGGGTAGAGATATCAGGAAGAGGAAAGGGGTGTATGCTACCAATAACCAATAAATTCTACTCTATTTGTAACAGGAAAAAATAGGGAGATAAAATATATCATACCCTGTCAATTATGATATTTGAATGCATACCAGTATTCAAAATTAATGTTTTAGATATGGAGGGAAAGCATATTTCAAATAGTGTTTGACTGCCCCTCACCTATTTGCAATTTTCAGATATTTTTAAAGGAGTATCATAAGAGAGTTTATTCTATATGCATGTAGTATTCTTTTATTACCTGTTATAAATATGCTATGGTTCTCTGATTTTCACATCTATTTGAAAACAGATAATAATATTCACTTTACTCTGCTTTTTAAAAAAGTACATTAATTTTTTTTTTTAGTAAACAATTAGTATTTAAGATGATTCTCCAGGTAGCTGAATGTGTCTACTGAAAAACTCTGATAATCTCTTTAAGAAAAAAAACTGAATTAGATTAGTCTAAAAATATAGCTTGAAGACAAATCAAACAATTTACCTGATCTTTTGTTTCAATATACATTAATTAAGCACTCTTTCCAACCTACACAACATTCCAGGGTCAAAGTCAGAATTTCAAGTCTAATAGGACAGCAGCCTTAGCTGTCATTCGCGTCAAGCTATTGCCCCCTGCAGGTCAGGTTGAAACCGCAGGCAGATTTTGGCCAGGTTTTCAAAAAAAATTATGATAGTAAAGTTATTCAGGTTCAACCAACATGTAAGTAGGCTCAAACTTTCACCTTTGGTTTGATTTTATTTAAAGTATTGGTTTAGAAAGAGCTAGGCATTCATAAAATGAGCATTAAATAAAATAGAGATTCTAGCTTTTCTTGTGAGAACTTAGCTGGGGTAAGCAAACCAGCTCCTTCATTCATGACATGATGGAAACATTGGGCGCCCAACACGGTCTATCTTTCCTTTTTTATTCCTTTCCCAGGGGAATCAGTGCAGCTCAAAAGAGTGTTAAATGTAAAATAATTACTTTTTCAATAATAAATATGTAGTGCCAAGCAATCTGTTATATCACCTCATTATGCTCTTGGTAGGCTCTGTGGAGGGCATTCAAATCAAACCCTTTGGGTTCCCTCATCTGTTCATGGGATAGAAACAACGATTTTGCCTTTTTTTGATTATAACATGAAACGGTATTTCAACTTTCACACTTGTGTATCACCATTCTTTCCTAAAGTCAACTCCTACAAATGAAATACCCACTGAGCCAGGGACAAGATTTAGAAATGACCAAAAAAAAAAAAAAAAAAAAAAAAAAGCACATCAAAGCATACCAAGTTTCTGGAGTATCAGGAATTAAGTCAGGCTTATGAGGAGAATTCAGAAGGTTATGGGAAAATTCACATTTGGGGAATCAGTAGTGTGATATTTCATACAATGTTGTAAAGGACCTACAATGGTATTTCTTTTACTGTGTAAACTCAGATCTCATTGACAAATAGAACACCTCATTCAACATGCCACATAGTCTAATAAATAACAAATTATCACTAAGCATTTTACTCAGTCACAGTGGGAGTCATAATTTTCCACATTGTATGGAAGTAGCTAGAAACAAATTGTTTTTTGCAATCTTAAATGTATCCTTAAAATGCTTGCCGAAGCCCTAGTGACAATAGTCAGAAGGTTTTTGTTGTTGTTGTTGTTGTTGTTGTTGTTGCTGTTTTTAAGGATTCTTTCCCCCACCCCAATTCTTCTCAAATGTTTTTAAGGGATAGGAACTGCAGACAATGCTTCTCTCTTTTAAATGTTAAAAACAAAAGGAAAAAAAAAACCATAAAAAGGCTTGCAAATTTTTCTTGGTTCAATTTCGTCTTTAGAATATATTGCAATTTTAGAAGGACACAGTATCTTTCCATAAAAATTAGTTACCTCCATAATTCTTTAGCTCCACTCCATATAAAGAGGAGGGCTTGCTGAGTTGTTGGGCTACAGGTTGTAGAAACACCAGAACAGCCTTCAGTTCCTGAAGCTGACATTTCTAGTTGTCTTTAAATTGTGTTTAAAGAAATGAAAATCTATTTTTCTTTTCAAAACTTTATGTCACATATATGACATCTTTATCACACATGATTGGGTTGTACAAAAGCATATTACTATTAGGTCTCAAATGTTAGCTATCATGATTTAAATGCTTAGCCACAGTTTCTTGGTAAAGCCTGTAAAAGAGAGGTACTGTCCCCCGACAAGTTAGTGGGGATTCTTAGTTCTTCTGTATTAGACAAAGCACATTGCCTACAAATGCTATGGAAAACATAATCCCACCAAGTTTTACTAGCACTGTCCCATTTTCAAAGGAACAAAATAGAGTTCTAGAAGTTAGTGTGATATGATTTCTGGGATGGTGGGATATTAAGCGTAAATTTTCAGCTGCCAAAAAACATCCAATCCTATTAATATGTCCAATGACTTAACTCAGTTTTTTTCCGGGAGGACTAAGAGAAAGAGGGAGATAGAGGGGGCACGCTTGGCGGAGGGGACAGCGGGTGGGGGAAACTGGCATTCAAAAGACATGTGTCTGAATGGTGGAGATGGTAGTAGTAGAAGCCAGCGTGTGCCTGTGTGGGTTGTTTAGGGAGATGGTATTTGAAACAGTTAACTTATGCAAATTTTAGGCAGTAGCTACTATCACATCAAAAAAGGCCTTTCCCCTGGAAAGTCACAAACCATAAATCTTCTTTTTTTCTTTTTTTCAGAGCTGAGGACCGAACCCAGGGCCTTGCGCTTGCTAGGCTACCACTGAGCTAAATCCCCAACCCCACAAACCATAAATCTAACTCATCTAAACTAAAATCTAAACTCATCTAACCTGAGGCCAATTAAAAGCTGATCTCAGCGCAGTTTTAAGTGAGTGTCCAAAAGAGAGTGATTGTTCTGCTCTCCCCAGTAGGCTATAGCATTCCAAAAGGCTGGACTCCAGTGTCTCTCAGCCCCACTCGGAGGCAGAAGCATCACTTTTGTTTGCCACATGGCCTCTAGTTTGAGCAACCACAGCCGGTTAACTCTCTCTAGGATGGATGGATCCTTCAGGAGAGTAAGGGAGTGAAGTGAACCCCACGCCATCTCACAGCAAGGTAAGCAAGCCAAGAAAATGTGTGGTTCATAGAGAGCATCAAAAGACCAGCCCTAGCTCATCCTGGCCGAGTAATCTGTTCTTTGCATTGCAGAAGCGCTGGGTGTGGGGCACACCGGGGTGCCTGGTGACACCTGTTCCTGTGCCCGACCTCATGGTCGCTCTTCTCTTTCACGTTATTTGTGGGCGACGCTTTGCTTCCTAAAGCGTTAGGGATTAAGACTGACCATCGCAACCTGATATGACCTGGAGCTCGAGGGCGAAAAGCGGAGCGGCACCGGAGGACTTCACAGAGGGGTAAGGAGAGGGACGCACTCTTGTGCCCAGCCCCACCCCTCCAGGATGCATCTTGCAAGAAGCAACCCAGGCTGACCACTATATGCATTGTACGGGCTGAAGGTTTCCAGCCCTTGTTCCGCTCGGGGGCTTTCCTCTTTTCGAATCCCTATCTTTGCCCAAGTCCCCTGTCGCCCCCGCTGTGCCCACCGACTCTGGAGAAGAGCTCCGGGTCCCCCTGCTGGTCAGACGAGGCCGGCGCGGCGACCCACTCCAAACTTCCACTGCCTGGCCCCACCCAGGCCTAACTGGACCCTCCGTACCCCCAGCATAGGGTACCAGTTCAAACATACAGAAAAACAACCCCACCAAACAAAGCTACTTGAAATAAAAAAAAAAATCAAAACCAAAAATGGTTTGCTCACCTCGTTTACTGCTCAAAGTAAGTGCTAGTTCAGCTTCTCCCTAGGTCCACAGGGACCCTTTCCTAGACCCTAGCTGAAGTATGGGGGTTGGGTGATCAAGAATCAACTCTTCCCCTCAATAAAAAAACAAACAAACAAACAAACAAAAACAAACAAATAAAACAAGAGGGAAAAAAGTCACAGCTGTTGTTGAAAACACGTTTTGCAAGCATCAAGATCACACACACACACACACACACACACACACACACACACACACACACACACACACACACACCCCCCAGAGGCACGCATGCACGCATGCACACAAAACTCCACTCAAGGAAACCCACATTTATCAGTTCGGAAGAGCTCTGATGACACGTTCTGGAAGTTTTTCATCAATGGTTGGAGGAAATGTCTGTTAATAGTTCAGAATGTGACTAGCAGGCAGGAAGTGTCCTATAAGCCAGAAGAGGAAGGAAGGGAAGTAGGACCCCCTTTCCTCTCTTCTGCAACCTGTGCTGTAGTTTTCTTCAAGGAAAGTTGCATCCTCATACACTGGGTCCTGTGCCTGAAACCTCTGACTCAGAAATTATTCTGTTTTTCTAGGGAACTCAAAGGTTCATTTTGTATGGTTTTTGAAAGTAGTTTAGCCTTGAAAAAGCTTTAGTTGTTTTCTGTGTGCATGTGCATGTGGGTGTGGGTGTGTTTGCTTTTCTATTCTTCTTGTTAGAGAGTGTGTTTGTCTTCAGGTAACTTTGACCTAGAGATGGGGGTAATATCGTATTGTCATTACTACCAATGAAGTCTGTTTTTCTGGATATGTACTGTCTGAGAAGGCAGTTATTTTTCCATGTGTAATTCGAGCAATTAAATACTGATTTACCCGGTGGTGGACCAGGGCTGTTTCTCTTTTCTTCACACACACACAGATCCAGGTAAAGAAAGTAAAGGATTTGGGGTAAACCGGATGTCAATTCACAGCAGGTGAGATCTAAGAATGCCAGGGGCCTTATTTTGGGGACTGCAAGTTATTGCACATTGCTGTGTCTGACAATATTGAAATGAATGCTTTAGGTCAGAGTCTTAGTCTTTCATAAGGAAAAATTATTTATGTTTTATGATAAAGAAAACATTTAAAAATATGAATATTTGCTTTATCCGGGTGGTAGTGGCTCATGCCTTTAATCCCAGCACTCAGGGGGCAGAGGCAGGCAGATCTCTGAGTTCCAGATCCCAGCCTGGTTTACAGAGAGATTACCAAGACAGCCAGAATCATGCAGAGAAGTCCTGTCTTGAATAACGATAATAATAATAATAATAATAATAATAATAATAATAATAATAAATACTAGTTTTCTTTGTAAGAGAGTTATTGAAAATTCTCTCATTTTAGTGGTTAGGAAAACAGAACGTGGCAATTACACCTAGAACCTAGAACAATGCACAGTCCTTAAAACTAGACCTTCTGATTATAGCTCTTTCGACCATTCCATGATGCACAAAGAAGATTCGCAGAAAAATTCTTGGATCAAAAACAGCTCAGCCCACGTTTCACCTTAATTTCAAATATCTTCTCATATAAAAAAGTTATAAGTTTATTTTGCGTAGTGTGTGTTAAAGGCAATGGACTAAAATAATCACATTGGCTTTACTTGGAGTGCAGTTAAAGCAGTTAAAAGAGGTATCAGGAAAGGTAGTCTCAGGATAAACTTGGTCTACACAACCATTCAGAAGGTCAAGCCCGTCAGACACAGCTTGGCAAAGCTAGTCCACGATGCATACCACGACGTTCATTCTCGTAAGCCTTAGTTCTACTTATCCCCCTTCATAGGTTGCTTCTTTGCAGTTATGAGTGGTTTTGAGCAGACCCATTCTTGAGGGGCAGCCATATTTTCCATGTATACTTAGGACACACTGAAATATATTTGGAAAACTGATTTACTCTGTGCTGTACAGTTAGCTTAGGTGGAGGATGTATTTGATGGCCTCTTTTAGGGTTCCACCCTATTTAGTAGGGCTCACAGAATCAGAGATACATCCAGATGAGCTGCCCTAAGTCACGGGTTGGACCGTGGCCCGTATGCCTCAGCTTTCTTGGGTTGTGTGCAAATTATTTGGCCACAGGGCCTACCCTCATGTTGAGGATGTCTGACGTTTCCAAAACTGTAATTTAGTTGAATATAGCTGTTAATATCAAGTTGGGGATTTTCTGCCTCTCATCTCTCATTAAACTGTTAGTATCAATATCAGTTTGGAAGCAAAATGTTATGTAATGAATCTGGTTTGTTTGTGTGAAATTATACCATAAACGCTTTCACAGATTTTTTTAAAGACCTGAAAAGCTTTTTTGAAATGATCTAATCTATCCCTTCTGTTTTATAAAGGGGTGGTGTGATGTTCTGAGAGACAACACAGAACTTTCAAAGTCACTTCTGTAGTCAGGGAAGCCATCAGGTCCAAGATTTTCTGCATTCTATCATTGAGGCTTAGTATTCTCAGAGCTTCATGTCCCTTCTACTTAACTGTCAGAGACTCAACCCCTCATTCAGCCACCAGTCAGGCCCCTGACCTTGGCAACTCCCCTAGACACTGGAAATTCAACACAGAGAAAAACAAAAACAAATCCTGGAAAAAGACCTTCATTTGTTCAAGCTAAAGCTAAGGTCCATTGTTAGTGAGGTTATGTAAAAGGCATTTTACAAAGCCATTTTCCTAAAAATAGATCTTATGCATTATAGTGTGTATGGAAGAAAAAATACAGAGACATTTTTCCATATATCCTGGTCAGCGAATGCAGGAAGCCCTACACGCCAAATAATAAAACCAACATTTTGAAATTACTAAGTATGGGTATGGCCAATCTTAGCCAGATACAGAGCTTTCTTTTGTGGTATGTTCATGGCTTGAGGATGGTTTGTTCCCAGAGGTTTCCTGTAGTGTGAAGATTAGATGTCTGTAAGTAAACAGAAACTTATACAGGAGGTAGAATAAAGAAACAATAAAGAGATCAAATTGTTCTGTACATGTTTGAAGCTTCAGCTTCTCCTGTTTTGGACCAACCTTACTTTTTCCTTTGAATAGGATACACAGTGGTCACTGTCCCACAGAGCAATAATGGACAGATAGTTCAGAAAATTTAATCCTAAATTTGCAAAACCACAAAGAGGTTTTTCCCTCCAGAAAATAGAACTCATTGACACAAGCCCAATGTATACTGGACATTGAAATGAAAAATTACCAAATGATTAGGACATAATAATGTTTTCAAATAAATGCCTGCCTTTTCCTCCATAAAGATTTTAGTCAGTTAGAGTTTGAATAATGAGGACCAATAGCCAATTGTCACATGTCCATGTTTGCCACAATGAGGGGCAATTTGTTTTGCGGGGGTTTTATTGTGCTTTCCTTGACAGATGATCTGAAACTTCCTCTTGGCAACAATACAGAATGGAACTTTTGTTTAATGAATGGGGGTGGGGAGAGACAAGAGGACTGTCTGATATCACAAGAAGAAAAAGTACATTGACTTGTGGGGGATTCCTTTGTACTCTTTCTTGCCTATTTATTCACTATTTGTTTTCTGGGTCTTGTTAAAAGAATACTATGACTTCTGCATTATAGCCTATAATAACACATTGATATAAAAAGTTTGACTATTGTATATTTTCGTCTTTTGTATGTTAATCAGATAATAGACTGGGATGGTTGGAAGAGTATGGGGTGACTGTCCCACAGTGGGGACAACCCAAATCCAATTCCCAGTATGCTGAGCTGTAGAAGTGGTGCACAATTTTCCTTTCATGCTGCCTGGATGTCCTGTGGTGTTCTCCACTAAGAAAATGATTGGGCTGGCTTCTCAGGAGAGTCACTCCTCTACTTCCTCCGAGTGTAACCGAATCCAAACCACAAGGACACATAGTGTTGACTCACAGAGAAAAAAATAACGTTGAGTTTTTATCTGTACCGCCTGTGTTATTGAGATTAGAAGTTATAAGTAAGGAGGCCTAAGCATCCTTCAACTTTTTATGCCCCTAGGCCAGCTAAAGAATCAATAGCATGTTCCCTTTTCATGATCACTTAAAAAAGGGAGCAAATCTTAAATAAAGAAAACATGAGATCGGAGATCGTTTTGATCTGCCTTAAGATGGGAGTAAGCTTATGGAACAGTTATATTGAAGCACCCAAGAGAGGTGAGGAAAGGTATCTTTCTGGAGGGGTGAAAGGTCTTTTTGATCCACACAGCTTTAGGGATCACCCTTTATAAGAAGACATATAGACAGATAGAGAGAAAAGGGAGACGATCTCATTCACGTTGGGACTTGAGCAAGGAATGCTTTTAGCCTTCAGATTTATCTATTCCATATTAAATACATAACAATATGGTTTTTGTACCTTTAAATTCACATTTAGCTAGGTGTTAAATTCGAGGAATAATCTGTTTATAGAAAATAAAGCCATCCCTATTTGAAAACAAACGGAAAAAAAATAATTATTTCTTCTCAAACGTGTATCCTTTTAATTGATCAAATGCATCCAAGAAATTCTGCCGGCAATTTCGGCCCTCTGTAGGTGTTGTTGCTGTTCTAAATTCATCTGCAAGAGGAATTGTAAATGGTATTTACCTTTTAATTAAACAAAGCGTCTTGCAAATTAAACACATGTTCTTGCACATCAAAATTTAGTTAACATCCTTTTCATTGTTCATCCTGCTGACACCGTGACAGTATCCTGAGTCCACACACAATATAGAATGATGACGGTCCCCCTCCCCTTCACTCTCCTCACATAGATACTATCATATGCTAGAGTACACCCTGGCACTGACTTCTAATAACAGGGCAGCTTTTCTCTCTGGATACTCTTGATATTGTGTGAAACTTGGGACCACATTGGTGTGTCCATACCTGGAAAGCTTTGGGTACTCATCTGATATGTCTTATAGTTGTACATTAGAGATTTGACAGTGAATGACAGAACACCTTAGAGGAATAGAGGAAGCTGATAAAGGCAGAAGCAGCAGTCATGGGTGCAGACTGCTTTCTAGTAACTACACATTTCTTTACATCCAGACCAGTAATTTGACATTTATAATTCACCGCAGAGCTGATTTTCTGTCATTTTCTTACTGTCAAGTCCTCCACGTTTTGAAATAAATGTCCCTTCTAATTATTATATGAATTTGAACTCCAACATTCAATTTTCCCCCTTGTCTCTTATAATGGAGTGCTACATTTGGCTGAAGTCTGATTTGGAAGACCATTTAAGATATGTGATCATTAACACACACACACACACACACACACACTCACACACACACACACACACACACACACGCCTTACATATGAATACATGTTTTAAATCCCATCTGCTGACACTGTTTCTAAGAAAATAAGGTTATTAATGGCAGAATGAAACTGAGACAATTAGGATATAGTCTTAATGGAACTAAAGTCAGAAGGAGGTTTTCCAATAGGCACAATTGTAGCTAATGACTGTCACTCATTTGTACAGGTGCTCGTTAATTTCTTTTATTTCTGTTTATTTATGGTTTTTATAATTGGAATAAAGTCATTTGCCTAGAATGTTGCCAAAGGAGAGACTCTTCGCTTTGAAGAGTAATTGTTAGATAAGACCTAAGGTGGGCTCAGATCCTCCCTTAGCTTGGCGGTATGGAACTGCTCCAGAGATTCCGTGCTTTTTTAAATGAGGAATTATTTTCACTGCTAATGTTAAGTCTTAAGGTTCAGGCAGGGAGCATGTTGAAGTTACAGACCCATGGAAGCAATTAGTATGAGGGACGGAAATGATTGATAATGGACTTGGGTGGAGTGGAGAGGAGAGAGGAGTCCTTCTAGTCAAGGGAAATAGAGTTTTAGCTCAGAGGATCCTAAGTTTTACATGCCAGGAAGAAATGATGAAAGCACATATTTCTCAAATATAAGTTTGATGTTCTAAGGCAGAATTTTATGTCTCAGACATGTATTCATCACATATCTGTGGAATGATGCTGTTTGGTGATTAAAGTAATATTGCATAAAGAACAACATTCAAAGCCCTGTAAGGGTTGAAAGGAGCGACTGGCACAGGAATGAAGAGAGGTACAAATAAGACCCAGGTTAGCCAGACTTATATCCTTAGACTCAATTAGGACTAAAGATTGGGAACTTAGACTCATCATGTCTTTGTATTCTTTGTTGTACACCAACACCATTTCTGTCTCCCCCTTTTTTTAAACATCACATAATTCAAATGGATACAATATCCCAACTACAAAAAAAATCTAGAAAATCTACACGAGGCAAGGAGTTTTGGAAATTTCAAGCCCAACTTTGCTTCATGTGTAAAATATGCCTGAGCTGTAGACATGAGATTTTTCCATTTTCAAAAATAAACACAAGAACAAACCACCACCAACAAAAACACAACTAATAAACAAACAAATACCCCACCTTTTAAAGAGGTTGGTGTTTATCCTTGTGCCTCTTGGCTTTCACAAGGTCTATGCAAGATAACATTTTGACTTTTTGTAGGGTTGTCTGACACATAATTTGTGTTCATGTGCATGAGTGTGCACATATATGTATATTCATGCAGATATGTGCATGAGGAGATACTGAGTAAATGTCATATCTTCCTCTATCAGTCTCCACAGGACTTTTTGGGAAAGGTCTCTTATTGAACATAAAGCTGACTGATGTAGCATGACTGGACAGTCACAGCAATCCTCCAGTCACTGCCTCTCCCTTTTGTGACAGGATTACAGGTGCACACTGCCTTGTCTAGCTCTTTGGATGAGTTCAGGAGATCCAAAACTAGATTCTAATGCTTGTACAACAAGCACTTTACAGGGTCTCCCTGACCTCAATGCATAATCAATTTTATGGCTTTCTGTTTCTAGAGTGATTTCTGTCTTATGTATAATATGTCCCATCTCGTATAAATAATAAAATTGTTAATGTTTCTTTAGCTCTTTGTAAGTTATAGTCACTGGATTAAGCAATTGCAATGTCTTTCCCATTCTGTATATTAAGACAGTCCCCAGAGTGAGGTTCTCTCAGGTGACTAATATTTATGGAGTTTTAATTACTTGTTTGAAGTCAGTAGTTACCTAGCCAAACGTGGAGCTTGTTTAAAAATCATTCTTTGATTCATAAAGCAAGGCTTTGCCTTACAGTGCTTGTTGTGATTCCTCTACAATTCTGCTTTACCAGGTGTCAGACCTGGTACTTAGTAACTGATGGGCAACGATATAAATAAATAAAAAAGGAAAAAAGAATTCTTGAGCATCAACCTGAAACCACACATTAAAGTAAAGGATGTTGACGAGGAAGGCACTTCTGGGTTTAGGTTAAGGGAAGTTCTGTAGGCAACTTCAGTCTTTCGAAAACTGCTGGGTGAGCCAAGTGTGACTTCCATGCTACTCCTTCTGTCATCGCACGTACTATACTCCAAGTCTGTTTCCCATTCCTCGAGAACTCTTGGAAGAGATAGATCCTGCCAAAACTTTAATGGAACCAGAAGATTCTGAGCAACCCAACAGAAGTCAAACTCTAAGAAGTAGCTTCATTTGTTCATTCACTCATCCATTCATTCATTCCCTCATGCACACAGAAATTCCTTTTAGAGCATAGTGATGTGATATGAAGGACAGAGAAATGTCTTTAAAATCATGTAGCTCAAGAAGGGGCAACTGGACATGCTCTAATCAAGACCCACACACTATATAATAAATGGTCTTACAATGCCACGCTCTGGGTCAATGATTCATGACTCTACCCTTCACCCCTTTCTCCATACTCTTATCCTTCCTTCACACATCTTCTTCCTGACTCTGTAAAATACATTGAATCAATGACTATTCTGGGAAAGTCCAACAAAGTCTTTTTTTTTGACAATGTTAATTTCTAATCAGTTTTATTGCCTTTGATTTGATGTCACCGTTTTCTTGCCAACTAGGTATTGGGTAAAGTTCCATAAATAGTTATTGAATGAATGCATATGACCAAACTAAGGTCAGACGCTGAGTGTCTTTGATTCCATTTGAGTTTTTGTTGTCACTCAGTTCATAAGAAAAATAAACATGTCAACTTTGGTGTACAGAAAATTTGATTGTCTTTCAATACACAACTTTCCTTTCTGTCTATATCAAAAGAAGCCTAAACTAAAAGCAATTCAGCCAAAAGAGATTCATTTGAAGGCTGTCCTCACATTGAAATGATGTAAATTCAACAACAAAATGTACGAAGCTTTGCAGAAGACACAGAAAATCACATTTACTTCCAATAAGGTCATGGTTATTGATGTAGCAGGCTATCTGTATCCCTGAGAGTCAAAATGAAATCAGACGAAGTAGAAGTATTTGGCAGGTACACTCAGAATTTTCCAAGAGATTTGAGAAACCTTTAGCTGAGCTGATTTCATATCCAAATACATAGCAGAAAAATATGGGTAACTCAGTTGTCATCTGTCTCTATGATTAATGAATGCTGTACCAAAACATCTGGCTATTCAGAAATACATAATGCCTTCATTCAGCATTTATATATTTTGTGTGATTATAACATTGGGCTGATTGTTCTATAATCATATAAGGCACTGCTCTAGGGGATTTCAGAGTGCCCACTGAAGACAACTATTTTAAGTCAGAGAAAAGCTATTAATTCAGACCAGGAGTGGAGGAGGTTTTAAAGCTGACCCTATGTTGCCATGGTGCCTATGCGAATACCCAGTAACAGATGTTCAAAACCAAGATCCTATGGGATGCCCAGTACAGAACAGAGAATGGATCCTTGCAAATGCCATATAACAATCACCTTGACCATCACAATCCTGATACTGAAGTATTTGACTCCTCATTGTTCAAAACCAAAGTTCCAGATTCTCAATGCGGCAGTCCTGGTTCAGCCCAGCAAGTGATCAGTGTATGGTTCTGATGAGCTCATTGGTACTTGTTGCTGACCATTGTCCTCTGTAACGGCCTATGCATTCTCAGAGGCCCCTGAGACTTGCTTCATAGTTTTAGTTCTTTGTTTTTCTGCCTGGGGAGTTAAGACACTCCCCATCATGCTCCAGGAAAGTTCTTTAAGGATTTCCCCACCTTGAGCTCATCTGCGCGATGATTTCTCAACTCTCGTTTGTGCATCTAACACCTATGACCGCTTCTGTAGCTGCTGAGTACATTACAGCTGTTGTCCCCATTACAGAGATGGTGTGTGTATCAGTGCACACATGCAGAAGAAAATGAGTTGCATAAAAGCATGTATTTTTCTAAAGTAATTGCTTTCCTTACTATTGGATATTGGTAATTACTATTTGGCTTAATTTTGTCTCAATCAAAATAGTCATCTTAAAGTTAAAAATCTGAAGATTTGTAGCATTGAAATTAAAACCCCAACTTCCAAGTATGAGTTATTGGCTAGGAAACAAAACCTAAGCAGCCCTTCTCAGGAAATATTATGCAACTATGATAATAACAGCATTTCGAAAGAAATTAGGAACTGAGTAATATAAGCACTTTTCATTCTCCTATTCCATGTTAAGTGAGTTTTGATTTTAGGTGATAAAAACCTATAAAGATGTCTTAGTAATTCACCGTGAGCACCACTTACTCTTAATTTTGATTCATTAATACTACATTCTCAAAACATTTTTATTATCTGCTTTTCTGCCTTTATTTTCTGTTTGGATGGAGGTGTTTGTATGAATATGTGTGTGCATGTATGTGCCTTTGTATGTATGTGTGTGTGTGTTTCTTTGAATATGTGTGTGTGCATGTGTATCTTTGTATGTGTGTATCTTTGTACTAATGTGTGTGCAAGCACAGGTTCAGGTGTCTTTGTATGTGAGTGTGTGTGTGTGCATATGCATGTGTGTGTGTGTGTGTGTGTGTGTGTATGTTTATGTCACATATTCTTTTCCTAGGCCTAGCAGATTTTGCTTTAGTTTTACAGTCTCAAATATTAAAAAAAAAAGCACTAGCTTTTGGTTTTGTTCTTTATTTGGTTCTGTTTTCCCAGGTTGACAGAGAGTTCTTTAAAAAGGGACTCAGGCATTTTTGTTTTTCTGGAACTATTTTTTTCAGTTGTAACTTCGAAAATAATTTTATTTCACCATTTTGTTCATGGTTTTAGGTGACCAGATCACAAATAAGTGAGAATGTTTGTGTCTCCTTTCTACATAGCCACAGTCCTCTGATTTTTCCTTTCTTATTTTCTTTTCACCGACACAGTTGGTTCTTTGCAACTTGTTTTGTCATTGACTCCATTCTCTCTTCAGCATCCTGCTTAGTCTTCATTTCTGGGATGAATTTGAGTTTAACCATAATTTCATTCTTTATGGCCGTCTATGAGCTTCTTCTGTTTCAAAGCTTCCGCATTGTGATCTAGGTTTGCTTTTTAACTGTAAATTCTGATGTAAGAGATCCAATTTCATTTTTCTCTGCTTTCCATAGTTTATTAATGAGGGTATAAATTGATATATTTTGATTACATTGTCCATTTTTATGTAAATTTCAATGTCGTTCGACTTATCTGAAAATATTTTTACACGTTAATTTTTTAGACTATAATTAACTATTTGAAGGCGAAAATATGTCTTAGGAGTTGTTTTGTCTGTTAGGATGATAGCATTTCTTTCTTTTGATATGGAAACATTGTTTTTTATTAATTGGCTGTATTTCTTACTATCCTAGGCAGTAGGGTTATCTTTGGTGTTTTGATGTTCTCTTCTATGTGCTGAACTGGATACTGCCGTTTCTTGTTTCCTTAGTTTCCTAATGCTCACACCTGCTCAAACACCTCTGTCTCTTTGTTCTGGACAGGGTGTCTTGTGAGGGTTAGGCTTCTGGTGCTTTGAATTCAAGAATAAGCCTTCAGTTGTCTGCATTTTATCTCTATCCTGTTGTTTTTCTATCCCAGATTGACCAGAATGCAGTCTTGTTCTTGGACTTCCTCCTGCAGTGGTGTACTTTAGGTGTACACCAGCCCCCTTTTAGGTGTAAATCACTCTTCTTTCATCAGTGAGTCCCCTTTCTCTGTCTTTATGTGCACAGACAGTCTCTACTTGATGGGGGTTCGGGAGTTGCCTGGGTTGAGTTTGGGTCTTTTCTTCAATGGCCCTTTATTTAGCCATTCTGTAGTCATGACTACAAGTGTCTACTTTCC
This sequence comes from Rattus rattus, assembly GCF_011064425.1. Lineage (NCBI taxonomy): Eukaryota > Metazoa > Chordata > Mammalia > Rodentia > Muridae > Rattus > Rattus rattus. The sequence continues at coordinate 41,349,973 of NC_046156.1, forward strand.
TCAACGTTGATCTATGCACTCCTTGGACATAGTGTAGGGAAACTAAGCCATATATGGATATCTTAATATGCAGGATTCCAGGCAACATTAGTGGCTGTTATTTGAAACGTTCTTGAAGAGGAGATGAAGAAAAGGTAATGCTGAATTCATGAAGCAAAACTTTTCACAAAGTCTCCTGAACTGTCTTTTTTTCCTGACTACATGTGTGATGTACATTAAAAGAAGTGACGTTGCAATGGGTGCCTTGCAACACTAGTTTTGCTGTGTACATCTACACAGAAACTGCCCTGGAAACCGGTGTACATTAATTTATTCACCCTGCTTAAAACTCGGTAGTAGGATTATATGTGGTTTTCTTGTATAATAAATCAAATCACAAAAGAAAAATAAAAGCAATTCTATTTTCACACTTCAATTAAATTCATCCAAGGCTTTAAATTTCTATCCTAACCAAAAAAAAAAAATTCTACTGATCTTACATTATATTCTAAATGAATTTAGACTATGTTAATTAAGTCTCTTGTAACTATAATTAAATGAATTATTCATGCATACATATACACACATTTACATGTACATTCAGGAATATTTGTGTAAAAAGGCAAACCTCTTTTGAGGAGCTGGTCAAAAGGCAGTGATAGGAAGCACAGAGAGTGTGTCTTGGGTGGAGGGCCTCATCTCATGGAACAGAGCATGGTCACAAGGGCTGGCTGCTGCCACACCATTTTGCTGAAGCATTGAGCACATTTACAAACACTTTTGTGTCTGTAACTTTGTTCCCGAGTCATTCTGTGTCAAGCGATGTTTTTGAAATGGAGTAGTGGGGGAGTAGTAGTGGGGGAGTAAGGGAATGGAAGACTTAGGGGTGGGTGGGGAAAAGTTCGTTGCAGATAGATGGTGACATATTACAACGTTTTTTAACAATAAGATATTTGATATGCTTGGATGATTATAACAAGAATGACATTTTTGCTGGCAATAGCACTGTGTAAGTTGTCTAAAAGACAATGAAGACTACACAAGCCAGGTGACTTAAACTGTGGTCTAAAAATGATAGAATTTTAGGAGAAAATGTTACAATGAAACAAAATTCAAGTATTCACAATTACAGGCACTGCATCTCTCTAAAGACCAAAGCCCTTGTCTTTATTCTTTTAGAATTTTAATTCATTCCATTCTGGAATTATATTTTCTCTCCATGTTAGTCAATTTCCTATTGGTTGATAAAAGCAAGGCCGAGGCAGGGTTTGTCATGGGTTTACAGTTCCAGAGAGTTAGAATCTATGAAGATTCATGAAGGTGGCAGGCTGCAGGCAGTTAGAGCAGCAGCTGAGAGCGCACATCTCCAAATGCAAACAGGAAGCATTAAGCTCAGTGTGAATGCCTTGTGGCTTTTGAAATCTCAAAGCCTACCCTCACTGACATGTTTCTCCAGCATGACTTCCTAAGCTTCTTCAAACAGCGCCTACCAACTAGGGACCAAATATTCAAATACCTGAATTTGTGTGGGGTGTGGGGTGTGGGGTGGGGAGACTCTCATTCAAACCACCCTACCTCTGAGTGGAAAGTTCCATTTTATTCTGAAGGATGATGCTTTGATGAACTGCGTGGAGTTGTCATTATTCAAGTAAAGGGTTAGCACTTTGGGCTACCAATTGGCTATCCCTTGACCCTATTGTGACTTAATTTATAAATACAAAAGATCATGAGGGGATTGACACAGAAGTTAAGAGCACACAGGGAATGACCAAGTATGAGAATCATTTTCAACAAATACACTCCAAGAAAAAGCAAGTCTCCTTGTGCAGTTTACAAAATGCTATAGACTACAACATGCTCTCCCATCCATCGCTTCCAATTCATGACAGAAGTATGGAGTCAGGTAGCAGGGAAGTTTTGTTTATCTTAATCACTATTGTTACTTCATTTTATTGAGGGCCTATTCGTTTCTACAGGAAGGGGCAGTCATGTATCTCTTGTTGTAAAATACCAACGGGTATATTATAAACATTATGAAATGTTAATTAAGATGTCTGCCTGTGATTAGGCTGAAATGGTCTGCACATTTTAAATTCAAATTGACCTTTTACATCTAGGGAGAACACATGTCGCTTTGCAACGATAAATTTTATTACAAAAGCTCTATGAATATACAACATCTAAATGTATGGCTCGAAAGCCTCAGGATCATTTTGCTTTTGCCAAAACAGAAAATAGCTCTTCAAAATTATTTAGAGTATTCAACTGTCTTGACTCTACTGGGGCCACTGCTGGCTCCAACGTTCAGAGTTTGTAATAAACATTATTGTTTTCTGTTAAGGGCGACAAATATATTAATTCACACGTTTTTGGATTATGGTCAATGTTGTGACTATAAATATTTTATATAATAGCAATTTCATAAAAGTGACAATTTCAGTGAGTCCATATTACCAAAACAGTGACAGAAGGACAGAATATGGTTAAAGAATAATTTCAGAAACAACTAGAAGATTACATTTGGAGGTAAAGTACTGAGGGAAGATGAGCCTTTTGTTTCCACTCAAAACACTAATAATTGCCAGCAATTTATGGATTACATTTAGGAACTATTTTCAGAAATTTTAGTCGAAGAATTCAAGTGTGATATTAGCTAGGTTAAACAAAAAATATTAGAAAATATTAAGATATCAGAAAATTTTTGCCCAGCTGGAACAACCCTCTAGTTTAATTTTTCGGAAGTGACCACAAATGGCAACAGATTCTAACAGATGATGGTTGTCCCACAGGTCTGTAATTGTCAGAAACCTGCAAAGCCAAGTAGCCTTTCCCCAGGATTAATGGCTGTCGCATGTCTCTGCTGCTATGCTGGTCCACATAAGCCCCCTGAATGGAGGCTCATACCCTGCTACCCATATTCCTATTTTTCTTTCCTTATGACTCTCAAATCCATGGGAAATTGAAACCAAGTAATTTGTAGAGTTAAAATTTCATAGTTGACAGAATTGGAATGGGTGAACTGGAAGGTCCTATTGTTATTATATCAGACAAAGGTGGGACAACAGACAGCTTTTCATCTTGGATTTTTTTTTTAATTCAAATGATATACTCATTCCTGATATTATGAAGTTATATTTTTGAATGTCATTATTCTATTAAAAGCTTTTTTAAGGATAAAGAGAGCTCAGAAATTAAGGACGCTGGCTGCTCTTTCAGAGGACATAGGTTTAATTTTTGGCACCCATGTGGCAGCTCATAACCCATTTGTAACAACAGTTTCAGGGGATCTAACACTCTCTCTGGCCTCTAAGTGTATCAAACACATAGCATATATCAAACAGTCTCCTATGCAGAGAGAAAAAGCAAGTCTCCTTGTGCAGTTTACAGAATGCCATAGACTACAGCATGCTTGCCCACCCATCACTTCCAATCCATGACAGAAGATTTAGAGGCAGGTAGCCCAGAAGTATTGTTTATCCTAATCACTCTTGTTGCTCCATTTCATTGAGGGCCTATTAGTTTCCAACAGGAAGAGGCAGGAGTCATGTGGTATATAGACACACATGCAAAGAACCAATGTACATAAAATTAAAAATGTTTTAAGAATTTTGACAATAAATATAGTTTTGAAAATTATTAGAACCATAGAGCATATAGCCACATAGCTACTTTTTGCAAGCTGTTAGCTTGCAAGGTTGAATTTTCATTGATTAATATTATTTTTATTCCTATTCGCTCACCATGTATGCTATCAGCTTAATTTTAACATTGTCATATTTTCTCTAAAAAATAAATATTAAGTCAGAGTTTTGAGATGTTTTTGTTAGATTACATAGCTCAAGTGTTACCAGATTTTCAACCTATATCCTTTCCAGCTACTGAGCATCTCTAGAGAGACAACTAAGGTTTGTGAACATCGAGTTTTCCAACTCTCTTTGATGTCTGGAAGAGAAGTTGAGATTTGCCATCTATATGGCTAATGAGAAAACTCCTGAAATACAGAGGTTGGTTTACATTCCTCACATTGTACACTAATCTGATCCAGTTTGTGTCACCTCAGCTGGGAGTGCCTTTCCCCAAGTGTCTGCATTTTCATTTCTTCCCGAAGTGTAGACATGCTCCTCCCTGCTGCTCTCACAGCATCTTCAATCACCAGGAGGATCGTCAGCCCTGTTTAGTACAACACTGAGCACATTTTTTTTTTTTTAGAACACGACTCCTATTTCTATGCCTTTGAAATACACACACGAAATAAGACAAGGTAGGTCAGCTTGACAAATGTTGACTTTGACTGGAGAAAATTTATGTCTACTGCCTTGGCTGAGATAAATTAGACTTAATCACACTTACCATCATCATTAATTCTCTCTCTAAATGTCCAAGTGATAACAAATCAGTTAAAAGTGTATCTACTCCAGAGTAAGCAGCTCTCTTTCAGGCCTATTGTGCTGCTAAAGGAACAGATTTTTCAAGTAGTGTTTTTGAATAAACAAGAGATCTTAAGGGGATAAAGATGTGTATGAAATTCACAGAACTAGACAAAACAAGACACATGCTAGAAAATTATCGCCCGATCTGGACAATGGGAGATTTATTTGATTCTGTAACTAGATTCATCAAACAAATCATCTAATAGATTAATTTGTAGCAATCTACCATAGATTATAGTTTCTTCGGAGAGTGGGGAGATGTTTACATTTAGATTGTTTTCTGATTGATCTAAGTACACTTTCATTCTTCCCCAGCACTCCAGTGTCTCAGGCATCAGAATGGCCTTGAGTTTAAGGCTAGATTTAGCCACATAATTAGTTCCAGGCTAAGACCATTAGGAAAGAAAGAAAGAAAGAAAGAAAGAAAGAAAGAAAGAAAGAAAGAAAGGAAGGAAGGAAGGAAGGAAGAAAGAAAGGAAGAAAGGAAGGAAGGAAGAAAGAAAGGAAGGAAGAAAAAAAGAAAGGAAGGAAGAAGAAAGAAAGAGACAGACAAAACGAACTGTGACAAAACAAAAGCCAACAAACAAACAAAAAATCAAAACAAATTAAAAAGACCCAGTATAACAGCACAAGAAAAGCTTTGACTTTTTCTGGAGACTATTAGGCTGGCCTTCATTATGTCTATTATTAACAGCTTCAAAGAAGATCTTAATTTTAAGTGCTCTGCAAAAAAATGAAAGAAAAACAAAGCAATCTTCACAGCAAACGATCTAGTGTGCTAGATGCTGAACCCTATGATGTGTCTTGATTCTTTCCACAACCCTTTCCTTGGAACCTCAAGGGTGCTCTGGAAACAGGGAGCAGAGACACCAGGCTCTGGGCTTTTTAGGGGAGGCAAACTTTGGATAGGAAAGAATTGTGAACTACACAGACTGTCCCAGTATAATTTCTACAAGAAGAGAAAATGATAGAAAGGTGGAAGAGGAAGAATTGCCTGGGGTAGTTGAGATTTCTAACTGAGCGGTTGTGATTAAGTTGAGCCAATGAAGAGTTCTGGCTATTACAGGCTCATATATTCATTCTCCTTGCCAGCTCCAATTTTAAATATTTATTCATTTGTTTATCTCTCGTTGCCTTCCAGTTTGATGCCGAGCCTCTTCTCAGGGTTAGTAAGACCCTTTCTGCTGGAATGCACCGTTCACTTTTCAGCTCATACTGTGGTCCTTCTTCTCAAAGTCAATGAAGTTCCAGCTCAATCCCTGCTCCTACCTACATTAATGTTCCTTTATTTCCTTCTTCACTGTGCTCAGAGTCCAGACGTCAATGACCAAGGTTATCAGAATGGTTGTTTCTTCTGTAATACTCTTGGTTTCCTCAAGCCAATACAATTATAACAGGAGGGAGAAGGATTAAATAGGAGGGCTAGGTAGGAATAAGATTAAACAGGAGACTAAAATAGGAAACTTATAGTGAGTTAATGGCCACTCTGAGCTACAGGGTGAGCTCCAGGCCATTATGGGATACAATGGGAGATCCAGGCAAGTCTGGGCTAAAGAGTGAACTGCTATCTCAAGGAAACAACCCCAAACAAAATAGGATTAACTAGATTACCTTCACTGACAAATACCAAAACAGCAACAACAACAATAAAACAACAACAACAACAACAGAACACACAACACACAAAAAACCTATGTGTCACTTCTATGCTTTGACGGCTTTATAATTGTTCACATAAAACTAAAGAATAGCTATTAATTTTGCCGTAGATAGACACAGGAAAAAAACATGATCAATAAGAGATGTGCCGAAGGCTCAAATCCAGGCTGCAATTTTTGGAAAGTGTAAAAGAGTTATTTTTTTACACAGCTCCTCCTCATCTCAGCACCCTGAGTTCTGAAAGGAAATATCGAGGGTCAAACATCTGTAAGCAACATTGCAATGTTTGTTAATTTTCATTTCAGGGCTACCTTGGATAATATGCAATAAAATGTAATGTAGAATTATCATTCTAAAGCAAAAAAGAGTTCAGTATATAGTCACTTTCAGATTATATCGTTTAACAATTCCATAACAATGGCTTTATTCATTTCATTTTACAGGGGTAAAAGGGTCAGGCTTGATAACTTTCCATATAATGTCATGTATGGACAATGTCATGTAACAGACATTCTATGGTATGTCTACAAGAGGTGAATCTTAGATTGGAAAAGCAAGTGATAATTGAATTAAGTGGTTTGAACACAGTCTTTATCAAAATATACCCCCTTTTAATTGGGGAAAATGCTATTCATTCAATTTTGTTAAAACATAATACATTTTAAAACATTTATTTTAAAATATAATATATATTAACAAGGTGTCTTAATTTCTACCCCTGCTTTTCCTCTCCAACTTCATCTGTCTCCTAAATGCCCTTCCCAGCAACTGTATGCCCTCTTTACTTTTCCATTTAATGATCCATTGAATGCAGTTAGCATTGTCCCTTTGCTTTTGGGTGTAAAGTCATTCACTAGGGCACGGGTAGCCTATCTGTGGCTAACCCTCAAGGAAAAGTGACTCAACCTCATGTCACAGCTATGAAATGCCGATATCTCCTCACGTAGTGTGGGGTGTCAGGTATCTTTCCCCTGCTATGCTGGATTACTTTTTTAACTGTCTTAATCTTGCAGAGGAACCACAGCTGCTGTATAAAAGCTACGCCATGGTCATAGGACAGCATTTTGGGACTTCTCTGCATTTTTCTGCCCTTATATTCCATCTGACCTGTCTTCTGAGATCTTTCCTGAGTTTTAGGGGGACTTGGTGAATGTGTTCTCTTTACTACTGAAGACTCAGACTTGTTTGTTATTGGAATAGCCATGAGCCTCTGTGTTCGACACAACCTATGCTATAAGGAGCTTTTTCACTAAGGCTGAGTGCAATACAAATCTACAGGTATAAATAGAAGTATGTAGAAGGCAGTTTGACCGATTTACAAAAGAGCACCAATAGTTTCTGTCTGTGGGCACATGATGTTCCCCATTTTTTTGGTTTTGGTCATATTTTCCGTATCTAGCATGAGTTTCTGTCGGTGGAAAAGGCCTCAAATCTAATCAAAGGAGCGGCTGTTTTCCTCTATAAACAACTTACCACTACTAAGACAGCATGTGCATCTTACATGGGAGGTCAGTATTGCCATCTGTGCTGGTAAGACCATTGATATCTATCTCCCCCTAAGGTCTGTGTCTACCTTCCTAGCAGGGAGAAAGGCTTGTGGTCAGTTCTACAACCAAAATTTACGATATCTTTAGAAATAGGGATTTGGCATCTAGTTATGATAGGCAAACAATAGGAACAGCAGGATGTTTTGTTTAGCATTCTTATGGTCCCTCATTGGCAAATAAATCCTGGTGAGGTAAATGGTATCTGGCACAAAACCTTTTATATACTTTATAACCCATATCTTCTGGAAACAGCATTGTTCAAATTCATGAAGAAATATAAATAAAAATCAGTGAGAAGCCAAGTTTGACTTGATTGTATTTAAATATTTTGGAAAATGACATCCTTACACTGTTTCGAGTGCAGAGGATTTTAAAGAAAGTCAACAATCGTATAACCCTTTATGGCTTTTCCCCCCTGTAAACTGTCACTTTGTGTGTACTGATATTAGGATTAGAAAAGCACAGTAGAGAGGCAAAAAGAAGGTAATCCAGAAAAGACTCATGATACCTGTGACACCTGAAGAGGACAGAAGTTCAAGAATGACACCTTAGTCTCTTGTTCATTAAAAATGCAGTCCCACTGGGCAACAGGAGCACACTTACAACCCCATCACTTGCACAGTAGATGTACAAACACTAGGAGTTCAAGGCCAACTTTAGGCAAACAGTTCAAAGCCAACCTTAGCTATATCAGAAGATAACAAAACAAAACAAAACAAAACACAATAAAAACAAACGTCAAAGCCTTTTAATTGATTAACTCACCAATAAGACTTTCATACAGAATGATAACCCCTTATGTTAATTAACGTGCCTCTAATATTCTGTGAGCTTGTCTTTACTGGTAAATATTATTTTGGGAAATATACACTCATTGACAGAAAAATCACACATACCAGTAAAGAACTTTTAACCTAAATTAAATATAAAGACTGCTTTTTACAAAAGCTCAAAACTGCTCTCTTTCAATAAAGAAACTACAATGATGGTTTTTAACATGTAGAACATGAGCAATGATGTTGCTTTAAGAAAAGTACTCATGCTATTGCCAAAATAGAACTTGTGCCTGTGATGTTGCAGTTACCATGGTTACCACAAATTTGTTACTTAATAGCAAAGCAAAGAGATTCATAAACATGCTAATTATATCTGATACATTTTCAAACTGTTTTATATGAATATGCATATGGTTTATATAAAAATGAATGTCCTCATGCAATTTGGGGATGGTTTTCCTGGATTCTCCATGATGTAGTATACGATCTTTTTGACATAGGAAAAAAAACAAGGAAAATTTGCAGAATTTGATTCACTGGCTAGCCAACTGTTGTGAAGACAAATAAGGTAGTAATTTCTAGGTGCTAAATATGATAATATCTAGTCAGTCTGTGAAAAATTTTCAAATTTGTGATTAAGAATACAACTATTCTTATTCTAGTACATTTAAGGAAATATTAAGGAAAAGAAAAGTTTGTCAAAGAGGAGTGAATAGAGGGTTGAAGTGTTTCTTTTCTTTAACATCAATTAGCATGCTGTGAATTAGCATATGAGATAAACAAATGATTTCCCAACTAAGGCATAAGTGTCGGAGAGAGTTCAAGGCATAGAGAAGACAAAACAAAACTCTCCTCTTGTTTCTCCTGCAAAACAAAGTTGCCATTGTATGAAGAGATCCAATTCCTGATATAGACAGGGTAGGATTGGGAGTTGGCAACAGATTATCCCACTGAGTGCCATAGTGTAACTCAAAATAGGAATAGGAAAGAGCTTCTGACTTTCGGACTAAAATGACCGTCTTGAGGTATTTATGGCGGTCATTGTCTCATATAGCTTTCTGATGAGTAGGCTTATGTGTGTCTCCCCAGCGTTGCACCAGGCAGGGTCTTTGCCCTAATTTTATCACTGAGGATGTGAGCATGCACTTTTCGAAATTAATATCCCATTTTGGCTTTCATTGACACTCGCTTTGTGTCCTTCTAATGAACAAAGCATTTAAGCAAGACTACCCACTAGGTGCCCAGAAACCAAGTAGAATTTAGTAACTGACATAATATGAGCACTCAGCTACTTATTGGTATGAGCTGTGTTTTCATGTTTGCCACCAAAGCACAGAGATCTCGCTGGCTATATTTCAGATGTTGGAACATGTCAGGGGTACTGACTGAGAAATCTGCTCAGGAGCTCACTGTCCCTGATTGATATCAGCAGGTACAAGATAAAACATTATGGCATCATAATTCTCTCTGATGCAGAGTAATCTTTGATCTTTTACCATCAACAGAAGAGTGTGATATATACTTAGTGTGATAAATAATAAATACACTTTTACTGATGTCAGAGAAAAGGAGAGTGCATATTAAGTTGTTAACAGTTCCAGTAACTAGCATCTTATTTTAATAATGATGATAATAATAATAATAATAAAGAATTGAATAGATTATAACCAGAAGGACAAGTCTACTGGACACTGTTAAAGTCTAACAACTTCCATGTGTGAACAATGAATCAATTATTCTCTCTTTAGAATGAATGCAAAGGTTGTATTAAAAGAAAACTGCTAAATGGAAAGCCTTGGGATATTTTCCTTGGAGACTACCATAGCACTGAGGTGCCAATTAGAGGCATATGTTTTCCAAAGGTCATGTACGTAAAAAAAAAAATAAAGAATTAAACACTTGGCATAAAAATTTCTGAGAATCTAGGTGTATAAAAACCAATCTTCCATTTCCTTTAGAGCATAGTCTCAACTCTTATCACATGTATGGTATATGTCATCTTTATTAAATTATTCTTAGTGAAAGTTCTTGGAGCATGACATGATTTAGTGATACACTTCACATGTCTTTTGCCTGCAAAGAAAAACTTCCATCCTTGGAGATCCAGCCCTGAGTCTGTCATGTCCTTACTGAGTGTGATTTTTTGGACTTCAGTGTTCCTCCTTTCTGACACGGTGGTATGTGGGACTAGCAGCCATACTGCTGTCTCTTAGGATCTTGAGGTGATGCATGGTTTTATGACTTTATGAGACTGTAAGTTCCAGTTCAGGAACATGTTCCTAGCATCAGAATCCTGAACATTACAAGGTAGTCAGTTAATAGTTGCTTACATCCTGAAAGCATGTATAAGAAGAACATATGGTACAAAAGCAAAACGGGTGAATATGATAAAGGGGGATTTAACAATTTAGAGACGTGATCAGTGAACAAAATACCAAACCCAGTCCTGTGGTTATTCGTTTCTATCTTAAGCTTTGGAGCCTTAAGTCTTGCAAGGCATTTCCCAGCCTCAAACTCACTGGAGAACTGCTCGGGCCCTTAACTTTCCCTCCATGTGCTTATAATTCCATCCAGTTGAATCCTCTGACTTGCTCTTCACATTTGTGCAATAATAAGACACTGTAGCATCCTATTTTCTTCTACCCACTTCCCATCCTTCTTTCCCTTCCACATCTTCCCCCATTTTGTCTCTCTTGGGCTTTGCTTTTTTTAAATCATCACCTTTATTTTCTTTTTGTGATGCCACGGAACAAGAACTTCCAATATGCTGGGTAGCACTCTGCACTGAATGACACTCCTACCAACATCGTGCCTTCTTATTTAGAGCAAAGCACGGTGGCTCAGAAAGGTTAAGGGCTTGCCCAGAGTAATAGAGTCAACAAACAAATTGTAAATGATTTGGGTTACAGATCTGTAGATAAATGGCACTTTCTATGATACCACAAGCCATTCTTGGGGCTAATCATAAATATTTTGGTTATTAAGGCTATGTAATTTTGAAAATCCTTGGTTTATAAGTAGACAGCTATAAAAGGAGTCAACTAGATAATGTATATATAGTAGGACTGGATAATGTGTGGCCAAATGTGTTATCTTTAATGAAAACTTATTGAGAATATTGGGTTATGGAAACACACTCAAAATTAGAGTAATATTTTCAGTTTGTAAGTTTTCAGACTTATCAAGTTGAGATTTATTGTTATGGCTGGAGATGTTTTAGCAATAATTTTTCTCCAATAATAAAAATTTTATAAGGTCCTCTAAGCTTATCTTCGTGGATAGACTGGTACATGCAGAATAGTACTTACACCTGGCCATGCTGTATTATTCAGGTCCTAAAAGAAAGCAATCCTCCAAACCAAAAGACTCTATTATAAAGTCTCATTGAATGACTGTTCTGAGAAACATAAGAGGCACAGTCTTCCTGATGTGAGGAAGACTCTGGCTTTTCCAAAAGTTGATGGGAAGTATCTCAAAATCAAGGCTTGGCTGAATACTTGATGTCAGTTTTAGTTATTTATAAGTGTGAATTTTATATCTAGGGTGACTTAATAGATTGTCCAACGAAATACCCTTTGATTGCTTAAGAAGTCATGGTAGGCAGAGGAGGAAGAGGTTCCTTTAATTTCAGTCAAGACTTGCTCCTTGATTATCTTCTTGTTAATATTTGTTACTAAAATTTGCTCATCTCTCCATAATTGTACCAGTTGTCTTTTTGCTGTGCAACAAGCCATTCAGTCCCTTAGTCGTCTGTACAAACTGTAGCTACCGCTGTCATACTGTTAGTGATGGACATTAGGTTTATTTTCATTTACTTAGAAACCCAGCCTCTCAACTATATACATAACTACTGCTTCCCCAGCTTAGTCACCAAGTCTATAAGAAAACAATGAAGTATTGAGAACATGAAAAAGTATCAAGAACTCGAATATGGGGAACTGTAAGAAGAAGGAGAAGAGATCTATAGAGTACTTGAGCGCATGCAGTATAAAGATGCCAAAGACAGTTTGTAAAATCTTTAAAAGAAAAAAGAGCTAGGAACGCTTCAACAAAAGCTTAAGTTTTAGAGTAAGAATAGAGTAGGAGAAAATAACATAACTGATGCTGGTATTACTTGGGGCTTTTTTGCACCTAACAGTTAAGATTTCTTATAAGATCTATGATGCTATTATTAGTTATCCTGCTTAAGAATTCTTCTGACCATAAATGGAATATACCAATCTTTGGTTTAGGAAAAACACACACATAGGTCTTTAAATAAGTAGTCAGCTTTTCTTAATACTTATAGCTGCAGAATTTTTCTTAATTTTGTCTCACATGGGATCCTTTTTGTGCTTTGCTTGGTGTTTTGCTTGAGTCAGTATGGATGACATCACAGGGATTAGTATTTGCCAAAGGAGCCCTCAGTCATCTTCCACGTGTAAGCAGGGCTCTACCCACCCATTTGTATAAAAGCTAACTTTAGCTTCTGTACAGAGTGATATTTTGTTTCCAAAGGGATGATATGCAATAGAACAGGTGAGGCTCGGGCATCCTACCCATTACATTGGTCACATTCTACTCTGTGGACCAAAGCCTATTCAAAGGATCTGATAGGTTGACTCTGCCTCTTTCTGCCTCTTGGTGGAAACAATAACAATGTCACTCAGAGAAGTGGCCTTCAATTTCCAGCACTGGACAATGGTGATTAATCTTAAAGTCCCTTTCAGACATCTGCATCTACACAGAATCACATCTTGTACACAGACCAGCTTCTGTCTTAGTGCAAGGGAATAAACATGTTGTATGTAAGTGAGACAACTTTTCTAACTCAGAAGAATGGCAATATTGATGTCCTATCATTTAGTACAAGCTGATAGACCAGGTTGACAATTTAGAAAAAAAATCTATGTATTTCTTATTTCTCTCAGAAAGAGGCTGGAGGTAAACTGACTCTTTCACAAGTGCTCTGTTTTGGTTTCTGTTAAATGAAGATCTATAATTGATCTGTGTGCCAACTATACCTGCCTCAGACGGTTTTCTGCTATTTTGTTTTCAATTCGATATGTAGAATCATTCACCAAAAGCATTGCCAGCCCTTTCATAGAAAATCAATGGTCAGCTAAAGAGAAAAAGACTGTTTTTAATGGAATATTGAAAAAATGTGGAAGTGACTACATCACTCAGACAGGAGGAGAGTGTAGCCTGTGTAGAGCTATTTTGTATGTGGCCTACCTCCTCTAGTGTTCCCTTGTTATTTACCCATGAACTTCTGGAGAAGCCAGAGAGCACAAATCAAGGCAAGAGTAAACATTTATGTCATATATATATATATATATATATATGCATATATATATCTGCAAAGTATATATATATTATGTTATATATTATATAATATATATATTATGTTATTTGTTTTTTTGAAATTATTTCCTTGATAATATTTCACAATGTATTTCAATCATTATCATCAAACCCAACTCCTCCAAAATCCACTTCCCTTCCCTATCCATTCAACTTTATCCCTTTTTTCTTTCTGTTAAACCCATGAAGTAGTTTGTGCTGTCATTACACTCCTGGATGCGTGGCCTTCCATTGGCTCTCAGTTGATCTACGAAGGGCCACACCTTTAAAAGGACTAACTTTCTGTCTCTCAGTAGCTATCAGTTACCAATACCTCCTTACCTAGGCATTGGATTTAGAATCTATGTTCTCTCTTTATGGTAGGATTTAGAATGGCTTGATCTGGGGCAAATCTTGTGAATTCATCTTTACAATTCTATCACATCACATTATTTGACCTATCTTAAAAACGAGAAAATTGATGTTAGGGAAAGGTTAGTGATTTATGTGAATTTACAGACGGAAGACAACAGATGTTAATTAACAATTCCGATAGGCTTAAATATAAATTCATGTTCTTTTTCCCCTGATTACACTCAGTTTTTCACTTGGCGAAATTAGCATCATGGTATCCTGCTTTTTGTTTTGTTGTGAATGTTCATGACGGGCCATAATATAAACACAATCATCTGCAAAAAGAAAAAAAAGGAGGACAGCAAAAATTGGAACAGATAAAGTTTCTAGAAACTAGCATTATTTGAAAACAAAGTCATGACAATATCTTACTTCTTTTGGGGGGAATATAATTAAATCCAATGTATTTCATTGTCCTACATTGATCAGTTTGAGGACTGTGGGTTGGTTATGAACATTTTGTTTCAGTTAATCTTTAGTCTGGCCTTATGGGTGTCTGTTTGATCCACTTGTCTGTTCTTCAAATTTGTTTCATTCTGTTGGATTGCCTTGTCTAGCTTGGATATAAGGGCTTTTGCCTTTTCTTATTATATAATGTTTTGTCAGGTTTATATGTTGGCTCTGGATGGCCTGCTCTTTTCTGAAGGGGAACAAAGAAGGAGCGGATTTGGGAAAGATGGGAGATTAGGGCAGGGAGTGAGTAATAGTAGGGGAAGAAGAAACTGTGGATGGGATGTATTATGTGAGAGAAAAACTATTTTAATAAATAATAAAACATTACTGTAACATAAAATCATCAAAATAATGTTAAATTAAAAATAAGTAAATTCAATAAAATGGAGAGGTCTAGGTTTAATGGAGAAGGTCTAGGTTTCATGATGAAAGAATCAGCTTTTTTTGAAAAAAATTTTTATTAGATACATTTCTTTACTTATATTTCAAATGTTACTCCCCGGTTTCCTGTCCATAAGCTTCCATTCCCTTCCTTCCCCCTCCCCCATATGGGTATTCCCCCATACATTCCCCTTACTGCCCCCCATATTCCCCTGCACTGGGGATCCAACCCTGGCAGGACCAAGGGCTTCTCCTTCCATTGGTGCCCCAACAAGGCTATTCTCTGCTACATATGCAGTTGGAGCCCTGGGTCAGTCCATGTATAGTCTTTCGGTAGTTAGTGGTTTATCACTGGAAGCTCTGGTTGGTTGGCATTGTTATTCTTATGGGGTTGCAAGCCCCTTCAGCTCTTTCAACCCTTCCTCTAATTCCCCCCAAGGGGGTCCTGTTCTCAGTTCAGTGATTTGCTGCTAGCATTGACCTTTGTATTGGGCATACTCTGGATGTGTCTCTCAGGAAAGATCTATATCCAGTCTGAAAGATCAGCATGCATTTTTTTGCTTCATCAATCTTATCTAGTTTTGGTGGCTTTATATATATGGGCCACATGTGGGGCAGGCTCTGAATGACTGTTCCTTGAGTCGCTGCTCTAAACTTTGCTTCCATATCCCCTCCTATGGATATTTTTTCCCCTTTTAAGAAAGAATCAACTTTTATAATGAAAAGCAAATCAAAGAAATTGATTTTCTCTCATTTTACCATCTCTGAATTTACAATCCAAAATCAGAAAACATTTTGTTATATTTTAATTGTTCAACTCTCCAATGAATGGAAAATTGGCAGGCAACTAGGGCAGGTGACATGACCAATTTCTTGGGCTCTGGAAATGGCTGATTTAGGGATTTCTCCAGTACCACATAGGAAATGTGCTCTAGAGCCAGGTTTGAACCCAGGAAGATGGAGTAGCTTCAGAGCCCATGAGAGCGAAGTGAAACCTGTCTTTGGAGCACTGTGTCAATAGCGGAGAAGTCAGAGGAAAGGAAATCTCATCATGCATTATGTCACTGAAGAAAAATTTCCGTTCTGTCATCTTTATCTAAGCTCTTCCTTTAGAAGACTTATATTCAGTGACTTAACCACTTGTCTAGTCTCTGAGTCTAAAACACTCTTTGTGTACTCTGATTTTCCTGTCCCAATTTCTGTTGCCCACTTAATATTCCCTAACCCAAAGTTTTGACCAATCATTAGTCAAGTCCTATTGCCCCCTTAACACACTATAATTCCCCCTTTTCTAGCAAGTCCAATAATTAGAAAACAGACATATGCACATCTTCAAATTCAAGAAAAACACTAATACAATGGGGTCCAATTCACAATCAGCAATTTCAATTGTTGAGCTGGACCCTACAAATATTAAGGACATCTACTCTTTACCTTTCTAATTCTGGGCTTCTCATGATTTCTACCAAATATTTTCTACTTGATTTTAGACTTTCTACTCATTTTTGCTTACTCAAATTTACTCTAAACTATTTTATTTTAAGTTACAGTCTGTTTAAATGAGTAAAAATCCATCGTTTTATTAACAATGACAAAGGCTATGTCATTCATTTATTTTGATGTAATCCATAATAAAAGTAAGAGACAACGAAATATAGTTATCTATACAAGAGCCAAGCTTAGAACCACTTCCCTGGTTTTCAAAGAAAATGCTATTTCCCATTGTCTAAATATTGTGATTCCAATATATACAAACACCATTATACAGCACTCCATAGTTTGTTATCTTTATGGCTTAGTGATTTATCCACATTGTTTGAAACAAATATAAATCTTGTTCCCATGTGCCCTAGATCCTTTCACCTATTCTAATCTGGCACCTTCTAAGGTTTGGAAAATGCAAATATAAGAGAATTAAAGACAAATATTTTTTATTTATTCTGTATTATTGGCCACTGGGATGAACCCAGTGCCTTGTGCAAGCAAAAGATATTACCTTTTCTTACTGAAAAATAGTGAATGTGTGTGTGTGTGTGTGTGTGTGTGTGTGTGTGTGTGTGTGTGTGTGTGTGTACATATTGTAAATCTGGGGAAAAAAAGAAGATTCTCTTGGAAAGTCAGAGTACCTATAAGCACACATGTACTGTTGTATCACTTAATATTTTTCTGAGTTTTCCCACACAAGCCTTAAGCTTGTCTTTAAGTGGTTGCAGAACAGAGTGTTTTATATACCATTAGTTATTCCTACTAGTTCTTTTTTCTTTTATTCTTTAATCTATTTTTTTTTCATTCCAGACTTTTTCCCACTTCTGGTACACCCTCTGACTGTGCCGCATCCCATACTCTTCTCACAGACCCCACCCAGTTTCCAAGAGGATTTCCCCACTCCTTCACTCCCTACGCGCCCCCCAAAAAAATCCAATAAAAAAAACATTTTGCCTCATTAATTTGAGATAGAACTTTATATTATAAAAGACTGACATTTCTATTTAAATCTGTTATTTACTTGGTACAGTTTGTTCCTTTGTTCACATGCTGACACTTTCAGGGGCTTTACATGTTAGACCAGGGATAGGCTATTGAACCCTTGAAATGCGGTGAGAGAGTAGAGTGTAGTGGCATTCAGGTGTGTTGTCAGCACTAGAGGAGCTGAGGCAGTAAGACCACATGCTGGAGCACAGTTTGGGCCATAGAGGGAGATGCTATGTCAAACACAGGGTCATTAAAACATGTGAGCAGTGGGGTTGGGGATTTAGCTCAGTGGTAGGCGCTTGCCTAGCAAGCACAAGGCCCTAGGTTCGGTCCCCAGCTCCAAAAAAAAAAAAAAAAAAAAAAAAAAAAACAAACAAACAAACAAAAAAAAACATGTGAGCAGTGTGAAAGGAGATGAACTAGGACTGAACAGCCACACTGATTTTACCAAATACTTCACATTAAAAAGTTTATGGGCTAAAGTTACTGCTCAGTGACAGAAGACTTTCCTAGAATATATGAGGCCCTGGGTTCAATCTACCATGGGAAGGAATTTGAAATGTCATAATAGTAACGTTCATATGTTAAAATGAAAAAAAGTGAATACTTTAAATAATTACATATTTTAAAACATCTATAATTTATTATTGCTATTATTTCACTTATTTACATTTCAAATGTTCTTCCTCCTTCCCAGTCTCTCCTCCACAAACTCCCCATTTCATCCCCTAGCCCCTTTGCCTCTAAGAGGGTAGGTACTTCTGCACTCACCCACTTCTGCCTCACCCCTGTAACATACCCCGTTGCTGGGGCAACAAGCCTTCATAGGATCAAGCACCTTCCTTCACATTGATGCCAGATAATGCAATCCTCTGCTACATATGTAGCAGGAGCCATGGACTTACCCATGCATACTCTTTGGTTTGTGAATTTATTTTTTACATTGTACTAGGAGATTTTTTTTAAAGTTGTGCATGTGGCTTTTATGATCATACTAATTTTAGACATTTAATGGGTGGGCTTGACCTTACTTCATGCACACTTATTAATCCATCTTATTTTAATAATGTTAATCCATCTTATTTTCTTTTTTTTTATTAACTTGAATATTTCTTATATACATTTCGAGTGTTATTCCCTTTCCCGGTTTCCGGGCAAACATCCCCCTCCCCCCTCCCCTTTCTTATGGGTGTTCCCCTCCCAACCCTCCCCCCATTGCTGCCCTCTCCCCAACAGTCTAGTTCACTGGGGGTTCAGTATTAGCAGGACCCAGGGCTTCCCCTTCCACTGGTGCTCTTACTAGGATATTCATTGCTACCTATGAGGTCAGAGTCCAGTGTCAGTCCATGTATAGTCTTTAGGTAGTGGCTTAGTCCCTGGAAGCTCTGGTTGCTTGGCATTGTTGTACATATGGGGTCTCGAGCCCCTTCAAGCTCTTCCAGTTCTTTCTCTGATTCCTTCAACGGGGGTCCTATTCTCAGTTCAGTGGTTTGCTGCTGACATTCGCCTCTGTATTTGCTGTATTCTGGCTGTGTCTCTCAGGAGCGATCTACACTTCTGCACTTCTTTGCTTCATCCATCTTGTCTAATTGGGTGGCTGTATATATATGGGCCACATGTGGGGCAGGCTCTGAATGGGTGTTCCTTCAGTCTCTGTTTTCCATCTTATTTTCTATATAAGCTTAGAATTATTTAGTATATTTTAAAGACTAATATTTAAATTACTCTACTGAATTTAATTTACGAATTAGAGTCAAAAGGGTATATATTATTATTTATTTTACTTTTTTCCTCAGGAAATATTTTAGTCATTGTCCTAGGCTTATGAAGGCATTGCTGTTTCAAGAAATGCTTTTTACCAACTAATGGTGGAGTTCATATTTTATAGTATTGAGTCTTCTTATTTAATAACATATCAAGACCTTCTATTTAGGCTATCGTGGTCGGGTTTACCTTGAAGAAGTTTTAATCCTTACATTGTTTTGCACAGTTCTACTAATTTTATTCCAAGATATTTTCTGTTTACAGTGCCGCTAAGCATACTCCTATTTTAATATTTTAAACATATCTTTTCTACACATGGAAGTTATCTATCTCTATAAATTCATCACATTCTTTGCTAGCTAAATTCACTTTTATTTGTACTTTTTAATTTTTATTATTGTCTTTTCCAAGAGTCACTTTCCTGATAATAGTTTACCAGCATCGATCCATGCTTATCACCCCTGTACAAAGCTTAAGTCCAAGTGGATCAAGGACCTCCACATCAAACCAGACACACTCAAACTAATAGAAGAAAAAAACTAGGGAAGCATCTGGAACACATGGGCACTGGAAAAATTTCCTGAACAAAACACCAATGGCTTATGCTCTAAGATCAAGAATCGACAAATGGGATCTCAAAACTACAAAGCTTCTGTAAGGCAAAGGACACTGTGGTCCAGGACAAAGCGGCAACCAACAGATTGGGAAAAGATCTTTACCAATCCTACAACAGATAGAGCCTTATATCCAAAATATACAAAGAACTCAAAAGTTAGACCAAGCAGGAGACAAATAACCCTATTAAAAAATGGGGTTCAGAGCTAAACAAAGAATTCACAGCTGAGGAATGCCGAATGGCTGAGAAACACCTAAAGAAATGTTCAACATCTTTAGTCATCAGGGAAATGCAAATCAAAACAACCCTGAGATTTCACCCCACACCAGTGAGAATGGCTAAGATCAAAAACTCAGGTGACAGCAAATGCTGGCGAGGATGCGGAGAAAAGAGAACACTCCTCCATTGTTGGGTGGGGTTGCAGACTGGTACAACCATTCTGGAAATCAGTCTGGAGGTTCTCAGAAAATTGGACATTGAACTGCCTGAGGATCAGCTATACCTCTCTTGGGCATATACCCAAAAGATGCCCCAACATATAAAAAAGACACGTGCTCCACTATGTTCATCGCAGCCTTATTTATAATAGCCAGAAGCTGGAAAGAACCAGATGCCCTTCAACAGAGGAATGGATACAGAAAATGTGGTACATCTACACAATGGAATATTACTCAGCTATCAAAACAAACTTTATGAAATTAAGTAGGCAAATGGTTGGAACTGGAAAATATCATTCTGAGTGAGCTAACCCAATCACAGAAAGACATACATGGTATGCACTCACTGATAAGTGGCTATTAGCCCAAATGCTTGAATTACCCTAGTGGCCTAGAACAAATGAAACTCAAGACGGATGATCAAAATGTGAAGGCTTCACTCCTTCTTTAAAAGGGGAACAAGAATACCCTTGGCAGGGAAGAAAGAGGCAAAGATTAAAACAGAGACTGAAGGAACACCCATTCAGAGCCTGCCCCACATGTGGCCCATACATATACAGCCACCCAATTAGACAAGATGGATGAAGCAAAGAAGTGCAGACCGACAGGAGCCGGATGTAGATCGAACCTGAGAGACACAGCCAGAATACAGCAAATACAGAGGCGAATGCCAGCAGCAAACCACTGAACTGAGAACGGGACCCCCGTTGAAGGAATCAGAGAATGAACTGGAAGAGCTTGAAGGGGCTTGAGACTCCATATGTACAACAATGCCAAGCAACCAGAGCTTCCAGGGACTAAGCCACTACCTAAAGACTATACATGGACTGACCCTGGACTCTGACCTCATAGGTAGCAATGAATATCCTAGTAAGAGCACCAGTGGAAGGAGAAGCACTGGGTCCTGCTAAGACTGAACCCCCCAGTGAACTAGACTGTCGGGGGGAGGGCGGCAATGGGGGGAGGGTGGGGAGGGGAACACCCATAAGGAAGGGGGGGGAGGGGAGGGGAGGTTTGCCAAATGTACATAAGAAATACTCAAGTTAATAAAAAAAAAAAATCCTTGTAAAAAAAAAAAAAGACATCTTTTAGTTTTACTTTTATTCTCTTCTATTGAAATGAAATAGCTATGTTAAGTATGCTTATTGTGTTTTGTTTGAACACAGGAGAATGACATTCTTTAGAAGGGATCCTAACTGGAAACCGGTCTTTCTCTCTTTCTCTTCTTTCTTCTCCTTTCACCCTATCCAACATTCCATTGCTTCATCCTTTCTTCATCCCTTCTTCCTTATCCATTTTTCTCTTATCCATCCCCACTTCTCCTTACTCTGCTTTGTTTTAGTGGCTTTCAAAGAAATAGAGCATGAACAGTTAATGTTGTCTTATGCCTTTTCAGATCTTAGGATTTATTCTATAATTTTTTTGTTATCTGTCAACTAGGTAAATTAACTAGGCATCAATACATTTATAGTATACCTTCTGGTTTATTGTAAATTTAAGAAGCATCTTGATTCAGATTTTCAACATGTTACTTGTTAAATCAGCTTTGATAGTCACAGATGAGATTTATCTGAACATGCGGGTAGATTTTTCATATTTTATCCTGAATCTTTCATCAATACATGTATCTTCAAATCTACATTACCTCTGCATTTTTGAGATCTTAAGGTGCATTGTATCAAGCCTTCCTTTAAATGATTTATTTTCTTCTACAAGTACTGAAAAGGACTTCCCACCTTTAATGTAATGGGCCCTAGTTTTATGTTGGATCCTGCATTCTCTATGTTCCCATGGAATTTGGTCTTTTATACCTACTCTCTCTGTTCAGGAACTATTCTAGAATGGTTCTTTCCTCGAGAATTTCAGCACCTGCTTTCTTATCATGTTTTTAAAAATTCTAAACTTTTAATAAACTCAATGATTCCAGAAAAACGAAGAACTTTAACGCAGGCTGTGCTGTGGATGATCTCTATGTCTTTCTCTCCTTTGCTGATCATACTTTGGGAGAAATATCAACACCCCTGTTCCATTCTCTCTCTACCTTCTCCTTTACCAATTTCTAGGAATTTCTACTGGATAACCAATAATCCTGCAAACATCTTCTGCACCATCCAAGACTTTTACTCCCTCCTTTAAACACCCTTTCATTGTGGCACCCATAGACTATTGATCTGTTCCCACCTGTCTTTCTTAGGCTCCATGGGCAGAAAGCATATTTATTTTGTAAAATCCTCAAACTTTGCATACATAAAATCAATCATTATCACTTATTATTAGCTCATTAATTAACACAGAGAGTATTGCTTCCCCCCATGATACTTTCTACAAGAGTAGATTGTATATCCATTCACCAGCTTTTCTATATCAGAAAGATCACAGCCATCCTAAATAGAAAATATACCCTATTCTGTATTTTAAAAAAAATCAGGGTCTTTCCACGTGATTTTGGCTGTTCTGAAAATTACTATGTAGACCAGACTGGCCTTGAACTCAAAGAAATTTGACTGCTCTTAACTCCTGAATGTTGGGACTGAAGGCATGTGCCACCACACCCAGCTTTATCACCATATTCTTTACAGGCCTTGTGTTTCAAGTTCTGTTGATTGAGCCGCAAACTAGATCTCAAATCTTTCTACTTTTTCATAGTCTAAATAACCCAGCATATATCTTGCCTTATTATGGTTTTGAGCTCTGGAGTCTTTCTTTTCTTACTGATGTTTCTTACATCAACACAATAGTGGCCTTCCAGGTATACAGATCTGTGACTCTATTAAAAAATCCTCTCAGTGACTTTGTAGTTCTGTAAGACTGCCTAAACTCCTCAGTTAGCAAGGAGTTGCTAAGGTTCAGTATGTAAGATCAGGTCCAGCATATGGTCTGGTCTCACTCATACTTAATAGTTCTCCTTACAAATTATCCATACAAATTGAGTCTATTTCCTCAGCTAAAAATTTGACTTTTTTTTTTTACTTCACCACCACATGCTGGCTATCTTCATTAACCTTGAGAAATCTCCCCTATTCTTGTCATTTTATTTGAGGAATCTTTAGTAATGTTTCACTTTAAAATTGATTGAGTTAGACAGGTCATCTTCGCTTCTTGTAGAGCCTCATTTTCAGTCTTAATACTGATGGTTGCACATGATTGTATGTGTTTCCATGTTGTCTGATCATTTCTTGGAGATGAGAACAATGAAGACTTAAGTGCAATCAATAATCTTACCCCGAGACATAGATGCAGGTTTCCTAATGACATGATTGAGTGGAGGGAAGAAAGAATGAAGAACGGAAGAAAGAGATGTCAGAAACCAAAATTGTCTGCAGTTTGAGTTGCAGAAAGTGTACAATGAAGTTCCCATTGCTTTCAATCTGGTTGGCTGAACATTAAAAGTTCTCAATATCAGACATGATTAATGTACTGTTCTTTGAAAGATTAATTTGACATCTTTCTGTTGAAACAGATTAGAAATACATTAGATGCAATTTTGCAGTGATGAGAACATTGACAAGCGGTGGTATAGTCAAATCACCTGGTGATCCTGGGAAACTATCCAGTTCCCAAGCTGTGGCCCAGAATGATTAAATTCACTTGATTGGGAAGAAATCTAGGATTCATACTTTTATAAAGAGTTTCATAACTTCCCATAGGTTTAACTCTTAACAAAGTAGCATCACTAGGATGTCTAAAATACATTCTTTTGAAGAATGATAAATTTTTCAATTCTAGAGCAGAGAATTTCCCCCTGTATTGTGAAGGAAACAGTAAGGAAGAAGAGCAAAACCTTTTCTTAGTAATATTAATTTTAATGTTGAATGAAATTTTAGGGATAATGAAAAGTGTTTAAGTTTGTGAACGGATTCGGCTTTGCTCAGATTCCTGCTCATTTACCTTTAAATCTTTTTCACGTCTCTTCAGCTTCTCGGAGTGTCCTGTCACACACACACACACACACACACACACACACACACACACACTCACACGCATGCATCATACGCACACACACATGCATGCATACATACACATGTATGCATACTCACACACATACACATATGTATATCTGAAATCATATGTTAATGACTGTCTTTGGAGTTTTGGAACTGTCACATCAAGCTGTTTTCATTGCCTCTCTTTCCCCGACTTCAGCTCCCCGCAGGGTATGCCTTCAGTTCTCCTAGTAACATTTGTTGTGATGGAAATTCACCCAGTCCACCTTTTTACCACAGATTCATTCTATGTTAGAAAATATCAATGCGTATCATGGCGTAAGGACTCAATTTATGTGTAAGAACGAGAAGATATACTATACTTTGACCGCAAACTGGAATATTCTATTGAAAAGTTGAAGGATTTGTAAAAACACCATAAATAGAAGCCTGCTGGTGCAAAGGTTTGGGAATGGTTGCAATCTTAAAGGAAACGTGCAAAGAAAAGAGTTGGTGAGTTATTTGCATTCACTCCATGAATACAACCTCGCCACACCACACCCAGTGTTAAATGCTTTAGTGAAGCTATGAGTTGCTGAACCTTAGTATCCTTCATAACCCAGACTGAAATGCAAATCAACCTGGTGAAAATTTGGGGAGAACATGCGATAATAGGTTGAAGGATTAGAAAAGGCAACTGATTTTAGTTTCAATGAAGAATCTGTACTCATATTTTCAGGTTGTAATAATGAATGTTAATTGTCAACCTGACAGAATCCAGAACCACTTTGAAGATGAGCTTTGGAGGAATTTTGGTTCCATGTGGCGGAAAGATCTGTACACTGCAGGGATGACACCATTCTCTGGGATCCTAGACTGGGTAAGTGGGAAAGGGAACTATCCAGAAGTATTTATTCATTCCTCTCTGCTTTCTGACTTTGAATGTAATGTGAGTAGTTTGATATCTGTTCTTGTCAGCCAGACACACCATGATGGATCATACCAGAATCTTGAAGCCAAAATAAACTTCATTTCCCTCAAGATTTTTGTTGTTGTTGTTGTTTTTTTTCCTGGGCATTTTGCCCCAGTAATAGCTAAACAATTAAGGCCTAGCCTCAGTGAAGAAGCCACGAAAATTGAAGATTAAGAAGAAAGAGGGCATGGATAAGTGCATAAGATTTCTCTGCAGATGAGAGGAAGAGAAAATGCATGAGTCCATGGGGACCGCAGACAGCCGGCTTGTGAGGTGTGGGGGCGTATTTTTCTCACTAGGGTGTCATTTGTATAGGATGATTCATGGAGCAGTGCTACTCAGACAGACTTTACCAGTCACTACTCACGTCCTACTTACACTACAGGCATTCTTCTCTGTTACTGTCTGAGATGGAGAGTAAAGGGAAAAGGCAATCTGGTGATGTTGGACAATAGTAATGCTCATCTACAGTCCCCATGTTTGTTTCATGTCTATGTATTCTGGGAACATTGTGACTCATTAAATTTTGTTGGAATTCATTTTGAGCATACAAAGTATACTTATTTCAACCTTATCTAAGTATCTGCCTTCTTTGACTGTCTGACAGATGCAAGTCACTCTAAAAATTAAAAGGCCCTATCCCTGGCATTGCAGACTACAGAGCAAGCTTTCATATTTGTCTGACAAGTATCTATTTATGTCAGCTAACATCAGTTTTGTTATCACCCTCTGTGTTTCATATATTTTAACGATATGAATAGAGATATGTATATCAATGTGGATTTATGAGTGATATCATCATTAATGTTTAAATAACTAAATGAGTTTTGTTAGTCCAAAAACTTTTGAGAACAAAGTTAAATAGCCTCTGCAGTAGTATTTTATGTTCTTGGGAATATTGTTATTCTAGAGAAGATTCCGCAGGAAAATGAAGAAAATTATGCCAAATTAAAGATAATTTAAATGATAGCTCCAGGGCTAAAAAAAAAAACAGATTTCAATATGTAACGAAATCATCACGTAATATTGTTGCTATTTATTGAGGATAGACTTTGTGGCATGCTAGTTTTAGATTGTTAATTGTCAAATAACCCCGTGCCAAGATGTATTTTCTGCAACGAATGTGTGATGAAACTGCATGGTTTACTTTGTCATTTCATCATTTAGTGAAGAGATGTCATAGGGTTTACTCCTCAGCAGAACAGGCTCCTTTTACATATGTTTGCACGATTAAAAAAAGCAAGAACTGTTTACATTTTCTCTTAATATATATCCTCAAGCCATATAATCAGAGAAGTCAAATAGAAAGGTAAATTCACCTCCCTTCCACACAACAAGGTAGTTATATTGTCTGTTTTCTCTTTCTTTGTTTACTTTAATGTAGCATCCTAAGACTATGTATCCACCATAAATTTGTGTTCAATAAATACGTTTGGAATGAATGAACTCTCTGTGGGATTCAATTCTTACAAAGCTCTGTGTATGGTTTAAGCATAAAATGTCCCACACAGGCTTGTGAGATTTGTTCCCATAGCTAATGAAGTTTTGGGGAAGGGGATTGCAAAGCCCATAGGAGAGAGAGCCACAGTAGAGATAGTTCGACACTGGGAAGAGGCTTTCTGGTTTTCTTGACCAGGTCAACTTCCTGTTTGTTCCGTTCCTCTTCCTGAGTACAGACTCAATGGGACCACCTTCCTTCTGCTACTGTCATCATGTCTTCAAATTGTAATGAACTGTACCTACTCCCTAATTCTAGACCAAAATAATGACACCTTTACTGCTTTCTGCCAGGGAATTCCATCATAGGAACAACAAAAGTGACAGGATGCCTGTGAATATCTGTGGTATCACATCTTCACAGAGAGAGTACAGTAAAGCAGAGTGCTATTGCCCAACTTGGGACTACAGAGATAGCTCAGTGCAAGCACAACGATCAGATCTATAGCACCTACATTAGAAAATAAGGCATAACTGCACAGTCTGCAACTCTAATGCTCTTAAGTCAGAGACAGACTGGTCCCTGAGGCACACTGGTCACCTACTCTAGACAGGAAGTGAATGTTAGGTTCAACGGAAGACCATGTTCCAAAAGATAAGGTGAATAATGATACAAGAAGATGCCTATGGTTGGGGATTTAGCTCAGTGGTAGAGCGCTTGCCTAGGAAGCACAAGGCCCTGGTTGATCCCCAGCTCGAAAAAAGAACCAAAAAAAAAAAAAAAAAAAAAAAGATGCCCATGCCTACCTTTCTAAAGTTACATGATTCCCCAAAGTCACTGTAAACAACAGAATCTGTGATCAAACTTGGGCCTACAAAAATCTAAATCCAACAAATACTCTTAAAAGTATTTTGACATTACTTAGAATGGGAAAAATCATAAAAAAAATGAAACTATGTCACAGTGAGGGACTTTATAAATGAAAGTGACATATTTGTTTGATTGTTCTAGACAGGAAAATAGAATCATAGGAAATATGTGGCAATATGAGAAAAATCATTTTACTAAAGTTCGCATCTAGAGTATTATTTCAAATAATTAATAAATTAAAATTGGAGAAGCTGGGGAATTCAAAGGTATACGGTTTGACACACTAAAGAAAGCAGTCTGACGATACACAGTGAGTCTGCGAACACATATAAAGTAGAACAAAAGTTTGACTTTAACAAAATTTGCAGAGAAACTATAAATCATAACACCAAAGTACAAGAGTTAAGGAGAAAGATAGAACACTGAAAGGGTTGCAATAAGTCATAAAGGTTCAAGACACAACTATCGAGATGCCTTTGAGTGTATTATTATCACAGGGAGAGAGTGTCAGATTTGTATTTTAGAGTCCACACGTTGTATCCATGCCATGAGAACTGACAATAAAAGACCAGTGTTGTCCTTATGGGTGTACACTCTCCTCTCAAGCATGGGGCATTCATTTTGTTCTTTTGCATGTTAGTCAGGAACTAGAATATTGCTTGAGTTAGACTTGAGGGGAACGCCACTCTGCAGTGTTTTACTGACACCCCAAACTGTCTGATATCATTTCTATGTGTTCTTCAGAAAAGGTGAGGTGGATAGTTTTCCAGAAAAGATTCTCTGTGAGTGACTGCCAAGTCAGAATGACCTGCGAACATGTCCGCAGGGGATTCTTTCAAATTCCTTAACTGATGTGAGAAGACCAGTGTTAAATAACACTTATTCGTGATTTAGGGACATGGATGGTATAAGAGTAGTGAGGTCTAGCTGAGCAAAAAGTATGCATATACTCAGTTTCTCTTTTTGTGTTTGGTTGTGGATATGAGTGGTTGCTTCGGCTGCCTGCCTTGACTTCCCTGCTATGATGGGACTGTGAGGTAGATTTGTGGGCCAAAATAAAGCCATTTAGAACAGCAACAGAAATGAAACTAGGACAAAAAAATTAGATGATTTGGGTTAGTCATGGATGAGAGCCATCACAGCTCTTCCTACTTCCAGTATACTGTCACACAGTTACAGATTGGGTTAGTCAAACTTACATCGCTGAGATAGGACACCTGCTGGAAATGATGTGTAAGAAGGGATGATTTGCTTTAGCTAATGGTTTTAGGGGCTTGGGCACATGGTTAACTCATTCTGTTGTGGTCCTGTGATTGGGGCAGAACGTGATGGCAGCAGAAGTATATGGCTGCCACCTCATAGCACCCAGGAAGTAAACAGAGGGGGGGCAGACAGAGAGACAGAACAGAGATAAAGACTGAGAGAAACAGAGGGAGAGAGAAAGGAGGAAGAGAGAACATGCCTGTATCAAGTATTTCTTTCTTTCTCTTTCTTTCTTTCTTTCTTTCTTTCTTTCTTTCTTTCTTTCTTTCTTCCTTCCTTCCTTCCTTCCTTCCTTCCTTCTTTCCTTCCTTCCTTCCTTCCTTTTTTTGTTTTTGTTATACACAGGCATCTTCTCCATTTAATGTTGCCTATTACGTTCAGTGTAGATCTTCCTCACTGCTGTTCTTCAGGTCAATAGTGCCTGGAAATGCCTACACAGAAATACTTAGATGTGTGTTTTACTAATCTCTCCATGTATCTCTTAGTTCCATCAAAATGATGATCAAAATTTGCCATTGGATGTTTTTAATATCTTGAAATACCCAGTGACACACTTTCCTTTACAAGACAAATAGAATATCCACACAGCAGGATAGAGAACACAACTCATATCACTGTCATCTCAAGATTTGTCTCATGGTACTATTATTTTCTAAATCCTATCCAATGCAAAAAACATCCATGTTATTTTCAGGGTCCCCCATTCACACACTTCCTTAAGTAGAAAAGGGGAGGGGAAAGGGGAGAAGAGATATAATGGTGAGATTGGGAGGAGAAGCAGGAGAGATTTCAGTCAGGCTGTAAAGTGAACAAAGTAATGGAAAAAAATGCTAGTTTATTATCCTTTGTTTGATGAACCCTGATTCATCTATCAAGATTTAAAACAGAAAATCTCATGTTCTGAGATTTTTATTCCTTGGTTCTCTGAGTGGAGTTGATCATTTTAAGTTCTCTGTTCCCACCATGTTATTATTTGTTCTTTTCCTCAACAGAATTTTCTCATTAGCTCTAGTCCTGTACTTGTATCCTAGAAAGGCAGCTTTTAGTCATCCCAGTATTGCTGCCTGATAGTAGGATTTGTAGGGCTGCTAACATTGAGCAAGGCTCAGGACAGTATGTTGTTACCAGTGAAAGACAAAAGAGGTATGCCATGCAAATGAACTGGGAAGAGAGACAAGAGTTGGACAAATCCTGGAGGCAGTGCATTCATACTCTGTTCTAAAGGACCCTACTTCCAGGATGTTTTATTGAAGTATGGCTTTAATAAAGTCTAGAGCCATTTGACCGTCCTCTGAATGCTTTTTGTAACTGTAATGCTATATCTAAATTAAAGTTAATGGCCAAACAGAGATATGTTTCCACTGTTAATTCTGGCAAGAAAGACCCATTAGCAAATTTATGAATTAGAGGCTGTTTATAAGTTATAGAGAAAAATAATCATATATTCCCTGAAGCAACCCCCTCTGTCTTAAAATGTATAACTGGTCTATTCAGTGAATACGACTCTGAGGATATAATTGAAAGCAGCTTTGCTTTGTCTCTTACTATGCTAACAAAATTTATTCAGTAGGGTGATGTTAGTCCTCTAACCCTGCATGCAAGCTCAACACATCTTTGACCCTGCATGGGGAGTCATACAATCCAAAGTTTTATTTATTCTAAGGTGATAAAAAGTGTATAGCCATTTCGAGTTGAAAGTCCAGTTCCTACTGAATATCAGAAATAACTATGGCTCTATATAATAAACAGCTTCCTATGCCATGCATGGTTACAGGTACTCTGCCTTTCCAAGTGGATTACTACAAAGCTTTTGACCTCTATTTCATCCTACTAACTGACTACTTGGCAGGAGCTAAAGTTGTAGTTCAGTGGTTCCCAACTTTCCTAATGCTGCAACCCTTTAATCCAGTTGATCGTTTTTTAGTCATCACCAGATAAAAAAATTATTTCATTGCTGTAATTTTGCTATTACAGTGTTATTGTAAATATCTGCTTTTTTGGATGTATTAGATGACCCCTGTGAATGGGTCATTCATCCCCCAAAGGGTTGAAAGCTGCTGTCTTAGAGGGAAATTTGAGTAGGAGGTTTAAAAAAATCTTACTTGCCATAATAGGGTTTTTATTCTTGTGTTCACATGATGACCAAAGGAGACATGGAGAAATGGTTTATATCAGCTTATGGCTTATTGTTCATCATCTAGGGAAGGAAGTCAGGGTAGTAACTCAGGCAGGAATCTGGAGGCAGGAACTGATACAGAGGTCACAGCAGAAAACTGATTACTGTCTTGCTCCTCATGGCTAGCTCAGCATGCTTTCTTATAGCACCCTGAACCACTAGCCCAAGGATGGCACCACCCACAGTGCTGTGGGTCCCTGTACATCAATCATTAATAAGAAAATGCATTACAGGGTTATTCATAGGTCAATCCAGAAGAGGTATTGTCTTAGTTAAGGTACCTTCTCCTTGAGTCAGTTTTTCCGGTATCAAGTTGACATAAAACTAGACAGAGCACTTGGCTGACAGGCGCCTAAATGTCACACTGAGAGTTTAAATCTATTTCCCCCCCCATTTCCTAACCTTAGAAAACCATTATTTTTTTAATGAGCACATAATAATGCTAATTGGTGAAGTAAAACACAATGCTTTGATATAAGTTAATAGCAAGAGTTGACAAACTTAGCATATCAGTCACCTGACCAATTCATGATTGTGCATATGTATAGTGAGAACATCAACAATCTATGGTAGAAATTATGAAATATGTGACACACAAGCAGCACAGCAGGTCACACAAACTTAATCTAATGTAAACCTTGTATACTTTGTTGCCTAGCTCTTTTCTTTCCCTTCCCCACTCTTCATGAGCCTCCATTCTCTCCAGTTCTGGGACTGACTCTTAGATTCTGTCTATAAATGAGAACATATCTCTTTTCATGTACCTGGCTTATTTCACTTAGTACATTATCTTTTAGCTTTATCCAATTTGACACACAATAGATGACTTCCTCCTCCAAGAAGATTAAGTTTGTTCTTCAGACATCTTGACTGGGAACCACTGACCCTGCTTATTAGACACTTGAACAATGCATTTTTTTCAGTCACTGTTCTAATTATTCTATACCACTTGGAATTAATTTGGCCTTCCAGGCTGTTGTTTAGAAAAGGTGTCACTAGTCTCTGTATTCCTTGTACCAGGCTATAAACCTCTTGGTCTTACAATCAGTAGAGAAAGGCACATGTGGTATGCCCATGTCCATCTGTTTAATCATCTGTGCCCCACATTAAGACTTTCCATTAGATTCTGCAAGCATGGATCGGGCACAAGCCAACTTGTCGTTCAAGTTTCAGGTGACATGTGGCAATCACATTGTTGTTCTTCTCTGTAAGCTTAAATTAGATGGTAGAGAGAATGTCTCCATTCATCCTGTAGGAAGGAGGCCACATTGGAGGTCACTAGAGAATAATGCTCCCCACACATCCTTTTTTATAGTTTTAGAAACTTGACAAATCTAGCATTCCTAGTGTGAGTGTAGAATTTCGAATCCCAGAACATTTTTCAACCACCCTTTATGAGAAGCTGCATCACAATTCTCAGTAATGACGTGGCAGTACATTTGGAACACGCCCATTATGGTCTTTCCGTATCTAAAAGGAAACTTCATACTTGAAATCCCCTCACCTAAGAAAACAGTCACAGGCAATTTAGAAATGTGAATGTCTTATCATTCACTGAGAAGTATTAGCAATACTTTGATGTGAATTTAAAAGCAAGAACCTATACAGAGGACCTAAAGTCACAAGTGAATTAATCATCCTTTAGGCTTTTAATATTGTTCCTTCTGTATGTACTGACTGGCAAAGAAGTGACCTTGTAAATCTTAAAAAAGAAACTTGTAAAAATAGGAAGTTTGGAAATATTTTGGATTCTGCCTATATACATGTGTGTTCATTTCAAAGTGAAAATCTAGCTCACTATTTGTGTTTGGTGCAAGGTTAGAGGAACTTAGCTAGGGCCTGTGAAGTCCCAGCCTATGATGCCATTCCTAAAAGGAAGATATGGTTGGACATAGTAGAAGAAGACTTGCTTGTCTCTGACTTCAATACAACGATTGCAGTGTCGTCATTTTACATCAGAAGTGTTGTCTTCGGAGACTTATCATTTCCGCCTTCAGAGTCAACTTCTTAGTTACGACCTTGATAAAACCATAATGAAAACTAGAATCTAAAGGTTTCATAAATCTAGTACGGGAAGTTGAAAATCAGTATTGGGAGATGGCAGCTGGGACAAAAACAGGGAATTTCAAGACTCAGACAGTTGTTAAGTGAAGAGTTGTTCCTGGAGGAAGTTGAAGCTGAAATACAACAGGGGAGAGGAAACATCACATTGAACCTCAGAGTTATGAGCCTTTCAGTCATGATTCCGAAAGTCCTCCTGCTAACACCAGATGACATGAGATCCTTCTTTCCTTCTCAAAACTGTCTTTCTTCTCTAAAGAAACCAGAGGTCGTCAAAGGTTAGCCCCAAAGAGAAGTAACTAAAACAAGAAAATCCCAACAGCATTCTTCAGTGACAGCCAGTGTCTGAGGAGGGTGCTGTTGAGTATGCTGGAGCATATGTGTTGGGAGTCAATGCTTATGTTTCAGATATTTTCTTCAGCTCAGGCAATAGGTAATTTGGTGTGCACTACAAGGAGAAAGGCAACACTGACTAATGCATACATATACAGTGCTTGGGATTATTACCTAAGGCACTCTAGGCTAAGTAACCCTTCCCTATTGTATGTGGGTACAGCTATGCCATACCCTTTTCCAGATAAATACTGATGTGGAACAGTAGGTGGAAAAATGGGTTGACAAATTCAGCACAGATGGTGTATTAGTAGAGGGTAGCTGTGCTTATAAGAAGAAGAGGGGAGAGGAAAGGGGAAAGAGATGGCTATTAGTATGAAGATAAGTGGACTTTCTTCTAAAAAAGGAGACTTTGAGACCATGCTCGTTGTTTAAGACCAATGAGTTGTAAGACCCTACAACTGTATACCATGGAAGCCCTCCATATACAAAAAGGTTGCTGCGTCTGCTCAAGCAGCTGTGGGAAGAGTGCTGTAAACACAACACAGATCCTAATCACCTCTCTCGGCTAGGCTTTGCAGTGCTGCCTGCAGAAAGAAAGATCTCATTTGTAAAAATATCCACGATGTTTTCATATGGCCAGACATCTGCTCTTGGCTAAGAGCGGCAAGAAAGGGGAATTATTTTCTGATGGAGTTTTGTCCTTCTGCAGAGGCAGATCTTTGGAATTAATTGGCCATCTCAACAGGATGGCCTACATTCATATCTGCAAATTAATCTAATTAGGGCCTGCTCCTTGGGCTAAAATTGCCATTGAACTCTTGTAGAAGTCTTTCCCTTCCATTGCATGTTGGCCACAGCAATGGCAAACAGAAAGTACAGCCAGGTATTGGGGGACACAAAGACCAAGTGATATAAGTAAAGAGGTCAGTACTCTGTGTGGTCATGTATACATCAGGTATGAAATCTGCCTCCATATGTACATATGTATATATCTATATATGTATATATGTATATTTATGTGTATAGTTAAAGGTTTTCTTAATTATTTCTTTTATAGTTTGGAATTAAAATATAATGATATTATTTTCTTCTCTCTTATCCCTCCATATATCCATCTTTGTTCCCTTTCAATTCATGGCCCATTTTCAGTTAACTACTCCTACATACATATACTTGCATATATGTGTGTATATACAACACATACAAAGAAATTTCCTTAATGAGAGGTGAGGACAACAGTGTGTGTGTGTGTGTGTGTGTGTGTGTGTGTGTGTGTGTGTGTGTGTGTGTGTTTAGAATGTTGTCAGAGATGATGGCTTAGTAAACTGCACAGTTGTAGGGTCTAGCACCAATGGGTACCTCTAGAGAACTCCCAAAGCCAACACTCAAGAATCATATTTGAGGAGGGGGTAGGAAGGTTGAAAGAGACAGGTTACAGGGAGCTTGTAATGACATTGCTTCTCCTAGGTTTCCAGTACCAGGCATGATTTCCTTCTTGTTGACTGGCTACCACCAAATACGAGTGCCACCACTGCATCTGGAGTTACTGTTCCACGCTTCTCATCGTGTTGTTCACAGGTGTCACAGTTGGAATGAGGGTCAGTTGCTTCCCTCCTACAGGAAACTTACGTGCAGCATTCTGGTATATGGAGAGCTAGTATTTTTTTTTAAAAAAAAGTTTTAAAGATGAGAACCCTCTTAGCATAAGTAGGTTATGATAATTGCCCACAATTCCTCAGCCTGCAAGTTATGTAATTGAAAATCCCAAATCTTCCCTTTTTCCTTCCTTCTTTCTTTCCTTCCTTCCTTCCTTCCTTCCTCCTTCTCTCCCTCCCTCCCTCCCTCCTTCCCTTCTTTCTTTTTTCCTTCTTTCTTTCCTTTCTTCCTTAAAAACACAATACTTTTTATTGATTCTTTAGGAATTTTTCATAATTCACCCCAATTACACTCACTTCCCAGTCCCCTCAGGGCTCCCTCATCCTGTGGCCTCACCTCCTCCCCAAATAGAAAAAAAAGATGGAAAACCACATTTCTTTTGTTTTTTATCCTTCTCTCATATATTATATCCTGAGTAGATCAGAGAACCAAGGAGGCCTGTAGGTATCTTCACACATTTACTTATTAATTTGACCACATTTGTGGCTTGCATGTAGTCTCTCAATGTTTATTTCCCAGGGACACTGTCATTCTTTAATTTTCCTTTGATTGAAAATAGATTTTTAAAATCTCTTTTCCTCATCTAACATATCCTGATTGCGATTCCCCTCCCTATATTAAAGGAACTCAGGATTTTACAGAGAAATCCTGTTTTGTCATAAACAGCCACAGCAGCACCATATTTTGTTGTCTTTTTTTAATATTCGCATCAGTTCATGCTGCCTTTTTGAATATGAATCGTAGACTCTTCAGTGAAATAATTTCTTCTTGGAAGAACCACTTCTTATATTTGAATAGCAAATGAGCAGAAGAAAATACCTTCAGAGTGATTTTTATTAGTCAGGCCGATGTCAAAACACTATGGTTGCTTAATAAATAGCAGGTCCTACTGTACAGTGACCTATGGCTCACCACGATTTCACAGTCCAACCTGCACACATCAATGACCTCAGTAGTGTTGACACTCAGCCATGAAGCAGAATAAATGGAGCTAATCTTGGGCGAAGAAATCAGTAAAAGTGTTCATGTGGGGATACTAATCAGATTTGGAGACTGACCCTCAAGTATTCTCAGTACAGTGTTTTTCTTCTTAAAAGAAATCCTTTAGAACTTTATTTATTTA